>NC_090935.1:1269978528-1270603528 GCF_040938575.1 Ambystoma mexicanum | reverse complement strand
GTATATCGAATATGGGGGGGTGGGGCACTACCCTGCTCTTCCTCCTCCTGCCCTTTTATCCTTTTCTTCGTACAACTTCCAAAGTCCTAAAATGTCCTGTCTGTTTTTAAGTTTTGCACCTTTTTGGGTAGCTGACAAATATGAATACATACTGTTGATAATGTTTTTATCGAACGTTCCCTCTCCATGCCATTCCTTGTAACATTTCCCCACTGTGTCATTAACCACTCAAGATGGTTCTTTGTTATCTTGTCACGATATTGGGGCAGTTTCCTAGACATGTGATTAAGTGGTGCATCCATCCAATAGGACGTCATTATCACATCTTAATCTGTATTGTCTCAATAGTCTTCCGTCCCTTCTTCCTCCCCTCCTTTATAATTTAAACCTTTAAAGTCTCAACCCTTATTCAATCAATCCCACTCACTCAATAGAATACTTACCATTTACTTGTTTGCCCTTTTTCATTCACTCTGGCCCTCACCACAGGCCCGCCCGTTCGTACCTCACACTCCCTATTTACATAGACTGGCCTTCTCCACAGGCCCATCTTGTTAGGTTGTATTAGTACACAAATGGCCTTCTGCACAGGACCAACACTTTAACAAAATGCCCCTATGTTAGTACGTTAAAAGAGCAGTTACTCCTCCCTTCAAACGACTGCACCTTTAACTCGTACTACGCAGCTCTCTAAATATTGACACGTTATTTCGGCTCTGGCCCTTCCGTCATCTTCATAGCCAAAATAAAATGACTACAATGACCACTTTCCACAACACTAATAAATAAACTGCTGTTACTCACAAAACATGTGCGTGCATGTCCCGCATAGAATTCTTCACCAAACAGAATAAAATGATGCAAGTATACCGATTGCCTGCACTATGTACATCTCTTGTCTAATAAGGTACGCCAATGACTACGCAACCCTCTGCTGTAACGCAGATGTGCCACCGTCCACTTGCTCCCTATTGGATTGACATACCTACAGTCTAAGACTACTACAGTCAATCGCCCTCCACCACTCTGAGGGTGCGTGACTATACACCAAAAGAAGTCCCTCCCCCACCTTGTGCCTTTCATGCATGAGTACACTCACATATGCTTTTAAGAGATTCTTCACTACTCTCGACCTCAGAGTCTCCCTTTAAAGGCCTGCACTTCAGTCAGAGTGAAGGCAGTGACAGACCCGGTGAACCCTTGGGAAATTGGTGTCCGCGGACCATCTCTAGCTCGAGCTCTCAGTACTGACCAATGGATGCTGTCCCCCACTCCGGAATCCCCATGCCTCGGTCAAAAGGCTGAGAGATCTCGCTGATGCCTCCAAAAAAGTGTCGGGAGTTGCCTCGGGACTCACCAATAAAGACTACAAATGGAGTAAAAAAAGGAGTGTACGCAGGCAGGTAACTGCAGGTTTATTCAGGAACCAAATGCAGCTGCGCCAGCTATATTCAAACAGATCGCAGAACAGAGCTGCATGAAATGGCGCTGTCAAAGAAACGCCCCTAAATCTAAGACTTTTATTGTAATCGAGCTAATTAACATTATTAACGTTGCAACAGGAAAGGATCACCCCCACACCAAGCAGATTGGTGCTTGCACATTAGACCCGTATAAAATAACATACATTATGTTCTGTAATTGGGTCCACAAACCTTCCCACACCGCCCTCAATTTTAATATGTGACATCACAATCCAACCCTGACTTCCCACATCATAATGACAACTCAGTGAAACATTTGAGATGATCCGGTCCTCTCATCTAATTATTTTTATTTTGGGCTTGATTTATGTAACCAATTGAAGGGTGTCCACTCCCCGTTTTACAGTGCTGCTCTCGCAATTGATACGTGCATGCCTTTTAACTGCACAGAACTTGCATTTTTATTACAGGTGTATTATTAAAAACTGACTTATAAAGGCAGCTGGTGGCGTATAATCTCATTTTGTCACAACTTCTGAACAAGAAAAATATGTTACAACCCAGACATGCCAACGCGACCCATTCTATTTCATAGGGCCTTGCCAACAACGAATAGTACTTCAGATTTGCCGGTAATAAATCTAGGACTACAATTCCTAGAATGGGTATTTTGTGTTGGTGACTAGCCCATGACCACTGGACTGTATATTAGGCATTTTACTGTGGTAACTCATGATAATACACAGAAAAGGATTACGAATAATTGTCAAAGAGACAGAGTTGCATACGTTCAATTTTGGGACTGGAATAATGGTGATTGCTGGTGAAACGGCTATTTTAGGAGAGAAAAAAGAGGGATTTGTCCAAATTTTCAAATGTAAACACATGTATGTTGCATATGAGGCAAAGACATTTTGGTATGTTTATCTCTTAAAATATGAATACAAATCAGCTAGGGCAGGCAATATGCCACGATTCTAAGACAGTTAGAAGTGGTATGATGAGAGAGCAGCTAGCTCATGATCTAAGCACTTGTCACGTGCAAAGGGCCAGACTGCATCACAAGATCAAAAACTGACATGATGGACAAACCACTTGATCCTTCTGAGGTTGAGTTTTGTTAAATTAGTGAGTAATAACAGATACAACTAGAACGCTCCCCACACTATTTTTAGAAAAGGGAATCAGTACCTCTTTGGCCAGCAGAGGGAAGAGTGGATGGAGTACTATTTAAGTGTGAACCAGGGAAGCTGAGCCCTTCAGCATGGTCACATGCTG
Source organism: Ambystoma mexicanum (assembly GCF_040938575.1). NCBI lineage: Eukaryota > Metazoa > Chordata > Amphibia > Caudata > Ambystomatidae > Ambystoma > Ambystoma mexicanum. Next base: position 1,270,600,826 of record NC_090935.1, on the reverse strand, counting down.
GGCTGCAAATACGTGCTTTGTTTGTTAACTGTATATCTGCATCTGCCCACAATTGGTTGCTCAATTTTTACCTGCATTCAAGAAAAGATAAATGAATATGATGTTCAAAGCTGTCTCTTCAATGGAGACTACTTTTTTGACAGGTTTTTCTGTTTAACTGCAGATTTATTCTCACTCCAGAGGACAGCAATATGCATGCTTGTGTCAGAGAGTGACTAACATCAGCCGATATCACACAGGTTCCTATAGAGTGTATCTTTAAATCTTTAAAGGGGTAGTAAAGTTTACAGAAATCTCAAGTTGCCCCATGTCATGTGTGAGTTGTTCAGCTGGTCCTGCCTTAAAGCTCACATTGCTTTGCATTCTGGTACTTGCTACATTTGTGTAGGGAATATAATACCACACGTGAATTTCAAGAATTCCATAGAAGCCAAGACGTCCATAACATCACCATCGCTTCTACATAATTTTTTTTATTGTGTTAATGATCCAGGGGTGAGATTAGGGGAGAAAAGTGAGCAGTACTTTGCCAATATTGCTAGGGTTATTGCAATTTAGCATTGTCTCTATAGAAGTTACTTGCCATGCAGATTATACTACTATTATACTACTGTATATCAGAAATTATTAAATTCTCTACTTCCAACCACCTGAATATGTTGCAAGGGGGCCTGGCATACATGGCTGTTTCAACATGGGAGGAATTGGGCCGCAACAAGACCGAGCTGTGTTCATGGGAAACTTGTCTTGTGGGAGTGCCATCCCGTGTTGGCCCAAAATCCCTGTGTTTGTACCCGTCTCCAGGATCTGCTCCATGGGTTATTTCTTTCACCTGGCAAGCACAGAGTAGCCAAGGCTCTGTTGAAAACAGCCCACACTTAAAAACTGTAAGCAATTACTGTCCTAGTCGGTATATATGCCCTGTGCTATACAGCCATTTTTCTGTTAGGGTAAGTTTTGTGCCAAACTATATGAGCAGAGAGCCCGGTTTGCACTACTTGCTCCAAAGGATTTCATGCTTGAATCACTGTCACAGGCATATTTCAAATATAACATTTTGTGGTCGTTCTTACATTCCAAAATGTTCTTTTTTTATTTGTTTATTGTGCAAATTATAGAAAAAGAACAAAGTTGGTTTTAAACAAACCTTACACAATATAAAATCCACATTTCCCTATTTTAAATCATCAATAAAAATGCACCACACTTTCACGTTGAACAGTGCCTTTCCAGTCGTTGAGTTACTCCTAGTAGCTTTCATAAAGTGCAACAGTGCAATAATCAGAGTTACTGATACAGTACTAAAAAGATCACATACATTCATATTCAACAGTTCCTTTCAGATTCGTTCTATTACACCTATATCTTTCATAAAGTGCACAGTGCCATAATCATACCCACTAACGAAGTACTAAAAAAAATCCCACCGTACATCATTTAAAACAAAACTAATATTACCAATAAAAGCATCAAAACATAACATTATGTTCTCATCTAAACTACGGCAGTCCATAATCACATGTTTTAATGAGTCGGGTTCCGGCATGCAGAATCTGCAGCACAGCGGGGCTCCCGGATCCTTATCCCTGATCGACCAGTTGTCACTTGAACTGAATGTATTCAAACGGAAGCGCATATATAAGTCTTTTGTGCAACAGGGGAGGGAAAAAGCTGCAGGTATTGAGCTGGCTCCCCAAGTCTTTTATGTATTCTTGCCAAACTCCCCAAATGTTTATACCTAGCCATTGCACTGTTCTTATCGCACCGATCCTTTACAAATAGTTTATTCTTCAGTGCACTGAGGACGGAGATTCCCGCCATCAAATCCGGAGATTCCCGCCATCAAATCAATTCCCCTTTCAAACAATAACTTTACACAGACTTTGATGAATGGATTCTCCTCTCCCCCTGCTCTGTTCCCTATTAGTTCAAACAAGGATTGTGGTGGCGGATTGATACAGGCCTCACATAGCAGCATGGGTTTCCACAGAATGTATTAAAGAGGCAAAGCCCAATTTAAAACCGAGTGCTAGCATAGGGACACATCAGGAGTGATAGCGCTGTCTTCCAAACCAGTTGCTTTTATGCAAATCTCCAGGACTCATTCCCTCCTTCGGCCGTCACCAGCTGCACTTGTTTGAGATCCTTGAAGGGAGGGGTGTTGCTCAACCTGGGGTGGGCCTCTGCCACGCAACCCCGCCCATATCACTCTGATAACTTCGTCCCCTACACATGAGGGGAAGCAGGGGCTGTTCCCAGAGTGACGTAAATTGTGTCCATTTGCAGCACTGCCCTTCACTGAAAAGGACAGCCATTTTCGTTCTATGGCATGTCCTCTGGCCTCATTTCGTGTGGTGTTGCGCATTCCTTATGCTAATTCCCCCTCTCATTGTTTGGTTTTAAGGATGTGCGCCCTGGATATAGCTATTACTAAACCAGAGCCCATTGCAAACTGCGTGAACCAAAACATGTATTTCAAATAATTATTGTTGACTTGTTCCGAAAGGCATCCCGTGAACCTGTCGCACTCGTATTCCCGGGAACAGCCATCACCTGCGCAGCCTGGTATTTCGATGAGCTTAACAGAGTGGTGTCGGCCGTTGGAAGGCCTCACTCCATCAAGCCGCAGTTGTTTTTCCAAGTGTCAGAGATGGATGCAGATCCTTGGTGGCGGAACTGCAGACTGCCAGCTTGTGTCAGAGTGATGGATTGTGCAAAACCCGGTTTCCTGTTGTATTATTAATCACCACCAAATAAATGGAGGCATTGTAATTAATTGGTGATGATTTTTACCTGTAAGCTCCGAAGCAAGCCGCCCAGATTAAGAAGTGTCTTGCTCTCCTCCATTACAACATTTTGTTAAAAACGCTAATGAGGCGCTTCATTTCACTCCCTGCTTTTCCCCATTTAAAGCGACGTGCAATTTTACTGGGGGGGGGCGGGGGGGGGAGGGACAACATGTAGAAGCTGGGTGAAACCGTATAACTCAACCATAATTTGAATTTGTAAATCGTGAGAGCGTTGTACATTTAATTATGCATATATCGAGTCGTGGGTTATTGCAAATGTATTTGCACAGTGTGGGAAATGCTGTCATTATTCACAGCAGTGCTGCTGTTCGACTATGTCAGAAAATGGCGGAGTGCCACGTATGGGTTACAGCCACATTTGTGTAAGCCATGTATAGATTGATCTCTTATGATATGTTTTTACCAACGTTGCTCTTAGAGTAGCATCTTATAGAAGCTTCTCTGGCTCACAGACAAGAGCAGACACCATTTTATGAGCTTGAGCAAAACGGTCTGCTCTGTGAAAATGCCGTGCCTTGTGCTGCTTCTGTGGATGCGCGCACAGCTTGCGCTCTTGAAAGAGGCAGTATCCGGGCTTCTCTAGAGAACGGCGTGCTAGTGAGATTTTAATGGCCCACATGTACTAAAAGGCCCATTTGCATTGCAACAATGTGTTGCAGTGCTCCACCGCCTGAGGTATGAAACTGGCGCTGAGAAGAAACCTCCAACACAGCATGGTGCAGGAAGGCCAGCTTATGATTCTTTTGGATTTTTTTTGTTGAAACGGTTTTATTTAAAGTTATAGGAAACTATTGCAAGCTACAATAGAAAAGTGGTTATCAAGTGTTAACCAGGGCTGGACTGGCCTACAGGGAACTCTGGAGATTTCCCGGTAGGCCTCTGCACCCTGGGCCTCTTTTGTTTGTTATTTCCAAATGTTCTCATAGGAAAAGGCTTGGCCTTGCTGAAAATGTATAATATAGGGCCACTTTGAAAATTATTTCCTTGGCCTCGTTTGGTTACCAGTCCACACCTGGTGTTAACACAAATCATCCACATCAAAGGAAAAATAGACGCAACACAACATTTTGAGAAGATGGAGGGAAAGTGTGATCATCAGAAATGTTGATGAGTTATTTGCACCCAGTACAAAAGAGACCGCCACTCTGGGAACACCAAGTGAAAGCTCTTTGCCCAGGGGTGTTGCTAGGTCTGGAAAAGACCCGGGGCTACGCTGATGTCGGAACTGTCAGGAATGGGGGCTAGCTAGTCTTTCGGCTGTAGCTCCTGAGATTCTATCCAGGGCTACAACCAAAAGACCAGGGGCTATAGCCCCCTTAGCCCCCCTCTAGCAACGCCTCTGTCTTTGCCCCATTGCCATGTGCTCGGCTCTGACTGCTGTACCCCTTCCCACCATCTCTCTCCCACTGCCACCTGCTTTCCTCCACTTCCCCATCCTGCAGCCTCAATTACGCGATATGGCTCTCCTCCTGCATTTACTATCAGACTCCTAGAAGTTAAATAATTATATAAATGACTTAATTGCTGCAGGCAGTTCAAATCACTGTCTATTGTGTGCATAGTTAGATACTTCAAGGTAATAAATGCCTTATAGCATATCTGTTAGAGACCTGTCCTTGCCAGGCCACACACAACTGGCGATGAGTACGAGAGTTGACCAGTGGCCACGCAGACACCTTATAAAGGACGATGCAAGGAACAACAACACCCGCCATAGTTTCTACAGCCAACAGGTAGACCAGTGATTCCATAGCCACAGTGGACCCACTATTTACTAAGTGCGTGGACGCCTTAAAAGGGGCATATTATGCCCCAGGAAGAAAGGACATGCTGATGAATGCCATGGGGATGGAAAGGCAGAGAGATCATTTGCCAGACTGAAGCCTGAACGAGTCGGGGATGAGGAAGAAAATTATGTATACAGGGAAGCCAAAACGAGAATAGTTAAGTGATTTTCATGCAAAAAGAACACTGTACTACAAAGAATACGATTTTACACCAGGAAGCAGGAGCACGCAAAGACTGTAGACGACTTTGTCACACTTTGAGAAAAGACGGAATATGTGACTTTTGGAAAAACACATAAAACATGATATGCAACATGCTAATGGTACTCACCAACAGCAGTAATTTACAAGATAAGTACATTTTAGAAAAGGAGCTTCAGTTAGACAAAGCTATCCAGATTTTCAGAGCCGCAGAGGAGACTACACTCAGATGCAAAGAAATGGCAGGAAGCTCGCAAAGTGCTGAGGTGAATGCCATTCAATATTGAGGGAATAGAGATAGGCTGGTGAATGACGCCAGAGTAGAGAGAGACAAGCAGAGGGAACCTCTGAAATATCATAGATGGGCCAGCATGTGACACCTTCCAAATGCAAAAGCATGCTCAGCCAGAGGCAAAGAATGCACCAACTGTAAGAAAACTGGACATTTTGCCAGAGTGCGTCGGTGGCGCTAAAGGATAGTCACACCTGCGGAAGTAAAGGAAGAGACGCTGGAAGAAGACTTGTCAAAAGACGATCGACCCACTGTCCTCATGGTGAACAGTACGAAAGTCAGAAGAGAGACTCCTCATTGTATAATTAAAATAAATGGAGATGAAGCACGAATGATGGCAGATTCCGGGTCAGATCTAACCACACTTCTAATTCGTACCTACAAAGAAATGGTGGGAAGGCAAGAAGGGGAGGTTCGCAAGACCAAAAACCAATCCAAAGTATTTAGAGGTGCCACCAAACACCTGTCGGAGTACATAAAGAAAAAGAAGAGTTTAAGGGCAGGCAGACTGAAACTAGAACGTATTTCTCTGTAGAGGGTCCAGCAGTGTTCGGTTGGGATGACCAGGCGAAATTGAATATCAATCTGAATACCAGTATAGAAGATCAAGTCCTAGCTATAAAAACAGGAGGAGCATTGTTGTCCAGAGAAGAGTTGCTGAGATTGTTCTCAGAAGAACTGGAAAGAATAGAAAAATATGCAAATAAAGAACATTTGCGAGAAGGTGCTGTGCCAGTCAAATACAAAGTTATACCAGCCATAGCTACAGCGAAAGCTGTGATGCAAGAACCGCTCCTAAAGATGGTAAAGGAGGGCCCGATTGAGATAGTAAAGTCTTCAGAGTGGCTAAGTCCAGTTGTTCTGATCGAAAAGCAAAAATCACACGAATCAAGGAGTCAAGATCGCTAGCAAGTTTTATTACACCATTCAGCACTTACCGTTACATCAAAATGCTGTTTGGCCTACCCTCGGCCGTATCAGTGTTTCAGAGAATGATGGACTATTTACTGCGGAATATTGGAAATGCATCATACTTTCAGGGTGAAACCCTCCTTTATGCTGAAGATGAAGAGACCCATGACATAATACTGAGGTATGTGCTGAATAAATTGCAGGATGCAGGAGTGAAATTGCAGCATGAGAAGTGCATGATCAAGTCAAAGAAGGTAGAATACCTGGGGTACAAGATATCATTAGCCCAAGAAGATTTTACTGCAAGCCATTACAAATGCACCTGCACTAACCACCAAAGGAGAACTGGGGTCGTTCCTAGGCCATGCAGAATACTATGTGAAATGTATACCACGCTTTTGGAAATCACAGCACCTATGAGGGAAATACTGAAGAAAGGGATGGAGTACTCATGGAAAACAGAGCAGAAAGTGGCATTTGAAGAGGTAAAAAGGCTGATAGTGGAAGCGCCATGCCTACGTCTCTTTATGTGGAAGACTTACATCACCACAAATGCGAGTTTTTAAAGCCTAGGGGTGACTCTTAAATAGAAGAGAGGTGATGTGGCATATGCAACTAAGGCTCTGTCTGAGGTAGAGAGAAACGACTCAACTATTGAAAAAGAGATGTTTGTGTGTGCAAGAGCAGTAGAGTATTTCAGAGCATATGTGTGGGTAAGCAAGTTTCATCTGGTCACAGATCACAGGCCTTTGGTGCACATGCTGAACGTGGGGGACATCAAGACATCCACTCCATGGCTAGCATGCAGCACAGCCAAGCTACATGAATACACATATGGAATAATGCAAATTCCAGGATGGAAGAATTCTCAGGCTGACTGCATGTCTCTTAAACACACTTATAAGGACTCATGGTGGGTATTATCCCTAACAACACACCCAATATTTTTCACACAAACAGTGTTAGGTCACTGACTATTTTCTTTACCTTTTTAAAGTTACCTGCAGTGTAACTCAGAACTGCTTGCCCTCCAACAATCTCTATGTTCCCTAGTGTGGTGACTCGCCCTAGACAACGCTGATGAGCCACTTATTTAGGGTTTGGGGATAGAAAAGAGGCTTGCCCTATACCTATCTGGGCACAGTCACTACTGTTTGGATCATGACTAAAATGCACAACCTATGGCAATTTGCCCAAGTGCGTATGTTAAGCCGTGCAGGTGAAATACAATTATTTATTCTGGATTGGCTACTATCACAACAAATTTAAAAATGGAACAACTCTCGTTGATTTAAGAGTTCTGCTTCTTAATGCCCCAAAGAGCAAATTGCATGTGAAGGCATTAACAAGGATTCATATCTCTCACACAAGTGTTAACAATTTACGTGTGACCACCTCTGGACTGCACAACTTGTCCTTTGTTCTAAAGTTCTAAAGAGGTTTCAACAGGTTTACCGGTTTCAGTGGTGTGATGGATATACCACTTTCTTCAGGGCCTTCTTCACTCACATGGTGCTGTCAAAAAGACAAATGGAGAGTGTTGGCTGTTTGCTGCACCTGTACATTGAACAAGCAGGGTAAGGGAGGGTGGGTAAGAATGGGAGGGAGAAAAGAGAACACAATAGTTGTTCAATATCTCGTATCCTTTGTATCTGTTTATGGAGTAACCCATGGTGATTCCAGTCCACTCCTTACCCTGTTTAGGTGTCCAGCCAGAAAACGACAGATCAGAATTATTTCTTTTTAGGAGTGAAATATTGATATCGTCCTGTTGGCACCTGTAGGAATACACAACGTTTTTCTATCAGGTTTACTATGCGATGGATGGCCAGTTAATTCAAACATATATACTTTTATAGCAGTGTGTATCTTAAGCGGGCTGACAAAATGTCACGCAGCTCATGTCCGGGTATTCTCAAATTGGAGGCCCCTGTTATCTCGAGTAAAGGAGCAAAAAAATGATATCCTCTTTATGTCCATAAAAAGGAACGACTGACTCACCTAGTTTGCTGTGATGTCTCACCTGCCATAACCAAATGATTGACAATACATTCTCACAAGCCGAATGCCTAGAGGCAACAGTTAGAAATCTAAGGAACAAAGAGTTCCTGGCGATGAGTAAGCGACAGTGGTTGGAGGATTCATTCAAAGATGAGTCGATGTTGAAGTTAACGAAATGGTTCATTAATAGTTGGCTGGATGACAGGGTGATTCCAGAAGGCCTGTGACCATGCTGGAAAGTATTGGATGTAATGCATGAAGAGAACGGCCTACTCTTCACAGATGAGCGAGTGATACATTCCATGGCACTATGAAAAAGCATACTGTGCAGGGCCCGCTCAGGACACTTGGGGAGCAACATGACGAGACGCAGGATAAGGAAATCATATTCATGGCCTTGCATGGACCACGACATAAGGAACATGATGGGAAGATGTCACGAGTGTCTAAACAGTGACAAAGGGTTGAACATGAGGTGGGCATTTACTGAGATTCCGCAGGTTGAATGGCAGAAGTTGGGTTGGACTTCATAGGCACCTTGTAAGCCATGAATCCTGAGCATAAGTATGGAATAGTAATTGTAGATTACTTGTCAAAGTGGGTAGAGACTGAGGTTGTGCCATACATTACTATGAAGACAGTAATTGACATTCGCAAGTCATTGTTCCAAAGAGAAAGGTTACCTAAAGAAATAGCAACTGACAACAGAGTTCAACTGACATCAATTGAGATTACCAAATGTATGCATGACAACCTCATAAAGAAAATCAAGGTGGCCTTATATCGCCTGCAAGCCAATGGACTAGCAGAAATAACACATTGATTTGTTATAGCATCCAGCTAGCCATTGCATCAGGCATGGACCTGTACAAGACAGTAAAAGAGGTAGTTGTGACTCACAGACTGACTCCACAAGGATCCACTATTGTGTCACCCTTCCACATGTTGAGAGGGTGAAGGGCTACATCTACATTAGTACCCTCTTGGGTATCCAGCGTCAGGGAGGTTGACATAATAAATATGGAAGAGATAATGTAGAGGATCAAAAAAGGTAAGGATCTCATGAAGACGTGGCATGAAAACTGCAGGGTGGCTCAATGAACTGAAGTTGAAGAGGGAGTCCTTGTGAAGATCAGACGACCTCACAAGGACTGTGTAACAGGATTCGTCTACAGAAAACCGATCAATGTAATGAGGAAGGGCACAAATCATGTGTGCACACAATATGGAAAAAGATGGATTCTAGAGAGGGTAGCAGTGTTTGCCAAAAGTACTTAGAGACAAGGGGTCTCATTGCAGGTCCGGCGGTAACCCTGCTGGTGCTACCAGTGGGTTGTCGCCAGACCCCTAAAAATTTACCGCCGCCTACCTTCCCTGTGCCACTGGCTCATTATGAGTCCAGCTACCGGGAAGTCAGGCGGCAGTAAAATTGTTAATCTACATGGATGGAGTTGTGCTCTCCTATTCATGTCCTAGGCGACTTGCCACTGGTTATGACCCGCCTCCTCCTCTTACTCTTTGATGCCTCAATATAATCTCATCCATGGGGCATGCCCGCTCATTCGCTAGCAGTCAGATCCTCACTATTTTTTCTAAACCCCTCTTCAATACCACAACTCATGATCATACCTTCTCTCCTCCTCCAATGTATATTTTCACACATAGGGCTTAACTGACAATGCCCTCTCCAATCTATAAGGTAATCTTGGGTGGCTCTTGTCTCCTCATTGTTCTCCTCTTCACCTCCTTTGTGTGTTTCTTCTCCTCTCTTCCATTACGTTCACTCTATGCTTCCTTCTGCTGATGTCCTCTGCTTTTCTGCCTACATCCAACCTCTGCATCTTCTTCCTACACCTTTTGGTAATTTCTCTCCTTGTTGAAGTTTCCCTCCCTCGCCTAAATTTCCCCCTCATCTTCCTTGCTGTCACCGCCTCCTGAATCACCTCCACCTGGCTCTTCAACACCTCGGAAACAACTGAAACAATCAAACAGAAAATAAAAAAGAACAGGATGACAGAATCCATGACGGCACAGACAACACCTAGAACCGACTAAGGGAAACTCTGACAAGAACGAGAGAGCCAATGCTAGGTGGAACCGACCACGAGCGACAACCCTATCAGGAGAGAACAATAGCAAACAAGCCTAACACAAAAAGGCACAACTACCAAACTTACCCACTCAGACAAGGTGTTGGGTACGGGCGTAGGTCGCAAGTAGATTGATCCGAGAGGACTAGTTTGCACCAACCACAAACTGGGATGGAGGGGCTGGCCAAAAACGAAGATAGAAATGCAAAGACTAGCTAACTTAACATAATGACAGAGAGATGAGAGACAGCCCTATCATCTTGAAACTAGATCATTGAAAGGAAGACAACCTGGTCTAAATCCCGAAAAGACACAAAATAAGAGTGTGCATTTCTCGGGAGAGCAAGGCTATTAACCAACTCTACAAAAAACTTCACCCACCTCTCACTCCCTAACTAAACATAACCACACCTCTTAAACTGCAGCAACCCACACGCACTTCACCATACTGCAACAACAAACACACCATACAGACCCTCGCACAACAGCACACAACAGACTCGGACCGTATACCACACCAAAAAGCTCAGCGAACGGTGTTAACCGAACTGAAGCTGCCAACAGTATATCAACAGTATATCACAGCTCCCTGGCTCCTCTCCAAACTTGGTCCTACTGGCATGCCCTAACGTACCCCTCTTTTCTTTCAGATCCACCAGAGCGCCAGGGGACCACTCCGGTGGTGATAGTGCACAGTAAAAATATCCTTTAAGCTTAACATATGATGTATCACCATTTGCTCTTTTTTTACCATGTACACATGTAATGGCACCTGCAATTTCCCTTCTGAATAAGAACTAGATTTGGTCTCCAACCAGTAAACCCACATCAGCCACGGGCATTCACCCAAAAGCGAACCAAATCCTAACCTTCACCCATTTGTGGCTCAATGATGGAGCCACCCAAATGAGAAGGGAAGAAGGTATACACGCCAATCAATCCAGTCTGACTGTGTGGGTCAAAGGAGGAAGGAGGCTCACTTTCGGTGAAGGTTGGAAGCTGAATGACAGTGAAAGACGAGGAGACAGTGGAAGGGGTGGAGAATGGAAAGTAGGTATCAGAGGAGAACAGGAGCAAGTGGTGAGTGCTGAAGGGTTAAGAATAGAGGTGATACCATTAGAGGTGAAACAGGAGTAGGAAGGGAGGTGTGGAGAGCGAAAGAAAGCTGGTAACATCAGGAGTGGAGAAGGTGAAAAGGATGAGAACAGAAGTAATACCATCAGGTGCGGAGCATCAGCTGGTGGAGAAAGCTGGATGGGTGTGAGAAACGGTGTAAAGGCCTGGCTTTTTTTATTTGTATTAACAAATAAAATGCTGCAGGTAAATCCATCTTGAAAGAGTAATCTGCTGATCAGATTCCCCTTTCATAAGCTCCATACCTAAGCATAGTGTGTACCTGTGACCAGATGCATCTGTATCCGGATCTGCAGCACCTGCTCTACCATTGGCACAGAGCAGTTTCAGGGGTTATAGGTGCTTCAATGACAGCAGCAGTGACAGTACCATGTTACCCACTATGCATTCCGCATACTGTTGTCATTCAACTGTACTCATGCTAGCCTAAGTTATTACACTGGGACTCCCACATACCACTGCCTGTTAAACCCGGCTTGGACATCTACACCTAGCGTGCCTTATGGTTTACCTACTTGCCTGTACACTACTGAACAACCCTGCTTCCTGCATTGAATAGCAGCCATATGCTAGCTAACTGTAGACAGAGTACAATTGTGCCCATAACCCTGCACCAGCATAGAGCACCCTACTCACAGCTCCATTAGCCTTCCTTCTGACCTAATTAATGTGACAACTGTACCAGATGCCTGTACTGAGTACATCCTAGCTAGAGTGTCCTTGTATACCTGCACTAAAATCGAATTTAGCTGCCATAACATTTTAGGCTCAGCATGCTAGTATCCTCAATGTTTAGAGTGTTTTTGTAAACTTGCACCAAAACCGAATTTAGCTGCCATAACATTTTAGACTCAGCATGCTAGTATCCTCAATGTTTAGAGTTTCTGTAAACTTGCACCAAAATCGAATTTAGCTGCCATAACATTTTAGACTCAGCATGCTAGTATCCTCAATGTTTAGAGTTTTTGTAAACTTGCACCAAATCGAATTTAGCTGCCATAACATTTTAGGCTCAGCATGCTAGTAGCCTCAATGTTTAGAGTGTCTCTGCCACTCATCAACTACCAATTGTTGCTAGTCGCTGTACCCTCCCACTATCACTGTAGCCAGAACAGCCCTGCCATACAATAGTCGCACCACACTACTGTGATTATCCCTAATCAAATCGTACAATGTACCTAGGCAAGAGCCAAAGAACTACCCCACTGTACCTCGTCATATCTTTATTACACCTAGCCATTTATACTGCTGTCACAACCATGTACCCTGCTGAAAAAGCACCTTGTCCGACCACAGAAAGGAACATCAGGCTACGAGCCAGACTACCCCGCCTCTACGAGCCCATCTACCATAACAAGAGACACACCTCGCAACACCCTAACCAAACCCCACCACCCTGCCATAACAGCACCCAACCCAAACTCATACCTATAACAACCCAAAACACCCCCAACACTGCCACTATATCCAGAGCCTTAATCAACGCTAGATCGCTAGTGGCCCATGCCACATAAATTTCAGACACCTTATCCACAAACAACCTCGACCTCCTAGCAATCACCGAATCATGGCTGCACGAAGCAACAGGCCCAGCACTTTCAATAGCCATCCCAGAAAACTACCAAATAATCAGAATGGACAGGCCCAACAACAGAGGAGGTGGCCTAGCCATCATAGCTAAAACAAACCTCGAGCTTAGACCACTGCCTCAAGCACCTCTAAAGTCCTGCGAGCTCCTCACAGCCAAACTGCCCATCTCCAAATGCTGCACCCTAACCATTTATCTAATATACAGGCCACCTGGCCCCACTGGCTCATTCGAAGCAGACCTATCCAGCATCCTAGCCAACAACACAAAAGACACCTCCCAAATATTATTGCTAGGCGACCTGAACCTTGGGTTAAATGACCCCGATGACAAATCAGCATAAGCTATAGCCAATATGCTAGATGAACACGGCCTAATCCAAAGAGTGCTCACCCCTACCCACAACAAAGGTAGGACCTTGGACTGGATTGCCACCCTGAACTGCGACACCCTCATCACCAAAACCTCTCCCCAACACTGGAAAGACTATCACTTCATTGATTTCACACTATCACTCAACAAAGAAGTCATCAAAGAAAAAATCATGGCACCACCACTGCCCACTAGAGCCAAAAAAACATAACCCCTGACAACCTCCTACCACTACTACTGCCTACCCTCAATGCTCTTCCCGACAACCTAAATCCAGAATGTCTAGTAGAAAACTACAACAATGCCATAAAGATAGTACTAGACATCATTGCCCCTCTTAAACTGCAAAAGAGCAAACAGCAAGCCCACCTGAACTCCTGGTTCACCCCCCATCTGAAAGAACTTAGATTGCGCAAAAGGAAACTAGAAACACAATGGCGCAACTTCCCCACAGAAGAGAACAAATCACTACTTAAACTCTTTGCGACAAAATACAAAAAAGAATTCCTACTCACTAAAAAGAATCTCTTCAATGAAAGAATTGAAAAATCTAGCTCCAACACCAGGGAACTCTTTGCTATATATACTAAGGGAATTAGAATCTCCCATACCCCCACCAGACAACATAATCAAGGACAAAGCATGGTGCACCAGCATCCAAAACGCCCTAACTAACAAAATCAAAACTCTCCAACCCAAAATTGCACAAAAAAAAGACTCCCTCACCACTAACGAAGCACCTCCCAGCAACCAAGCTAAAGCAACTAACCCACTAGGCCCGAATCCCTTCAGGTTCACCAAAATATCTATCCCAGAAACAGAAAGAGTTATAGCCTCACTTAAACCATCAAACTGCAAAGGCGACAACTGCCCTCCCCAGATAATCAAGGATGCGGCCAGGGACCTAGCCCCTTTTATAACCAAATTGATGAACGCATCCTTCTCCTCCAACACCATACCAAGTATCCTCAAAGAATCTTGGGTCTTGCCTCTCCTCAAGAAGCAAACCCTTGACCCTGCTATTCCCACCAATTACAGGCCCATCACCACGGTGCCGTTCCTGTTAAAGATAATAGACAGAGTAGCATACCTGCAAATTCAGCAATATCTTGAAACTCACAAACTACTAGGCGCTCGTCAATCGGGCTTCAGACCACAGCACGGTACTGAGACAACCCTAATCGATCTTAAAACCCAGATCAACGAGATTAACGACAAAGGGAACACCGCCATGCTACTCCTCCTCGACTTTTCGGCAGCGTTCGACCTGGTGGATCACGCAGTCCTGTGCGAACACCTGGCCTCAGCTGCCCACTTCTCGAAAGAGGCCATAGCCTGGATCCAATCATTTTTGGACAATCGAACTATGAGGGTCTTCTCCACTCTAGCCTCAGCAGACCCCATCAAAATAACCTGCGGGGTACCGCAGGGCTCCTGCATCTCCCCCACCCTCTACAACATCTTTACCAAGCCCCTATTTGACAAGTTGGACAGACTGGGTGTCTCCTACGCAAACTATGCAGATGACACCCAGATCCTCATACCCCTTTTGGGCAACTTCGACTCAGATACGGGCCTGGTAAACAAAATATATATCATCATTCAGGCATGGATGGCCACACATGGCTTATGCCTGAATGATGAGAAAACCGAAATCCTGCTCCTCGGATCCAACACCAATATAAAAAAACTCAGCCCCAACTATAAGGCCTTCAACATTGATGGCAACACCATCACAGTGGCCAAAACAGTGAAAACGTTAGGCTTTCACCTAGATACAACCATGTCGCTAAAAAAACAAGTCAACTCACTAGCATCCTCTACCGCCTACACATGCAAGCTAATCAGGGCAAGCAGAGCCTTCCTCACCCAAGCTAGCTGCATCATCATCGCCAATGCCCTAATACTATCCAGACTCGACTATTGTAATTCCATGTACCTAGGTGCCAACAAATGCATAATCAACAAACTACAGACACTACAAAACAACGCTCTCAGAACAGCCCTTAACCTACCATCCAAGGAACACATCTTCAACAAAAGGAGAGTAAACAAATGGCTCAAAATCTCCAACCGCATCTCTCTCAAAACAGCATCACTCACTTTCAAATGTTTAAACAATGCAGCCCCCCATCTAGCAGCCAGAATAGCTAACAAAAACTCCACCCGCCCTATCAGATCGATTAACTCCCACTGCCTGCAGGTACCCAAATTTAGACAAAAGAAAACCGGTGGCAGTAGTTTCCCTGTCTTGGCAGCCCAACACAGGAATGCCCTCCTACTCAACATTAGATTAGATTAATCTTACTATTGCTTCAGGAGAAACACCCTGACCTGGTTACGGTCCAATGATCCCCATGACTAAGCCCTCCCACATGCCTATGCCCTTAATCAAACTTGACCGCCTCTATGCACAGCATCAAATATGTAAATATGTAAGTAATTTATTTTCTGTATGTATATATGTACAGTCCACGCAATGTAATGCTATGCCTCTTATTCATATATGCCTTATCCTGTAACCAAGTTTTTACGCAATCTTACCCTCCTGTTCTCTGTTGCGCCCTGTTACCTCTGGGTTTTGTGCTCCATACTAAATAAATAAACAAACAAACAAACAGCCATGTCTCTGCAGCGCAGGGACTGCATTTAAGATATGCCACTGTGGATCATTGAAGCCACATCAAATGGATAGCAGACATTTTTAAGCCCCAGTTCAGCTGTGGAAGGGTTATATGTATTCTTGTCAAACAGGCTGAACCTTGCTCTACTTGCAGGAATGTGGCTTGGTGGGATTGACTCTCTTTGTTCCTTTGTAAGGGCAATTAACACCCTTTCCCAGGGACAGCCACTCCACAGGAAGCTTTGCATCTTATTTGTTCCTTCCACAGGGGTAGGTTTTGTACACCGTTCTCTATTTAGTTTTCTTGCAGATGGTGTGGTTAATTAAAGTATAAATATTGTCATAGAACCTTGATTGGACTTTCCCTTTATTTTGGACTGTCTTACTGTGTTTTCTGGGTCACAAATTGATCACGTTCACCCCCCTCTTCAGAGAAAAGCCATCCCTGGGCCCATGTTACTGTGATGCTGGAAATGCATTGGAAGGACATGGCCTCCTTGTGCTTGTCCTATACCTCCTTATGCTGTGTGTTCTGCTTATTCACTGCCATGGGAGTCCAGTTTGGATCCCTTGCAGTGCAGCTCTTCATTTTATTCTTAGTGGACAATGACCCATGCGATACCCTTAGGGCACCCATGGCTAGGGGTACAACCCTGTTTCCCTAGTGTATGTTTTTGGGCCCTTTGTGTGTTGCCCACAGAGCAGGGTATGGGTTGGTGGCGGCTGTGTGCTGGCTTGGCAGTGGCTCTGGGCTTCCTTCATTTCTGGGATACCCAGGCCCTGCCATAGGAATCAATGGATTCCTACACAAAGGCAAGATGACCACCACCGCCTCTTGGTTTCCTTTCCCCCGGTTTCTCAAAGTCCTGAGAAGCCCTGGCTCTGTTTCCTTCCACTGAATGGCTGTTGGGTGGAAGGACCATATATGGCTCTGGGGCTGCCTCTTCCAAATGGGCTGGAGCCTTTCCCAGGGACAGCTTGTTGAGGGCACACCCTTGGGGTGAAGCCTGCATGAATGGAGTGGATAGTCAATAGGCATTCTGTGTTCTAGGTGTCTTTGACAGAATGCCTGAGCCAGCCCTGACTGAAATTGGAATGAATTCAGTGTGGTACACTGAAAGGATCAAGAGTAGGCACTAATCCACATTCTGTGTTGTGGGTGTCTGGTTTCTGGTAAATGGCCTGAATGCCTGTGATCCTGATTGCGTGCTTCCTACATGAATGCACTTTCGTGTGTTTGGCTGACTGAGCCTGGCTCAGTCTGAGTGAATGGGGAGTGTTTTGTATAACAGGGAGCCTCACACTCACCTCCTTGTCAGAAGCTTGAAGTTGAATCTGAAGTCAGAAACTTAAACAGGGAATCTGAAGCAGAAGCTGAAGTCATCTTAAGCTTGCATCATGGCATGCAGCTGGAGGATGAAGTCTGCGGCTGCATCTTTTCATCTAATCCGAAAGCTGACATGCTGGTTCAAGGACTGCACCAGTGAGGATCTGTATAGGTGATCTCTTCCCGTAGCTACGGGGGAACATTGTGCACCTGCTGCTCTTTACCCAAAGTTTCCTGAAAGCCAGTCCTGTGTTCCTACAATCCGGAGAAGGGATATTTGTGGGTCCAGAAGAGGAGTACCTGAACATCCTGATGCCAAGAAGTTCATCTATGTCACCCAGGATCCTGAGGAGTGTTTGTGACCAATGGAAACCAAGCTTCTGAGTATCACCTGGAAGAGGGGGTACCCTGGCATAGTGCTGCTTGATGCCAGAGCTGTGAAAGTTCCAAATCATTGAAGAATCCTTCAAGGGGTGTCTCTGCTTTGACATCCATCCACTTTTCCATGCCAGAGAGGAGTGTCCACTGGTGGGTTTTCCCACCACCAAAATTCTAACAAGACGTCCCAACAGTACATACTTGAAGAGGGTCTGCAGACCAGTCCAGTGGTTGTGTCTGGCTTGCCAGAAGCTATCCTGAGGTCTGTGCTGTGGCTGCAGCACTGAAGAACTAAAAGACAGTAAACCACAAAATCCCCAAACCTGACACCTAATTCTGCCACTTCACCCGTCGCCACCGAAAGTCATCTTATCTCCTTTAGCAAGGCCTTGTCTTGCAGATTTCACTTTTGTTGAGTATCCACAGCCAGCATAGCAACCCGACATCGAAGACCACCATGAAGGTACTGCATTGCTGCCTTTCTGACACTGCTTGGTTTCCTTTTTCTTCTTAACACCGACATCCCAGCGACTCCTTCTTCCAAGGGGGGGTCCATCCTTGCGGGGTCTCTTCGTCTTGGATCCTGTTCTGCTGTTGCTTCCCAGGTACTTTGGGGCTAGTCAGATCTGTGGAAAGAGAAGCTGACTATTAATGAATATAATTGGAATGTCCTGTGATATACAAACTAAAGTCCACCTTAGCTTTCCCTTACAGGTTGCCCAGCTGGGGGGATCCTCACACAGTATTTCCTTGTTAACCTAAAGAAAGCATTCTGCCTATGTTATTTATATTACCTGCCTTTCTACAGTAATATTGTATGAGTTAACCCTTGCCTACAAATGTAAATGCTTTTTGGTAACTATCAGCAATTGGTGCATCACCAGTGAATTTAAAGGTAATAGTGGTACCACATAGAACTGTAAATATTAAGTAAATTACCTGTTTAGATTTCTAGTACATTTATTTGTGTATACTTAAATTACTTTTTATCCTTTATGGCAGTAATAAAAGGACTGTGTTATCACCTAACATAGTGTGTGGATATTCCTTTGTGGGTAGTTGGGGATTCACTGTCCCTAAAAACCAGCCTGCATCACCTCTATTGAATCTGCCTGGCTGATCGCCCTACTTTGCCAATTGAGAGCCTTGGCTCAGGTGCTCTGTGCCTCTACCCCAACTGTATAGGGGCAGAAATACGGATACCCCCTCTATTCTTTACAGTTACCACAAAAGGTGAAGGAGCTATATCTCTAAACTGTGTCTGTTTTACCTTTATGTTTGTGTTCACTCTTGATTTGCAGAAGTTGGAGGGCTGAGTGGGAATTGTAGTCTCTACTCATCCTTGTACTCCTGCAGGGCAGAATCCAATTCATTACACAGGTTGATAAGAGGCAGGATACATTCAGACAGGGATCAGAAGGGGTGAGAAAGAGCTGAAGGGGTGAGAACAGAAGTAACAACATTGGGACTGCAGCAGAAGGAGGAGGGGAAAACCAAAAGTGTGAGAATGGAGCTTCCACCATGAGAAGTAAAGAGAAGAGCTATTGTCAGTTCTGGAAAAAAAGTGGTAGTGACAAGAAAGAGTCTAGGAATATATCAAGAGTGTAAGCAGAAGAAGGGGTTTAACAAACAAGGAGGTGGAACACAAAGAGCCAGTGAATGGCCTGAGAGCGTGACAGGAGAGTGCTTCACAGTGGAAGGAAAAACAACTGAGAGGAAGATAGAAACTAGACTGGGAGAACTACAGAAGCCACAGTGATATCAAGGGAGAGCTGTACAGGGGAGGTGAGGGAGATGCTGGTAGGCACAGAGACTAAGAAAACAAGTGAGGAAGACTAGGACCTAGCCGGCCAGGATATGTTGGTTACAATGGGCCAGGCTGTCCCTAAGCAGGCCAGACGGTGGGACGAGGGATGAGTCCAGGTCAGGAGAATACAGTCAGCTCAGACCGGAGAGGGTGTAGTGAAGATCAATGTTCAACCATCCCACATTAGAAAACCCCTTTGTAGTTCTCCCGGCCAACTGCAACCTCTGACACATTCTCTCATGAGGACTGGTACCAAAATGACTCTATGTGTAAAGGACCATGAAAACAAGCACCTAGAAATCAACTGAAGATGGTTCTGTGACTCTTTAGCATTCAACCCCACAGAAGAGGAGAGTAGCATACCCTACTGGGAAATCTATAGACTGACATACAAGAGCGTTTGGAAACGTCTTGAGCCTGCAACACTAAGGAGGGGAGGTGAAACAACCTCCCCCAGACTTTGTGAACTGCCACTCTAACCACTACTGGCCAAGAAACATGGCCATCTGTTTGGGGGGAGAAAGATATTGACCGGAACAGTATCCTGACAATTACCTGAAGAGCATCCTGTTATTTTCATTGCTTTACAGTTATGGTCTGGGGGAGTTGGCAATTAATTTTTGTTTGCCCCGATTGCGAAGAATTTCCTATTAAAACCATTTAAATGATACCCCATTGTCTGTCTTGTCTCTCTTCCTGCGACCTGCTGTCCAACATGACACTCAATACAGTAGAAAACAATGACATGCAACCTTCCCATTGTGCTCCGATACCCTCAACCGGCCCATAGAGTGGCGGTTTGCTAAGAAGCACTTTAATACAAGATAGCGGCACCTGTGAGATGGATGGGGGTGCAGATTTATTACTCCAACACCAAACAATAAGGACAACTCAACGGTTTGGCAAAGGGAGTCCGTTTAATGACAAGTACAAAAAACAGGGAGTTATGAATATCAGCAATGGTGTGATCTTCCTTCTCGCTTCAACTCCAACGAACTTCATGAAAACTATAGCATTTATACTGAAAATGTGTCATCATCGACTTGTAACACTCAAAAGTTGCAAGGCAATTCTATTGGTTAGGAAAAGGTAACTTTAATATAGGTACTATATCTGTATATGGTAACGGAGTGAGGGGATTGGGTAAACAGTGTCAGGTGGGCATCTAAGCCCTTCCTTCAAAAATGACTACTACAGACATCACTAAAAGTATGACGTCCTATTGGTTCTACTGACTATAGGACCCTAGATTATTTGGTCCATTGTGATTGGGTTGGCACCAACCCCATGCATACTTTCTCACTTTGCTTAGCAGCACACAGAATGGTCGGCCAGGTGCAGGGTACCCCTCAACTCACCCAGCCTTCCTCCAATCAATCATCACTTTAGTGGCTATGTATCAATTATTTCGCTGTGGTTAGCCTCGAGACTGCATCTTCTGTCTAGATATCTTCTCCTGGCTCACAGCCATGCATAGGTGTGGGGGTCTTGCTCTGTTCGTTCGGCTGGTCACGTGATTCAGACACTGTGGATTTGCCTTTTCTTCAACACTTCATGTATTTGATTTTATTTTAGCACACCACCTGCCTTCCCCTTCAAAGCAGCATATTCTGGTCCTTGCTTCAGTTAATTGTAGCTACTGCTCGTTCATTTTGATGGATACGACCTTGTCCCCTCTTATAGTCTCACCTGATGATTTGAAAAGATGAGCTCTCCATCCTGCATTGAGCGCAGGGGCGCGTAGATAACCAGTTGCTTCACTGGCTCGAAGGAATTGGTGAGTTCCAGGACAATATTGACTCCGATATTCCCGTCAAGACGCCGTAAGTATGTAGTTCGTAAGAGTTCAAATGCCTGACTTTCACTCTTGTCCGATTCCTTGCAGGTTGCAGCTTGACCCTACTGAAGAGTTCCTCGTGGCAACCGGTAATGTTCTGGTAAGGATTTGTATTATCCAACACAGTTCGATAAAATAATGTCCATATATAACCTGTTGCTTTCTCCCTTATTCATGCGCTGAGAGAAAGTATGAAGTCTCGGGAATAATGCCTCCGGCGGTAAAATCAGGTAAGTCTTTTGTGGTGAGGAGAGTTCCCCTTGTTAGTCTCTTGTTTCACCTTGCTATCCTTTTGTTTGCCCTTAGGGGCCGGGGTTCGGCTAGGATGCAGTGGAAGCTGCGCCGACCCGTGAAGAAGAATAGTACCCCCGGTGGTAAAATCAGGTAAGTCTATGGGGGGTATTCTTCTGTGTATTCCCTTGGCTCACCTTGCTGTTCTTGTCTTCTCCTTAGGTGCCGGAGTGCGGCGGGAACATGCAGGAGGATGCGGTGAAATGTGAAGATGCTGCGAAGGCCGGTGAGTTCAGCGCGGTGCTGCAGCAGGTGAGGCGACGGGCATAAAATAACTTCTTTCTTCCAGCTCGAAGGCGCGATGGATCGGGAATTCAGGTAAGGATCAAAGGTATTGCTCTTGTTCTAACCTTTTCTCCTTCTTTCTCCCTTTTTCTAGGAGCTCCAAACTCAAGGCGGGCATGGCAGAAGACTGGATGCAGACTTTCAGGCACGGTGAGCGTTACGCTGCTGGATGCAGAATAATGCGAAGCGTGTGCTGCTCTTCGGGCGTGGTTTACATAGCCTCCAAAGTAGTCCCAGGTAAGTATTCCTCCCCAGCCCCACCCGAGTAAATAAATAGTGCCTAGGTAAAATAGTCCCTTCTAAGCCTCGTTTGGCTTGGACCTTTTGCAGCATGGTCTGCATCAGGTAAGTTTGCAGCATGGTCTGCATCAGGTAAGTTTTAATCTAGGAGCCTGGCGCTTACGGCGCCAGGACTGACTCTCCATATGAGCCTGGCACCATAGGCCATAGGCGCCAGGACTGCACCCAAATAGCCCCAGCAGGGGTTGTTGGCCTTGCTTGGGGTAACTTGATGCCTGCTTCCGGGGTTGCTGGACTTGGTCTGGGTCCCCGGGGGTAGGCATCATGACAGCACTCCCCCCCAAGGCCCCTCCTAAAGTCGTTCTTCCCTGTGGTTTTGGTTTGTCTGGGAAATTTCGGTGGAATTTTTTCACCAATCGGGGTGCATGAACATGGTCACTAGGTTCCCATGACCTTTCCTGTGGTCCGTAACCTTTCCAGTCCATTAAATAAAAAGGTTTTGACTTTATCAGCTTGGAGTCCAGGATGTTCTTAACTTCAAATTCGGGTTCTCCGTCTACAAGAATGGGGTCTGGTGGCTTGGTTAGTCTTGTCCCTGGTTGTACTGGCTTCAAAAGTGACACATGAAAGACGGGATGAATTCGCATATTAGCAGATAAGTCCAACTTGACAGCCACCGGGTTGATAATGGCCTTAATAGAATAAGGTCCCAAATATCTGGGGTTAAAGGTCTGTGTTCCCTTTAGAGGTATATGTTTTGTGGCTAACCATACTTGGTCCCCTATTTGGTATTGTGGAGAATCACTTCTATGCTGATCAGCATCTTTCTTGTATTTTTCTTTCGCCTGTTTTAAATGTGTAGTTGCTTCCTTAAAGGCTTGTGTAATCATAGCGTGCAGATGGTCCACTGCGGGCATTTCTAATTCTTGGGGTGAGTCAAGGTCTGAGGTTCGAGGATGGTGCCCATATAAGGTATAAAAGGGGCTTTGTCCAGTTCCAGAGTGTACTGAATTATTCTATGCATATTCGGCGATCCAAAGAATGTCTTTCCAATTACTCTCCGTCTGATGTAACATACAACGCAGGTATTGTTCGAGAGTCTGGTTGGTCCTCTCCGTTTGACCATCGGTCTGGGGGTGGTGACTGGTCAATAACCTCAGATCGATTTGCGCCAATTGACAGCATTTTTTCCAAAAATGTGAAATGAATTGACTGCCCCGGTCAGAGACCAATATGGACGGACATCCGTGTATGCGAACAATGTTTTCGAGGAACTCCTTGGCCAGGATTGAAGCAGAAGGTAATCCCTTTAAAGGAATAAAGTTGGCCATCTTAGAAAAAAGATCCATAATAACAAGAATGGTGTTAAATCCATTGCATGGGGGTAGATCAGTAATAAAGTCTAACGATAAGGTGTGCCATGGTGTAGGCGGAATGTCTAAAGGTTGTAAGAGTCCAGCTGGTTTTTTCTTTTGACTTTTGTTTTGGGCGCAAATGCCACAAGACATCACAAATGATTTAATATCCTTTCGCCAGGTGGGCCACCAGAACTGTCTTTTAATTTTAGCTTCAGTTTTTGCAATACCTGGCTGCCCCTCCATTAGGGAATCATGATAACGGGAAATGACTAGCTCTTGTAGTTCCTTGTGTGGCAGAAATAGCTGTCCTTGGTGTTAGGCAGAAACCTGTGCAGTTCCCTCTGGGACCACTGCAAAAGATTTAAGACTATAGGTGTTTGGCAGTAAACCCACTTGGTAGCAGTCTGTACCACACAGATTCACTTGGTAGCTGTGGCTGAGCAGTCAGACTTCCCTCAAGAAGAGTTAGGCAGTATGCAGAGTATTCACAATAGGTCAAAATAACACAGTAGAACAAGTAAACACTGACTAGAGCTTGGTGTAAAAGAGATATAATTATTTATTTAAAACCACATCTAGTAAAACACACAGGCACTAATGTTAAGCAGTTGAAAAACACGGTCAATAAAATATATGCACTCCCTTAAAAGAATATTAGACAATTCTTAAGTAAAGCCCCACTTATTTTCAGACAGCGGTGAGCGCTTAACGCAGATGGCACTCTAATAATTTGTTTTAAAAAGGGAGAGAAAAGCAGAGTGTAATTTGAAACAGATCCCAACACTTTCACAAGAACACAACAAGAGAAGAAGGCAAAGTAAAACCGTGAAGTTAGAGTTCAGAAAGGGACCAGTTAGATGGTCAAGGAGGCCAGCCCAGTCCAGAAGGTTATGGGATTATTATTACCTTGTAGCAATCTTTAGAAAGGGAGGCCTGGCGGACACGGTACCTTAAAGTTGTGAGAATACTCCAGCGGGGGCAGTTGTTCCTGGCAGCGGATGCAAGTCGGTGCTTCGTCCGGGGGAAGAGAGGATCTCGTCGGGGAGGAAGACAGGAGTCCGTTGCACTGCCAGGGAAGAAACCAGCCGCGGAGTTCTCAGGTAAAAGGAGTGGTGCTTTTATTCGCGGTCCAGTGGCCGGGGCAATTCGACCACAAGACGTCCATGGATGCGATGAAAAGAAGGTAAATTGGTTGTGCCCACCAGTCAGGGGAAGAAGCCTCTCCAGCCGGGAGATCTTCTCTGTCGTCGGGAAGTGGTGAGTCGGTTCCGCAGGGCTCCACCAGTGGTGTCGTCGTGGTAGGTCGGCTCAGCTTCTCCCTCGTCGGATTCTCAGGTCCTGTGGCGACTTCTGAAGTTCCAGTCCCCAAAGCCCTGCTTTTATGCAGCACGCCCCCATTCACTCAGCATAGCTGTCAATCAAACATGCTAAGTGGTGAGCCGGCCGGCTCACCACTTGGGCCAGTCACACAAGAGTGCGACTTGAGTTACCAAGGTAACTCAGTCCAGGCTGCCTAAACCCCCTCCCACATGCCCTGTGGTACCCAGACAGAGTGGCACCACTTTTGGAGGCTTCTGTGGAGAAGCCCGCCAAAAAGTGGAACAATGGGCTCGACTTGGGTTGGAGTCACAGAAGAGAACACAAACGCCATTTTCGAATCGAGTCCTGGCAAAAAATACCAACCGGTGAATTAATATCAAATAAATAAACCGGCGGTATGTTCGAGGCTATGAGAATTAAATAATTAAAGTTGGTAGCCTCGAACAATGGGAAAATCCCATAGGGATATATTCGTGGTCGAATATAAAAAGTAGTATCCACTGCCACCAGCCAAAACTCGATCAGGGGGGACGGAGACGTGCCCCCTCGACTAACAGACCCCGGGGCAATCAAATTGCCCCGACCAGTACGTCCACAATATGATGGTTTGTACCGGTTTCTGTTAATAATTTGGGACTAGTAAAGCCAATGGTGACTTTACATGCCCTGGGAGACAGTAGTCAGTCCCAGGGTATGGAGTCTATGGTGGGGTGTCACTATGACAGCCCTGTGTCACTGCACCGAGGGTGCTGTGTAACACACATAGTAAAAACACATGAGACTCTATGGAGTAAAGGATCCCATATCCCATGATACACATTAACAGTCAAAGGAACACCATAAATCCTGTCCAAGAGTGGGAGAAAAATAGTCTCACTCTTGACAGGAGAAAAAAACAAACTCCAGGAATCCAGCAAAGCTGCTGTGGGACTCACTAGGTTAGGAAATTCAGCTTAAAGAGAGAATTCTCCCTAACACTCGCCGCCCCCAGACTAAGGGACAGGAGGATTTAATCCACTCCTGGATGAATCTCATACCTCTAGTCGATGACATACATCCTAGAGAGACCATCAGCATTTTGGTGGTGACACCCTGACCTGTGCTCAATGGTGAAATCAAACCCTTGCAGGCAGATTGACCATCTCAATAGTTTTGGGTTTTCCCCTTTCATTTGCATTAACCATCTCAAGGGTTGGTGGTCAGTCTGAATGACAAAAGTAGAACCATACAAGTATGGCCTAAACTTCTTCAGAGCCCACACAATAGCAAAACACTCTCGTTCAATGGTTGCCCATCTTGTTTCAGGATCCTTCAGTTTTCTACTGATGAAGCAAATGGGGTGCTCCCTACCTTTCCCATCCAGTTGACTGAGGACTGCACCTATTCCTACATTTGAAGCATCTGTCTGCACAATGAAAGTTTGGTGGTAATCAGGAGCTCTCAGTACTGGGGCTTGGCAAAGAGCCTTTTTCAGGTTTTCAAAGGCCTGATTGCACTCCTCGTTCCATCTAACCTTTTTAGGGAATTTTGGAGAGGAGATGACATTCAGAGGAGAAGCTATGGTCCCATAGTTCTCAATGAAATTCCTGTAATACCCAGTGAGACCTAAGAAGGCTCTCACCTGGGTCTGAGTAGTAGGTGTTGTCCAATTTTGCAAAGCTTCAATATTACTGGGCAAAGGCCTTATTTCTCCACCTCCTACCTCATGTCCAAGGTAGACCACTTTACTCTGTCCAATCTGGCATTTACTCGCCTTTATGGTCAGATTGGCCTTTCCAAGAGCCTGCAAAACATATCTCAGATGGTCCACATGTTCTTCCCAGGAATTGCTGAACACTGCTATGTCATCCAAGTATGCCATGCAGAAGTCCCCCATCCCATTCAGAACCTGGTTTACCATCCTTTGAAATGTAGCAGGTGCATTTTTCAATCCAAAAGGCATAACCTTAAACTGGTATAAGCCAACTGGGGTAGAAAATGCAGTTTTCTCCTTGGCATGGTCTGTCAGGGCTATTTGCCAATAGCCTGACGTCAAGTCAAATGTGCTGAGGAACTTGGCTGCACCAAGTCTATCCACCAACTCATCTGTCCTTGGCAAAGGGTGGGCATCAGTCTTAGTGACTGTATTAAAAGCTCTGTAATCCACACAGAATCTAAGTTCTTTAGATCCTGCCTTTGGTACTAACACAACTGGGCTAGACCATGGACTAGTAGAGGGCTCTATTACCCCGAGATCAAGCATCTTGCTGACCTCACCTTTGATGTGGGTTCTTACATTTTCTGACATTCGATATCCTCTGCTTTTGACTGGCAGACAGTCACCAGTGAGTATGTCATGCTGTCCCCAAGGGGTCAAGCCTGGTGAAAGTGAGAACAGGGAGGCAAACTGATTCAACATGGATTTGCACTCTTCCTGTTGCTCAGGTGTCAGATTTGAAGAGAGATTTACTCCTTCAATCTTTTCGTCTAAAGGTAAGCCTCTGAGGAGATCAGGAAGAGCTTCACTCTCTTCTTCTTCCTCTGATGATGCTAGAAGCAAAGCTCCTACATCAGGTCTGGAGACATACGCTTTTAGTCTGTTGGTGTGGAAGACTGTTGGAGCCTCCTTGGGATTGCCCAAGTCCACCAGATAGTTGACCTCTCCAAGTTTACCCACAACTTTGAAGGGTCCCATCCATTTGTCTTGCAAGGCCCTCTGCCTTGTTGGAATCATAACAAGAACTAGCTGGTCCTGAGTAAACTCAACCATGTTAGCCTTTTGGTCATGCCAGTGCTTGACCAATGCTTGTCCAGCTTTCAAGTTATCACTTGCTTCTGCCATCATTTGTGACATTCTCCTACGGAGACCTATGACATAGTCAGTCACTCTGACTGGCTTGGGGGAAGGAGCACTCTCCAACCCTTCCTTGATCAGGGCCAATGGACCTCTGACCGGATGACCATAAAGAAGTTCAAAGGGAGAATAACCTACTCCCTCCTGAGGGACTTCTCGATAAGCAAAGAGAAGGCATGGCAGTAGAAGGTCCCACTTTCTTTTAAGGGGGTCCTCTAAAGCACCTATCATGCTCTTCATGGTTGTGTTAAACCTTTCAACCAGCCCATTTGTCTGAGGGTGATATGCGGTTGAGAACTTGTAAGTATCTCCGCAGGTTTTCCACATGGCTTTCATGTAGTGGGACATAAAATTCGACCCCCTGTCAGAGATTACTTCCTTAGGAAACCCAACCCTGGTAAAAATACCAAGGAGGGCCTTAGCCACAGCCGGAGCTGTAACAGTCCTCATAGGAATTGCCTCAGGGTACCTAGTAGCATGGTCTACTACAACAAGTATAAACCTGTTGCCTGAGGAGGTTGGAGGATCAAGGGGACCAACAATGCCAATCCCTACTCTCTCAAATGGGACTCCCACTACAGGGAGAGGCACTAAAGGTGCCACATTCTTGGAGCCAACCTTACCAGAAGTCTGGCAGGTGTGGCAGCTCTGCAGTACTTATCTACTTCAGCCCCCATCTTTGGCCAATAAAAGTAGAGTGAGAGCCTTTCCTTAGTCTTCTTGAAGCTCAAGTGACCAGCCAAAGGAATCTCATGGGCTAACTGCAAGATCTGTGGTCTGTTCTCTTGGGGTACTACAAGTCGTTTGTTGTCCCCAGGTGCAGACTCTGTTGGTTCACTGTAGAAGAGGCCTTCTTCCCAGTGCAACCTATATTTCCCAGGCTCTTGCCCTTCAGCCTGAGCCTCTGCCTGGTGGCGAAGACCTTCCAGAGTTGGACATTCTCTCTGTCCCTTACTGAAGTCTGCCCTGTTGGGTCCACCTTCTGCCAGTAAAGACTGCAGCTCAGGATGGTCAACAGGATCCAGATCTCCAATGAGTTCCTGGCCTTCCACTAGCTCTCCTTCAGAGTGTAGTTCAACCACACAGGGTTGTACCTCCCTCTCAGCCTCAGCTGGGGGGGGAGTTACTGGTGTAAGTTTGGACAACCTTGGGGAAGTCCTTGTTGGCTGCACTGGAGTGCTGGCTGTGAGGTTCTTATTAGAAGTTTTAGGTTTCCCTTTTCCTTCTAGTTTCTTAGAGACAGCAGCTGACATCTCCAGTGGAGTAGGAGTGATCTCTTTCTTCATCATCTCCTTGGGAGTACCTGTCATGGTTCGCTCCCTTGCAGGTCTGGTGAGCTCCTGTAACCTTTTACTAGGAGGTCTGGGGGTATGTGACACTACTCCAAGATTTTTTAAGTCATTACCCAGCAGAACCCTTCCTGGCACCTCACTTTGTATGCTGACAGGTATCTTCACAGTCATTACACTGAATGAGAACTGGTAATTGGGGAAGCATCTGCACAAGCCCTCCAGCTAACTTGGTGAGGCGTTTGGGTGCCTTAGCATTATCCTCAGCCTGAAAAAACGATTTGTCCACCACAGTTATGCTGGCGGAGTCTCCTGACCATTCACCTGGACACTGTCCTTTTCATACTCTTTAGTATTATCTGGGATAGAATTATAGACATCTAAGTTCTGTTGTTCCCACAAACCCAGAGACACTAAAGAAACACTGGCTGAGACTCCAATGGGTTCATCAGCCAGCAATAGAAAGTTTCCACTTGCCATTTGTACTTCCTCCTCCGGAGCAAAGGCTAAGGAGACAAGCTGGACCCCTGAAGGTTTACCCTTACATCTGGGATCTCCTTTCACATGGTCAGTAGAGCCACAAACAAAGCATTTACCAAACGCTTCCTGGAATGGTGGCTTGTTCTGACCTCCTTCTGGTTTGGCACCAGGAGGTACACTAGCCCGATTTGGTTTCCCTTGTGGCTTACCCTTTTGGTTTTGTTTGGGGCCCTCTTTGCAATTGGAATTATTAGAATTCTCTTTGGAGTCCTTTTTTGGCTGTTTTCCCTCATCCTTTTTCTGAGTAGTCCCAGAATCCTTGTGAGTGGCCCTGTTGGCAACCCACAAGTCAGCAGCCTTAGCTAACTTCCTGGAATCTAATTCCTTTGAATCAGCCAAGTGCTGTCTGAGCTCAGGAGAGCAGGCATCATACATTGACTCCAACATTACAAGATTCTTCATTCCTTCATAAGTGTTAACTCTGTAACCCTTAATCCATCCCTCTAAGTTTTTCAAACTTTCCCTCACCCAGGTACCATCATGCTTTTTGAGGGTCCTAAACCTCTTAAGGTACTGGGAAGGGGTCTTCCCAAATCTAGCTATCAAAGCTAGTTTCACACATTCATAATCCTTTTTATCCACCTCCCCCAACTCCATTACCACATCAATTGCAAGAGGGGGAAGCCTAGAGAACAACCAGGGAAGTAACTCATTTCCTGTGATGTCCTGGAGCCCATGATTATACTCAAACATTTTTAACCAATCCAACACATCCAACTTAGGTTCATACATACCCACTAATTCCTTAGGCATCCGGGGTCTTTTGGGACTGGAACTCCTAGAGGAACCAGAGGAGAGAGAAGCATTTTCCACAGACAACTTCTTCATTTCTAGTTCATGAATAAGCTCTATTGCTCTGAGTCTTAACTCAGCCTGCTTCTGCTCAGCTTGGGCATTCATTCTTCTGAACTCTAGCTCTTGGTTTCTTTCAGATTGAGCAATAAAACGCTTGTACTCCAATTCAAGCTTCATTTTTTCAAATTCAATATAAGCAGGGTTACATGTAGGACCTGGTATAGGCCCAGTAGGTACAGTAGGTAAGGCAGACAGAGGCTCAGAGTGGCTAACTTCATTAGGTTCGCTTTCCTCTTCTGTCTCATTATCAAGACTTTAATTTAGATCAATACCATCACTGTTTTCTACATTTGCTGGGGGGGTAGATTCCTCTGTACGTCCCAGACTTTGGTTTTCTAACAATCTTTCTATAAGTTCCATTTTCTTGCCTTTCTCAGAGAGATTCTTATGTCTACACAATACTTTTAAGCAATCAGCAGTTTTGGCAGACAATGATTCTAGGGTATAACTCTCCATAGCAGACATAGTTAGAAAATCAGCCTTTTAGTGCTAAGCTCTGTGGTTAGTTGTCCTAAAGTGTTCAAAAAGCACACTAACGTGTATACTCACTACAAATCCCACCGGTGTACACCAGTGTTAGGCAGAAACCTGTGCAGTTCCCTCTGGGACCACTGCAAAAGATTTAAGACTACAGGTGTTTGGCAGTAAACCCACTTGGTAGCAGTCTGTACCACACATATTCACTTGGTAGCTGTGGCTGAGCAGTCAGACGTCCCTCAAGAAGAGTTAGGCAGTATACAGAGTATTCACAATAGGTCAAAAGAACACAGTACAACAAGTAAACACTGACCAGAGCTTGGTGTAAAAGAGATATAATTATTTATTTAAAACCACATCTAGTAAAACACACAGGCACTAATGTTAAGCAGTTCAAAAACACGGTCACTAAAAGATATACACTCGCTTAAAAGAATATTAGGCAATTCTTAAGTAAAGCCCCACTTATTTTCAGACAGCGGTGAGCGCTTAACGCAGATGGCACTCTAATAATTTGTTTTAAAAAGGGAGAGAAAAGCAGAGTATAATTTGAAACAGATCCCAACACTTTTACAAGAACACAACAAGAGAAGAAGGCAAAGTAAAACCGTGAAGTTAGAGTTCAGAAGGCCGGATCCACTTTAAGAGGATCAGAACGAAATGGGTCCAAGGTCACACGGTTGAAGTGCACAAAATTCTTGAAAAGGTTCAGAAAGAGTTGGACCAAAGAAAGGGACCAGTTAGATGGTCAAGGCGGCCAGCCCAGTCCAGAAGGTTAAGGGATTATTATTACCTTGTAGCAATCTTTAGAAAGGGAGGCCTGGCGGACACGGTACCTTAAAGTGGTGAGAATACTCCAGCGGGGGCAGTTGTTCCTGGCAGCGGATGCAAGTCAGTGCTTCGTCTGGGGGAAGAGAGGATCTCGTCTGGGAGGAAGACAGGAGTCCGTTGCACTACCAGGAAAGAAACCAGCCGCAGAGTTCTCAGGTAAAAGGAGTGGTCCTTTTATTCGCGGTCCAGTGGTAAGTGGCTATCCGGTTGCCGGGGTGCTTGGTACGGGCAATTCGACCACAAGACGTCCTGGGATGCGAGGAAAAGAAGGTAAACTGGTTGTGCCCACCAGTCAGGTGAAGAAGCCTCTCCAGCCGGGAGATCTTCTCTGTCGTCGGGAAGTGGTGAGTCGGTTCCGCAGGGCTCCACCGGTGGTGTCATCGTGGTAGGTCGGCTCAGCTTCTCCCTCGTCGGATTCTCAGGTCCTGTGGCGACTTCTGAAGTTCCAGTCCCCAAAGCCCTGCTTTTATGCAGCACGCCCCCATTCACTCAGCCTAGCTGTCAATCAAACATGCTAAGTGGTGAGATGGCCGGCTCACCACTTGGGCCAATCACACAAGAGTGTGACTTGAGTTACCAAGGTAACTCAGTCCAGGGTGCCTAAACCCCCTCCCACACCCCCTGTGGTACCCAGACAGAGTGGCACCACTTTTGGAGGCTTCTGTGGAGAAGCCTGCCAAAAAGTGGAAAAAAGGGCTCAACTTGGGTTGGAGTCACAGAAGAGAACACAAACACCATTTTAGAATTGAGTCCTGGCAAAAAATACCAACTGGCAAATTAATATTAAATAAATAAACCGGCGGTATGTTCGAGGCTATGAGAATTAAATAATTAAAGCTGGTAGCCTCGAACAATGGGAAAATCCCATAGGGATATATTCGCGGTCGAATATAAAAAGTAATATCCACTGCCACCAGCCAAAACTCGATCAGGGGGGACGGAGATGTGTCCCCTCGACTAACAGACCCCGGGGCAATCAAATTGCCCCGACCAGTACGTCCACAATATGATGGTTTGTACCGGTTTCTGTTAATAATTTGGGACTAGTAAAGCCAATGGTGACTTTACATGCCCTGGGAGACAGTAGTCAGTCCCAGGGTATGGAGTCTACGGTGGGGTGTCACTATGACACCCCTGTGTCACTGCACGGAGGGTGCTGTGTAACACACATAGTAAAAACACATTAGACCCTATGGAGTAAAGGACCCCATAGCCCGTAAAACACATTAACAGTCAAAGGAACACCATAAATCCTATCCAACAGTGGGAGAAAAAGAGTCTCACTCTTGGCAGGAGAAAAAAACAAACTCCAGAAATCCAGCAAAGCTGCTGGGGGACTCACTAGGTTAGGAAATTCAACCTAAAGAGAGAATTCTCCCTAACACTTGGTAATAAGGCAGATCAGTGGTGACAGAGTAGTCCGGGCCTTTCTTTACCCAGTCCTGCAAGGCTATAGAATCAAAGAGTTGTTGGATCTTTACCTGAATGTCCTCTAGAGTCTGTAGAGTAGTCATGCCAAGAATCCTTTGTTCGGGAATTATAGGTACTGGTTCAAAGTTCACTTCTGCCTCTCTCATCCCTATTCGGCATAAGGCGTCTGCTTTACCATTCTTACAACCTGGTGGATAGGTTATCACGAATTCGAACTCGGCAAAGAACAATGCCCATCGGAGTTGATGTGACAATTGGGCCTTGGCTGTCTTTAAATACTGTAAATTCCGGTGATCAGTGATCACAGTGATGGTATGCCTGGCACCGAGAAGATAGTGCCGGCAAGCCTTGAAGGCGGATTTAATGGCTAATAACTCCTTATCGATAACCGCATAGTTTAACTCAGGTGCCGAGAACTTTCTGGACCAAAACGCAACTGGGTGAAGCTGGCCAGTTTCAGGGTCCCTTTGAGACAGGACAGCTCTCATGGCTACACTGGATGCATCAGTTTCCAGTATGTATGGAAGTTCAGGGCGCGGGTGCTTTAATACAGGTGCAGACTGTCATGATCTCTGCTTCCAAAAGGTCAGGGTTTTCCCAACTCCCTTGGAAGCAGATCCATAACCCAGGTTCCGAGGGCCAACCAGTCCCAATTGGGACCTTTTGGACCCAGTCCTGGCGCCAGTGGCACCAGGCTCATAAATGTGCCCAGTCCCAGCGCTGGAAGCGCCGGGCTCATAATGCTTGGGTGGACTTACCTGCAGCAGACCATGCTGCTTACTTGCCTGCCAGCTGAGCCTCTGATCCTCTTCTGTTTGGAACTACTTTTCCTGTTGGGTGGGGCAGGAGCCACTCCCTAGATTCAGAACACTGGAACTCTTCTGGAAAGCAGGAACTCTTTTCTTACCTAGGCGTGGCTGTGGAAGGAGACACCTAAGCACTACAGGAGGCTATTTAAACCACACCCGGTGGATGAATCTTGCTTTGCGTTATTCTGCATCCTCTGCAGCAGAACGCTCATCGTGTCTTCTGCATCGGATCCTGGGCCTAAGGAAAAAGGCTTACCATCCTGAATCCAGTCTTCAGCAACACCTATAAAGACAAGAAAGAACAGGTTAGCATTCCGGCATCTGAAAGACAAAGGCTTACCTACTCTTCGTGCACTCCGGAGGTCTTCACACTGCATTCCGGCATCTGAAAGACAAAAGCTTACCGACTCTTCGCACGCTCCGGAGGCCTTCGGCGCTGCATCCTGCATCTGAAAGACAAAACAAGGTGCGTTTAAAGACATTGGGGAACTTTGATACTCACGTGCCATTACTCCTTTCCACATCAACCCCAGTGGGTATTCCGGCACCCTGCAGCCGCTCCGAACTCGTACCTGCAAAATAAAAGACAGTTAGAGCGCATCGTGAAGCAGGCAACAAGCGCTTACTTACGTGCTTCCAGGCGCTTCTATTCATCATACGGACTCCATCTTCAACTCACTTCAGCCCGTCATCCGCCATCGCCGGAACCTGCAAAACAAGAGACATCAATTCTAAAGACTTTAAAGACAATAGAATTACTCGAAACTTACCGTTCGTGCAGTAAACGACGGACAGCAGTCCTCTGAAGTCAAGAGGCCTGCGCTACCGATCCAGTGAAGAAACTGGTTACAGCACCCTGCTCCGAGGCAGATGGAGAGCTCGGCATTCACTTACCTAAGGTGAGAGCGTTAACCTTTGGGGGTCTACAGGAGAGCAAAAAAGGGAAGAGATAGGGACACCCCAATAACCCCAGTTCATTAATCCCATATTTTCTGTCTGCAGACATCTTACTCTTGAAGTCAGGCATACAGTGCACAGAGGTCCAGCCCAAAGAGCCAACCGGGTGCTACACATCACCTTTGAAGATACGGTAGTCGCCCAGTCACGACCGGCGCCTCTGCGAGAATCAGGTGAGCGTTACAGAACGCAAAGCCTACCGCACAACTCTCGCCCAGGCGCTATGGAAACCTCGGATACTGACCACCTAGCCCGGTTACTTGGGGAACTAAGGGCAGAAGTGCATGCAGCTCGTCAGGAAACGAATGCTCTAAGAAGGGAACTAATTATTTCCAAGGAGAGAACAGACGGTCTTGCTAGACAATTGCTACAGTCACAAGCCGGACAAACCTCGTTACCCGCATCAGGGGCAAATCTTCCTTCAACATCCTCTATGAATCCAGTGCAGATCAACCTACCTGGGAATGTACCTCTGGCTCCGCCCGAACGATTTTCTGGTGACCCAAAGAGGTTTGCAGTATTTATCAATCAGTGCCGGTTGCACTTCTTATGCCGGCCAGCAGCCTTTCCAACTGATCAAGCTAAAGTAGCTTTTGTACTTTCGTACCTTAGTGGCAATGCGGCAGACTGGTCGATCCCTCTAGTTAATCAAGATGATCCGGTTCTCCATGATTTTCAAGCCTTTCAGCTTAGTATGGAAAAACTGTTCGCAAGACATTCACAGGGGCAGGCCTTGGACAATGAGCTTCTTTCGTTGCGACAGGGTAATCAAGACCTTTTGGCTTATATTGCATCTTTCAATAGACTAATAGTGGAAACTCAATGGCCTGAGGACAAAAGGATTACGCTGTTTTACAGAGGTCTACGTGGAGAGCTCAAAGACGTTTTAGCCCAAGTAGTGAATCCCCCACAAGACTGTTCGGATTATATAGACTTGGTCGTTCAAATAGATCATAGACTGCAGAACAGGAAGGCCGACCGTTCCAAGTTTGATGCTCGAGTATTTTCCAAACCGCCAACTCCTTCCAAAGGAGTAGACTCCGGGGAACCCATGCAAATCGGGGGTCTGAAAGGTCCTCTAACACAAAAGGAGCGGGAAAGGAGAAAACAGTTGCAATTATGCCTATATTGCGGAAACTCAGGGCACTTTCTTCGAGACTGTCCGGTGAAACCTGCCAAGAAGGCAGTAGGAGCTGCAGTTACCAAAGTTACAAACTCTGAGCAGGGAAACGACCTCGCCCGACAAGAATAGAGGTACTCTTGCCGAGCGTGAAAACCAGTTCCGTGACCTCGCATTTCGTGACACCTATGGTCCTCATTAGCCTGATAATCCGGATCGATTACATGCAATTGAAGCTTACGTCGACAGCGGTGCCATCGGCAATTATGTGGATCATGAAATGGTTTTGAGGATGAATCTAACTCTTTGTCCCAAGGCTGTAAAGGACGTCATTACTACAGTGGATGGTACGGAGATAGCCTCCGGGCCAGTAACGCATGCCACTCAAGAGGTGACGCTAGTAAGTCAAGATGGACACCATGAGAAGATCGTGTTCGATGTGATCAAGGCCCCTCAGTTTCAGATTATTCTAGGAATACCTTGGTTAGAGAAACACAATCCTCTGATCGATTGGCGAGCAAGAACTGTCCAGTTTCCAGAATGTGTCTCTACTTGTCACCCTCCACCTGGTGTTGCACTGGCAGCAATTTCTTCAGAGACTCCCCAGTTACCTCCCGAATACCTTGAATACCAAGATGTTTTCCGGAAGGATCAGGCTAACACTCTACATCCTCATAGGTCTTATGACTGCCAGATAGACCTGATACCTGGATCTACTCCTCCTTGTAGTAGAATTTATGCCCTCACCGAGCCTGAGAACCTTCACCTTCGACAATACCTGGATCAATACCTGGCGAATGGGTTTATTCGTCCTTCCAAGTCCCCTGCTTCTTCAGCTTTGTTCTTCATTCCAAAAAAGGAAGGAGACCTTAGAACTTGTATCGATTATCGCTCCCTGAACCAGATCACCGTTAAGAATAGATATCCGTTACCTTTGATCCCTGAACTCCTGGACCAAGTCAGAAAAGCATGCATATATACAAAGCTGGATCTTAGAGGAGCTTACCACTTGGTACGAGTAAAAGAGGGCGATGAATGGAAGACTGCCTTCCGCACCAAGTATGGGCTATTTGAATATCAGGTCATGCCCTTCGGACTTTGTAATGCCCCGGCCGCCTTTCAATATTTTATGAACGATGTCCTCAGAGAGCTCATAGATGTGTGTGTTGTTGTTTACATTGACGACATCCTCGTTTATTCTTCATCGGAATCTGAACATCGGAAACACGTGAAAATGGTCCTCGAAAGATTGCGTCAACACAAACTTTTCGCTAAGTTGGAAAAATGTGTTTTCAACGTGACTGAAGTTGAATTCTTGGGATTCATATTATCACCTGGCGGAGTACGTATGGATTCAAAGAAGGTCGATGCAGTTCTCAAATGGCCATCACCATCCTCCGTAAAAGGTGTGCAAAGCATGTTAGGCTTCGCTAACTTTTATCGCAGGTTTATCCCCGAATTCTCTCGAATAGTCCAGCCCATCACTGCCTTGTTAAAGAAAAACAAACGTTTTGAATGGTCTACCGAGGTGGAACAAGCTTTCCAGGATTTGAAGACTAAATTTATCTCTGCACCAATCTTAAAACACCCTCGCCCCGAACTCCCCTACATCGTGGAAACTGATGCTTCAAGCCTTGCCATGGGGGCAGTTCTATCACAAAAGGACCCGGTAACCAATCAGTTGCATCCCGTGGCATTTTGGTCCCGCAAATTCTCGCCTCCTGAAATCAAAAACACGATTACTGACAAGGAACTTCTGGCTATCAAGTCTGCCTTTAAGGCTTGGCGGCATTATCTGCTGGGGGCCCGACACACCGTTACTGTGATTACGGATCACCGAAACCTGCAGTATTTGAAAACCGCAAAAGCCCAATCCTCTAGACAACTCCGTTGGGCATTATTCTTTGCCGAGTTTGACTTCATAATTACCTATCGACCTGGTACAAAGAACGGTAAAGCTGATGCCCTTTCTCGGATGGGAATGGAAGAACACTTGATCAACCCTAAACCTGTACCAATCATTCCCGAACAAAGAATTCTGGGTGTAATCACCACAGAATCCATAGAGGAAGTTAAGGATAAAGCCAGGCAACTTGTAACTCCAGCAGACATACAGAATTGGCATCTGCAGGGAAAGGACTTTGCAGTAAAGGACAACTTATTGTATTTCCAAGAACGATTATACCTACCCAGCACAGATTTACAGAAAAAAGTAATCTCCTGTTATCACGATTCTTTAATGGAAGGTCATCCCGGTATGGCCAAAACCTCAGAAAAGATCAAGCGCTACTTCTGGTGGCCGTCTTGGAAAAAAGATATCAGAGACTTTATAATGTCTTGTGGAGTATGCGCCCAAAACAAGAGTCAAAAGGAAAGACCAGCAGGCCTCTTACGCCCTATTGACATCCCACCTCGCCCTTGGCATACGCTTTCTATGGACTTTATCACCGATCTACCTCCATGCTCCGGATACAATACGATTCTAGTAATCGTGGACTTATTCTCCAAGATGGCGCATTTCATTCCGCTCAAAGGCTTGCCAACAGCAGCAACTCTGGCCCGAGAATTTCTCGAAAACATCGTCCGACTACACGGTTTTCCTTCGGTTCTAATTTCGGATCGAGGTAGTCAATTTATTTCTCATTTTTGGCGAAGTTGCTGTCGGTCGGCTCAAATTGATGTGAGACTATCGACCAGTCACCACCCTCAGACCGACGGACAAACCGAGAGGACCAATCAAACTCTGGAACAGTATTTACGCTGCATGCTGCAACAAACTGAAAAAACTTGGAAAGACATCCTTTGGATAGCCGAATATGCCTACAATAACTCTGTCCATTCGGGAACTGGGAAAACACCGTTTTTTCTTTTGTACGGCAGTCACCCTCGAACCTCGGAGTTGGATCCCCTCCAAGATCTTGAAACACCAGCAGTAGACTACCTGCATTCTACAATCACCCAAGCCTTTAAGGAAGCTGTTTCTCACCTTCAAAGGGCTAAAGAACAATACAAGAAAGGAGCAGATCAACATCGGAAGGAAGCCCCTCAATATCAAGTAGGGGACCAAGTCTGGTTATCCACCAAATATCTACCTCTAAAAGGGCCACGCA
The DNA here is from genome assembly GCF_040938575.1 of Ambystoma mexicanum. NCBI lineage: Eukaryota > Metazoa > Chordata > Amphibia > Caudata > Ambystomatidae > Ambystoma > Ambystoma mexicanum. Next base: position 1,270,561,921 of record NC_090935.1, on the reverse strand, counting down.
CATTCAACCCAAGATACCTTGGTCCCTATTCCATCACTACCATAGTAAACCCAGTAGCGGTCAAGTTGGACTTGCCCCCTCACATGAAGATACATCCGGTCTTCCACGTCTCTCTATTAAAACCCGTGCAACCTCAAACCCGACTAACTAAATCTCCAAAACCCATCCTAGTTGATGGAGAACTCGAGTTTGAAGTCAAAAGCATTCTGGACTCCAAGATCTCCAAATCTAAACTATTTTACCTAATTGACTGGAAAGGCTACGGCCCCCAAGAGAGATCCTGGGAACCTGCTGAATATGTCCACGCTCCTCGCCTAATCAAAAGATTTCACCGAACATTTCCTGACAAGCCAAAACCCCCGGAGAAGCCCGGTTTGGGAGGGGCCTTGAGGGGGGGTACTGTCATGATCTCTGCTTCCAAAAGGTCAGGGTTTTCCCAACTCCCTTGGAAGCAGATCCATAACCCAGGTTCCGAGGGCCAACCAGTCCCAATTGGGACCTTTTGGACCCAGTCCTGGCGCCAGTGGCACCAGGCTCATAAATGTGCCCAGTCCCAGCGCTGGAAGCGCCGGGCTCATAATGCTTGGGTGGACTTACCTGCAGCAGACCATGCTGCTTACTTGCCTGCCAGCTGAGCCTCTGATCCTCTTCTGTTTGGAACTACTTTTCCTGTTGGGTGGGGCAGGAGCCACTCCCTAGATTCAGAACACTGGAACTCTTCTGGAAAGCAGGAACTCTTTTCTTACCTAGGCGTGGCTGTGGAAGGAGACACCTAAGCACTACAGGAGGCTATTTAAACCACACCCGGTGGATGAATCTTGCTTTGCGTTATTCTGCATCCTCTGCAGCAGAACGCTCATCGTGTCTTCTGCATCGGATCCTGGGCCTAAGGAAAAAGGCTTACCATCCTGAATCCAGTCTTCAGCAACACCTATAAAGACAAGAAAGAACAGGTTAGCATTCCGGCATCTGAAAGACAAAGGCTTACCTACTCTTCGTGCGCTCCGGAGGTCTTCACACTGCATTCCGGCATCTGAAAGACAAAAGCTTACCGACTCTTCGCACGCTCCGGAGGCCTTCGGCGCTGCATCCTGCATCTGAAAGACAAAACAAGGTGCGTTTAAAGACATTGGGGAACTTTGATACTCACGTGCCATTACTCCTTTCCACATCAACCCCAGTGGGTATTCCGGCACCCTGCAGCCGCTCCGAACTCGTACCTGCAAAATAAAAGACATTTAGAACGCATCGTGAAGCAGGCAACAAGCGCTTACTTACGTGCTTCCAGGCACTTCTATTCATCATACGGACTCCATCTTCAACTCACTTCAGCCCGTCATCCGCCATCGCCGGAACCTGCAAAACAAGAGACATCATTGCTAAAGACTTTAAAGACAATAGAATTACTCGAAACTTACCGTTCGTGCAGTAAACGATGGACAGCAGTCCTCTGAAGTCAAGAGGCCTGCGCTACCGATCCAGTGAAGAAACTGGTTACAGCACCCTGACCCGAGGCAGATGGAGAGCTCGGCATTCACTTACCTAAGGTGAAAGCGTTAACCTTTGGGGGTCTACAGGAGAGCAAAAAAGGGAAGAGATAGGGACACCCCAATAACCCCAGTTCATTAATCCCATATTTTCTGTCTGCAGACATCTTACTCTTGAAGTCAGGCATACAGTGCACAGAGGTCGAGCCCAAAGAGCCAACCGGGTGCTACACATCACCTTTGAAGATACGGTAGTCGCCCAGTCACGACCGGCGCCTCTGCGAGAATCAGGTGAGCGTTACACAGACGTGAATTTCGCTTTCAGCTCTTGGAAGGCATTTTCAGCTTCTTCAGTCCACATAAAGCGTTTATTTTTTCGCAAGAGTGCTGTGATGGGATGTACAACATGTGAAAAATCTGGGTAAATCTGCGGTAGAAATTGGCAAAGCCGAGCATACTTTGTACTCCTTTAACTGAACTTGGTGATGTCCACTTAAGGATTGCGTCCACCTTTCGTGAGTCCAGTGGGACTCCCTTTGGGGCCAGGATAAACCCAAGGAATTCAACTTCTGTTGCATGAAAAACGCATTTTTCCAGTTTTGCATATAGTTTGTGCTGGCGCAATTTCTCAAGGACTGCTCGTACGTGCTTCACATGGTCGGATTCTGAAGAGGAGTATACTAGAATATCATCGATATATACGACAACATAAACGTCAATGAGTTCACGAAGGACATCGTTCATGAAGTATTGGAAGGCTGCAGGTGCATTGCACAACCCGAAAGGCATCACCCGGTATTCGAATAACCCATACTTAGTGCGGAAAGCAGTCTTCCATTCGTCACCCTGTTTTACACGTACCAGATGGTATGCCCCCCGGAGATCTAATTTAGTGTATATGCAAGCGTCCTTCACTTGGTCTAGTAGTTCAGGGATCAGAGGCAATGGGTATCGGTTCTTAACAGTTATCTGGTTCAATGCGCGGTAGTCTATGCATGTTCTGAGTTCACCTTCCTTTTTTGGCATGAAGAACAAAGCTGAAGATGCAGGGGACTTAGATGGGCGAATAAAGCCATTGGCAAGGTACTGGTCTAAGTATTCTCGTAGGTGAAGGTTCTCAGGTTCTGTAAGGGCATAGATCCTGCTACAAGGGGGTTGTGCACCGGGTATGAGATCGATTTGGCAACCGTACAATCTGTGAGGAGGTAAGGTGTTTGCCTGTTCTTTTTGGAAGACATCCTGGAATTCTTGGTATTCAGGAGGTAGTTGCATGACTGCTGTGGTTACTTTGGCCAGGCCTGCGCTCAGATTTTTTTTAGGGTAACAGGTTTGCGCACAATCCGGGAAGGTTATTCTCTTCTCTCGCCAATCAATACAAGGATTATGTGTTTCCAACCAAGGTATCCCCAGTATTATTTGGAACTGTGGGGCCTTGATTAGATCAAACACAATAGCCTCTCGATGCCCATCCGGACCCAATAATGTCATCTCTGCGGTGGAATGAGTTACAGACCCAGAGGCAATTTCAGTTCCATCAACTGTGTGATGACATCTGAGGTGGTTTTTCGGCAGAGAGGCAGATTCATCCTGGCAGCCAATTCATAGTCCACATAGTTTCCTATGGCTCCGCTATCAATGTATGCCCTTACTGCGTGCATACGCGATGGCTGCCCTGGATCTACGAGGACCATTGGTATGATGAAATGCGAGGTCTGAGTATCCTTCTTCAAGCTCGGCAAGTGGACCTCTACGCTTTTCGGGCGTGGTCGTTTCCCGAGTCTGACTCCACATGGCTTTTATCAGCAGCTCCTACCACATTCTTGGGTGGTTTTACAAGCAATCCCGTAGAAAATGCCCAGAAGTTCCACAATATAGACACAATTGCATTTGCTGTCTCCTTTCTCTTTCCTTCTGGGTTAAGGGTCCTTTAACCCCCCCGATTTGCATGGGTTCTGAAGTATCTGCTCCTTTGGGGTTAGCGTGGGTTTTGACCAACACCCTGTCCTCAAACTTGGCTCAATCAGCCTTTCTGTTCTGAAGTCTGTGATCTAACTGGACCACTAAGTCTATATATTCAGCACAGTCTTGAGGTGGGTTCACAACTTGAGCCAAGACATCCTTGAGTTCTCCTCGAAGCCCTCGATGAAATAACATGATTCGTTTTACCTCAGGCCATCCAGTTTCCACTATCAACCTATTAAAGGTTGCGATGTAAGATAGAAGGTCCTGGTTAACCTGTCGTAGGGACAAAAGTTTGTTATCCAGGGCCTGTCCTTGGGAGTGCCGGGCAAATAGTCTTCCCATGCTCGTTTGAAAGCCCTGAAAATCCCAAAGAATTGGATCATCCTGAGTAACTAGTGGAATTGACCAATCAGCTGCACTGCCGCTGGGATATGACAATACAAAGGCTACCTTGGCTTGATCGTTTGGGAAGGCTCCAGGTCTGCATAAAAAGTGCAAGCGGCATTGGTTCATAAACACGGCAAACCTTTTGGGATCTCCAGCAAAGCGTTCGGGTGGAGCTAATGGAATATTTACAGGTAGGTTTATTTGCACTGGGTTAATCGATAACACAGGAGCTGGATTCCCCCCGGAACCAGGTAGGGGTGCTTGTCCAGCCTGGCTTTGCAATAGTTGCCTAGCAAGGTCATCAGTTTGCTCCTTTTTACAAAATCAGTTGCCTCCTAAGGGCATTGGTTTCTTGACGGGCGGAATGCACTTCGGCCCTCAGTTCCCCTAGTAATTGGGCAAATTGGTCAGTCTCTGAGGTATCCATAACGCCCAGGTGGGAATTTGTAGGTAGGCTTTGCATTCTGTTACGCTCACCTGGTTCCCACAGAGGCGTCGATCTGGACTGGACTGTTGCATTCTCCACCAATGTGACGCGTAGGGCCGAGATGACGGACTGGACTGGCCCACCTAGCTTCGTTTGCTTGGCCTGTAGGAATATTCTTCTGCAAATGGAGAAAGGGAATTAACCACCCTTGGAGTTAAGCGTAAATCCCCCCACCCCGCTGTTCTCCCCACTGATCACCTTGGATGTCCCCTCTTATAGTCTCACCTGATGATTTGAAAAGATGAGCTCTCCATCCTGCATTTAGCGCAGTGGCGCGTAGATAACCAGTTGCTTCACTGGCTTGAAGGAATTGGTGAGTTCCAGGACAATATTGACTCCGATATTCCCGGCAAGACGCCGTAAGTATGTAGTTCGTAAGAGTTCAAATGCCTGACTTTCACTCTTGTCCGATTCCTTGCAGGTTGCAGCTTGACCCTACTGAAGAGTTCCTCGTGGCAACCGGTAATGTTCTGGTAAGGATTTATATTATCCAACACAGTTCGATAAAATAATGTCCATATGTAACCTGTTGCTTTCTCCCTTATTGAGGCGCTGAGAGAAAGTATGAAGTCTCAGGGAATAATGCCTTCGGCGGTAAAATCAGGTAAGTCTTTTGTGGTGAGGAAGGTTCCCCTTGCTAGTCCCTTGTTTCACCTTGCTGTCCTTTTGTTTCCCCTTAGGAACCGGGGTTCGGCTAGGATGCAGTGGAAGCTGCGCCGACCCGTGAAGTAGAATAGTACCCCCGGTGGTAAAATCAGGTAAGTCTATGGGGGGTATTTCTCGGTGTATTCTCTTGGCTCACCTTACTGTTCTTGTCTTCTCCTTAGGTGCCGGAGTGTGGCGGGAACATGCAGGAGGATGCAGTGAAATGTGAAGATGCTGCGAAGGCTGGTGAGTTCAGCGCAGCGCTGCAGCAGGCGAGGCCACTGGCATAAAATAACTTCTTTCTTCCAGCTCGAAGGCGCGATAGATCGGGAATTCAGGTAAGGATCAAAGGTATTGCTCTTGTTCTAACCTTTTCTCCTTCTTTCTCCCTTTTTCTAGGAGCTCCAAACTCAAGGCGGGCGTGCCAGAAGACTGGATGCAGACTTGCAGGCACGGTGAGTGTTACGCTGCTGGTTGCAGAATAACGCGAAGATTGTGCTGCTCTTCGGGTGTGGTTTAAATAGCCTCCAAAGTAGTCCCATGTAAGTATTCCTCCCCAGCCCCACCCGAGTAAAAAAATAGTCCCTAGGTAAAATAGTCCCTTCCAAGCCTCGTTTGGCTTGGAGCTTTTGCAGCATGGTCTGCATCAGGTAAGTTTGCAGCATGGTCTGCATCAGGTAAGTTTTAATCTATGAGCCTGGCGCCTATGGCGCCAGGACTGACTCTCCATATGAGACTGGCGCCATAGGCGCCAGGACCGCACCCAAATAGCCCCTAGCGGGGGTTGTTGGGCTTGCTTGGGGTAACTTGATGCCTGCTTCCGGGGTTGCTGGACTTGGTCTGGGTCCCCGGGGGTAGGCATCATGGCAATTTGAGGCAGATATGTATATGGTGCTTGCCGCACTATCCCTCTACTAAGCATAGCAAGCCGCACAATTCTCTCAGCTTTCTTGTGGTTCCAAGCATATGTACAGGTTTAAACTGGTTGACTGTCTTCATAATGCTCGTGGCTTAAGCTACTACATTTGACATCGGCTTCACACTCTCAGTTCACGATATCCTTGTTCATGGCGTTTCGTCTCTCTGCGTCATTCTCTGGTCGTCATTTCTTCTATAGGTGAGTCAATCCGGGTTCTTGTGACATCACCATTCGTCTTCCATTAGGACCTTTTTGGTTTCTTCAGGGACTGTACTTAGACGATCTTCATTTTCTTTAATTTGTTGATGTGGTTTCTCAATGGAGACCTTACTGTCCATGGTTTCCTCGGTCTTCTAATAGCTACTGGGCAGAGCCCCACTGCAGCTCTCTGCTGGTTTATTTTCTCATCATATGTCACATATTTTGGTGTGAACGTTTCTGGTACTTCACAATGGACAGTTGGAGTGCAGGCTTTATTTGGGACCTCATCTACACTCCCCCCTCTGGGCGATTCATGGACCACCTTCACCTCCTTCTTTGGATCCATCTTCTTTGGTTCCTCTCTATTCACCTTCCCTTCATCGCCTGGGTCCATTCCTTCTTCATCTTCTAGGTCTATACATGATGGTCTGAAGAAATGTCTCTTTGGGGTCCACATCTTTATTACTCCTTTTAAACTTCCTGCTGTTCTTACATGTTCGTATATGTTCCACGACATCAGTTGACATTGTCCATTTGAGCTGCAGTAAACCCATCTTCCCACATAATTTCTGTGCTTCCTGAGATAGAGAAATGTTGTTCCTTCTGGTGTCACAGGTTTCCCATTTTCTCACCTGTTTTCTTTGTTTTGCGGAGTCCTTTGTCGGGGTTTTCTTCCGAGCAGTTCGGTTCTTGTAAAAGCCCGCTCGGCCGTCTTCGGATTCCAGAATTCGTTCAGCTTCTTCGTCTAGGATCTAGGAAACTCCAGGAAGCTTGGAATGGAGGCAGCACAAGGAGGCGGTCTCACGGAACGCGGAAGAAACAGGATCAAGGAAGGTAGAAGGAAAGGAGAAGGAGGAAGATCCGGGAACCAGGAAGCAACACAATTCAGGAGAACTAACTACGGAGCACATCAGGCCACAGCTATCATAGCGTTGAGACGCTCGGAACCGCAGGGGAGTGGCTAATTTATAGAACGTGCTGCATAGGACGTAAAGGTCGATAGACCGCGTACCGTGTATACGGCCATGTTAGGTGTACTACAGCGAGGAACCCCCGATGTGCCAGGGACCAGGAAGACCAGAAAGGGCGTGATCAACGGATCATGACAGTATGCCCCCTTCTAAAACCCGTTCCACCGGGTTTACCTGGATGAATTCAGTGGAACCTTCTGAGCAATCTGGGGGAGTTCAAATTTGAGACAGGTTCCCAGGTACGTTCGCTGGGTGGATAACCTTTCCATTCCACCAGGTATTGAAGTTTGCCTCGTCTATATCGGGAATCACAAATACGAGAAACTTCATATTCCAGCTGGTCATTGAAAAGCACAGGACTAGGTCTAAGAGTAGTCCGGGTAGTTTGGATGAAGGGCTTCAACAGGGATTTGTGAAAAACTGGATGTATCTTCTTCCAGGAATCCGGGAGTTGGAGTCGAAAGGCCACAGGATTGATGATCTCTTTTATAGAGAAGGATCCATAATACCGGGGAGCCAACTTATTCGGTCTGAGATGTCGGGGTAGAAGTTTCGAGGATAGCCATACTTTATCCCCAATGGAGTATGAAGGCCCTGCTCTTCTCCTTGAATCTGCATAGTGTTTGGTTTGGACTCACGCTCTTTCGAGATGTTCCTTGGCTTCTCCCTGCACATTTATGAGTGTTTCAATCCAGGAATTGACAGTAGGAACAGGTGTAGGGTGTGGAAGAACAGGAGGTAAAACCGAAGGGTGAAATCCTTGGCTGCAGAAAAAAGGGCTGGTCTTAACAGCCGAATGGTTCGAATTATTGTTAGCGAATTCGGCTACTGGTACTAAAAGTGACCAATCATCCTGGACCTTAGTAGAGAAACAACGAAGATATTGTTCAAGGGTTTGATTTACTCGTTCTGTGACACCGTTGGTTTGGGGATGATATCCCGAGGAGAGAGCTCGTTGAATCCCTAGTATCCTGCAGAGGTGTTTCCAGAATTGAGCTATATACCGGAGTCCTCTGTGCAATATGATCTTGGAAGGAAGTCCATGTATTCGGAAGACGTGTTCCAGGAAAATACCAGCAAGTTCTGAGGAGGATGGTAATTTATACAGAGGGGTAAAGTGAGCCATATGAGTGAATAGATCAATGATGACCATGATAGTGGTATAACCTCTAGAAGGCGGCAATTCCACAATGAAGTCTGTAGCAATGATTTCCCAAGGTCTGGTTGGTGGTGTAAGCTGTAATAAGAGACCTGCTGGTTTCTGGTTATCATATTTGTTCAGATTACAGATGGAGCAAGATTGAATATACAGTTGTACATCGGCCTTCATCTTGGGCCACCAAAATTTTCTTTGTATTAGAGGGAGGGTGTTGGAAATACCACGATGACCAGAATGAAGAGTATCATGGCAGAGATGTATTATTCTTTGTTGTAATTTCTGAGTAGGAATGACCAGATTGGTATCTTTGAATAAGTATCCGTCCTTGACTCTCAAGTTCCATTGATTTGTTTCTGAAATTCCTTTCAAAAGCTCCGAAGTCTGAGTTTGCATACAAATCTCTTCCAGGAGGTTGTTTGCTTGAGCTAGGAATATGGCATGAGGAAACAGCTTGGGATACGTCCGATCCTCTGGAGGTTCATAGTCTGGACGACGAGAAAGTGCATCAGCTATTACATTTTGGGTTCCAGGGACATGGTGAATCTGAAACTGATATTGGGCAAACAAGACGGCCCACCGAGCTTGGCAACTATTCCTACATTCCAGGGCTTGCAATACTTGTAGGTTTCGATGATCCGTGCGGATATGGACCGGAAATTTGGCCCCTAGAAGTAAATGACGCCATTCTGTGAAGGCTTGACGGATGGCTAGCAGCTCTTTCTCTAGGACGGAGTAATGGGTTTCACTAGGAGTTAATGTCCGAGAAAGATAGGCGATGGGATGTTCCAAGCTATCCTCGAATTGCTGTTTTAGGACGGCTCCAATGGTGTAATTGGAAGCATCTGTCTCCACTATGAATGGTCGATTAACATCAGGCTGAGCAAGAATGGGAGCTTGTGTAAATTCAGACTTTAACTGTTGGAAGGCTTTCTCTTGGGCCATGGTCCAATGAAAGGGAACATCTTTTTTCAATAAGGCAATTATTGGTTGAACAATCTCGGAAAAGGAAGGTATGAATTTCCTATAGAAATTAGCCAAGCCTAGGAAGGATTGTATCTGTTTCACTGAGGCGGGGCTAGGCCAGGATAAAATAGCCTTGACCTTGGATTGATCCATACCGATACCATCGGGAGTAAGGACAAACCCTAGGTAGTGAACAGTAGAAGTATGGAAGATGCATTTCTCTGGCTTCGCCAGGAGTTTATTTTCACGTAAGCGTTGTAATACTGCTTTCACATGTTCTTCGTGCTTGAGAGTGTCCTTCAAAAATATTAGAATATCGTCCAGATAGACAATCACGAAAAAAGGAACAGCATGTCCGAAGACACTCGATCCATGAAACGTTGGAACACCGCTGGGGCATTAGCAAGTCAAAAGGGCATGACTAAGTATTCAAAATGCGCAAAGGGTTTCTAAAGGCTGTCTTCCACTCGTCACCTGCCCTGATACGAATCAAGTGATAGGCGCCCCTGAGATCCAGCTTGGTGAACACAACTGTGCCTCTTACTGCCTCCAGGATGTCTGAGATCAAGGGCAACGGATAGCAGTCCTTGAGAGTACATTGATTTAGACCTCGATAATTCAGACACGGCTGAGTTCTTTAGTGTCTTTTTAGGAACGAAGAACAGGGAGGCCCCTGATGGAGATTTAGATGGTCGTATGGTGCCATTTGCGATATTTGTATCCAGGTATTCACGAAGGGCTTTCTTTTCAGGTTCTGATAGGATGAACATCCTTCCAAAAGGAATCACCGCGGAAGGTTCCATCTCGATAGCACAATCTTCAGGTCTGTGGGGAGGTAAGGCCTGAACAATGGCAGAGGAGAAAACATCGGAATATTCCTGGTAAGCCTTCGGGACCTGGATGATGTTTGAAACTGAGATTGTGTTCTGATGAGTTGTAGGAAATTCCTTCGATGGTGTAGGATCAAGGTCTGGATGTAAGCAGTGGGACATACAATACTCAGAACCCAGGAACAAGGATCCCGCTGCCCTATTGATATAGGGGTTGTGTCTTTGAAGCCAGGGCATTCCCAAAACCATGGGGTAATGGGCTGACTTGATGATGTCAAATCTTATCCTTTCTCGATGTTGATTTATAGCAAGCTCGATCTCCTTGGTCTGCAGGGTTATAGGTCCAGAAGAAAGGGGTCTTCCATCAATTGCTTCCACAGGTTGCATGATAGTCCGGGATTCGTAAGGAATATGGTGTTTTAAGACCCATTCATGATCTATGAATACCCCCATAGCTCCACAGTCGACCAGTGCCAGGATGGGGTATATTTCTTTCTTGGATGTTGTCAAGAAGGCCTGTAAGATTATCAAGGAATTTTGTCCAGGAGAGTTCAAGGATGGAATAGAGGTGGAGCAAACATCTCTCTCCCGAACCTGTGCTCCGTTTAGGATCAGGAGCTGGCGTTTCCCAAGCGCCGTGGGGGGGCAATCGGACATTCTCTTACTTAATGTTTGTCGGATGCACAATACATACATAATCCAGTATGAATCCTTCACATACTCTCTTGTGGTGTAATGGGTTCACGGAAGGCCCTTAATTGCATAGGTTCAGGCTCATTGCTTGGAGTAGAAATGCCTTCTGAGCTCGAAAGGGTTCCAATGGGGTTTTTCTTTTTTTCTGCCTTTCTCTCCTGAATGCGAAAGTCAATCTGTAGAGCGAGATCCATTAGGGCTTGAAAGGAACCCGGGCGTGCCACTCTGGCTAGTTTGTCCTTGATCTCTTCATTTAGCCCTCTTCGAAATAAAGTAAAAAAAGCTTCAGAGGACCAATCTGCTTCCTTAGCCAGCTGTTTGAAGCGTGTAACATACGTGAGCAAGTCCCGGGTACCCCGATGAAAGTCGAGTAAACGTTCCTGGGCACTGTAAACTTGTTCCGGGTGTTCGAACATAGTGTTGAGGGCCTCTATAAAGCCGTCATAGTCATCCAGGAGAGCATTACCAGAGTTAACCAATGGGGTGGCCCAGGTCAAGGCATTCCCGGAAAGATGCGAGATAATAAAGCCCACTTTAGCCCTGGGTGTAGAAAAATAATAAGGCTTAAATGTAAAGTGGACCAAACAAGAATCTAGGAATCCACAAAGGCTCTTTGCAGAACCGTCATACTTATCAACGACCCCGCCTAGAATTACACTCTCCTTCGTGGCGGAATCACGAGATAACAGCAATTGTTTTAACGTGGCGTTTTCCGCCTTTCAGTTTTGCACTTCGGTCGTCAGCTCTTACATGCCACGCATAAGATCCTGGACGGCCGCTTCCATGTCTGTATCGAGATCGTCTCAATCTGTCACAGGTTTCCCCTTTTCTCACCTGTTTTCTCTGTTTTGCGGAGTCCTTTGTCGGGGTTTTCTTCCGAGCAGTTTGGGTCTTGTACAAGCCCGCTCGGCCGTCTTACGATTCCAGGATTCGTTCAGCTTCTTCGTCCGGGATCTAGGAAACTCCAGGAAGCTTGGAATGGAGCACGTCAGGCCACAGCTATCGGTAGCGTTGAGACACGCGGAACCGCAGGGGAGTAGCTAATTTATAGAACGTGCTGCATAGGACGTAAAGGTCGATAGACCGCGTTCCGTGTATACGGCCATGTTGGGTGTACTACAGCGATTAACCCCCGATGTGCCAGGGACCAGGAAGACCAGAAAGGGTGTGATCAAAGTCTCTTATTTCTTCGTCAGTCAGGTCTTTGGGCTTCCATCCTGGCTTGACATCAATCATGATCTTCATCCCTATGGCTTTCTTTGCAGTTTTCTGGCACTGATAGATTATTATCTTGAGAACACAGAATCCTAGCAATATCATCACTAGCAGGGCTCCCAGGAACTTGAATGCATCTGCCATCCATTGTGGAACCCATGAGAACAGTGATCCAAACCAACTGTCATCATCAACTTTGTCAGTTTTATCAATCATCTGATTCTGTAGTTTTGTCAGCATACCTATGGCTTCTGTTAGAGTTCCATTTTCTTCATCGTGAGAAGGTATAAATGCAACATGATTCTCCGATTTTTGCACAAACACCTCCATCTATAGCTGTGATCATGTCAAGTACATATCTGTTCTGGAGAGTCATCAGTCAGATGGCTCTTAACTCCTCCTTGATTGCGTTGAATCCATTTATGGTTGTGTTGATGGTTTGAAGTAACTCCCATTTGGTTATCTGCAACCATTTAGTATTTGCTCCAACTTGGAATCTTGGCATGAAGATTGTTGCGAACACTGATGAGGTAAGGCTGAACAGCCTGTGTTCACATGGGATCACATGAAAAGCTTCTTTTGATTTGGCAGAAAAGCAATTCTCTCTCTTCAGTCGGGTCTTCAGTTCCACAGATCTCTTCTTCTGCAGGTGAACATCTGCTTTAGGGAAGCTGTCAATATTCAAGTCACTTTTTTCGGGATCACCAAAGCTGGAACATGGACATTCACTATTGTGCATATACCTCCCCAGTTTCTCGTCAATCTGAAGTATGCCTTCGATCCACATGCCCAATAATGATCCATAATTACTGCAGTTCCATGCTCCATTCCTGGGGCGTCAAAGATGCGTCCACAGTTCTGGTTCTCTCCCATCTTCCTTGTGCCATTATTTCTGAAGCACAATTTTGAGTTTTCCAGTGGTACTATCTGCAAAGGTCCTCCTCTGTCTTCGACACATGTTAGCAGTTTTGCAAGCTTTGGCCATAATGGCTTTCATATCCTTTATGAATTTCCAATTTCCTTCTTTGCAGGCTCTGAGGACCATCCATGTACTGTAAATCACTACATCTGTTTCCCATCCATCTGGTGAAAGCACTGTTCCCCAAATCTGCATTTGGCCTCAGTTCTTCCAGCTTCGAGCCTCTTCTTGAGTTTTTCCTTGTACATTTAGCTTCTGATTCACTTCCCAGCTAATGTCAGCTCCTTTTATTCCAGGTTTCTTGTACCTGATAACGTGATTTTTATTCTGAGCTCTATTTCTTGTATTTATGTCTTGAAAATAATCATCTTCATCGGGATAACCTGTTTAAATTGCCCATTTTAGTGAGTCATCACTACCCATGAACTGGCCTCTAGTTTTGCACATGGCTACATGTGAAAGACAGTGTGCTGTCTGGACATCGATTTCTACAGCTACAAAGATCTTTGACTTCCCTATGCTGTAAGGTAGGAGTGCACAAACAAAGCATTCCCCTTCTGAACTTCGTCTTCCAACTTCTTTCATGTGCTGGTACCAAATGTTGTTTCCCAGATGTGGTGTGCTGTCCAAGTAATCGTTTAGTTTGTTGTTGTCTCCATGCATGCTTCTCTTGATTCTTAAATTTTTCATGTAGTTTGCTATAACTGCATCCCTGAATGCATCTATATGGCTCTTTAATACTGGAGGATTCTTAGGTATCCTGGTCCATGGTGCAGGCCTCCTCATCTGTGCCATTTGAGTAGACAGAAGTCTAGCAGTTCTTTCCTTGTCCTCATGTGTCTTTTTCTTTCTTGTTAGAAATGTCTGCATCCATTCTGGCTTGGTTTCAGTATGTGACTGTAAGGTAGAACTTGTACTTGTCCCTTTTACTGGAACATATATGCTCAGCAATGTTGTCTCTGTGGGTTTATTCTTCAGCTCCTTTTGTTTCTTCCGGGGTTCAATTTTGTCCATTTGTCTTTGCACTTCATTTATCGTGAAACTTCTCATAGGGGGCAGTCTCTTCTTCTCTGCTGCTTTGGGTTGTGGTTCTGCAGTCATTGACACTAGGCCTGGTGTATGTGTATTCATCGTTTGCATGCGTCTGGTTGTCAGTAACCTTTTAACATTCATACATTGCCGACCCTGTCTCCAGCTTTCGATTTGCTTGTTACCACAAGTGTGTGTGTGTGTCATTGCTAACCACATCCATCTCAAGTTCATTCATTCCACCATCGGATCTTCTAGGGGCTGGAATGACTATGTAAGGTCTGGGTACTTTCGTAAGTTTCATGCGTGCATCATTAGGGGGATGTACTGGGATTGGAACGCTTCGTACACCAATAAAAAATGCAGTTCTGATCGTTAATGACAGTAAAATGATGATGAATATAATACACAAATACATTATGCCTCTGTAGGTCAGGCGGCAGCATTTACATCCAGGAAACTGTGACCGTCTCTCCTCCTGCGGGAGGACTAGAGTAATGTTCTGGACCCCCATCTCGATCATCTGTAAAAAGTGTTAACTTTTAATACAAGTTCTAAATAATATTGGCCCTGGATCCTTTTTGTTCTATTTGTGAGCTAACAATTGTCTCTCCTTGTCAGACCACTGGATTTGTCTATTAGTTCTGGATACAGTTTTCTTGTTTAGGTTATAGGGAGCGTCAAAATCAAGCAATAGTTCAACAAGTCTCTTTACTGTGCATGTTCAAAATGTATCAGCTCCCAATCTACGCCTCTGATCTGCTTCATTCGCGAAGACATGCTGAGTCCTTGTCAGTACAAAAATTTAAAATAAAATAAATGGAATCTTTGACACTGCTCTCTCGATCTGTCCCTCGGCGGAAAGTTTAAAATCTTCTCAAATAGTTCTGCTGATGGTTAGAAAGTTCTATTTGCATCACTATTCCATGCAACAGCATGCCCATCTGTGCGGAATTTGCTGCGTCTATGATGCATGTGAGGATGTCAACATCGGTCGGTCTCCCCACAAGCTCTGGAAAATCTCGATTAGGTGGAAGAACACATTGCTTGCCAACCTGCTGTCTTCTGGTGACAGGGACATTTGTCCTGTCATTGCTGGAATTTGGGACTGTATGCTTTTCATTTCACTGTGAACAGTGTCTGCAATTTCCGTTTGCTTGGAGAGCCACTTGTGTGACTATGCTATTTAGGATCATGCTCAGACGTTCTGTATTTGCTGGATCTCGAATAAAAGTTAAAACATCTGTTGTTCTCCGACAAGTTCTGCACGCTCTTCGATTAGGCAAAAGAACAATATGTTGATAAGCCCATTCGCTTCCTTCTCCACTTGGGACATTTGGCTTTTCCTCGCTGTACTCAGGAAGTAGGAGGAACTGCTTGGCAATCACAGTGAGAAATCTCCTTATAGTCTTTTTGTTTTCAGGATCTTGAAGAAAGTCAGTGACACTGATGAGCCTCCCCACCAGTGACAGGTACAATCTTAGCACTAGATCGAAGTATGTCACCACGTCTTTGGTGATGTTGCTACTGCGGGACACCATAAGTGATTCCATACAAAGGGCCTCATTACGACCCTGGTGGAATAGGTTAATGGGTGCCGCAAAAGGATGCGGACCCGTTAAACCCGTTCCGCCACATTAAGAGGTCCCCTCGCGGGACATGGTAAAACCAGGCATGCTTACTGGGTCCAGCGAGGGGAAGAGGGAGCAAAGAACGGGCCAACTCATAATGGCCCGTTGTTTACTCCTTCTCCCATTCCCATTCAGCCCTATGGGGGCTGAAATGGGAATGGGGAAGGACCGGGTCCGCATCCTTGGAAGGAGGAATTACCGGGCCTTCCGAACTCGGAATGGTCCGGTAATTCCTCATTCTGTGGACCCGGACGCGATTTCGGCGGCAGCCATGCCGCCAATAGCGGCATGGCTACCGCCGAGGTCGTAATGAGGGCCAAAGTCTCTGTGTGGAAGGAATCTGGGTACTGTATTTTCTTCCAATTTATGTGTCCTCGATCAAAATTTGGCATATTATTTTCTAGTCCAGGCTTCAGTGTGACTCAGTACAAAGTTCAAAGTTAACAGACTATGGGCCTCATTACACGGTAGGCAGTAAGGGTTTACCGGTACCGGTATTTTACCGGTACTGGTAAATCCTTACCGCCTTACTACGAGGTCCCTTTGCGGGTTGGGGAATTTACCGCCTGCTTTTTGCAGGCGTTAAAAACCAACCCGCAAAGGGACCAGTGGAGCTAAATACGGTACCGCAATTTGCGGTACCGTAATTAGCGCCTTCCCCATTCCCATAGAGCCCTATGGGGCAAAAATGGGAATGGTGAAGGGCAATGGTGGTAGGGGTAATTATCGCCCCGCCAACCTTGGAATGGGGCGGTAATTCCCCTTTCCACCAAGGCGGTGCCGGTATTTTACCGGCATGAACCATGGCGCTAATAGCGCCATGGTTCACCGCCTTCCGTGTATGGAGGCCCAATGTTGTGGTTTATAAATGCAGTTTTCTTCCTCACCCTGCAACTAGGATGCACAAAGTGTCCAGTTTATCTGTCCTTATCCTCTTTTTTGCTCAGAGGAATGTCCAAAATGAAACCACAACTATCTCACAAAAGTTCTTTGTCTTTATTATGCTGCTGCTCATGCGTCTTGCTTCTTCATCATGGATCTCGTCTGCACGTGCTGTGGTTCTTCCCCGTCGTTCGTAGTCTCCTCGCGCTGGGGTGCAGGCAGGGGGCCTCCTCCATTATATGGTTTGATGTCACCCAGGAAGATCCAAGCTCTCCTTCCTTGTAGTTTCACTGCAGAGGGAGTGCAGTCCTCCACTGTAAAGGGACCGTTAAACCTTGGTTTGTCCCACCTTTTTCTCGTATAGTTCTGCACCAAGACAGTGTCTCCAGGAAAAACGGATGGAACACAAAGTCCTTGAGCTGTGCTTTCAGTAATATCTCCATCTGTGTTCCCTGCACACTTTTCGTCGTCGCTGCAGCTGGTCTGAAATTACAGTGAGGCAAGATGTCATGCAATTCAAGTAATTTTTAATTTCAGACCCTAAGATTTCTCCTGTTGACTTGGCATCACATCTAGCTCTGTCTCGGGGGGTTAGGGGAGTGTGCATTCTTCTTCCTGTGGCTATTTTGTGTGGTGTAAGATGACGGCCAGAACTGGGTTGATTCCTGAGTGCATACAGTGCCAAAGGAAGGCAGTGCAACCATCCCTTTCTTAGAATAAACTTGAGCTTGGCTACCCTCTCCTTTAATAGGTAGTTGAGCTTCTCACATATTTTGTTACCTTGTGGGTGGTATGCCAACGAGAACCAAGTAGCAAGCTAATCTGTTCAGAAACCTTGTTTACAAAATGGGTCCCGTTATCTGATCTCATGACTTCGCATACCCCCCACCTGAGAAATACCCCTCTTACTAAAAATGTGGCCACACAGGTAGAGTCTGGGTGTGTACATGGACCTGCCTCTATCCATCCAGAGAATGGACACACCACAACAATTAGGTATCTGTACCCGTTACATAATTGAATCATGTCGACGTAATCGACATGCAAGTGCTGAAAAGGCCCATTTGGCCTTGGGATCACTCCTCTCATTACTTTTAATGTGTGCTCAGCTGTGAATTGTTGGCGGAGGATGCAGTTCACTATGAAAAATGCAACGTGCTTGGTTAAGTTCGGTATGAACCAGTCTTCGGCGAGCGTTGCCACTAGATTCTCTTTTGTCATGTGTGCCTGATAGTGTAACTGTTCCAGTGCTAATTTTAACAGGGCTATAGGCATTACTGGTTTATGAGTGCTGTCTTGTCACCACAAGCTTTCAGAGGGGTATAAAGAACACCCTCATTGCTTACATAAGTGTTTTTCCTCCTGTAGTACCTCCCCTTGGCGTTGCATCAACTGTGTTTGTCCTAGAATATTATAGCTTTCAGGCGCAGCCCGTGCAGCCATCACTTTCACATTTTTGTGGGGGACTTCCACTTCCACGATTGTCTCACTCTTGGATGCCATACGTTTCGCTTCCGTGTCTGCTGCTTGATTTCCGCATGAGGTAAAATCTGTCCCTTTTGTGTGGGCGGCGCTTTTCACGACCACTATGCCCACTGGGAGCTGTAGTGCCTTGATCAACCTGTCCAATAAGGCTGCGTGCTGCACTGGCGTGCCGTCCGCTCGGAGGTAGACCCTCCTTTTCCAGCACGCTAGGCCTGCGTGCACTGTAGACGTCACATAGGCAGAGTCACTGTACACAGTTACTTCCTGGTCTGCGTGATTCGCAATCGCGAGTATCAACACCAATAATTCTGCAGCCTGTGCTGAATAATGAGATGATATTCGTGCACTAAGGAGTACGCAAAATTCTCCATTGGCTGTGTGCTTCATCACAGCATTGCCTGTGTATCTTTGTCCATCATTTTGATCGATTCTCAAAGAACCATCAATGAAAATAATTTCTCCTCCTGCTAATGCATTTTCTTTCACTCTGGGGATTTCATCATAGAATTCTTCATAATTTACCACATTCATGTATTGGCTCTCCTTCAGTGACTGGTTCGACTATGAACATAGCTGGGTTCACTATTTTGCATCATACTATTTTAATCAATGGATTTGATATGATAACTTCATGAGCAGAAGCTCTCTGAGATGTCAGTGTGCCTTGCAGTTTGTCCAGAATAGCAAATAGCGAGTGCTCGACGTATAATGTCATTGAGCATCCCATTACAATGGTTGTAGCCTTCTCGATGGCGAACGCTGCAGCAGCTAAACTTTGTTCGCACGGGAAGTGGCCTCTCATCACTGGGTCCAAATTTCCACTATAGTATGCTAGGTGCTTGTACCCAATGTGGTTCTCTGCGTGAGTACTGCCGTCATGACGCTGCCATTTGTGTGTGAGAACACGTGAAATTCCTCTGCATAATTGGGGATCCCTAAAACTGGTGCCGTGCAAATGGCTCTTTTGAGCTCAGCAAATCCTTCCTCCATGGTCTCAGACCATTCAATCTTTTCCTTTTGTCACTTGTGCCTTCTTTAGGGCCTGAAGCAATGGCTTGGTGTAGGAGCTGTAGTCGGAGACCCATGCCCTGACATAATTGCAAAGGCCTAAAAAGCTCTGCATCTGCTTTACTGTGTGTGGCTTGGCTGTGCTTAGTATGTCTTCAGCTCTTTCTGGGGTAACTCTTTTCCTCTCGTGTGAGATCAGCTGACCTATGTATAGCAATTCTTGTTGAAAATATTGTAACTTCTCTTTGTCAACCTTATATCCTTTATCAGCCAGTATAGTCAATAGCTGAACAGAATCGTGCCTGCATTGCTCCTCTGTCGTGCTGCAAATTAAGATGTCATCCACATATTGCAGGACAACACTTTCTCAAGAAATATTGCTCAGGTCCATCTGTAGGATTCTGTTAAAGATCGGAGACTCACAGTACCCCTGGGGTAGCCTCGTGCTTTTCAGACGCATCTGTCTGAACGTAAATGACATCAGATCTTGTGAGTCTCGGTGCAATGGGATTGCGAAAAATGAATTTTTCTAGTCAATCACCGTGAAATATTTTGCATCAACAGGTATATTGCATAGAATTGTAGCCGGGTTCGGGACTAAAGGGAACTCGGCCTCAACAATATCATTTATAGATCTTGAATTAGCCTCCAAGAGCCTCCCTTTGATTTTTGATATGGTAAACTGCAGTATTGCATGACGACTCTAACGTCACTAAGATGCCTTGCTCCATCATAGCCAAAATTGTCTTAAAAATCCCTTCATCTGCCTCCCTGGACATGGGATATTGTCGTGCTTTCGGTAAAGTTGCTCCTGGCTTCAGTTTAATCTTCACTTCTCCGACTCCTTTCAATAGGCCTACGTCATTGGGTCCTGTGGTCCTCACTGAGACAGGCACCTGTGCCATATCGTCATCAAAATATTCGGGACGGTTTTGTGCTAACATCGTTCTCTGAGGCACTTCTCTTTTGATCATTTTCACCCAAAAGGTGAGGCTCACTTGAACTGCTGTCTCTCCCATATCTGCTTGCTCATCAAACAGACCGTCATCAGTGACGTCAGTCAATAGGTATCCTTCTTCAATGGCGACTACTGTGCACGATTGTCGGCCTTCATCGTCATAACCATCAATCAATAGCCATATTCCCTCATACTGCAGCTGTGTGTATCAGTAAGGGAAATACTTGTCCCTTTTCTCGTGGATAGGTATTCTTGGCCTGAATAGAAATTCATCTGGGGTCCTCATGGTTTTCTCAGCAAGGCCTGGCAGCCCTGCCATTAGCACATGTATTCCATACGCTAATATTTCGGGTTCTAATAGTACAGCCCTCATGGCTCTGTGTCCTGCGTATGCTTCAATCATTTCGCATACGTTTGAATAGTGCATTCCTGGAGTTGAGCATACTATGCCCTCCTCCGTGAACGAGATTGTCATATTTAACTTCGTCATTAGATCTCGACCCAAAATGTTTACTGGGGTTTGTCGTGAATATAATAGAGGCACATTAATTTCACATTCTCCTATAGAGACTAGAAGTGTGTTTGTAAAGGGAACACGACTTGTAGCTCCTGTGAAACTCTGAGTATTTATAGCATCGCCGGACAAGGATAACTTGCCTTCACATATACACAAATGTGTTGAACCCGTGTCAACTAAGAAGGAATATTCTTTATCCCCTATAACAACATCCACCCTTGGTTCCCGGTGAGGTTCTGGTGTCACTGATAGGATAGAACACATCAGGGTTCCCAGTGAGCTGTCCTAGTCCATATATATTTTTTTCCCACCTTGGGCGAATGGACTTCCCCTATCCCCCATCGCCGTTGTTACTTCTCATACCAGGGTTCACAGTCTGTCCTGTGCTCACTGTTTGTGACAGTTGCATCAGCGACTGTTGAGACTATCCTTGTGGAAAACCCATCAAATTATGAGGTTGCAAGTTTTTCTGTGCTCCTTGCGTTTGCTGTTGCACCGTGTGATTCTGTGCAACTCCTTGCTGTACAAACGCAGGTGGATTCACTATGCCTGCTCCTATTCCTTGGCCATTTTGCATCATGCCTTGATTTCTGCATGTGCGTGCTAAAGGCCCTGTCATCCCACACAACTAACATACTGGCGGTGGTCGGATCCCTTGTCCATTTGACACATTGCCATTTTGCATATTTTGAAAACCTCCTTGATTATTATGGAAACCTCCCTGATTACTCTGCCATCCTTTTCCTCTAAATCCTGTTCCTCTGGGGTAAAACCCAGTACTGCCCTGATTATTCTGCTGTGGATTATTGGCTTGTTGCATGCTCGAGCTGTCTGTGCTAGTTATCATTGCTCCTTCAAGAGCATATTTTGATAATTTCTTCTGCACTAATTTTGCCTCTTCACCCTTTTGTGCAGCTTCCTTTTCGCGATTCTTTTCTTGCAGAAACCTACAATAGTGTGCGATGGTCAACTGTATTTCTGACCATGGCTTGGCCTCGATTCCTACCAATTTCTTGAGCTGTTTCTATACCGGCTCTGGCAGCCCTTGGCACAATATATGGTAGAACACGGGTATAGATTTCCTCCAAGATTCACGAGTCTCAAGTACCCACGCGTCTTGAATATTCTGTATATAAAGTAATGGATCTTCCGACTCCTTCATTTTATGTGTCATGATAGCTCCCATGTTGGAAGTATCTAAGTATAGCACTCGTAGTGCTTTACAAACCGTGGCTCTGCAATTGTTAAATGGAGCTCCGTCATGCGCAGCATTAACTGTGGTCACACCAGGGTAGCCTGCCCGTGTCCACACATCGTCTGCTCTTTCACCAAGTATGGCGATTAAGAGACCCTTGACATCCCCTATAGCTAACATGTTCCCTCCCGTCATTTTTTCTAGCTTGTGTATCCATTTTCCAGCTCCCAATGTCAATATTGGAAGTTTGTTTTTCAAGTTTTCTCGATCCATGTGTGGCCATGGAATATACTGTGGTCTCGCCCCTTCTTTCTCATGCAACGGAAATTGGAACGCATAGCCCTCTCTCTCTTCTCTCATTGTTCTCCTGTCTATCGCAGAGGTAACATTTCCTCATCATCGCCTGCCTGGCAATGTCCTAAGCCGGCTCACATAGGGTGGTGGTGACACCCCCCTCTGACCGTGAGATACTTCTTCATGTCGGTCTGACGGTGTGGCTAACTCTGATGCCCTTGGTGCAGATTCAATAGTGTCTGACCATTTTATCCCTTTTCCCCTTTGGAATCATCTTCCGCACCTCCTCTCTTCCTCCTTTTCCCCACGCTCCTCTCTTTCAGTGTCAGACATGGTCTGCCCCCAACTTGTGGAGCTTCTTGTGTCCTCTTTGTTCTTGCTTTTTTCCAGTCTATCTATGGACAGTTCTCTATTCCCACTACTTCGGGAGACATCCTCAGGGTTGTAAAGCTGAGTGCTCTCCAGGTGCTTGTCGTCCCTATCGCCTTGGGGTACTTGTTCTAGCCCCATTTCATCATATATTCTATCGATCATCTCTCTGATGCTTCTGGTGTTGAAGTCATCCTCAACATTTGCCCTAGACGTACTTGGTACTCAATCGCACTCAGGAAAGAATTCTTCTATATCTTCCCAATCGACTACTGGATTGGGTTTTCTAACCTCCCTTTCCAGATATTCAAAATCGCATGCTCTCTGTCTTTGCTTACGTTCTACATCGTCATCAAATTATCTGCACTCCTCGCCTCTTCTCTGACCCTATCTTCTTCCTCTTTCTTTACGTCTCTACGTTCATTTGCCCTTCAGATTTCCTCATCTCATCGTCTCTTTATTCTTTTCTCTCGTATTCTTTGTTCTTCCTCTAACCTTCACTGCTCCTGTCTGTCTTGATCATTGGCTGCTCTGTATTTACGATTGAGATGCCTTTCTTGTTCTTCAAGATTTAACTGTTCTCATCTCTGTCTATCTTTTTTCCTTATTCTCTCGTCTCTTAATCCATCTTCTTTTTCCTTCTCCTCCCTCTGTACATCGTCTAATCTCTCCTTCCATTTTGCGTCATCAATGCCTTTGCCATCGAGTTTCAATAAAATCTACCCTCCCATCCATTCGTCTTGTGCGAGTGGTATCTCATCAGTTCTATCCTCGCTTCTTTTTCATCTTTTACCTTCTCTCTCCTTGTTGAGCAATGTGCTTGCCGGTGTCTGGTCTCTTTTCTTGTCATCGCGTCTCTTCTTGTTCCTTGGGACTTTGGAGGTGATATTCTCTCTATCCTGATTTTCGTTACTACTTTGTGAAGGTGACTCATACGCTGGGTTGCTATACCCTGTAGCTACTTTAATTTCCCTGAGCGGGAATAACCCTTCTTCATTATTGTTCTCAATTTCTGATTCAGATGGTGCGGGTAGCGCCGTGGGCATCTCACCCCCCTCTGTGCATATATTAAGTATCCAGTCTGATGGCGGTTCTTCTTCCTTGTCTTTTTGATACATTTTCCACAACTCTAGACTAGCTAGGTGTTTGTCTAACATTTTGCCCGTGTATGTGGCGTGCAAGTGTGTCGTCATATGTTGCAAAACTGCTTTAGATAATGAACCGCCCTGTGGCCAAGGCATAAACATTTTGTGGGCGGTTCCTTTAACCCACTCCCCACTGTAATTTTTCAGCTTAAGTGCATGTTTCGGCAACTGCTTGCATAGGTGTGCTAATGGAGATATGTCCTCCATGCTCAAATCTGTTTCCTTTTCCCTTATATAATACTTGTCAAAGCTTCACGTGACTTAAACAATTTCAACAATATGAGCGAGCACCAATCACTGCAAGCTCCAATCCCGATTTTTTCCACAAAATGTTACCTCTACTATTTTACTCAATAAACATCAGGTTACCTTCTACAACCTGCCAAATGTCTAATCACACAGTTTTTATGCTAGTTCCTCGAAGGAAAACTTTCTGTCCTATGACGTCACAACAATTAACACATAAGACAGATGTTAACAGACTAGACGAACTCCAGCTGATCAAATGTATCTCTGCCTCTAAAATTACCCCGACATGGAGTTTAAACTTATCCCTTTCACCGCGTCTTTAACCGCTGTGGTGGCCTATTCGTTCCCCTTTATTCGGGAGTCTGGATACAAGTTTCTTCTAGCCGCTTTGTATAAAAGCATAGGAATAAGGTGGATCCTCTCTCTTCTCGGGTGTCCTCCCCGGTACTTCCCTGTGTCTACTTAATTATTCTCGAGTCATCATTCCCTTCCCCATATATATAAATATATATATACATTCTTCTCTACTTCTGACTATATTTTGTTTTTTCCCCGCCTCCCTCCATTACCTTTTCCCTCACTTGTTCTAAGGCATGCACTTTTGCCAAAGCATTAGTCTTTTTCACTCACCGTTCGCATTTTTCCTCTCTGGATCCTCGGGATCACCGCCTGCGTCACCGCCTTCTCCGGCTTTTCTCACGCTCAGCTGCCCATAGGAGTCGGAAGGGGTTAAGTGGGTAACACGGGTCCTTTCAGACCTCGTTGTGCAGATTTTTATTTTTACTTTACCACTGTCTACGGAGAGCTTCATGGTCTACTCAGCCGAATGGCAAAGGACTTGTGATATTGCTGAGGACTTAGAGTTACTTTGTGTCGACAGTCAATGGGTTTCTTATTCTAATCGATAATCAATAACCATTAATCTCTGCTACCAAGTGTGCTCTGAGGCCCCCAACCAGCCCATAGAGTCGGGGTTTGTTCAGAAGCACTATAAGACAAGATAGTGGCACCCGTGAGATGGAAGGGGGTGCAGATTTATTACTCCAAGACCGAACAATAAGGACAACTCAACGGTTTGGCAAAGGGAGTCCGTTTAATGAAAAGTACAAAAACGGGGAGTTATGAATATCAGCAATGGTGCGATCTTCCTTCTCGCTTCAACTCCAACAAACTTCGTGAAAATGATAGCATTTATACGGAACATTCGTCATCATCGACGTGTAACACTCAAAAGTTGCTAGGCAATTCTATTGGTTAGGAAAAGGTAACTTCAATATAGGTACTATATCTGTATATGGTAACAGAGTGAGGGGATTGGGTAAACACTGTCAGGAGGGCATCTAAGCCCTTCCTTCACAAATGACTACTACAGACATCACTAAAAGTACGACATCCTATTGTCCCTTGTGATTGGGTTGGCACCAACCCCATGCATACTTTCTCCCTTTGCTTAACAGCACACAGTATGGGTAGCCAGGTGCAGGGTGCCCCTCATCTCACACGGCCTTCCTCCAATCAATCATCACTTTAGTGGGTATGTGTCAATTATTTCGCTGTGGTTGGCCTTGAGACTGCATCTTCTGTCTAGATGTATTCTCCTGGCTCACAGCCATGCGTAGGTGTGGGGGTCTTGCTCTGTTCATTCGGCTGGTCACGTGATTCAGACACCGTGGATTTGCCTTTTCTTCAACACTTTGTGTATTTGATTTTATGTTCACCCACCACCTGCCTTCACCTTCTTATCTTGCCCCTTCAAAGCAGCATATTCTGGTCCTTGCTTCAGTTAATTGTAGCTACTGCTCGTTCATTTTTATGGATACGACCTTGGTTCCCTAGGCACGAGTTGCCCATGCTGAGTTTCGTTTCTGCCGCTCAGCTCCTGATTTCGTTGAATGTGAAACGTTTCTTGAATGGCCTTAGTAATTTTTGTTGTATATGAAGTATACTTCACATAAAGTGCTTTATTTGAGGTAGATATGTATATGGTGCTTGCCGCACTATCCCTCTATGAAGCATAGCAAGCCACACGATTCTCTTAGCATTCTTGAGGTTCCAAGCATATGTACAGGTATAAACTGGTTGACTGTCTTCATCATGCTCGTGGCTTAAGCTTCTGCATTTGACATTGCCTTCACACTCTAAGTTCACAATATCTTTGTTCATGGCGTTTCGTCTCTTTGCGTCATTCTCTGGTCGTCATTTCTTCTATAGGTGAGTCAGTCCGGGTTCTCGTGACGTCACCATTCATCTTCCATTAGGACCTTTTTGGTTTCTTCAGGGACTGTACTTAGACGATCTTCATTTTGTTTCATTTGTTGATATGGTTTTCTCAATGGATACCTTACTGTCCATGGCTTCCTTGGTATAGGTACTTCAATAGGTGCTGTTCTTCTTAAAGGTACTGGGCAGAGCCCCACTGTGGCTCTCTGCTGGTTTATTTGCTCATCATACATCACATACTTCGTTGTGAACGTTCCTGGTGCTTCAAAATGGACGGTTGGAGTGCAGGCTTTATTTGGGACCTCCTCTACACAATACTCAAACCACAGCAAGTCAATTAATCAAAGGGCTACATAGAATATAATAAAACTATTCCAGAGTGTAAAGATAGATATAAAGGGAGGTAAGTAAGATCAGATATGATGCAAAGATCAGGTCATGTAATGGGCGGGAAGAGAAGTGGAGATGGAGTCAGTGGGTAACTGGAATGCAAATGTAACCATAGAACACTATCAACTGATATAACAAGCATATAGCTCCATACCATTCATGCATACACACTTGTTTCATCATTAGGTCTCCTCCTGAATAGACTACCCCTTCTCCAGTATGCCCAGTCTATCCAAGCCCACTAACCATGGTTCTGCCTCTGCTCTGGTCTTTGTTTCCATAACCAGAGTAATACTTTCTAGGTGCATGGATTTGATTTGCTCGTAGGACCCACAATTTGTTTCCTTCAAACTCTTTCGTTATATGTAGAGCCCAGTATCTCCTACTGTACTTCATTCGTATATGTCATTTTTCTTATAGAAATGCATATATACAAATCCCAATCAAAAGCATATCAAAATACAAGACTTTCTAAAATAATAGCAGTACTGTAAAGGAGGGTGGTAAATTGGTCTAAACAAACGTATGCAGTTGAACTCTGAACAAATGTAATAGGTTATTCAGATTTTGACAGACCTCCCAGATGTTTTAATAGCTCTGCATAGCTTTTTGGATACTTGCATCCTGTTGAAGCTTTTCTTAAATCTTAAGATGATATGGTAGTATTATTTTCAACTGCACTATCCCTTGTAAACAAAGTGTCACTTCCAAAGCTATATCCTTGCAGCTGCTGTGGAAGCTTGTTCTATGAAAGACCTAACGTTTTGTTTTCAAATGGCAATAAAAACGTACAGTACTGAGATCTGTGTACTGTCCTTTTTTCATAGGTCCAGGCCTGCCATGAACTTTTATCGTTGTATAATTACCTCAATGCAACAGAATGAAACGACGCATGAACAACGTTGGATATCTCCAGTAAAGTGACGCTGCCGCAGCGCTACATATCTCTGGATTATCTCCAATAACTCTCTTTTAAGCAAACTCAGTAGTATATCTGGCTCATGTCGACATGCCTTTCAGAGGTGCACACCTACCACACACTATCCTAATTGTAATATTTTTAATTTAAATGGTACTCCTTCAAACAACCTCAGAACCTTAAATTGTGCTATCAAGCATGCGTTTTATATGACTCTGCCCCAGCAGTACAGATTTTTTATAGGCACAGGCCTTCAATTTATTTATATATTTTTTTATAGTGCCCACACTGCAATTTGACTGTTTCAGATTAGTTTATTGGAGGGAGTGCACTTAACAGGTGTAGGGAACTAAAAAGTAAAATATCAGATAACTTGGATGCTATTAGCTTGTGAAAGCCTCTCTCCAGCCACAGATATAGGTGGAGGAAAATCAATCCGCTCATTACACTGCTCAATGCATCCCACTAGACTGGTAGCAAGGTTGGTTGTTTTGAGGGGCCGGTGATGACATATGTTGAGGTGGGAAGGAAGAACTAGTTTTCTGAAGCACGTGTGTGTACGAGCATGTACGGCATTCTGTCCACAGCATAGCGGGTCATTATGAACAGTGCGCTAAAATCAACAGAAAAACTGCAGTAATTACCATTATTGCATCCCGAGGCACATCGCACAATTTATTTTTGTATTTATTAAAATCACTGTGAAACAGTTACATTAAGAAACATTTCACAGTTTCGAGTTAAGACATAATTAAAAGACTATAACCTTAAAAAACACTTAATTACACACATTAATGGCGCAAATGATATCAACAGAAATGAAAAATAAAAACTCAAAGATTTAGAAAAAAGAATCCTGGGTCATAGTTCCTAAGACAGTTAATGAAAGATACTAAGATAATTTGTCATCCTTCTACGATACTTAAAAGAGTTTTGGAGAAGGATGCAAGGTCTCCCAAACATGTCCATACCTCTGCTAAGTATGCCAAAAGGGCATGCGAGTAGAACATATGGACAGTACTCATTAGTATAGCCCAAAGATTGTCTGTAATAACAGCTGAAGGAGAATGAACACACCTACCAAAGTAAAACACCCTTTTTGGCAGAAGCACCAACCAGTTTAAAATTAAGTGATACAGAGATTCAGGGTTAGATTTGCATAGCCAACACGTGTAATCCATGAGCCCAAATATTAATAACAAAAGTAATCAGGATGAGAGATCCTCAAGCAGTTACAAGGTTTTTGGACATGTTTATTTCAATCTCAAAAACAGTTTCTCTAATGTTTACACTGCTTTCACTAAGCACGAAAGCGACAACGGACAGATTTCAATACAGACATAGGGAAGTGCACCCGTGCACCCTCGTCAAGGGTGTGGAAGAAGAGTTCCCTAATGAAAAGCACATTTGAGTACAAGAGATTGGTGAAACAAATAACTCAAGTGAGTGCTGCCCAAGGCTGCTATTCAGTCTGGGTGTGTTTTAAACAAAAACTGTGTACACAACACTATATAGAATCGTACAACAAGGGGTATTTTCACAGTTGTGTCACAGGTAATCGATACTGTAGTGTTTCGGCCACAGTGGCTTAGTTGGAGCTTGTGGATATGGTGGGCTTCATCAGGAGAGACTTGTTGGGTGGGTCTGTCCTTAGGTGTTATCTGTGGGGTGGATGAGAACTGTGAGGATCTCAATAGGTAAGTATTAATTTAAAAGTTATCAAATAACGTCTTATTGGTGCCTGAGAGGTACACCAATGGTGTAAGACAAACCGCAGCTTACCATCCAGCCGGAGTCAGGCGTTGTTGCTGTGCTGTCAACAATCCTGGGAGCTGTCCTACGACTGGCGGTGTGATAGATACACCGTGGAGTATGGATCTGTCGTGCCGGGGTCAAAAGACTCAAGCGGCACTAGGCTTATGATTGGCCATAGATCTATGGGAGGGAAGATAAAACGTATCCGTGTCAAAGCATTGTAGCTATGGAGGCAAAGTATTGTGGTGAGTGGAGACACATAAGGCATGATGGCCAGTGTGGCTGTGTGTCTCCTGTTGTAGTAGAAAATTGTGCTGTGGTGGGAGAGAGCACGGATTGGTGGAGGTGCCTCTTAAAAATGGCTGTGAAATTATGTGGTTACATAGCACTGCTGTGGAACACTACTCGTGCAGAGAGACTAGTGGACGGAGTGCAAGAAGCGTGTATCCAAGGTATCATCATGATGGACCTGATAGTATTACCAGAGGATAGGTGCGAGCTACTGTCAATTGGCAGTTGTGCGCAAAATGGAGAGGTATCAACACAATGGACCAAATAGTGTTTCCAGAGGAGTGGTGCGAGCTACTGTCATTGCAGCAATTGTGCGTGAAGTAGAGATGCGTCTGTGCCAGGCAGTGGGATGGTGCTGCATGGAGAAAGCAGCGTTGTTGTGCTGTGAGATAGTGACTACTGGGCATGCCGTGAGAAATCGTTGGTGCGTCCAAAAGGAATTCGTAGCCGGTAAGTCTCACTCCCGTCCACTGGAGACTGGCACCTTCATGCTCGAGTACCTAAAGGCCAGTATCATACCAGAGGGACTACGAGTTAAGAACATCCCTCGAGTCTTCACGGACAACCCCAAGTTTAAGACCAACTTCACTGGGGTTGGTAACAAATGCAGCAGGGATTGGGTCATCCTTATAATCGATACAGCAGAAGAGGAGTGCAGGAAGCAGGACGAAGAACTAGCCGCACCCGAGAAAAACTTCATTGAGGACACCACCATCACAGAAGCAAAGAAAAAACTAGAGAAACTTGAAGAGGAAGTGACCAAGTATAAACAGATCACTGTAGATAGGAAAGTGCAGAAGTTCAGGAAAGATCTTTCAAACTACGCCGAAGAAAAAACATATCCTTACCTGAAAGACGTATTATAGTGACCTCCAGCAACAACAGCAAACCAACTACAATAGACGGAACCGCATAGTCAATTTCTCCGGAAGTTCTGGATCATCAAGTGGTGGTCTTCCAAGTCCCCCAGGTGGAAGCAGGATTACAGGACTACCACCACATCACCCTTTTTTTCAGAGGGGAGGACAACGGGGCAGGCCGAGGAAGCGACCACAGCAGACGGGCCAGTACATGCGGACGCGGCAGTGGTATTCCAACTAACCCTGACATCAATCCCCATCTTCAATCTGTCATCCAGAACTTTGAACAACTCAGAACAAACTCTCCTGCAGAGAGGCTTGTCCTTCGTCCCAGCCACTAAAGCAGATGCTTTCAAGACTGAAGCAGAACTTAAAAAGTTATTTCGAACCCTAAGAGACTGAAATACTTTTTTGAAATATACTTACTTGAAAAAAAGCACTCTGAAAACACCAACTCACAGGACCCGGAGGGACCACGAGAGAACACCACTGGCCTCAAACCGAAGTCCACTTTCATGCCTCCACCACATACCATCCTGGGAGAATTCGACACCTTTGAGAAATTAGTAACCCAAACTGTGACCACCGCCCTCACACGCAAAAACATCTATCAAGAAAACATTAGTAAAGAAGACCAATCAGCCTTGAACACATTGAATATGGACAGATCCATCACAATCAAACCAGCTGACAAGGGCGGTGGAATTGTAGTTATGAACACCACAGAATACAACAATGAATGCCTACGATTGCTTGCAGACACCACCTCCTATAAAAAAACTCAACAGGGATCCCACCCAAAGATTACAAGACGAGATTGGCAGTCTTACTACGACGCAGAAGACCAAGGGTGGATATGCGAAGATGAACACAAGTTTCTTAACAAGACGCATCCTAGAATACCGGCATTTTACATCCTGTCTAAAATCCACAAGCACGCAACGAGACCCCCAGGCCGGCCGATTGTTTCCACCTGTGAGTCGCTATTGGAACCACTGTCCCTCTACACAGACCACTTTATGAAACCATTTGTGGGAGAAATGAAGTCATACATTAAGGACAGCACAGAGACCATCAAGATTCTACAAACTGTGGATTTGACACCAAGATCCATCCTGGTTACCATGGACGTTGAGGCTTTGTACACCTCGATTCCACAACTCGAAGGACTAACAGCACTCGCAAAATGCCTCAATAAAAGAGCAGACGTCACCTCAACACCCATCAACTTCATTCTCGAATGTATCCGCCTGGCTATTTCAGAATTTCTTTTCCTATTTGAACACCAAATATATCAACAAGTCTAAGGCGTGAGCATGGGTGCAACATTCACACCAGATGTAGCCAATTTATACATGGCCCAGTATGAAGATGACCACATCTACCATGAAAGCAACCCGTACAAAGATCATATCAAAATATGGCGGCACTACATCGACAACGTTGATTTGGGAAGGCAGTAAAGAAGCTCTAACAGCATTTCATCTTTGGCACAACCAACAGAATACACATATCAAATTCACCATCAACTGGGATTTTCAGGCCATCAACTTCCTAGATTTACACATTTACCGTTCTGGCAACCAGCTGAAAACCGAACTCTTCCGCAAACCAACGGATAGAAACAACCTATTGCACTTTGCCAGTTACCACCCTCAAGGACTGAAATATAACCAGCCTTATGGGCAATTTCTACGCATACGCAGGAACTGCACTGAGAAAGACAAATTCGAACAACACGCCTCACAACTACAAATACGTCTTGCTGAAAGAGGTTACCCCAAGAAGTCCATAAAGACAGCCAAGAAAAGGGCTGCCAACAAACACCACACCATCTGCCTGACTACAAAAACCAAAGACCCCATAGATAGGACGGTCTGTGTGACTACTTTCAACCCCGTGAGCAATTTAATCAAGACCACCATTAAGAAACACTGGCACCTTATCAATAACAAAGGGAGCCTCTCGAAGAAACCACTTTTTGCCTTCAGAAAGAACAAAAACCTCAGAGATACCTTGGTGCACACCTTCCTTGAACCAGCCAGAACACAACCAACCTTGTGGAACCTACCACCGGTCATGGGACATTACAGCTGCGGCCATTGTGTGGCCTGTCGATACACTGAGACCAGCAAAACCTTCAGCTACAAGAATTTCAAATGGACAATGAGGAATCATACCAACTGTGAGAGCAAATATGTCATATATGTCATCAGATGCCCTTGTGATCTCATATATATTGGAAAAACGATCAGGCCCATAAAGCAGAGGATAAACAAGCATAGGTCTTGCCTCAAAAATGCCATTTAAGACAAACGCCTTGTGGAACACTTCGTCAAAAAGGGACATACGCACAAACAGTTCTCATGGACCATCCTTCAACAATTGATACCGCAAAAACGAGGGGGTGACATCAACCTTACCATCACCAGACTGGAACAAAAATGGGTCCACAAACTGGACACTGTAAAAATTGGACTTAATATCACGGTACAGTTGAAACACTTCTGGGACTAACATCAATAGATGTCCAGTGTAATTTTTGAGACCTTTTTGGGTCTTTTGACACCCTCCTAGGCCTGCTTTAGAATTTATAGCTTTGTTCCATGTTAGCCACATGCCGTGCACACGCATTTTTCTCAACAGAGTCATGAACATATATGTATGCAAATATGTACTTATTTGAATGTTTTGTCCTCCTGCCTGTGGAAGCCACACTTATTGTACCTCTAAAGAAGCATCATGTCATGTACCCCACTCATGGGATTATACCCCATTGATGCCTCTGTTTTCTTGGTACTCCCTTCCGCCACTCGGGGCTAGACCAAGGGTTATTAACTGCAAATTGGCAGTCACTGTTTTGATTTATGAACATTGCCTTGGACAAACTCATATGCACATATGCTTTTGATGTTTTTTTGATTTATTGTCCACTTTGTTGATACTTCCAAAAAAAAGCATTTTCTCGTGTATCACACTTTGGTGAGAGAACCCTATTGTTGCTCGAGGTTTTGTGGTTTTTCCAACCCACCAGGCGGGGGAATACAAATGCAATAGGCAAAACTTGCTCCAACATGCATGACCCTTACGGTTACACACCAAACTGTTGCCCAACATGGTTACTATGGACTTTGACAAAGCACCACTACGAGCATGACTCGTTTCCTCTCTACAGGGACCACCGTTCCCAGCATGCATTGCCTTGGTCCACGGCAGCACCACCCCCTTGTGGACGAAGGCGCCCATAGCACGGGACGGCCCCACATCCGGAGACAGTGCTGACAGCCTATCACAGGACTTCCCCAGTCAGTACACACGTGACACAACCCTGTGACGCACACACACCCCTACTGGGATTGGCTTAGGAGCCAGGGGGCGTGCCCGCAATCCTAGTTATTCTGCTGATTCACCGCAGGCAGTCATTTCCAGCGCCGCCGTGAACAAAGCAAGACCCCAAGGAATTCATAGCCGGTAAGTCTCACTCCTGCCCACTGGAGACCCTTATTTCTCTTATTTCACATTGCAGGGAATCCTCTTTCAAACACAGCCCACTCCATTTTGGACGCACCAACGATTTCTCACGGCACTCGCCACACCATCTAGTTATCATCCCATGGCGACGGTCATGACACCGTGAAGACCTGCCATCTGGACATGTGCCCAGTAGTCACTATCATACAGCACAGCGACGCTGCTTTCTCTACACAGCACCATCCCACTGCCTGGCACAGAAGCATCTCTACTTGTCGCACAATTGCCGCAATGACAGTAGCTCGCACCACTCCTCCGGAAACATTATTTGGTCCATTGTGTTGATACCTCTCCATTTTGCGCACAACTGCCAATTGACAGTAGCTTGCATCTATCCTCTGGTAATACTATCAGGTCCATCATGATGATACCTTGGATACATGCGTCTTGCACTCTGTCCACTAGCCTCTCTGCACGAGTAGTGTTCCAGAGCAGTGCTAGGTAACCACATAGTTTCACAGCCGTTTTTAAGAGGCATCTCCACCAATCCGTGCTCTCTCCCACCACAGCACAATTTTCTACTACGACAGGAGACACACAGCCAAACTGGCCATCACGCCTTATGTGTCTCCACTCACCACAATACTTCGCCTCCATAGCTACAATGCTTTGACAGGGATACATTTTATCTTCCCTCCCATAGATCTATGGCCAATTATAAACCTAGTGCTGCTTCAGTCTGTTGACCCCGGCACGACAGATCTATACTCCACGGTGTATCTATCACACCACCAGTCCTAGGACCGCTCCCAGGATTGTTGACAGCACAGCAACACTGCCTGACTCCGGCTGGATGGTAAGCTGCGATTTGTTTTACACCATTGGTGTACCTCTCAGGCACCAATAAGCCATTATTTGATAACCTTTAAATTAATACTTACCTATTGAGATCCTCACAGTTCTCCTCCACCCCACAGATAACATCCATGGACAGACCCACCCAACAAGTCTCTCCTGATGAAGGCCACCATAACCACAAGCTCCAAGTAAGCCACTGTGGTCGAAACACTACAGTGTCAATACCTGTGACACAACTGTGAAAATACCCCTTGTTGTATGTTTCTATATAGTGTTGTGTACACCGTTTTTGTTTAAAACACACCCAGACTGAATAGCAGCCTTGAGCAGCACTCACTTGAGTTATTTGTTTCACCAATCTCTTGTACTCAAATGTGCTTTTCTTTAGGGAACTCTTCTTCCACACCCTTGACGAGGGTGCACAGTTGCACTCCCCTATGTCTGTATTGAAATTTGTCCATTGTCGCTTTCGTGCTTAGCGAAAGCAGTGTAAAAATTAAAGAAAATGTTTTTGAGATTGAAATAAACATGTCCAAAAACTTTGTAACTGCTTGAGGATCTCTCATCCTGATTACTTTTGTTATCAATATATGTACCCTCCTGGGCATATCAGGACTCCGCTAGGCGCCCTGTAATATTTTTATCCATGAGCCCAATGCATGGGCCCAGTACATCTACAATGTAACCGAAATCTCAGGAGTTTATCCCAAAACATATGGGAAGGAGACTTGACACTATATGGTTGTGGTATGGACGGTAAAGCCATCCCTTTCAGAGAAACACATACTCTTTGACTAATGTTAATTCATTTAATGCATCACTTGAATCCAATGGACTAAGTCGGATCTTTATACTAGGGAAGACCCCTTCTCCAGACCAAGCAATTTCGTCCAGATATTGTTCACACTCCAGACAAAGAAGGATTTAGTCTCACCATTGTTGCATTCCTCAATTTATAGAAAATGTCCTCTCCATCCTTATTCAAAAATGTAAAATATAATCTTAATGTGAACCACTTGTAATTAAACCACCAGGAGTTGAGGCCTAATTCGAATCTAATGGCTTAAATGTGTATATGGGGAGGTAGATTTAAGACCCTCTGCCACATGATCCCTTCTTTCACCTTTAGCCATTTCCGGATAGTCTGTGGCAATAATTCTCAGTCATACAGAATCAATGGCGTAACCTTTGTCTTAAAGAATTGGATGACTGACAACAAAGAAAAAAAAAACATCCTCCTATGTATGGCTCTCATTTGTAAAATAAAGACCTCAACTTTTATATCCAAACTATTTTTTACCAAACTTAAATGATTTTTAGTAGCAAACAGATAACCCGGCACTCTGTCCAAAGCATAGTAAATAATTGAAGAGACCTGTGGAATTGTTTCCTCATGAATCACCTATGAGTCAAAATACATAATTTGTTAGGTTTAATAAGCGGACTATTTTCTGTCTGGTAGTGCAGGGTTAATTCAAGCCTACGCTGAAGACCAATCAATGTTACATCCATTAAGAGAAGATCATCAGCGTAGACTAGCCAGCCTACTTCCAAGGTCTCCAGTCTTGGGGGGAAAAAGAGAAGCATGTAAGTATGCAAGAGGCGAGTTGGAGAAGTATAGGTTGAATAAAACAGGTGGAAATACACAACCCTGATGAAGTCTGGAACATACTGGAATGTTCATTGAAAGTATCACATCAAAATTAAGGCTTACTCTCAAACTTGTATAAACATGGATAAAAGCCCTTGGGGAATCCCCCCATTGACTCAGTTTCTTCCATAGCCGACCCATGTCGGCTTTATTAAAAGCCGATGTTAGGTCCAGGCTAGCTACGTATAGCTGAAAATCTTCATCTTGTTTGATGGCGGCTTGCAGTAGAGAGGTGATGCAACCATTTGTTATGGTGCCCAAACCTATCCTGAACCCATTTTGAAAAGAGCTCAACCTATTTGTCTCTTGTGCCCAAGCTACCAAATCTGACAAAACAAAGCCAGCGAGGACCTTAGAGGTTGAATCTAAAAGAGAGATTGGCCTATAATTTACAGGGGAATCCCAATCCCCCTTTTCATAAAGCAGGGCTACATTGGCTTCCGACCGTGATGTAGGGAGCTCTATATTTTCAACTAACTGAGAAAATAAACACCACAGAATGTTACACTACAACTCAGGGTTTTTTCTCGTAGGATGAATTTGGAAAGACCATCTAGTCCCACCACTCTAGAAGATTTTAAATGAGCAATGACCGACTTAAGGTTGTCAAAGTCACAGTGTAGTTTCCACTGTGCCAATACAACAGAGAACAGGTGTGATCCAGAACCAAATTCGCTACACCAGCTAATATTCCTACAGATAGTCAAAACATTGGAAATGACCGTTAAACCAACAAGTTTAAATATTATTAATTAGTCATTTTTTAATAATGGTATGCAGACACGTGTTTTGACATGTCCATGAGGTCCTCTTCAGGGCTTTAATACCAATACAGATTCATTGACATCAAAAATTACAAACCATATTCAATCATTTTCATACATTACCAAATAATATGAAAGCCAAAATATTATTGCTGTACGCCAATACACCAGAGTTTGGGGAATCCTTGAGAGAAAGCATATGACATGAGAACTGATTTGAATAGAACTCAACCCAATCCATTTTGGTGACACAGTTAGACTGAGTCAAACGTTGGTGGCTTTCCATATTATTCAATAGCCATCCTAGGCCTCTAGTATCATGCCTAACCAATGTATTCAATACATTTTGATTTTTGGTACAAGTGCATCCTATAAGACCTAAGCAGTTTCTCTTTCTTACACAATTGAACTAAACCAGCCGGGTCATACTTCAAGTTAGACATAAGTGATTTGACATTACATCTCATAGGTCTCTTGCAGGGTAAACAATGAATTCTTCTTTCTTCCTCAAACCACTTGTTCCAATCCCAGGATGCCTTAGTTTTGAAAAAGAATTAATTAAACTTCAGATTTGTTATCAAATCGGTTCACCCAGATTTCATGGCAGGCAGCTGAGGAGAATTCAAACTTAAAGTGCTTATTAAGCATGAGTGATCACTGGGGTTGTTGGAATCTACCACCAGTGAAAAAACCCTATCCAGTAAACTATTTGAGAAATACATAAAATCGATAGTTGAGGAAAAAAAGGTGCCATTCCAAGTACATTTCATGGGGATGTCTCACTCTATAGTCCCATTAAGTCGCAGCAGACACCATCTCTGCATAAAAATGTACCACCCTATCCTGCAAGGGATCTTAACCTTAACAGATTTGATCTTAGAAAACTGAATACTCGGGCCAATATAGGATTTACTACCTCCGCCTGATTGTCATCCTCACAATAACAATTAAAATTTCTCCCACACAATACTTAGGGAACTGAGGTCAACAATGCATTAGCCATTAGAATAGTGTCAAGCTCTGACCAAATTTGTTCATCATCTACAGCAAGCGGATTGCAATATAAGTTGATCAAAACAAAATGGCGGAGTTCCAAATCGTCTTTGAGGCACACACTGACTGTGCTTCTGAGTTCGTATTTAATTCTTCACTGTGGATGCACAGGTAATTTTTAATGGCAGTCAAGAGACCTGCAGCTGGGCGACCCTTTGCACCTTTCCTAGCCCTCTGAAACCTGGTCTTTGACCGCATGAGTTGGACAGTGAGACAGGAAGCCAACCCCAATTCGCACATCCCACAATTCTACATTTACCAACAGGCATGCAGTAACAAGCTACCACATGCAAACCTACTGGAAGTACGTCACTGCATACAGAAATCCCATTTCTGCTGTAGTAATAAATGAATCACATACACAATTCTGTGCATCTGACATTACTCAGAACACAATCCTTCCTGCATCTCTGTCTTGGTCTGCCATCCAAAAAAAGACCTCCCACAAGAAATCAGTGAACAATCTGTTGAAAAGTGAGGCAAGGGATACCAACAAAACCCTAAATTCAGCAAGCAGGAGTTTGCAGTGCTCACATAGCAGGTTACCAAGGAGTGACCCAGGCTGATTGCCCCCCACCATGGGCAAAACACCGGCAGCCAAGTGCAAACAGCTGTGGGCCAGGGGTGGGATACAGTATGAACAGTAACTGTACACTCCCTGACCACAAAGCAGGTACAGAGAAGATGGGATGACACAAAGTGCTGTACGCATGCAATCATATCACCGCACCTTCCGGAATCCATACCCACAAGTTGAGGCACCATAGCATATACCAGCATGCACCCCAGACTGCTTAAGCCATCTCCCATCTTTGCTGTAACAGGAGTCGTAGCCTCTGGGAATTAAGAGTTTGGAGCAAGATCCCATGTTGCAGATGGTGAGTACTTAAGAAATGTCCAGTAGTGTATCTGTAACCATGTAAGAAGACACCAAGGTATAATGGCAGTGTGAAATACACATCTACATATACCACAAATGACTACCATAGCCAAATGTGCATATATTGTGGCATACATTAGTCAATACAGAATGCAAGAGTACAGCAGGTAAATTCATAAACCTGTCCCCGTGCCTCACTGAATGCACAAGGATTGCTCTGCCAAAGGGCGACAGTGATGGCAACACCAACAACTGAATACAATGCCCCAACATCAACCCACAGACAATAAACATGGCATTCAAAAGGATGATGTGGTTGACGCCCATCGTGGTACCATCCTCAGGCGACTGAGGGAAATGGAAGCACAACTGAAATGACAACAAACAATGTCAGCATGATAAACAGAAGTGCAGAAGAACATGTGGCAGGCCATTAATGAGCAAACCAAAAGGGATGGTCCAACACTGCTTGCGCCTGTTCACATCCATAGATGGACTCTGCAAGGCTATCAGACTGTAAAGCCAGAGGGTGATGGAGACCATAGCACAGGGGTTCCAGATACTGTCTGGTATCATTGAAAGGCTAGAGTAGTCTCTAGTAGAGCTCCAGGTTGTGGTAGCTAGCTTTATCTACATCAGCAAAACGGACGGAAGAATCCTGACCACAAGCCCATCAAGCCAGTCTGCAAGACTGTCTGGCACACAAACCACAAGCCCACATGGGTGTGGCAAAAGGGCATGACATATGTGAATTCTCTATAGTATGATTTACCCCATGGAGAGAGGAGTGGGGGGCTATTTTGGAAATGTTTTTGAAGTTGGGGGGGTATGTTGGAGATGCTGCAGGACATGGAGGGTGAACGGTTATGTCAGGGATGTTGGAGGGATTGGAGGCAGGAGGGTTTGTTCCAACAATCCACATATTTCCACATAAAATGGTACAAAAAACAACAGTGCTCAAGTCTTTTTTCTCGGCAATGCATATTAATATGTTTGTATGCCTCCATTTCAGGGCACATACATAGTACTTTGCTATTCTTTCTCTAGGTCAGTGCATTGACAGGGGCAACGTGTCGACTGCAGCACTTCACCCCCTATGTGCTAAACCTGTCAGCATCCTCCACATTTTGTGAGCTCTTGCAAGGCAACCAAAGTATCTGCCTCATCTACAAACATATATACCCCCTTTACAGCCTCTCTGGTCTGTCATACACATCTGTGCCACTGCCAATCTCCAGGGTTCAGTGGCCATGTTGCATGGCACATCACCGTCCACATGTTCTTTTCTGATTGCCCAGCTATTGTGTGTTATTTTCTTCTCAAGCCTCGCGTCATATTGGATTACTTAACTCTCAGTATGGTAACTATGCCATTACGTTTGACTCTCTAAAATGACAACAGTGCCATATATTTTAGCATTGGGCCACTCACATGTCCCGACATGTCCACCACATACAAGTGTACTGCTGCACCGACTTCACAAGCACCAACACACTCTATATGCCTACATGAGTGGTTGATTCTCTGGTGATATCGGAGATGTTGACTGGCAAACAGATGTCAGAAAAAGGTTTCTGAAAACAGCTGCATGGACAACTGGCTGCCTTGCTCATCTCGCACGGGCGTCTCCCATATCCGCCATCATCATTATCACCATGTGGTGGTTGGTTCTCCTGGGTGGACATCGGATGCTAATGTTATGCAACATGCAGCATGCTATCATGATTTGCCCAGCCTTTTGTTGTGCATACAGGAGTATACCACCTGTCATTGTAGACAACAAAGGCCCTCTCAATGGTGCATCTTGTTATTATATGTGCTTCATTGCAGCACCTCTATGCTGCTGTTTGTGGGTAACATCATGCTGCGAGGAGCCATGGCAGAAGGGTATATCCAGCACCATATGTATGCATGGGGAAGAACATGAATGTTAAGAGTTGTATACATTTGGTTTTTCAGCACATGACCATGGCTACATACTCATGTCTGCATTGGTTGAGCAGAGAAGTGTGGTATGTTTCATCTGCATCAAGCCCATCCGGATCACTTCAGTTCATGCCCACAAACCCCTGCCTAGGGGCTCACTTCATTTTAAAAGATCCCTCGGGCTCACTTCATTTCACAACTCCCCTCCCCAGTGCTCACTTCATTTTAGAAACCCTCCTCACCAGCGCACTTTGTTACAGACGCACACACATACACCCAGATGCGCCCATGTGCACCCCCCCTTTAGTCTTACCCAGGAGCCATGCCCATTGGCCCCTGTTGGCACACTTGTAAGCTGGTAAGATGCTGTTTGGTAGTGTCTTGCTGTCATGTGTGAGTGATTGTGAGGTCAGCACCAAAGGTCATATGTGCATTCTAGGTGTGTTATTGTGCATCATCTCCCTCACTTGAGTTGAGACCAATGGACCTGTGTGTAGTCCATTGACAACCCATCTTGTGCTGCTATCAATTTACTCCTCTAATGGGAGGAGAGGATAGCTCAGGGAAAACAGTTTTTTCTTGGAAGAAAATCAAAACGCAGAGCAACACAGGTTTGAATCCCAGTTATGTTATGGTATGGTATGTTATGTTATGTTATGTTCATTTGTAACATGCACGGTTGATCTAGGGCCTAATGGCTTGAAGGTCACAGATGGCAGATAGCTTAAGGACCTAAAACGGTAAAGTTTTCAGAAGATGACGGAATTGAAGATGGTTTTCCACCTGCCTAAGACCAACAGGCAAATTATTCCAAATTCGGGCCGCTTCTACTGAAAACGCACGGCCACGCATTCTAAAACGGCGAAACTTGGGAATGGCTACTAAAAATGCAGGTGCAGAGAGGAGGGCTCGAGCAGACACGTAGGGCTGGAATTTGTCCTGAAGATATTCTGCGCCTAAATGATAGAAAGCCTTGTGCACCATACACAGGGACTTGAAATAGATCCTTTTATCCACAGATAACCTGGGTAGAGAGCGAAGCACCAGGCTGATATGTGACCCATAAGGGGTAGAAGTGTCTACACTAGCAGCCCGATTTTGAAGGTGCTGCAGCTGGTGGATAAGGCCAAGAGGCTGGGCCAAACACAGTGCATTGCAGTAGTCAGTACGACTCACTATAATGTAAGCTACGACCCGAGGGCGAAGATGAATACGTACGTATGGAAGTACTCCCCGAAGTACCCAGATTCGAAAGTGCCCTGATTTACAAACAACATTCACCTGGGCGGACATGGAGAGTGAGGCTGAAAGGTACACCCCCAAGTTCTTGACCACCACCACTGGAGAAGGATAAACACTGAAAGCAGTGGGCCAGAAAGAGGAAGACCATGAAACTGAGTCAGAAGAGGAGCCCACCACAAGTATCTCAGTCTTGTCCCCACTTCATTTCAGCCAATTGTTGTTCATCCAGCCCACCACAGCCAGTAGGCACTCACATAGCAGAGAGAACGCCCCAGCCTGGTCAAGATCTGAACATACCAGAATCTGGGTGTCATCTGCATATGTGTTGCACTGGAAACCTTGGAAGCGAATGAGACAAATCAATGGCCGAACATAGATGTTAAATAGTATAGAAGACAGAGCCGAGCCCTGAGGGACTCCACAGAAAAGAGAAGAAAATAAGGTGTAGAATAGAGGTAAATAAAGAGATTGACCCCTCTCAGACAGGAAGAATGAGAACCATGCCAGGACAGAACCGCAAGGCCTGCTGCTGCCATGCAGGACACCAGAGTGGGATGGTCGACAGTGTCGAAAGCCACTGATAGATCACATAATATCAGGGCCCCTACTCCAACATCGTCAACCAGCATGGTAAAATCGTCAACCAGAAACACCAGTACACTCTCAGTTCTGTGTCCTGGAAGGAAACCTGACTGAAAGGAGTCAAAAAGAGAAGACGATTCCAGGAAAGGGGCCAGTAATGGCGAGATCAGAGATTCTAGTAGTTTCATAAAAAAGGGAAGGAGTGAGATGGGACGATAGTTACAGACGTGCAGAGGGGTTGCTGACGGGGCTCAGGGGGCTATAGCCCGGGTCTTTTGGTGTAGCCCCAGACAAAAGCTCAGGGGATACAACCTAAAGACTAGCTAGCCCCGAGTCCC
This sequence comes from Ambystoma mexicanum, assembly GCF_040938575.1. NCBI lineage: Eukaryota > Metazoa > Chordata > Amphibia > Caudata > Ambystomatidae > Ambystoma > Ambystoma mexicanum. The sequence goes on along the minus strand of NC_090935.1, from coordinate 1,270,519,121 downwards.
AACAGTCACAACATTAGCCTAGCCCCCGATCCATTCCAGAGCTAGCAACACCCTTGTGAGAAGTGTCCAGTGTCTTTTTTTTAGCAGGGGGATAACCACTGCCTGCTTAAGATTGTGAGGGATGAAGCCAGATTGACAAGAAAGATGAACTGCCATGGTGATGACAGAAGGCATACTCAGGAAAGTGCTGCGGGGGGTTGGTGGTCGTAGGGTCAGTGACGGCAACATCATTAGTCAGGGTAGGATCGGAGGCGCTGATGAGGTCATGAATGCCAGTCCCATGCTCATTAAGTGTGTTATAAAAAAGATTAATTAATTAACAGTCTCAATTACTTTCCCTTATCTACCTGATCTGCCACTGTTCTACCCATTTTGAAGAAAACCTCTGCTGACCCAAATATCCCAATAGACTATCACCTAGTTTCCCTCCTTCCCCTTCACTGGGATTCACAGTGTCTCTGGTTTATTAATTCTTTCCCACTGCCCCAACTCCCTCTGCTTCTCTGTCAGCATACTTCTCTTCAACTTCCCTGCAGCCGCAGCACTCCTGAAGGCCTGAAGGGTAAAGTCAAAAAGCACACTCGGAAAAGAAAATCGTTGTAAGGCCCTTTCCAGGAGTTTCTATGACTTCCAATGCTTTGTGAGGATGTTCATACCCTTTTGCATGCCTTGCTATGCTGTGTTATTATCTGATATCTACATTCAAAACACATAATCCACGTACCAACTAAGCCACCCACACATGACAATTGAACATCCCTCACAACAGACATTAAACATCAGAGCACTCCGCCTGTAAAATCAACTTTTATTTTACAGCGAAGCCAATGGATGCTAGCAGAATGGGAATAATAGGCTCTCTAACGGAAAAAATGCTGCTATGCTCTTGTCACAGAACACCTCGAAACTGATCCCTGAGCACAGCCCAAAGCACTTCTGGTCTGCATGCATCAACACAACAGCAAGGCCATCTTACATTACCCTCTCTCTCATCACTAACTTCACCAACCTCCATTCTATCAAACGGTAGCAGGGCACAATTTAAATCCCAATAATATAACACAACATTGTTTAAAGGTCCTTGAGTGGATGGTCTTCACACGGATCAGTATCTTAGGGATAAGGGCCTTGGAGATCCACTTCGATCAGGAACCCATAGTAAACACCCTGCCGAGACCGCATTCATGTATATATCCAACCTTTTCTCTGATGCTCACCATTCCACACTGTCTATTATACTTATCCTTTTGAATCGCTCTGCTGCTTTTGACACTGTCAACCACTCCTCTTTCGCAAGGTCTTAAGTTTAAAAAATCAGCTCTGGGGACCACCAGGGGGTGTGGAAGGCAATGGCCGCCTGAAGCGCAGCTCCGAAATCCATGGGGTTCAAAGAGAGGAGAAAGTGCATAATCCACCGCGTTGCCGGTAGCGCAATCGCTGCAAAGGTGTCAAACCGGACGAGGAAGGAGGTGTTCACCTCAGAGCCAAGGAAGAGCCAGCTGGGGACCAGCAAGCCAGGCGCGAAGGGAGGCCGGGCCCACAGCTTGCCCCAGTCCAACTAGCGTGCTCCGGCTGGGAGCGAAGAGGATGAGCGAGGAGGAGCAGTGGCCCTGAAGGCCAGTGCAAAGGGCTCCCACACTCACTGCAGGCTTAGGAAGGACCAGTGAAGAATACCAGTGGGCTCCGGGCCTGATCCAAGACTCCGGGTCTCTCACAGGGAGGAGCACTCGCAAACCCAGCGTTCCATAACACTGAAGGTGCGAAAAAGAGGTGAGGAAGTCCCCCACTGCACTGGACTGCCAAAATATGGCCTATGGAGGAGGAGGGTGCCACCCCACACACAGGGGCCACCTACATCAGCAACAGGGGGGCAAAATGGCCAGTGGGGTAACGTGAGAGAATCCTGACATAGCTCTCTTGGGGAGGATGATTTTGTAGTACAATCTGCCCCGCGGTGGCCCCAAAGAGTGGAGACTGGGGCCCCCCATATATAGAGCGAAGGATAACAGTCACCAGCACATGCTCAGCGGGCCAGGATGGACAACACTACAGACCACACGGGACAGATTAGCAAAGGCGCAAACATAGGCATGCAGAAAGAGGTGGGGAGGCCGGCATAGGGCCTAGCTACTGGAGGACTGGTAGCCCTGCAAATATTCAGGAGGGGCGAGGACTCTCAAACACCAGACACCCAAAAATGAGTGTCATCAGTGGGCAACACCACTATGAAGGAAGACATTGCTGGCGCTATGGCAGAGATAAGAGCCCTCCAAACAGACATTCAAAAGTCCATTTCTAAACTGTGGAGTAGGATGGAAAAAATAGAGGGGAAGGTTGAGAACCTCGCACACAACCAGCTCAATGCCGACCTGGAAAAATGAAACTGAACGCTAGAATGACTGACATAGAGCTGAGAGAAGAAGAGTTCACCCTGAAACTAGATGATTTGGAAAGTAGAGAGTGGAGAATAAACCTAGATATAGTCGGTCTGGCTTAAGCGGATGGAGAAACACCAGTCCAGATCGAGAAGAAAGTGAGGACGGAAGTTGGGAAAACAGTCCATATCAAAAGAGCCTAAAGAGGAGGAAGAGCATTTAGTGGCAGACCATGCTCAGTGGTGGTGAAGTTCCTCCAATACAAGGAAAAAGCGGAAATACTGCTCAGAGCGAAACAGTTACAAGAAATATCGTACCAAGGATCCAAGGTGAAAATTTTCCAGGATTTGTTAAGCTTCACACCGGGGTGTAGGAGGGAATGCCGGCCACTCACAACATGGCTCATGGACAAAGGGATCCAATTTAGTTGGGCATACCCCTTCGTGCTGTTATTTCAGATTAAAGGAGAAGAATGTAGAGTCACAACAGTGGAGGAAGCAAAGCAAGTACTGCAGCACCTAACAGAGGACTCAGAAGCAAGAGCATTGACAGGCCCACCGGGTCCACACATTTCCAGAGAAATGCTATCTGAGGAAAGGCCCCAGAGGCACAAAATAAGTAAAATGGGAAGGAAAGATGTGAAATTGAGTAGCCCGTCCCCATGGAAGCCGTCCTGAGTAGAAAGGAGGGAGCAAGGTACCCAGAAAGCAAGACTTGGGAGGTAAAGGGGAGAGGTGGATGGAATGCTGATACAACCCTAGGCAGGTAGGAGTTTTGAACCTAGTGGCCCTCAGTTGAAAGTGGGCCTCTCCATAAGGGGTACCATGTTTGGTGTACCAGACTTTTTTTCTTTGATTAAACTGTGGTTATTTGTTACAGGTGGGGCTAAAGGGGGGAAGAGATGGAATGGAAACCGAGAGGAGGTGAAGGGTCAGGAGGATGCCGAGGCAGAAAGGGAAGGGAAATGGAACAAAGATGTAAGCAAAAGGTAAAAACCCACAAATGGAGGGGAAAATGGTGAAAGTGGGGGGAGAAAGCCTCCTAAAGGTTGCACAGTTTAGAGCATTGATTCCTCACTTCAAAGGGGATAAGGACAAGCACTGGGTGGAAATAAAAAATCACCTATTAAATCACCTATTAAGGCCAGTGGCAGTTCCCACATAAAGCCCTAAACCACAGAATACTGGTCCCTCTCCTAAAGTTGTGGTGGAACAAACATGAAATAAAGGGAATCACATCATGGCCATCCTCGATGAGCCACCTATGGGCCCCCCGATCAGAAACAATATTCAGGAACCGCAGCGCTTCCAAAAGTAGTTTGCGGTGGGCCTGGAGAGGGGCGGGCATATAATAAAGGGCAACACTGCATCTCCCTTCAAGAACTGGAAGAGGGGCTGAAAATAGGACCCCTGTCAACTTTTCACTTCCTGCAATTGAAGGGAGTTCTGATGTTTTCAAAATCGGGGAACAGCCTAAAAAGGGATCTATCTCCATTTGAAGGTATACTGTGTGCGACCGTGTCCACAAGGGGTCTCATCTCTCAAATATACAGAGCCTTGTTGAATAAAGAGGCAGACACGAACAACGCCCTCAGGAAGAGGTGGGAAAGGGACTTGGGTAGTTCAATTCATAAAGATCTCTGGAAACGGCTGTGCACCAACGCCCACAAAACTTCCATCTCATACCAATACAAGATGTATCAGGGATCGAGTCCGCTATGCTGGAGAGGCTGTGACCAACAAGCTGACTACTGGCACATGTGATGATCATGCCAGAAAGTGCAAGCTTTTTGGAGGGAGGTGTTGGGCTGGGTAAAAAGCATAGATGGCGTTGAGAGACTTTGTGATCCTGGCTAGTGCTATTTGGGCTGGAAGAAGTAGAAGGCCACTTGTTACGTCTCCCACACATGCCACACTTCCTTCTGGTAGCTGCAAAGGTTTGCCTCACGATAAGTTGGAAATCACTGTCTCTCCCCAGGGATGTAATGTGAGCCCAAAAGGCCAAAGAGATTTGTGAGATGGAAAACATCACAGGGGCTCTGCATGACCTCTCACCCACAAGAGAAGTGGGCTGGTCTCCCTTCCTCAATGTATACAGATAGAGGTTGCTCACGTCCACCACTAATTCATCTCCCGAGTGCCACTGACTCGAACTTGAACTGCTGACCCATCTCGTCTGTTGAGGGTGGGGAGAGGAGGGGGACAACCGGTTACGCAGATAACATTGACTTAAGCTTAAGTTTAGGTTAACAGGTTCCACAAAAAGTTCAAAATCCTAGCTGATGTCGCGAGGCCAAAAGCGGAATGGCTTGTGGTATGATGTTCACCTTAAATAATGCTTAAATAAAGAATTTAAAAAAAAATCTGCTCTTGTCTCGATCACCCCCTACCTAGAATGTGGCTCTTTTGAAATCTCCTGGAACTCACAAACCCTTGACCTCACCCCTCTGCCTACCGGCATCCCCATGGATCAGTCTTTGGACCTCTGGTCTTCACACTGTATACCGCTGCCCTAGGAAGACGTATCTCATCCTATGCCTTTCACTATCACTATCATTTTCTTCTTTCCCTCCTTTACCCCAGTAATCTCAGAACGGATTACCAACATTCTCACTGCAATCCATCACTGGATGCCTCTCTGTTGCATCATGTCGAACTCTTCAAAAATGGAAGTCATCTTTGTCCCATCTTCCAATGCCATTCCTCCCTTCCCTTTTACTATCTCCTTCTGACCTGAACTTCTTGCTCTCTCCTCCAAAGCTCACAACCTTGGTGTCATATTTAAAAGGGACCTCTGACTGCAAAAAGTCATCCCTACCACTACCACAGCTGCTCGTGTTAAATTTCTCAACATTCCCAAAATGTGTTCTGTTCTTTCTCACGACTCTACAAAAACTCTAATCTCCAGCCTTATGCTAAGCAAACTTGCTTGCTGATCATGCCATCCTCTCTACACTTTCCTTTCTCTAGACAAAGACCTCAACTTTGCTACCAGAACTCTCTACGATCTACCCAAAACACCTGTGCCACACATTTACCCACAGACAACATGCTGGTTAGCTCTCCATGCACAACCACTCTCTTTTCAAGTTCCTTCTCCTAGTCTACTACACTATCAATGGCATTGCTCCTCAATACCTGTCTGATTGTATCTCAGTTTAAACACCATTTAATTCCCTCCGATCTTCTTCTGCATTCAACTTCACTGTCCCATACCCTCCCTCTGCCTCCTCTTGCTTCCACATTCTCTTCTCCCTACTCACCCCACTCCACTGGAACCCACAGCCCATAACAATCAAAGCCAGCCCTCTTCAAAGCTTGGTTTAAACTTCGATTACATTCTAAAGAGGGGGATATCCCTGCCCTCTCCTGTATCCTACCTACCTGTCCCCACCACTGCCTCCAGTGATGCTTAATAATGTAATTTTGTATATTTAATTAGTAATCCTCTTTAACTGGAAGTACGCTCGCCCTTAGGTTAATGTTTCCTTTGTAAGTCAAAGAAATGCAAAAGAAGGTCTGGGAGTCCCTCTGCCAGCATGAACACAGCCCATGGACCGGGACTTAGGTGGATGGCTCCCAGCAGGGTCTCAACCACGCTTTAGCTCACTGTACTTTTCACAGAGGAGAAATGCCCATATGCATATCAGTCTTTGTCCACCCAATGGCAGTCAACACAGAATGCTAGGCAAATATCCTCTGAATAAGAGTACCAACATTAACCCCAGACACATGTTGCAGCCTAGTCGGGCCTCATCAGTGAGGTGGAGCTGTGCCTCTCTGAGTACACTGAGCAAGGGATCGATGTCTGGATAACCCTAGGTAATTTAGGGTTACCAACCCTAAGTTCCTTAAACATAGAAAAAGAGGTACAGGTGTCCCTCTTCGACAACGAACACAGCTTGATGTCCTGTTCTATGGGAAGGTGCCCACTTGAGGATCGGCAGCCACGTTTTAGCTCACTGTACCTTTCACAAAGGAGGAATATCCATTTGCATCTCAGTCTTTGTCCCACACACTTGAGCATTCCAGCACCAAAATGCTAAGCAATCCTCCTTTGAACAAGAGTATCAACAGCAAGCCCAGACACGTGTTTCGGCCTAGTCAGGCCTCAACAGTGAGGTGAAGCTGTGCCTCTCTGAACACAGTGAGCAAGGGGTCCATGTCTGGATAACACTAGGTAACTTAGGTTGACCAACCCTAAGTTCCTTAAACATAGAAAAAGAGGTACAGGCACCCCTCTGTGAGAACGAACATGGCCTAATTACCTGTTCTACGGGAAGGTGCCCACTCCACATCCACATTTTAGCTCACTGTATGTTTCACAAAGGAAGACTAACCATTTACATATCAGTCTTTGTCCCGTCCACTTGAGCAGTCTCAAGACTCAAGGGGCTAGGTTCTCCAAAAAAATGTTGACGCTCAAAATGAAATGCGCAAGTACATCTCATCACTTGCACGAAAAAAAAAGCAGCCCAATCCACAAAGGACATCTGCATGTGCACATTTCATATGTGTGGCCATTCAGATGGCCTTTTTGAATTGCTTGCGCAAATCAGGGGACATTTTGACAAATTTAAAAGCGCATCTCAAATCCCAAACAAGATAAATGTGCAGAAATTGTAGTCAACCCTATGCTCATGGGGTGGGGGTGCCTTTGCACCCTGACGCAGTCATGTGTTCCTCAAACAGGATAGAAATGCTTTTTTGGGTCGCATTTTACACCGTCATGGTGAAATGTGCTGGGAGCCTGCAGAACGTTGTTGAGAGAATGCTTCTGTTAAAGGCAGCTGGCCAGCACACAATTTGTGCTACAGCTTAGTCCCGTGGAAATGCGCAGGTCATCTTTGAGAATTAGGTGACCTTCTAATTTCCGAAAAATGGGTTTTCTTAAAATACCATATCCTCTGCTCGATTTTTAGATGCCCCATGTTTTGAAGGTCTGGGCCAAAATCTCCATTTTTCAGAAATTAAAAAATGGCCAGTTGGAAAGGAGAGGGGGAGTGATGGGTGAGAGGTGAAGTGATAGGCAAGAAAGCAGAGGGAGAGCAGTTGATCGGATGGGGAAGTGATGCACAAGAGACTAGAGAAGAAGCAATGGGGTGGTGGCCCAGAAATCTGAAAGCGAGTGGATGATTCAGAAAGTAGAGTGAGCATGTGCTCAGTGGGAGCAGTGGGCCACAAAGCAGAGAGGAAGCAGTTGGCCAGAGAGGCAGTGCGCTGCAGATTGGGAAAAAGGATGAGGGAAGAGTGAGATAGAATGGGAGATAGGATGCAAGATACAGAAGCAGCACAAAAGAATGGAGGACTGTATTCTACGGGAGGAATTGGAGAGCATAAGGTGTGAGTTGGGAGTACGATTTGGAGTGTGGCAGAGGCTGGGCAGTACAAATTGTGACTTGGCAGTGTGACATAGCAAGTGAGCATGTGTATGACTAAGAACGAGAGGTTCTGGAATGCAAGTTGTGATGGAGAGTTGTGATGTGTGTTGGTGAGAGAGGTGTGTGGGTGTTTGGGGGAATGGAGAACATAGAAGCTGAATGTTTTCAGCATTACAACTGATATTGATCAATTTAGTTAATGTTAAATAGGCATGTACACTGAACCAAAAAGTAGCCAAAACAAACACTGTTCTGCCAAGCCAGAGACATCTGGAATTCTTCCTATTAAATTAATACAAAAGATACATAATAATCACAACTTGCTCTCTTGTATCCTTGCACTCTGCCCCTTTTCTGCAATGTGCCAATCTTACACGCTCGAGTTAATAAAAAATGTACCGCAAAATTGCTGCAATAAATGTTTGTGCTACAGAATTTGCCATTTCACGCCGCAATGAAACAGGCTGTCTCTTGCTTTGCTCCTGCCTAATGGGACACCATCCCTGTGGCAATCTGTGCCACACCAACACTCTTTCAGTTCAGCAAGAAACGCAAGAACTGACGCTTCTGTCAATACCTTCGTAGCCGCCGGGCCACTTGTATTTCATCATCACCTGTCACCCGATGGCTGCCACACATTGTAAACGGCCCCTTTATCACATATGCTACCTGCAATAGAATGTGCAGTGCTCTATTGGTTCCTAGATAGGTTTGTGCTATATAAAACCCAAATACAAATAGACAATCAAAAGACACAACATGTTGGCTGTGCATGCACATTCATGCTTTTTGAAACAAGACTTTATCTATGGTCAATTTTTGCAATTTACAATATTCGTACTGTAAAAGATTTACAGCCTGATCATGGAATTATTTGCGTGAAAAACGCAGATTTGCGCGCCTTTCTGCCCGAAAATCCCTGTTTGAAGCATGGGGATTTTCGGGCAGAAAGGCACGCAAATCTGCGGTTTTCACGCAAATAATTCCATGAATCAGCCTTACAATGTTACTGTAATATTGTGCATCACGAAAACAATATTATTATACATTAGATTTGAAGGGATACATGCAACTTATTTTGTTATTTATTAAATATTTCTCTGGCCTCATAGGCTCCTGTGGTGGCAATGATCAAATACAATTGGTTGACTTGACTTGAATACCAGCAAAACTCTATTTAAAAGTTCACCCAGGTCTAAATAGTTAGGGCGGGAGAAATAAAATCAACATTTAAAACATCATGGAAGATAAGTAGCATTTACAGAAATGTAAACTGATTTGCTGTTGCATGAGACAGTCCAGAAATTATATCCTGATATTACAATGAATGGTTCCCATACCTCTCAGAAAGTAATTGATATTCTGAATAATAAATAAATTCAAAATCTATTGCATCCAATCTTGCACACATAGTTGGCTGTGTTTTTTCATCTTATGTAGCAATGATTTAAGTTAAATGCCTCATTTGGACTACTGCTTTACCATCCAAATGAAACCTCAACTAATTTCCTTGCATTTGGAAGGAGGTTAGACTCATTTTAATTGTGTGTTGTTATATAGTTCTTCAGGATAGAGTGCTCTAGCTTCTAAGCAATATGAGGCTCATTACATGTCTGGCGGTATACATTAAAAGTCGCAGGAACGGTATTTCTGCCACTTTTACTGTTCTGCCGAATTAGGAGCCAGCAGTAATAGTCGACTGTAATACCACCAATGAAAATACCATTGGTGGAATTAACACAGAAATTATTACTGCTGACCGTATTACTGCCAAAACCACAAAACTGTATTACTGCCATATTACAAGTAGGAAAATGGCAGTAATACAGTTGAAATTGGGCAGTAATACCGCACAAAGCACAGTGCATTTGCCCCTCCACCTAGAAGGTGGAGGCAAATGCATACAGGTGATGGAAACAAGGCCACAGGGGCACCCAATCCACTCAAGAAGGGTATATAGGCCCATACATTCCCCAAACACACTTTCCAACACCATGTTGCCATTGGCTTCTGTGCGCATGGACATTCAGAGGAGGAGGGGGAGGAGACGGAGGAGACGCCATGTAAGGCGAGCGCCCATTTCCCTGGTCAGCCCTTCCCCTGGACCATGGCTGACAATCTGCTAATCACCCTGTACCAGCTGAACAGAGAGACCATCGCTGATCTTGTCACTGTGATCCAAGATGACATAGAGCGCCAGATTAACATCAGCACAGCCTTACCCCCACTGCTGAAGCTTGTGTTGGTGCTAAATTTCTTGCCAACAGGCACCTTCCAGCATGGTGTGGGCATGCCGCACAGCATGTCCTTGTCCACATTATCAAATGTGCTCGTGCAGGTGCTGGAAGAACTCCTGCACCATGTCTCTCAGCACATCTCCCTGCCCACCACCCTGGTACAGGAGAACGCTATGAAGGAACGCTTCTATGAAGCAGCACACATGCCCAACATGATAGCTGTACTGGACTGGACCCACATGGCGTTGGTGGACCCCAGGTCTGAATAGGTATACCGCAACCGGAAGCAGTACCACTCCCTGAATGTCCAGGCCACCTGCAATCCTGGCCTCCTCATTTAACGCTGCTGGTCCTGCTTCCCTGGTTCTAACCCATGATGCCATGGTTCTGCGGAGCAGCACACTCCCCAGATACATGTAGAGACACAGCAGGCAAAGAATATGAATATTGGGCGAGTACAAGTGGCATTCCCCAGGCTATTCTCTCAGCATAATTGACATGGTGGGGGGGTACCACAAATGAAGAATGCATGCCGAATCAAGGCCTTGTACATGCAGGATCTGCCCTCACACCCAGTACATGACAGACTACAATCCACAGTACTAGGACATGAATGACAATTCTGCAGTAAATCGCCAATGCATATTCACCCAACAGACAAGCAACACACAGATAGGACTACAGGAACCACAATGCAACATTTCACATCCCTATACAAAGAAAGACATGCTTCAACACTGCAACAAATGAATGTGAGACTGGCAGCAGTAATGCCATGTACTCAGGTGACCATGGATGTGAAGCCCTCATGAAATAGATGGAGACAACCTGCACTACTACAACTAAACACCCATCAGGGCACATGCATGGGTGCAATGCACGGGCCCAACACAGGCACCATGGCATGCTGCCCTGTCAATCACAGACCATGAAAGCAACTGCTGGCTGTGAGCTGTGTGCATGTCCCACCTCAGCGCAAATGTACCCCCTGAGTGAATGTGTCCATATGCAAGTACTGGCATGGTAAATCATGTGGTGTGACAATACTTGTAAAATGCATGCACAGACAGTCTATCAACATACCGTTGTAAAGAGTAACACATCCACAATGCTCTGTGACTGACACCTATGACCTTTGCCCTTGGTGGTGACTCTGGACCCCCTCAGCTACCATAGCTGATGACACCCATGGACAATACACAGACACCACAGCAGGTGACCTACAATGAAGCATGCACCCGGACCAGGGTCTGCATAGACCTTTGTCCTGTTGAATTCTCGTTTCCGGTGCCTGGACTGGTCGGAAGGTGCCCTAATGTACCGGTCAGAGATGGTCGGACAAATTGCCCTTGTCTGCACCATGCTGCCCAACATTTGCCTAAGGCAGAATGTTCTCCTGCCCCATGATTAGGACATGCTACTCCTAAAAGAGGAGACTCACTATCTGTGGGTGTCGTGCCGCAACTTAGTGAGCGGGAAGGAATGGAAGTCTGGTTCGACAAGAACTCATTGAAAATGTATTTTGTGCCCAATTGATATGCACTTGCAACACACCTCTGTATACGGTCACATTATTAATTAAACACTTGTGCACACTAAGGAATTTCCTAGCATTGCTTTCAGTGAACCACTATTTTGTTTTTATTTTTTTTATTTACAATTCATAAAATGGACAACTTTACAAGTTAACCCCAACAAACAGATTCAAACACAGTATTGGTACAATTCCAAGAATCTACCCGAAATGTTCTCAAGTAAGGTTCCTTTCTTAAGTCGGTTGAATATCAATCTCTCCATAGCAGCCAGTTTATATATTTCCTCTAACCAATCCCCCTCTTTCGGAGACACCTTAGATTTCTATTCTCTCAAAATAAGTCTTTTTGCAACAAGTGAGTCTCTGAACAGCCATTTACTTTGGGCAACATAAAGGTCATCCCCTAGAATTAGGTTGGCAAAATCAAAGTCCATAGAGCTTCCCAAAAGCTTGTTGAAAATAATTTATGTTCAAAGGTTCCTACCATGTGGACGCAACAATGATCAGAATCAGACATACCACATTTGTACAATCTCGCAGGAGTCAAGTAAACCCTGTTAAGAATCTTTATTTTACGTGAACTCTCTCCCAAACTCACAGGTGAGAGACAGACATTACTACAAATGCTCCACCAATGCTCCTCTGGCGAATCACACCTCAATCTCCCTCCATTCCTCCAAGAAAGCCCTGATTGCTCCTTGCCCTCGACACAATTAGCTTGTAATATTTACATGCAGGATGCCCTTCCACATATACTTGTCTGTTTAAAACCTGAACATTGAACTCATTCTCCTCTGGAAAGTCCACAATAGCCTTTTTGAGAATCAAATATTCATTTATTTATTTATTTATTTAATATTTGCTTATACAATAAGAATATACTGTTTCAAAGAGCCCACAGGGCATGGAGGGGGGAGAGTGGGAAATACATTACAACATTACAACGCAATATTTAAGAGCAGAAGGGAAGAGGAAGGGGGACAAACCTAGTATGCCTTGTGAGTATTCAGAATGTGCAATTGCAGAAAGGAAGAGGGCAAGAGGGGTAAGTGCTGGGGTCCAGGTTCAAGCCCGTGGGTGAGCCATGTACGAAGTGCTAGGAATGTAGAGTGCTACATGGCCTGGGCTATGTAACGAAGTTGTAAGTGCAAGTCTCCAGAGCGGAGCGTGTGTAGATGCAAAGTGCTGTGGAAAGACAGGAGCTGGGAAGTATTGGTGTGGCATAAGGTCCAAGGACACCGATTCAGCTTCTATTGGATTAGCAGAGAAGATAAGGCGGGAAGGAGAAGGAAAGAGGAAAGTCTTAAGAAGCTTCTGGAACTACACAAGAACTTCACGAGAACTACAATTCGGAAGATTTCCCAGTGCTCGCACTTGATCCACAGGTAACCATGTACCACCTCTCCTCAGGTCTCCAATAAAATGAATACTCCCAAGAAACCAGTCAGGCCAGAAAAGCAACTTATTTTTCTACTTAATCTCCGGGGTATACCAAATAGATGAGTCGAGATGTTTATACGAATTTTGCCACCAAACTACTCCACGACGTCCTCAGGAATTCTGAGGTTGGGTCAGCTAGCTCTGGTCGCCCTCACAGATTTAGTAGTTAAAATTGCCATCAGTGTCAAAGGGCCCCGTAAACTCACCTCAGCCATAGCCCAATCATTTGGATCCCAGGTCATCAGTGGCTTCAAAAAGCTGTTTAAGAACAGTAGATGATATGCATAAAAATTCAGTACAACCACACCTCCCTTCTCCAATGGCAACTGTAACGTGCACAGTTTCATTCTCGCTGGTTTATCATCCCAAAGAAAGTTCTGTAATAGAATGGCAAAGCCCTTCCACATCTTCTTTGTAGTTTTTAAAGGTAGCATGCTGAGCACATACGTAACCTGGGTGTTGAGACCATTTTAAGCGCATTCACTTTTCTAGACAGTCTCAAAAGCTTCCATCTCTCCAGATCTTGTTTCAGACCATTCAACATGTCGCAATAGTCTAGCCTGGAGAGAACCAGACCATGGGTAACGTTGAGTCTCTGGGGGAAGGTGAGCAAGGGAAGAGTTCCTTTGAGAAGGAAGAGCTGTAAGTGGGACCTATTGGCAATGTCCTGAATATGAGAGATGAAGCAGAGGGAGGAGTCGAAGATGACTCTGAGACTCCTAGCTTCAGACGAGGGGGGAGGGGAGAGCCCATGGAGGAAGGCCAGAGTGCTGGGAAGAAGTAGGGGCAGGGGACCCCATAGGGAGAATCTCTGTTTTGCTGGCATTGAGGTATTATAAGCTATATAGTAGATGCAGGTGTGAAAGCCATCTTGGCAGATGGCAGCCATTTTAGAATATAGGCCCAAGCACAACGAACAGCATTTTGTGTGTTTGTACTAGGGCCCTTGCATGAGCATGATAACCACCCCCATTTTGGCCTAGTCTCAAAGATCCACAACCTCCTCCATTGTTCAGAAAGTTACAGGCCCTTGCGCCCTGAGAAGAATGCACCCTGCAAGGTCATGAGAAGGGAGCAGAGTGCCTCTTGGCAGTAGCATCCCACGGAGCAGATAGCAATACCCTCCTGCCCACAACAATCCCCACATGAGAAATACAGATTTGCCATGCTTTCATCCCATGACCCTGCATGCCACAGCACCATTCAAACCCAGACCGCGACCATAAAACTTTTACACTCCTCGATTGATCACTAAGATCAGAAGGCATGGCTATCTTACCTTCAAGAATGGGCCACATGATTTGTGCAGTGAGGTGCAGGGAGGCATCAGAATTATAGCCTAAACCTAAGGTGGAGGACCTTGGGGGTTGCTGATCTGTCTGGGAGCGAGTGAAGTGGGTGTGAGTTAGTGTGACCTCGGGTCTCCCCCGAGCTCATCCCTATGTCTGCTAGGTGAATTGTTACAATCATAAGCATAACATTGTGTGTCAGAGTAGCTAATTAATTGTTAGGTCAGCTAACTGTGGATGCCGAGCCCAGCAGCACCCGTGTGAACAAAGATGAACAGATGAAGATTGACCAACCATCTATAGGCCTTCTCCAATCCATATTGTAGAATTGTACTATATATGATGATGTCATTAGTGACGCTGTTTGTGCTTATAATGTACAGCACATACCAACGGACCTCAGAACATTCTGCAGGTGCAGAGTTCTTTGCTGATGCATTCATATTTCTGTAGAAATAAATACTTTTTATCCTTGCAAGACTTTTTCCCTAGCAGGCTGTATTTTTTTCTGGTGTGAGCGTACAGGGGTGTGCCTTCAATATCTCCCCTCCCCAAAAATCCACCCCAAAATCCCTCCCAAAATACCATCCCCAAAACACCCATGCAACATCACACAAATTGTCTCTTCCAGTGTCCTGTGGATGCCTGCACCTTTGGTGTGAGGAGGTGCTGTGAGCAGTGCCTTGGGGTTGGAGGGTTGTGACCCCTCTGTTGGGGTGTCGGAGGTAAAGGGCTCAGACCCCAGGCCTTGGATATGCCAGAGGGTGAGCAGAGCATGCAGGCATTCAGCGAATATGCAAAGGCTGACATGATGTGTGCTTGCCTATTCTCTGCCTGACTGTGGTCATGACAGCGGTGGCTGGCCGAGGGAACTTGACATCCAGCGGCAAAACCTGCTGGCCTGCCAGTGTCTCAAGCGAAGCCTGCCACCACTCTATGGCATCTCGCCGTGACCATATAGCCGCCATATTGTTCATGGGCAGAGGTGGTGGGATGTAGGGAGGGTGTAGCCTGAAGCACAGGGAATGGAAGCTCATGTCCCGCTCCTCCTCCTCCTCCTCCTCTTACTCCTCATCGTTGGTGAGGCCGCTGCTCATGCCACAATGGTGTCTGTGCTGCACTACCCATGATGTTGAAGAAGGTTTCCTGGAGCCCCAACAAATGGAAGCCAGAGTGGAGACTGCAGCTTTGTGGTCTGTCACAGGTGCTGGCTGTGGTTTGGCTGTGCAACTTCATGGCTGGTGGAGGGGCCACTGGGCTCTGCTCTGAGGATGGTGATATTCTTCAGACCTGCTGGAGGTTCCACTGCGGTGGAATGTGGTGGCCTTGCTTCCTTGCTCCACTGCCTAAAGGTCTGGCCTGTGCAGGGGTGGAGGTGGATGGTTGGGCATCAGTGGAGGGTTCAGCCTCCTCACTGTCAGTGGAATGTGTACCTGTTGGAAATACAATAACATGCTGTCTGTCATTGTGCAGACATGCCAGCAGGCTTGCGAGACACTCATGCCATATTGTGTGCGTTCTACATATGCACTTTTTGTTTGATTGGCACAGGTGGTATTAGGCCTAAGAGTGCTGCTACTACCGGGTTGAACTAGTGCCTGCTGAGGGTGGAAACGGTGCATGCATGTGCACGTTGCCTGTTGGCCTGCCTAGGACGCTTGTTGTTGTGGGTGCACTGGGGCTTCACTTGACAACGTTGACTGTCATGGTACACATGGGTGCTTCTAATGTTTCCATGTGTTGGCATGCATATTTCACCTACAGTGCATGTGCATTACTACATTTCCCCACCTCACCTGGCACATGTGTGTACTCCCTGTGCATTTGCTGTGATTGCCATTTGTTTACCCATTCCCTTGCCCATTATGCTCATCTATTTTATGGGATGCATGCTATTGGCCACTGCATTAACATGTAAGTGGGGTTTGATAAACTTATCACCATTGCAGGGGCTTTCTGCTCTGGCCTCTGCACTCCTGATTCCCTCAATGCCCACCATGCGGAGCATGGAGCTGGCCTTCTCCTCCCATGCTATGAGGGTGAGTGGTACCACTGTGCCACCTCCTGTGACAGCACTCTCCCTCCTGTGGCATGAGATCAAGCTGTTGACCCTCAACTTCAAGTCATTCCAATGCTTGCAACAGTCTTCTGTGTCATGTTGAACGGTGCACACAGCATTCACCTTGTTCTTAATGTTGGACCATATAACTGCCTTCATCTGAGCAGAGGTCTTTCGCTGCCTGCTCCCAAACAGCTCCTCTATGTGGTCCACAACGGCATCAGCCGGAGCATTAAGCTCAGATTCAATGAACTTCGGCTTATGCAGCTTAATTTCTGCTAAGCAACCCTTCCCCTTTTACTGGGAAATGGTGATTGCCTAAGTATGGTGTCTAGATGGCAACAGGAAATGGGGGATTCAGAGCTGATTGAGTTTTTCAAGATGGCCACTTCTATGCATCCTGTTCCGGTGGTGATGTTATTTCAACCAACGGTAATATCGCCAGCAGTAATACCACTGGGTGTACTGCCGGTAACAGTATTACCATTACATCTCAGTGGAATTACCACCAGGTGATCATTCTTACCTCTACCGCCGGGAGAATGTGTGCCTGTCTGCCAAGTCATGATGCAGCAGTAATTCCATCAGACATCCCAGCGCTAACGGTAATACAGCTGGGGCATAATTACTTCTGTATGTGCGCTAAACTCGTGATGAGGGCCTATATCAATAGGTGGCATTATTGTCTCATTTTACCTTACTCGATTTATCAACCTCGGGAGGATACAAGTCTAAATACATTTCTCAAATTTTACTCTTCAAGACGAGGAAATTTGCTGGAACAAACTGCTAGGTGGTGATAAACAGACATGGCATTTAGCCACAATAAATATCATGCAACACATCTTCAACGTGATCCTCCCTTTGCAGACCCAAACCATTGTTCCACTTGCACCTTCGAACTAATCTGCGTTACCTTTTGACTTCCAAGCACGCCGGACTGTTGGACTGTCGACGTGTTTCTGCTACTTCAGTGTTTTGTTAAAAAATCTGTAGAGATTATAAACAAATAAAAAAAAAAAAACAAGTCTAAATAAGTGAGCTCTGCTGCAGGATTCGAACTTGCGAAGTGCAGGTGCTTTACTTGTGAACTATTCACCTGGACACTAACAGATGTTCAATGTCTGTCATGTCATGTACTTTAAAGATTCCACAGTCCATGTTTCAACCACCTGAGCCATGCCACTGCCACAACTCCTGCTCTTTGATTCTACAGTGTACTTCTTTGCTCCCTGAAATGTATTTCTGAGCTTCGGGACCAGAGGTTTGGAGCAAATGCAAACCTCTGTTCAGTCAAGAATGATAGGTTATTTTGTCACCGTTGTCCCAGGTTGATGTGACCAGATGCTACTTTTTTGTATTTATCTGGCAGCCATGTTAGCTGTAACATGATTGTTACATTACTTGGACTTGTGTCCCCAAAGCAGAGTTATCCAGTTCCCATCCCATGGGAGGGACAGTTACACTCTCCTGGAAATAAATAACTTCTAGTTTGACAACTAAGTTAATTAATTAGGAGTGAAGTGATTGTTATTAAAGCGTCATCAATTTACTCACACAGGGACTGCATGTGTTCGTTTTAAACTCTAAGTGCACTCTTCTGTTTTAATTGGAACCTGCTATGCCGGTGATATTTGCAATGTCCAGGAATATATCCAAGCAGGGGCTGTCACAGAAAGAGACATGCCAAGTTCATAACAGCTTCTCAATTTCACTGCTCGAATTAGAGATGTAGAAACCTGAGCTGCCCAGTTTTTCTTCGTTGGATAGACTATGAGATGCACTAAATGTGTTACAGATGGCAAGATCTCGGGCAGGCACTAAGATAAACGATAACATCTGCTTTTGATGTTCTCCCTAACGTGTCACAAGTTACTAGGCCTCATGCAAAATGCGTCTGCCACTAACCTCCCACCTGCCATTTTTCTTGCTTGGGATTGAGGTTTTATCTCAATGATTGAATCCACACAATTAAGGTATCTATGGATCTGTGTGTTCTCCTCCTACTGGCCCAGCAACACTTTTAATCTGTGAAACATCCTGAACCTTTCTCCAACACATTAGATGAGATTTAGAGTAACTTCAAATACTGGGATTGTATATTCCATACCACGTGAAGAATGTACTTGATGACAGTATGGAACATTTTGCTTCCGGCCAGGCTGTGGCTTTCTATCGATACCCCAGTGTCCAGATGCACTGACCCACAGTACTGGTGCAGTGTTGAAAGTGCAAGCTGCTCCATTGTACAAAACGAACCAGTATCAGGAAGCTGTCCCTGCTTCATGGTTCCTGTCTGCTGCTGCAGGACTGAAGAGAAGTGTGGAAGCCGGAAGTCTGCAATAAAGGAGCAGCAAGACCAGAGCTTTTTTGCATGTGTTTGTGTACGTGTGCACGTTCCAAAAATGTTTATGTTTGTATGTACATAGGTGTATTTATGTATGCATTCACGGGTGTGTCTGTGTAACAGTGTGTTTATGATTGAGAGTTATCAGCTCGGTGTAAATGGTGTCTATATGTATGCATGGGTGTGAGTGCCCATATGAATGAGAAAGCATAGTGAATGTTCTGGGTGCAAGTGTGGAGAATTCTAAGTGAATGTTCAGGGTGAGGGAATGGGTATGAATGTGGGTGTGCAAGGTTAGGGCCCAGAGGGCATTGGCACATGTCCATTTTCTTAGAGTGACATGACATGTTTTACTGGCCTTTTTGGGCAAGGCCAACTTGATGAGTGTCATTACATGGAGGAGGGGTTGGTATTGGGGCTTTATAGTACAATGGGGCCGGCAGATTCAGCCTGGACATTTTCTTACATTTGCATGACATTATTTTACTTTCATTAAGTTTAGGAAAAGGCCAACACGATCTTTATTCTTTAATTTGGATAGTAGCACATGCCTTTGTGCTGCCAGCAAAGAAAGGTTTCCTTATTTTAGCATTGCATTTTTTACTGGTGTTAAGGACAAAGCCAACATGTGTGCTATTAAATGGTGGGGAGGCATTTGTGCAGCCAGCAAGGAAAAGTTTCCTTACTAAGGCATGGCTTTTTTACTGGTGTTAAGGCAAAGTCAACGAAGAGTTTTCTTAAATGAACAGGGGAGGAGGTATTTGAGCAGCCAGAAGTAAAATGTTTTCTTCCTTTGGCATTTGATTTTTGCTGGCAATAAGGGCAAGGCCAACATGAGTATGTTCTTACATGAGGTTAATGGTATATATTGGCAGAGGCAGCATGAACAAGTTGTCTTATGTTATCTTTACTGTGCATACAATTACTGGCCATTCAGAAGTGGCTTGTACATTTTGGTGCCAGGGGCCATGCACCACCCTCTTGATTTTGCCCTGGGTGAAAGATTTAAGGCTTGATTAAAAAAACATATCTACATCTTTCATTTAGTGCAGTTCACCACATGCCCCTGCAGCAGCCTGATCATCATGTTCATTGTGCATGTGTTGTGGTCCAGGAGGGCTGAAGTGTGGGGCAGCTTGTGATTAAGTGTGGCACGGCTTGTGATTTGTTGAGGAACTTGGGGGCCCTCAGAATGGCTTGTAGGAGGGCCCCCACGTTTTGTGTTATGCCACTGCATTATCTGTCTGCCTGACTATATGTTTGTATTCCTAGTAGCTTCGGAAAACTTCACATTTCAATAGTAGATTTGGAAATCGGGACGAGTTGCCGATAGAGTTCTGGCTTGCCGATAGAGTTCTGGCAACTTTCATCTAGCCGTGTACATTTAGTATGAAGATATTTCAAGAGTTATGAGTGCACTTCACAATTTAGGACCAATCCTCTGTCTTCATTAATTGGTGGCACAAGGAAGACTATGCCTGTTGAATTCCCAGACACCATCTGATTTCTGATAGACCAATTAGCCGCCTGAGTCCGCCATACTGAAATGCTACCCTCTGAGGCGTGCTGATGCCCTTCAGTGTAGCCAACAGGGCTGCAGGGTTCCTCACACATGCTTGCCCCCATCTCTTATCTGCTGCGTAAAGAATCCTGGTGCAGAGTAGTGAGGCGCACTAAAATGACAACACATACACGGATTACAAGGAATAACAAAGCATTTATTGCTGGTTCCAGAATGTGTTGTACATTTGGGAAACATCACTACAAGTGCTAGAATACATTACAGCTGCCTGCAATGTGTATTTACAAGTGCAGGTATTTCCTGAAAGCTTCAAAATTGCCTCACCTTTGGTGTCTAAGCGAGTGACAATTCCTCCCAAATACGAGGCATTCTCTTTACCGCACAAAATAATATCAATTGTTCTTTTTATCCCCCCTTTAACTTTCAAATGGATGTCATCTTCTCTTACATTACCGTGGCATTCCAACTTGCAATAGTTCATTGTGCATCTCTCTCTCCTGGTTCCCTCCATGTTATGCTTTGGTTATGTTCTGCTACTTCTCATACCTTTACAACACCACTTGTCTGCAATCTCTTGGCTTTTCCTCCCCTATGGCCGTTTCTGTTAGGTCGATGTTGTCTCTTCTCTTTCCTGTCATGTGCATGTCACCCCCTTGCCTGTCTGTTTTCTTTACATTGCAGAGTCTTTCTTCCTCTTCTCGATGTCGGCTTCAGGTTGAAGGCAGGATTGATGAATTAATCTGTCCTAGCTGGTTCCAGTGGTTTGGTATTTTTCACCGCACTCCCACCACTATACATAGCTCGACGCCACTTCTCTTCCTCGCTGCCCATGGCACTGCCACTACAGAAATTAAGGCATGCCCCTCCTCAAACAGGGTTGGACTGAGGCATAAAACTGTCTCCCGCATCAATGAAAAAGTGTCCCACAGTTGCAAATGACAATGCATTCCTTTTGTAACAGACTGTTTGAATAGATACAAACGGAGAGTTTTTTGATAAAATATGTATTCAGAAACAATGGTCAAAACTACTAGCCACAGAGAGAAGTAACTCATCAAACTGGCCCACATTGGCCAAAAAAACAGTGCCACACTAGCAATTTGTGTTTTTGGTTCGGGCATTGCCCTATTGCCGTATACCAGTTGGAGCCTGTCCTCAATGGCATCACGTGTTGCACGTCCTCCTCCTAAACTGCTGCACCTAAGAAGTGTCATGTCTAATGCCATCAATGCCCCCATCACCCCTTTCTCACTCTACCACCTGCATTCTAGCTGTCGGAAATTTCACCTTCCCAGCCAAAAATCTGAGGCTGTGAAGTCAAGACATTCTCTGCAGCTATGCATTGGTGGCATTCTGCACTCTAGCAACATCAGTGCTGTGTTGTGAGAAGAGGAAGAGGCAGCACCACACTCACGCAATGAATATTAAACAGAGTCCACATCTAGTTCCTCTACTCCACCTCTCTCGTTGGATCCGCTATGGGCTTCCCTCTCTGGCTTTCTCTGGTTGCCCCTTGTATGCGTGGCATCTAGAGTTTCTATTCTCTCTTTCTGTCTCTATGCCTCCTCGCAGTCAGCCTACTTTCCCAAACACACCAAGTGTGGTACTCCTCACTGCTTCACAGTGAATCCGAGTGAGACATCAATACATCATTGGACCTTCTCTCCTTAGGTCAATGCTTCTTTATTACAACCCTGGCGTTGGTCTCAGTTGGGATGGCTGCATTGTCAGGGCCCCTCCTTAGTCACGTGCACCAGCACCAATTGTAATAGCACTCCCCCCACAACCTCTCTTTCTATTCCTGTCCTCTCCAGTTCCTGCAGACCAGCCTACAAAAATAAAAGAAAGACTTACGGCCTCACTACGAGTTTGGCAGCATTCCTGCAGATATACTGCCGGAATACTGGCTAACTGTATTACCGTTGCCGCTGCTTGGTCCGGCGGAATTACCACCAGATTACAAGGAGCAGTATGGCAGCGATAGTCCCCATTTTCGGAGTCCATGGGGAATTCAGCAGAATTTCCACCAGCGGTAATTCTTCCAAAATGTCTGTATTTTGGCAGTAAGGAGGCAAAATCGCCTCTAGCATTTTGCTGGAGGTTTTTCTTCCAACCCACTGCCAAACCCATAGTTGTGCAGTGTGCTAATGGCGGCAGTAAATCTGATATTGCTGCATTACCACCGATTTTATCCACACTGCCAAACTCGTAATGAAACACTTACTCTTCTAAATGGGTGCATCACAAGCATTATACCACACCTGGCGACTTTTCTCTGAATTTCTCTTGACCATACATTTGGTAAACCCCAAGATCTAGAGACCTTTCTGAAATCTCTGGTATGAAATCGCTACAGAAAATGTTGCTCTACTGCACCGCTAGTAATATGTTACCGGTGAACCCAAGCGATGTGCGCATCTACGGGCAGGCCTAAAACTGGACCTCTGATGTATTGTAAGCCACATGAAAATCGTGATGTCACTAGGCCTTGTTGTGTGATGTCAATTTAGTTGGATCTATGTGATGTTACCGAAAACGGAAATACCGAATCACATCGAAAGTGATTCGATATTTGTTTTAAAAGCACTAAACACCCTCCCCAACATATTTTAGGACTGGTGCAATTATATAATCAAACTCCTGTCCTCAAATATTTTGGGAAAGTGTTTGAGAGTGCCTTTAATAAAAATGTGAATCTCTTTTGATGTGTTTCGTTATTTCCGTTTTCGGTAACATCACTGGATACAAGTTAGGGCGATGGGAGACAGTCAGACGCCTCCATGAAATTACAATTCAAAGCATTGTGAATGACAAAATGTGATATGGCACAACTTGAGTACCGAGTTGCCGTTGTTTTGTGCAGTCAAAATTAAATCTATGCAAAAGGTATCTGAAATGACGGTTGCAGAAGTTAAATCATTCATTGTAATGTGTTTTGCTTCCTTCATGCTGCAGATGTGACATTGGTCTTTGGAGGAGACCTCTCCATTAGTTCCAATGATGGAGGGCTCGACCTGCTGAAAGAATTTCAAAATGTCTTGGATAGGCACTGTCCATTCAAATGATGCCACTTGGTGAATGCTTCAGCAAAGCTGGCAAACTAGATAGATGGTTTCTTAAATAAAAAGAAGATTAATGTAAAAAAGAAGACAAAGGGAGACCCAGCCATTGGGGATCTGGGTCAAACATCCAAATGAAAAAGCCACTCTTCGCTGATGAAGATTTCAGTATTGTTTAAATCAGTTGCAGGCAATCCGAGGATGAATACCACTTGTGTTTACATGTTCACGAGAGTCTGACACAACAGATTTCAACAAATAGGTAATGAATATACATAACTCGTGCAATAGTAGAGCACGTTATATTCAACGAAATCATAGACCCCCATCGTGGCAGTATTATATAAGTCAAGACACGTTTCAACTGTCTTAGAAGGTGAACAGGGGCCCCTGCCCCTCCCCCCTTTTTCTTCTTCAGGACTCCCTATGCTACCCAACTCTCCACACCAATGTTTGCGTCACAATTGCCTATCTTTTAAATAGATGGTAGGTCAACCATGTAAATCAGAAAATAACCTGTAATCCAAATCATACTTAGAATAATTCACCATCTTGCTTCTATTATTAGTTGTCAGGTTTACAAGGTAGCAGTCAGAGAAATTTGCCCCACAATGCATTCTGCACAGGAATGTAGGAGGTCAAAGCTTGGGCGTGCCATGCTAAAATGATTAGTGAACGAGCGGCATGAGTCCTTTTTATCTGCTACATCCATTTCTTTCTTCTCACCTTTCACTAGAGCTGGACACCTTCCCAGGCACTACGGCCTGTGTTGCACCAGTGTTCAGGTAATCCCCAAGTAACTGCCTTTCTGACGGGCATTTGGCCTTTGCTCATGCTCACAAATACACACAGGCATTTATGACCCAAGCTAGTTTACTCTGCCCACACCATGTTTTGGAAACCAAGTGCATCAACCAAGCGGCAGAGCAGCCCACTGGATTGCGGATCCTGGTGGCTGTATGAAATTTCAGTTTGATTGACCCTGACTGGTTCGTATATCTAAAACAAGGCAGTTTCTGGTATCTTTGTTTCTAGCGCTTCCCTCACACGTGATCGTATACTTTGAGCATTGCCTTCATGGCCGTTGTTCGTGCAATGCCATTCCTCCCCTTTCCGGGATCAGCTACAGACAAGAACTCTGCGACGGGTAGTTTACTGCAGGCTGATCTAAGAACGGCTCTGGACTCGGGAATGTGGGAAGTAAGCTGTTCATGGAAAATGCAAAGGGACCCATCACTGTATATTAGTCTCAGGGTACGCACCTGTGTGGCACTACATTGGTTTGCATGCCACAACGCTTAACTTGAGCATTGTGGTTGGGAGTGCATTGCTATCATTCCAGTAGGGGGTGAGCTGAGTCCAACCTTTCCCTTTCAAAAAGTTTGGTGATGGTATGCAGTTAGAGTATTTAAATTCCCTGTCCATAGCAAGTAGTTTGTCTTAATTTCCCTCCAAGAACCCTAACTATCACTGGCCAACCCTGGCTGAGAAACGTGGAGAAGTGTTCCCAGTGAGTTAACCTGCTGAAAGGTCACTGAGAAGGATCCAGAAGAGTCAGTGTACAGGGAAGAGAGAAAGGTACAATCCTGGGTCAAATAGACACCTCAGGAGAACATGTTCACTCCCTCGGGAGGCCTTAATTTTCGATGTGGGCCCCTGTAGAGCAGGAAGGGACTCTCGACAGCCCTGGGGAATCCCTTGCCAGCGAGTAGACAAGTCCCTAAAAACAGCATTACAGAAGAAGCGGATCTCTTGCCCAGGGCTGAGAGGTGTTGATATTTTCCCTCGGAGAGAAGCCACATTTAATATATCGAAAGGACTTGCTGTTGCCGTGCAAGAGAAAGGCATGTTTGACAAAGGGAAGAAATGTGATGAGTGCACGGGCTATGGCCGGTGCCTGCATATCACAGGAAACGGCTTTTACGAGTGCTATTGGCTGTTGGGCGCACAGGCAAACCAGACTGTGTGCATGGGAGGCAGCGCATCGAATGAAATGTCTCACTTACCCAACACATTTAAAAAGGAGCTCTGAAATCTGCGGCCACCATTACAAAGAGCAAAACTCCACAAAGGTTGGCTGCAAAAAAGTGTTCTTGGGTACCGGTGCCACACACAGGCTTGTTGACAAAATAACAACAACAGGTTACATTGTAATTCCAAAGCAAGTGGTCCCACCACTGTGCCTACTCACCACATTCACACAGATAAAGTTGACCAATTAGGAGGATAAAGAAAAGAGTTTGAGTAAGAGAGCGGTAGAAGTCTGCAGTGTGAAGCATGAGGTAAATGCGAGTGTGTGAGAGAGAGGCAAGGAGGAAAGATGCAGAGAGGAGGGTGCAGAAGTTAAGGGGGTGAAGAGGAGAAGAACAGAGGATGAAGGGAGTGACCAGAGACAGAGAGGTAGTACAGGAGTTGAAGCAGATGAAGAGGAGCAGTAAGGTAGTTGGGGGTAGAACCTCAGATGTAGATGGAGTTTAGGAAGGGAAGGAAGCAAAGAGGGGAGTGGTGCGAAGAGTTCAATATTAGTGAGAGGAGCAGAAGTCAACGACTTTAATAGGATATATAAGGGGAAATACAAGGAGAGTGAAAACAAACATTAAGGAGAGGATAGAGGAGAAGTGCAGTATCAGAAGGGAGGACTGGAAGCCAAAAGGAGGAAAGAGGTGGTGGAGAACGAACATATCAGAGCCTGGTAGAACATTTATGTGCAAAGGAGCAGAGAGAAGCAAAAGAGGCTAGAGAGGAGGTGAAGACCGGAGTGGAGGAAGGAGGACTAGATAACCAAGAGGGGCAAGAGTGGAACTTGTCTGAACCTACGCTTGTGCAGAAACATCCATATTAATGGAGGAATGACACCACTTTGGGAGGCGTCCTGACCACTTGCAAAGGTGTTAAGCCTAACAAACTAAGGGCCAATGAGATCTTGGAAAAGATCCTAAAGTATCTGACAAGGGATGGTGGTGCTGGTTTTCCCGAAAAGTGCACATTCCTGACAATGGGCCTCATTACGAGGTTGGAGGTAGTCATGGCGCTATTAGGGCCATGACTACATCCAATACCGGTACCGTGTCCGGTCCCGTTCAATGGGGACTTACCGGTCTATTCCGACCTTTGCGGGACCGGTAAATCCCCATTGAAAAAGCCATTCCCCATTCCCATTTGAGCCCTCATAGGCGGTACCGTTATTAGCTCTGAAGTCCCTTAACGGGACCCGCTAAGGGACCTCGTAGTAGGGCGGTAAGGGATTACCGGCACCGGTACCCTTACTGGTGCCAGTAATCCCTTACCGGCCACCTCATAATGAGGCCCAATGTCTAAGAAAGCCAAGCCAACAATCTCAGCCACCAAAAAAGAATTGCAAGGTACCTAAATCCCAAATGCTCTGAGTGACTTCTTTCCCACCACGAAGGTAGCAGCGTCTCTGAGACAGAAGAGAGGACTAAGGCCCACAGTCCTATAGAGAAGCCTGGACTGTGGTTGTTTTGTTGACATTTCTTTAGGTGACCTCAGTTAGACCGCATCTGTAAGCTATCTGCTTGTTATTATAAAATCTGTTGAATCATAGAACTTAACTTTAAGATGTTTGTTGATTCCTCAGCTCTGCTACCGCACAACTGCAAAATCGGATATGGGTAATATTGTCTCATGGGCCACTACAGAGAGGATTGGCTCTGTAAGGAGTTCTGTAGTTAGGAGTATCCCTGTAGATTTTCCCACCACTGAATTGCTAGGTATTCCCGAACCAGTTGTGGAAACTACAGACACTGTTGAACTTTTTAGTAGAATTGATGACCGTTCCATGCGGACATGGCAGGGTTTGTCTTATGGGACCAATGTCTTTTATAAACTGATTGATTGATTGAAATAATTGTAACGTGTAAACTGAGCAGAATGAACGGCATCTAGGCGCAGATGGGAACACATATTTCTGCTGCTGCCATCGCCACTCTAATGTTGAATATTTTAAAATCAAGGATTTCAGTGATTTATGGAACTGGATGAATGTTTCCTTCTTCCTGAGTTCCCACAGAAGACTATTCCAGAGTCTGGGGCCATAAACCACAAAAAGCCTGTCTCCTCAAAGACGCATCTGGAAGACGGAACAACAAACAATAATTCATCCGCAATGTTCGATGAGGTTGATAGCGCAACAGTTTTTCGGCCAGGTATGCGAGGGCCAAGTTATTTAGACATTTATAGATCAAGGAAAGGATCTTGAAGTCCATTCTGTTGCCTACTGACAGCGGAGGGTGAGAAGGATGCATTGCAGAAATTGGAGGTGATTCCGGAACTTGATGGATCAGCGTAATTGCTGCATTTTGTGCCCTCTGTAGTTGGTGCAAATGTTTGCACAGGATGACGGCTAACACACTGTTACCACACTCCAATTGGGAATTGATCAGTGCCCCCATTTAAATTCTCAATTGCCTAATGAAGCAAAGGACATTCTGAAATAACTCTCCCTATGCAAGCATTAAGCCTAACTCAAGAACACTGGAGCTAGAAGGAAGGACATAATGGGAACCACAATAACAGATGCCTATTTGCAATGTATGGGCTGACCCAAACCATCCAAATGCTCAGTGAAAGGAAAGTCTGTGCCACTGAAAAGAAATGTGCACTGTTGAATATGTATGATGGTCTGACCAAAGAGTTATCCAACCTCCAGTGCTTCAGGAAGCTTGGACTCACTGTTGATGAAATCACGCATATTCTGGAAGGTATTTGTGGCTACCAGATCAGAGCTGTTTGTCAGATTCTATGGAACTCACCTGGACCAGGTGAAAGGTTATCTGCATTTGAAAACTGCATTGAACATTTTCTACAACTAGCGTGTCAGAAAGAAGGAGGCACCACTAGTGAGACCGAGGCATATACACTGCATTAGATTTTCATGGGCACCAAATAAGCCTAGATGATGACATTGCAGCTCAGACCGGAAGAGATAACGGGAAAATAAACTTCCTTCAAAGGAAGAAAGAAGGAAATCAGGACCCTGGAAGGAGAAACGCAAGAGGTCCTGGCTGCCACTGCAGTGGTGCAATCTGGATGAGCACCTTTAGAACCTGTGGAGGTATAAATTAGCAACTCTTCCTAGAAATAGCAACCTAAAATGTCATGCAACCAACTTTGTCAAGTGGTGAGGTTCTGCTCTCTGCTCCACAGCCTAAATGAAGGGCCGGACAGCAGTTACACAGTGTGCAAGATTTCAAGGAGTAGTACCACCTTGCAATATCTATCGCAGGTGTGGCGAGGAAGGTCTCTCAACTAATATCTACCAAATAAAACCATTTATCACAAAGTCACCATAGTTTGAAGAATTGATGATACAGGAAAAGGAAAACATGGTTCCGGTGAGGAAGGTGATAGAATCTCAAACCAAATAAGCTCACACCAACTACAACATCACAGAGGGGACATCTACCACCGGATCCTCCATATGTAAAACTGCCAAATAGCCAGCTGCTGCCGCAAGAAATTGGCAATCCATTGCATAACACCAATAACGTAGAACCTCACAGAAATACTGAGAGTGGACACAATGAACTATGTTTAAAACAGATGCTCCAAAATACCCACGGGATGCTTGGGACCCCAATAGCTGTGCCAGTAACAGTAGAATGGAGACAAAATAGCACATTACTAGAGAGTGGCTCAGAGGTCATCATGGTATATGAACCACATCGCTAAGCCTATCCTTACCACTTGCCTCTAGAATGATTGGCTGGGTCAAACCTTCTTGGAGCTGCACATGCTGGCTACCAATGGTTTTGCTATTTGCAAAAAAGAACTGCCTACCACAAGTGTCTGGAGGTAAATTCTACCATTTTACCCATGCTTTGATCCACACTACAAAAGACTAAACTCTAAGGATTATAGGTATGCTTGACACCAACCTTACCTTGTTTGGATTGTAAGACATACTCTGCAGGGAGATAGTGGTCCATAGTATGCCAGGCTCTGACCATGCATATGGCGTGGCAACAGGCAAACCCCAAGGATAAACTGGCATCCAGACACCACCAAAAGGTCCAATGGGAGATGTATTTCTCTCCAATCTTGGTCAAGTCACCATGCCTTTGAGATCTACCCAAAAGGTTAAATAACGCCTTAATCTGAGAAAGCAATGGAATATGGAAACTAATGACGGAAGCAATTGCTTGATTCCTTCTATGGAGGCGTGCTTGTCCATGGGAACTTACTAGATGAGCTATGTCAGGAAGTGAAAAGCCTTCAAGTTCCCATGACTTGTTGGTTCATTAGTTTCCATATTCCATTGCTATCACAGAAACACAGGATTATTCTCACAGGAAGACGATTGTGCAGTTTCACACCCCACCATCATGGTGCAAATGTCTGTTGAGTGAGATCCTGAATTTTAGTAACTCCCCACAGTAAGACAGAGGGCCTCATTCTGAGGTGGGCGCAAAGGAATAACGGGCACCGGTAATAACACCGGTGCTGGTAATCCCTTTGCGCCCTATTCCGAGGTCCCTCAGCGGGTCCCTCCCTTAACGCTTGGTTTTACCAGGCGTTATGGACGGGACCCGTTAAGGGATACCGGGGTCAATAACGGTACCACAATTTGCAGTACCCTTATTGACACCTTCCCCCTTCCCATTGAGCCCTATGGGAGCTCAAATGGGAATGGGGAATGGCTTTTACAATGGAGACTTACCGGTCCCACCAAGGTCGGACTGGACCGGTAAATCCCCATTGAACGAGGGCGGACACGGTCCCGTTATTGGTGCTAGTCATGGCGCTATATCTTGGAGCAGAATGCATTCTCCGTTTAGAAAAAGGGGATACTCGTGATTGTGCGCATACTTTAGAGGCATTACCAGGCTTGATCGTAAGAGAACTTGATGGAAGAGCGGATGAATCACTATGATTCCTGACAAAGGACTACCATAAGGTCATGATCACGGAATCATCTACCAGACGCTTAACTCGAGCGAAATGTGTTCATGTTAACCCACTTAGGTGGGGTCAGCCCTTCATCCCCTTCCTAAGGTTGATACATTGAGTACCATAAGTGGGTAATAATGGTAACACCAATAATTTCAGTGAGTGGAGACTGGAAGAATCCAGAATAAAATGCTATACAAATAACCCAAGACAATAATAACCTTATGAGCATAGGCTCTCCATCCTCTCTTTGTGGAGATAGGGAGGAGCGACACTCTCCCCTTTTCCTGAAGAGAGAGACACATTCTACCAGTCTACAAGAAGGGATTTTGGACAATCTCAGCCCATTATAGGATGCTGGCAATGCTGGACATTCCACCTATACTCTTTGCTAAAGTCATATTAACCGAGTTTACAGAATGTATTATGGTCAACAACATTCTCCACCTAATCAGATTGGGTTTAGATTAAATTCAAATACAACACATAACTTTATAATACTAGTGTCAGCAGTAGAATATGTGACTCAAATTAAAAATAATCTGTGATATATGACACTTATATAGATTTTAGTGCCGCTTTTGACACAGTAATGTGAAATAGGCTGTGGTTAAAGTTGACGGCTTGTAATATACCTCGAGGTCTCCTAAATATGATTGTGCTACTATACCGTGACACCAGCATGAGAATATGTTTGGACTCTGAAGGACAACAGGGATGCATTTTGGCAGCAACCCTATTTAACCTACAACTGTCAGATTTAGCAGTGGCACTATTAACCTTGAGATCCCATCCTATCAAGATTGGGCAGCAAAAAATGTATTGGCTAAGGTATGCGGATGATCTACTTCTATTAGACCAAACCCAGAATGGTCTTCAATCCCTTTTAGATTGTCTACATGCACATACGAAAATTAATGGCCTAACAGTGAATATTAGTAAATCTAAAATCATAATATTTATAGGGAAAAAATCTAAATCAGGGCCCACATATGTCTGGAAGTGCAATGCATTACCTTTGAAATGTGTTAAACAGTATAAATATCAGGGAGTAACTGAATCCCGGAAAGCACATTGGAATGAGACTAAGCAGAAATGTATTCAAATCATCTATGATTTGAGTTCCTTCATTGGACGTCAAGGAGGGACCTCTGTCCAAACGAAGCTGTTACTGTATTCCGCAAAGATTATTCCTGCGCTCATGAAGTGTGTGGAAGTGTGGGGGCACGACCTTGTTACTGAGATGAGTCGCTTCGATTCTGAACATTTTGTTTAGAATACCGAAAAGGCTGGTGGTGGAATATCTGCGTCTAGAGATCAACATAAAAAATATAAAAGTGATTTATATATCCAGAGTCACTCTGTGGTTTGAAAGAATATAATGTCTAGATAGTGACACTATTATAGTAAGCTACCTCACAGCAATTAAATCTATTGAGGCCTATGAACATATGGGTACTTTGGCCAAAATCAGAATGATACACACAACTTGACTAGTAGGCTTCAGACGTGAAAGTCGTAGCAACAACCTGTGGCCATGTCAAGGATGGCTTAAACTGAAATTAATGTTGTATAGTTATGAAGAAAATCTAATCAAGTTAGTAACAAACCCAAACAGTGGCCCGTTTATAGCATGCATGATGCAACGAGACACAATGCCAAAATATGTCATTGGTTATCCCAGCAGTGCAACAATTAGACAATATTTGTTGATAAAAATGTAAAAGTTGTGCTGTTCTTGAAATCATGGGAGCCAGCCTTCAAATAGACAGAGCAGTTCGCTTCTGCCGTTTGTGTGGAATGAACACTATTGAAACGGTTGAACACATACTGATAGACTGTGAAAGTCTGACTAATATAAGAACTAAATGGATGAAATCATATGATAATAATTGTGATAGTCTTGATACTTCTAATATGTGGCAGAAAGTGATGGAAGAGAACAACACTAATTTTATATATTTGATGGTTACATTTTTTAAGCAATTTGTAGAAATCTTCAAGGAATTGTCAAGAGATCTTTTGTAAATCTTTCCTCTAATGGATTTGACAACTGTGTTTATCGTGTTATGTGTTGTCAATCTGAGATGATCCAACAGAAAGTTTCCAAAGAAATGAAGAACTGTTTGTTATACTGCTGAGGTGGGCCATTCACACGCACACCGAATGACAGACACAGGAGCCATTGCCTCTCCAACCTTCCCTTTATTCCTCCATCCTCTTACTGCCGTTTCCCTTCCCTTGCTCCTCCCCTTCCTCCTGCCTCCCGCTCCCTCCCATAGTCCTGGGCTTCCTTCTTAAAGGGGCTCTGTCCTTTTTCCACTTACAACACCTCCCCCTTGCTTAACATGAGACTTCCCGGGTCACATTTGTTCGATGAGACGTTGGGGCCTCTTTGTGGCTCGGTGGGGCCTGCTTGGTTGCTCGTGGGTCTCTTCCCCGCACTCTTGTTGCAGTGTTTCATAAGTCTTTGCTCTCTCCTCTTCCTTTCTCTCGATCTCTTCTCCTTTCATTGGTTCCTGCTCTTCAAAGTTTAGCTTGTGGAGGAGGGAGTCCTTTGGCGTCATGTTGCCGTAGTTCTCTGTCATAGTTGTCACCTGCTCTTTGGGCACGTAGTCCTTCTTGTGGGTTACTTTGAATGACCTGTAGTGGACGTTGATGAGTGCGTGCTGTAGTGCTGTACGGTGACTGAGACGGCTGTGTCCTCTGGCGGGACTCGGTATCATGCGGATGGTGTCCAGCACTCTGCGGTCTCCTTGGTTTGGGTCACGTCGTGACTGTCCTTTGGGCTGTTCTGTCTGTGCTGTCCTCCATTGGGCGGCATGGTCTTGGGGTTTGTCTAGGGGGTATTCTTCCACTCTTGTCTGGTACGGTTGTCTTGTAGTGCAGTTTTCTGTGACTTCTATTTCCCCCCCCTCGTACGATATTTCCAAGGGCACTGGGCGGTTGCGAAGCTCATAGTCCTCTGGCAGAACGGGTGGGGTTCGTGCGCCAAGTGCTGGTCCGTAAGGGTCGAGGGGGTGTGCATTCCTGAGACTTCTGGGTGGGCTGGTGTTCACGGCCTTGATGTCTTTCCTGATGTCTAACCGTGCTCTAGGTGCACTCGGGTCTCTTGCCTGGGGTGTGGGTTGGCATGTCGAGCTTGTGGGTGGTCTTGCCCTGCACATTCTCTGAAGGTGGCCTTCCTGGCCACAGCGCCAGCATGTTCGTCCAAAGGCTGGGTATGGTTGTCTGTGGGTGTGTTTCCACCCTCGCCCGTGGTATTGTTTTGTGTCTGGCCTTTCTGGCCAGTGTCTTCTCGGTTTCCTCCTTGTCCAGGGTCGAGTGGGCTCAGAGTATTGCGGTCGTTCTTCCGTGAGGGCTGCGATGGCGTTGTGTTCCACTTTCCTTTCAATGGTGTCTGCCTGTGCCTCAACTTTCTCGTATGTTTTTGCCATATTCAGTATTTTCGCTAGGGGTAGGGGCTTTATGAGAAGGTGTTTCCTGAGCGTTGACGAGGTGCACCCTTCTATGATCCTTAGTCTTATAGCTTCTTCATCATTGAAGTTGGCGAAGTCGCAGTCTTCTATCTTCTGCTGGAGACGTATGACGAACTCCCCAATCGATTCGTGTGGACGCTGCCTGTGTTGGTTGAATGCAAGGCGTTCGTAGTCTCTGTTGGATCCTGTTATGAGTTTGTCGTTTAGTGCACCGAGGAGACGTTGGTATGTGGTTTTGTCTGTAGCTGGGATTGTCTTGATGATGTCCTTTACCTCTTTTCCTACCAGGTTCCTAAATATGCTAAGTTTGTTTGGCGGGTCTTTGTTCCCAATTGCACCTACGAAGTCCTCAAATTCTTCCATCCACTCTTCCCATCGTTGGCCCTGGTCGTGACGTGGGTTTAATGTGAATGGGGCAGGTCGCCTCATTAGGCTTGCGTGAGAGGAGGGTGCTCCTGGTACTGGTGGTTGGGCATTGGGGTCCGCTGCATCCGGGGCCTACATGATGGTGTCGCTTGGTCTGCTTTCGTTAGTCGGGTGGCACGTGGGCGTTGGTCACAGTTGACTCTTGGTGCTATGGGTTCCTGTGTGGGTCTCACGTGGGAAGCACAGGCTTTCTTTCTTTTGTTGTGGTTTGGTTTAACTGTATGGTCTCTTTAAATGTTACGTGTGGGGAGACACGGGGTTTCCTTCTCCCTCGTAGCGTGGCTCACTCCTTTATTTTTGAATGTCACTTGGGGAGACACGGGGTTTCCCTCCTTCTTTGGCTTTGGGAGTCCCTTCTTTGTTTTGGTTTATCTCTGTCGTCTGTAGGGGTGTCACTCATGGGAGACACAGGGTTCCCCTCTCTGCTGTGGCGGTCTCTGTCGCACAATTGCTTTAATGTCACACGGGGAGACACAGGGATTCCCTTCTGCCGTAGCGTTCTTAGCTTCTTATCCCCTTGGGTGTCACGTGGGGAAACACGGGGATTCGTATCTTTCTTACTTAATTGTCCCTTGGGATGTCACGTGGGGAGACACGGGGATTCCCCTTTTCCGTATTGTAGTTTCCCCGTATTATTTTATGTGTCACGTGCGGGAGACACGGGGATTCCCTTTTGGTCGGAATGTGTTTTTCCCGTATGTGTTTGAATGTCACATGTGGAGACGCGGGGTTCCCTTTCCCCGACACCTTACTTGCTGTGTGGTTGCCGTGGGCCAGCGGGTCTTCTCGCGTCACGGTGTTGGCTCTTCTCTCCTGGGCGCACGGGCCCGCCTGGATCCTCCGGCGCTTTCTCCTCGCTTTCCAGGCACACGGGCCTCTCCGTCTCGAGGCGCACGGGCTTCACCTTCACGGCACACGGGCCTCCGGTCGATGACGGGCGCACGGGCCCTCTTCGTCCTCCCAGGCACACGGGCCTCTTCCTCTCGAGGCGCACAGGCCTCACCTTCTCAAGGCGCTCGGGCCTCAGCTCCTCGAGGCACACTGGGCCTCAGATCAGCGACGGGCACACAGGCCTTCCTCGGTCACTTCTGGGCTCACAGGCCCTCCGACAGGGCGCACAGGCCGCTGTTGGGCTGCGGGGCACACGGGCCCTTCAAGCTGCTGGGCACACGGGTCCTTTTCTTGTGTTCCCGTTCACTGCGGGGCACACGGGCCCTCCTCCGGAGCTCCTCACCGGTCTCTCTCTGTTGTGGGCGAACGGGTCCTCCGTCTCCTCCGTTGCTGGGCACACGGGCCCCTCCTCACTGCAGGCGCACGGCTCTCGGCAGCTGCCGGGCACACGCGGCCACCATTGGTTGCTGGGCTCGGAGGCCCGTCTGTCTTCACTGCGGGCTCTCGGGCCCCCGGACACAGCTGGGCACATGGGCCCCTGTTGCTGCTGGGCACCCGGGCCCTCCACTACTGCTGCTGGGCACACGGGCCCTCCACCACTGCTGGGCGCATTCGCCCTTCCCCACTGCTGGGCGCATTGGCCCTTCCCCACTGCTGGGCTCAAGGCCACGGGCCCTCCTCCACTGCTGGGCTCACGGGCCCTTCCACACTGCTGGGCTCACGGGCCCGCTTTCACTGCTGGGCTCACGGGCCCGCTTTCACTGCTGGGCTCACGGGCCCACTTTCACTGCTGGGCTCACGGGCCCTCCTCCACTGCTGGGCTCACGGGCCGTTCCACACTACGGGCGCACAGGCCCTCCGTTACTGCGGGCGCGCCGGCCCTCGGTCACCGCGGGCACACGGGCCCCCGGATGCTGGTGGGTATGCAGGTCCTGCACCCGTACTCCTCCGTTGCAGGGCTCCCGGGCCCTCCGTCTTCCTGTTCTGCTGGGCGCACGGGCCCTCCATTATTGCTGGGCGCACGGGCCCCCACTGCTGCTGGGCACCCAGGCCCTTCTACCTCCCGCATGGGGTGTCACCTGTACCATTTCCTCCACGGCGTGGGACGTTTCCCTTCGTCGCCAGTTGTTATACTGCTGAGGTGGGCCATTCACACGCACACCGAATGACAGACACAGGAGCCATTGCCTCTCCAACCTTCCCTTTATTCCTCCATCCTCTTACTGCCGTTTCCCTTCCCTTGCTCCTCCCCTTCCTCCTGCCTCCCGCTCCCTCCCATAGTCCTGGGCTTCCTTCTTAAAGGGGCTCTGTCCTTTTTCCACTTACAACACTGTTTCCCAAGTATGTTGATCTGCAGTGATGACTTCTGAACTAACACATGTGTAGACTGCATTTTCAAACGGGGTATTTTAATGTAATAATGTATATATACAAAGCCATTTTGGCTAGAAGTATATCGCTCAAAAAATAAAAATTCAAAATTAAAATAATAACCTTATCATTGTATTATTTATCTGGCCCAAATTGCCAATAGAAAGAATTTCCAGGCCATGTCTGGCAGATTATAAGCAACAGGAACATAACCCATTGAAGTGCAGCATACCTCTGGGAGACACCAGATTACTAGAAGTTGCACGAGTGTGTGTTTAGCAATGTTTTTTTTTTAATGGCAGTTGATGTGACATTGTCATTTCCCATCTGCCCATGGGATGCCCACATTCAGAGAAGCGAAGTGATTTTTCTTTGCACTTAACACCTGTTTTGGATTACCACTCCCATGGGCACCACCCTAGAAGTTCCATGGGGAAGGATGATGAGAATTCAAATGCTGTTTCTCCCCATATGGTATGTCGACACAATATATATGCAATATGTATGTAGAGGATGTGCACTGATCTAATGTGTTTTGATAATGTTTAATAAAGTGAACTGATGTGAAATGATTTCACTTCCCAACAGTTCTACGCCCGCCCCAGTTTATTGCCATGATATGATATGATAGGTTATTTATAACGCACTTAATACCCAGAGGTTTCTAAGCGCAGACCCTTGGAGTCTACCTGGATTCCAGCCTATCCATGGCCAGACAAGTCAATGCAATAGCCTCCGCAGCTGCAAATCATGCTAAACTTATCAACACAGTCAGACCCTTTCACTCCAAAGAGAACTGCACCAACATAGCCAGAGCCATCACCGGCTCTAGGCTAGACTATTGCAATGTACTCTTCCTAGGAACCTCCAATAAAAACCTAGAGAGACTACAAGTCATACAGAACAATGCTCTCCGGTCAGCCCAAGGCTTTGCCAAAAGAGAACACATTTCTGAGGCCAGGAAAACAGCCCACTGGCTCCCAGTCAAGGAAACGATTGTCTTTAAAGCTCTGACATTGACCCACAAGTGCATTCACCTCACTGCTCCTGCCTACCTCTCAAAAAGAATCCACCCCGTCTCCACTACCAGGCCAACTAGATCACTGTATACCAACATGCTCTCTGTGCCACTAGTAAAAAAAAGCCAGAGCCGGCGGATCCAGTTTCCCTCTCGCACCCATTCACTGGAATGCCCTACCCCCCACAATCCGAGGTGAGGCCTCCCTCACCACCTTCCGCAAAGCTATGAAAACCATCCTCTTCACATAAGGGCCTGCACATTAGCATGAATACTCACCACATGACCCAATGCATAGGTTGTAACACAATGGCCAATTGCAATGTCTGTAACAACAGTATGATGTTCTGTAGTATTCATAATGTATCAACGACCGCCAGTATGCCTGTACCTGTGTAACTAAGTTTTTTGCAAGTAACAGCTCCTCAATGCCCTTGGGCTGCTTGCACGCTATATAAATATAAATAAATAAATAAATCAAATAAATTGAACCTGTGTTGCTCTGTGTTGTCTTGCTTCCAAGGCGAGCACGTTGCCCATCAGCTTTACCTCCGAGCCACATGTGTCATTTGCCAATATTAATTCAAAACGATATGCTGATTTTAATCTACTATAAATAATGATATACATGCTGAAGTAAGTTTACATTCATGCTGGGGGAGTTCTATGTGGGATGTGTTGTGAAGGGGAAACAATCAGGTCATGTGGACGGGGCGGGGATTTGAAAATGAGTGGATCGTAATGATTAGTCAAGAAGTGGATCTGCAGTCAATGCCAGGACACTGCACTGTGGCTGGCAGTGCCATGGGCTGCTGGGGTGCTATCAGAAAATATTGAACTTTTTCTATTTTAAGTGGCATTAGCACCTGGGTGAGGTGGGGGAGCAGCCAATTAGATTGCTAGGAACGCAGGCTTGAACCGCCAGTACAAGCCTGCGTTCCAAGCTGCCCGATGGCCAGCTCACCCCACCACCATCTTTGCCCACTCTCTGTTCCCCTTTTTTGTATCCTCCCCTCAACCCACCACTTACCTTTTTTCGGCATACGTTCCTTCTCCTTGCGTCCTGCAGGCCACCACGGAAAAGAAAGAGGGGCTCCGTACGGAGCCCCACCTTCCCTTTCCATGGTGGACATTTTGTAAAGGATATCCCGTTGAACGAGGGAAAATCCTTATTTTAAGCACCCCAGGTTACCGCTTTTGTAACCCGGTTTACTAATGGCCTTAACAACCGATCCAGCCCGCTGGATGGGGTGTTAATGCCACATCATGCTATGAGAGGGGTCACCATGAGGGCATCACTTCACACACCCTGGTGAAATACACTGATTGCCCTTTATGGCAGAAAACCTTTGGAGACAGTAGAAATACACACTTGGCACACTCTCAGGTGTGAATGGGTGGCAGAAGGGAAGCTAGTGAGGGAAGTGCACATCAAAAGCATTTTCGACGTGCTGGTGGTGTGGGGTGGGTGTTAATTGTGAAGTTTCTACTGCGGCACTGATGGCAACTGCCTGACCCCCATTTTGTCTTGTACATTTCCCACTGGCCTCATGACTTTTAAACACGCTGCTACTGTACATTAATCCTACAGTAGGTTTGAGTGATTCCCTCTGTCTTGTTTTTGACAAATTTTACATAATAGTTTCAATCTTGTAAAACATACTACTGCACACGTCATCAACATTTGAATTATTGGGTAGCAGATGATACACTATTTGCTGAGAGAGGAGACATGTTGTCCCGGCAACCAGACTCTGCAGAATGTACTGTTGTTATGGATTTGCGATACCAGCATGACATGGGTTTAATTAACAGTGACAAATATGTGGTTCTCCTAAATTGCTTTTTTTCCTACCTCTCTGACCTTTGCGCTCTGTGCTCTACAGTAAAAGACAGCACCCAGTCAGGTGTGAACAGGTGTGAATGTGTGGCGCATGGTGGGAGAGGAAACAAAGGGGAGGGCAGCCTCTGAGGAACAGTGCATTCATTTAAAAAAGTGCAAATTGTTCCTTTGAATAGTATTAGGGACTCCTCAAATGGCGCCACAAGCTCAGGGTGTTTGTGTTGTGTGTAGTATCAATAAATATGCCTCATGTACTATGGAAAGTGTTAGTTAGTTAGTTAGTTAGTTTAGTTAGTTAGTTAGTTAGTTAGTTAGTTTATTATTTTTATAGCGCCGCCTGGCCCTTGGGGCATCAAGGTGCTTGATATGGTTGCAACGTAACAAAGAGTTGCGAGCATATTCAATAGGTACAACAATACAGGTAGTATAGTCATTATAAGATAGTTACAGGTAATGTACATAAGAAGACATAATTTACACTGATTGAGGTTGTGCAGAGTGTGCAGGCAGGCAGTAGTCACATTTGTGAGGTAATCATTAGCGTTCTAAACTTCTTTGGCCAGCAGCCAAGTTTTGGCACTATGTCTGAATCGGTGAAAGGATGGTTTGGTTCTAAGATCGACTGGTAGTGAGTTCCAGAGTTTCGTCGCAAGCACAGGGAAGCTTGAGCCTCCTGCTTTTTGGAGTTTGTATCTGGGGATATATAGGCAGTGTGTTTGGGCTGATCTGGTTGGGCGAGATGGGGTGTGGTGTGTGAAGTTGTCTGAGAGGTATCTGGGTGCTTGGTTGGATAAGCATTTGTGAGTAAGCGAGAGTGTTTTGTATTTGATTTTTTGAGGTATAGATAGCCATTGGC
Source organism: Ambystoma mexicanum (assembly GCF_040938575.1). NCBI lineage: Eukaryota > Metazoa > Chordata > Amphibia > Caudata > Ambystomatidae > Ambystoma > Ambystoma mexicanum. Next base: position 1,270,479,086 of record NC_090935.1, on the reverse strand, counting down.
AGGATCATCTGGCATCAGAGGTGTGTTCGTGTTTAGGTATGTTCAGAGCTGCTCTTAGTGCGTTGTTTTGGATAACTTGCATCTTGTTGATATTCTTTTGGCTAGTACCCAAGTAGAGAGCGTTGCAATAGTCGACCTTAGAGAGGACTAGTGCTCTGGGTAAGGTGGTACAGTTGGAAGGCGAGAGGTAGGGTCTGTTGGCGTTGATGAGCTTACATTTGTGAGCGGTGGCGGATGAGATGGCGTTGATCTGTCTTGTCAGTGTAAGGGAGGAGTCAAGGTAAACCGGAAGGGTTTTGACACTGTTGGAGACGGAAATGTTATTGCCGTCTATGGTGAATGTCTGGTAATGTTTGTCAAGTTTATTGAGTCTGGTTTGGGAGCCTAGGAGAAGAAGCTCGGTCTTGTTGTCATTGAGGCACAGGCCGTGTTTGGCCATCCATTCTTGAATAATGGAATAAATGTTGTTGAGTACTGTGTTGTCTGTAGAATAGTCGCCTGTTAGTGGGATGAGTATTTGGGTGTCATCTGTGTAATTCGCGTAGATGACACCCAAGCGGTCCAGTATGTCGAAGAGGGGAAACGCAGGAGCCCTGGGGGACGCCACATGTGACTGGGGCTGGATTGGCAGAAGCTGTAGTAGCAAAGACCCTCATGGATCTGTTGTTCGGGAATGACTGAATCCATGCGTTGACTTTGTTGGAGAATTGGCTGCTGATGTTAAATGTTTGCAAAGGATGTCATGGTTGACCAAGTCGAAGGCGGCTGACAAGTTGAGGAGGAGAAGAAGGGCTAGTTTTCCGTTGTCTTTGATGTTGTCCATTTGTGTCTTGAGGTCAATCTTGAGGTCAATTGTAGTCCACTAATGCTAGAAAGAAAAGCAGCTGTGGGAGTCTGTATATCTTTTTTTTTTTTAAATAAGAAATAAACAAGCACTCTAATAACTGTGCATACTGTAAAAACAGCAGGAGTTAAATAAAAGGTTTGGTGTCCATAGACCATGACAGGAACTATTCAAAAGACCAATGGTGTGGCAGAACCTGGGCTTGAGTCAATATAGGGCCCGCCCAGTTGATGAGGTGTTTCACCAGTTCGTGAGGTACACAGAAAGTTTGTACCCACTAAACCGTGTGATCATGAGTGCACCAGATAGGTCCTCAGCCATGCAGCTACCCATTGTAGAGAACAGGGTGCTGAGGCCTAGGTGCTTGAAAGCACTGCCTACATCTAAGAGTGCATTTGCGGGCAGGTTGACTGTAAGAAGGTGTGGTGGTTCACCCCTCAATGGATGACAAGGAACCGCCTAGTGATGGAATGAGAGATAAAATGGGGCCAAAACGCTGCTGAGATGTGTGGGTGAGGGAGCTTATTAAGCTGATAAAAAAAATCAATATATACCACTAACGCTCTCAAGTTCTACCTTACAAGAAAGTTAGTAAACATACTTGTTCAGCTGTAGTTTGGAGCTAGTTTCCTACTGACACTGGCTGGATGTAACAAAATATATGTTTGTGTTATGTAAAATGCAAATGATTTAGTGCAGAATTAATTATTCATAAAAATCTATGTAAGTATATCGTGATCTATTCATGTAAACAAAAAATAATATCAATATGATGTGTTTTGTAACTGTGGCAAAGTATTTTGCGTTGTTGTATTTAGTCTATATGGTATTGTGAACTGTAGATGTATTAAGCAAATTAACTAGCCATACACCTACAAGCTTTCTTTTTTAACTTACATTGCTCCCCAGCTATGGCTTTTTCATGGGTAATAGAGACATAGGGCATCATTACGACCTTGCCGGTATTCTGGTAGTAAATCCTCCAGGATACCTGCAAACGGTAATACTGTTACCAGCACTCGGTCTGGCGGCATTGCTGCCGGTTTCCGAGTGCCGGGTTGACGGTGTTAATCCCCACTCCCACTGGTAGTAGAGGTGCCAGTATGACCGGTGCCTGTAATACTGACGATTTTTGCCAGTAGGGTGGGGGAATTACCTCCAGCTCCTAGCTGGAGGAAATTCCCCCCCCTAGCAAGCTTGTTTTTCTCTGGTGCCGAAACGTGTCGCCATACGTTAATACTGGCATGTTAATACTGCACCAGCTAACATGTAATGGGACTCATAGATATTTCTTCTCCTGCTGGTGTTCAGTGTTAAAGGAGAGGAGTGGGTGTTGCCCCTTCTAGGCCTTGTCCCAGGACCACAGCCAGAGCGTGTGCAGGTCGATTCTCTAAATCTACCAGTGCAGAATTAACGTTAAAGCAACTACATGCCATTTGAGGGCCCTTAAGAAAGAACATTACCTATTTCTAAACACTTAGAGCCAGATTCTCCAAATGTAGTGGGAATGAAAGGAGTGCAGACAATTACTTTCAGAAATGTGCAGGGCATCTTATTCTCAAAGGACACATACAAAGGGGCTGGCAGAGGTGCAAATATGTGCTGTGGAGCACCCTTGCTTACATACTAATGGTTGCTGGCAGCACATGTCATAGAAATGGGTCTTTAATTGGCCTGTCTCTGTGAAATGCTTGAAAAGAAAAAATGCATTTCCATCCATGGTTGGGGGCTGGAAATGCAGGTGGGGGAGCCACAGTTTAAACCACAGCTGTCTCACTTAAAGGAATGGTTCGGTCAGCCTTTTTTATTGCCCCAACGGGTCGGCCATGTGTTTTTAAACCTAAGTCGCTCGATTTTAGAAAAATTTCCTATGGACCTTACCCGAGTTTTCGTCCATTAATCGCACGCGAAAACAGGCATCAGGGAGCTGTCATTTTGTGATAATCCTATCACTTGCCGCATTGCCCTGGCTGACCTGCTTTTGCGGCACTAAATCATATCCCCCGCCCCTGAGCCTGACATTATCAAAACATTCATATTCCCCGCCTCTCTCCGTGACGTTTCTGTGCTGCGTAGGCAAACACGCCCATTCGTCTTCTACGCGACTTCACACAGAACCCGGAAACCAACACAGATCAACTCACAACACAGCACGCCACAATTCGGAATATCAAACTGTGCTTTAAAATCAAACAGCAACACGGTACATTTGGTAAAGTACATTTATTTGACATTAAATGTTTATAGAATATTCAGCAATTGCCATATGAACTCGGAATGCCATTTATTTTCTTTTATCTCTATCTGCAAAAACTGTTCCGTTTTATCGTGAGTCACGCGCTGTTCCTTTATGGTACACAGTGTGTTGGTTTTTGTTAAAAGAAGCACTTCGGTCGCATGGTGAACCGCAAAGCTGTTCCATCAAGTAGGCACTAGGCCAGCGTAAAGGTTGATATGTTGCTTCTAGCCGCTAGTACCGCGTAAGGGCATATGGGCCCTTGGCGATCGTCCCATAAGATTGTCAAAGTGGTGCAGTTGTTGACAAGAAGCTGCAGCTGGCGGTTGAAGAAGCCGTCTGCTGGAGTCTGAAACTGGTGGCAGTCGCAGTAGGGAAGGATATACCTGTTTTGAAAACATAAAAATTATAATTAGTCTCGCCAGCCGATCTTTATTAATATTATTCATTTTATTTATTACGGCCAAGCTGAAACTATTTGCTTTCAAGGTTAGTGCAATGGAGTATGTTCGCCTCTAAAATCAATGCGAAAAGTAACAAAATAAATCGAGGTTAGCATACAATGAGAAACGACTGTTTGTCTACATGCGTGTGGAATGTGGACCTGCATGCCCATGTGCCCGGTACAAGGACGATCCCACAAACGTTTTCCTAGCTCTTCATTCATTAATTTATCCATGCATCCATTCATTAATTCTTCATTCCGGTATAAAAGCATCTAAAGAGTTACTTACATTATATTTCCATTGTGTCTCTGCGTAATGCAGTCCGTAAATCCCACTGTGCTCTTGACAATGATTTTTTGTATACTGAACTAACATGAAACTCGGTTTAGTTTCAGAATTTTCTGCCTTATCGTCTCTTACGTTATTGCACCCCCCCTTCAAATGAAGTTCTTTCGGCATGGTCCCTGTCTCTCAAGGTCAAAAAACAATAGAACCTTATACTGCCAGTGCGAGTTGTGGGCCTCTTCAGGCCGCAAGCTGAAAATCAAAGCCGCTGACCTTCACTAGAAATGAGCATACATTCTTTCTTTGCAACATCCCGTAGTAAAGCCATCTGTGAGAACTTGAAGTTTCGAATCCATCTATGTACTGCGCCTCAATGAGCAAATGCGAACTGGCTTCTCTCCCATCTGCAACGGCTCGCTTGGCGCGTTCTAAGGCCCCCAATTTTGTCCTCTTTGTCTGCGAGCTTTGCAGCCCCAAAGAACCATAACTATTGAGACTTTTTATTTTTTGGGGAAGGTCAGGGAAAGTATAAAGTACCCTAGGAGTTGAGTTGAAAGTGAGATTTATTGTTTGTTTGTTTTATTATTTACAATATGCAAGCCTCCCCTCGGTTAACAGTGCGCAGCATTTACATGAGATTGCGAAAATTAGTTACATCAACAAAAATATATACATACACATATAGACAAGGTCAGCAATATGAGGTGAATAGAGAGAGAATTCAAAGATGACACCCAGGTTGTTCGCCACCCAGGATGGTGAAGTTAGGGGATAGGGTTAGCATACTTTGTATGTACACTGTACAATAACATTAATTTACAAGAAGACAATCATATTACAATTATTTAAACCGGGATTTGTACTTCACAACCAGCTCTCCTTTGGGTGGACATGGCACAGTGGAAATGTTGGGTGGCAATGGATCGGTTCTCTGCACAGAAACGTTCAAAATTCCATATCTGTGCTTCTCTAATACAGCAACAATAAGGCTTTTGACAAAGTCGAACTCCATTTCCTCATAGACTGGTTTGATCACCCATTGCTTACTTCTTTTTGAAAAGGCCTTAGTGTAGTGAGGCATCCTTACATTACCCGTAGTCCTAGGTTGTTCACGGCCGAGATTCTCGTTATGGGCCAAGACGGCAAGTAGAGTCCTATGTCTCATGCCCTGTATGCTGAAATGCAAGCGCTTTGGCCTGTACTTTAGGCACATATTTTGGAACAACTCCAAAGCTCCTGTGTGACAGAATTCTGTCAGTCCCCTCAAATCTTTTGACAGAGTTTTATCGAAAACAATCTTCTCAATGGCTTTGTGTGTCGGCGAAGATGGAATCAACCACTTCTTCTTCCGTGCCTCCACTGGGGACAAAGGGCCATGTTGACATTGGTGGAAATGTAGGTTTTCTGACCAGCGGTGCACGTTGGTACAGAGGTGCATCAGTGACCGCCATTTTTCAAGTAGTATTTCCACTGACTCCTCACAAGTTTTGGAGCTCCATCAAAGATGGTTGCTGGTAGACTGGGACCACTCTGAAATACTTTCCAAACCTTTTTTTTCTCCCTGCAGCCGAGATTTTCTTATTGATTGATTTAGCAAGATGCCATACGTCAAATTGATGTTTAATATGTGGGAACTGCTCTCTCATTGTCTTGGCAATTGAAACGTGTCTGTCCGTGGCTATGATGTCAATGTGCATTCCCCTTGATTGTAGATATTCCACTGATTTTATAAATCCTTGTTTCTCCATGGCCACTGAGGATGTACATTGTGTTACCTGCATGACCACCAAACTCACAATTTTCTTACTATCCATGTCCTGAAAGTGGTAGGTGCAGTACTTGGCAGAAAATCCAGGGCTGTCGCACTGTCCATCGCCGGCTAGCCTGAATCGTTTGCTTTTGAATGTACTTGCTAGAGACAATTATTCAATTTTCCAAGCATCACTAATGGCCGGAAACAGATAATCATGTTGGTATTTGTAGTACTGCATTTTTTAAATGAAATGGAGTCCCACAAACTGAAAGAAGGACTCTAACTTTCTAAAACTTGACCCACTAAAAAGTGAGGCAGCTGCACACAGTAGATTGCCTGCTGGCAGTTTCCCCAGCATCGTTTGTGCAGACCCTGAGAACGTATGATTTAATCTACAGGCGGCATTTATTTTGACGTTACTGCCTTGTTTTTGACAAGTCACATGAATCAATGGCTTCCCACATACTTTCCCGCTAACTGAATGCCCACATTTCAGCATACTTATAATATTCATCAAACAACTGTCGAATACTATGTATTTGCCCTCTTTCATTAGACTGTCATCCGGCGTCAAAGTTGTTTCAGCCTGTGACGTTGAGGACATATCACCACATTTGAAAGAAATATCGCTGCTATCAAGTTCTGATGCGTCGGTGAATGCTGCTGCTGGTTCATTCTCTGTCATTTCAACATCTGCTACTTCAACATTGATGGGAGAACACAACAATGTCGACAGCTTTTTTGGTGGCAATTCTTTGGCGGGTGTAGATTGTGTGAATTGATCTGCGACTACTTCAGAGCTATCTTCAATTCATCCAGTATCATGTTGTTGCGGTGGTGCGGTCGTACTGTAGCAATGGTCCAATACAACTTTGCTGGATTCTCCGGACACATTCATTTCATGTTCTGGCCATTGGACATGAGCATCCCGAGTCTCAGCACGCCGCGTCTGAATTAATAGTTCCTCCATAGTGTAAATGGTCTGGCAAGCAACATCTCTCATTCGCTTCACTGTCTGTGTATGTATAGTTCGTAGACCCACGGGTAACTAGAGGACAGATTGGAAAAGGGATGTTCAGTTTAAACACAAGATAAAGTATAGTACAATTGACAGGAAAAAAACATAAAATAGTCCCCAGCACAAAAAAATGTCTAAAGTTATGAACTGTTTGTAACTAACCTTATTTTTGTTTCTTTTCTTTGCAACTTTTTTGACTCGACCTTCAACATCTGCACGCTGTTGCTCCGATTCGTATCCGCATGTCTCCCCTTCCTCTTGCGCTGCAACAACTATATTTTCTGTATCCGCATAGACAGCATGGAATGAGGCTCCATCGACTCCCTGAAACATAGTATATTCATTACTGTGTATCAAAATATTGTTAGCATAAAACACATGTGAGGACGAACACACAGGTACATCTCAATAGCCAAACACGATTTAAACATTGTGTGGAACAATCAAACGACAAGTATTCGAGCTCTGATGACCTAGTTCGATGGAGCTGTCAGTATCCATACCTCTGGCTCTGCATGGACTGCCATGAATGATTGTATTGAAGAGGAGGCATCAGCAACTCCCATCAATATTGTAAACATAAAACACACTTGGGGTCGACGGCACAGGTACATATAAAGAGATAACCACAAATGTTGCATTATCTAAAAGAATCAAGGAATATTTAAATATGATCGGATTTAATCGACTTATTTCTCCGATTTCTTTACATCTGCATCATCTAAATGGGATCTTGTGATTGTAGTGGAAGCTCCATCGTCTCCCTGAAACACAGTACTTGCGTTAATAGGGAAGAAAGTATAGCAAATGGAATCACGTTATATGATCACGCTCGATGGAGCTGTCAGTATCCATACCTCGTGCTGCTGAAGAATATCTATGGATGTTGTAAATGTGGTGCGCACTTCTGAAAGCTGTTGCACCGATTCGTATCCGTATGGTCCCGCTTCCCCTGGAATTACTTGAATGTCAGTCTCCGCATCAAGTGCCTGGGTTGACGCTTCAACAACTGCCTGAAACATAGTATTTGCATTAGTAAGGATTACAATATTGAAAACACAACACACACTTGGGGTCGACCGCACAGGTACATATCAATGGCTAACCACAAATGAAACATGGTGTAGAACAATCAAATGACAACTGTTCCAGTCCTGATGATCACGGTCGATGGAGCTGTCAGTATCCATACCTCGTGCTGCTGAAGACCATCTAGGGCTGTTGTCAATGTGGTGGATGCTTCAGCATCTCCCTGAAAGACAGTACTTGCATTAGTATAGATAACACTAGTTATAACTGAAAACAAACACCAGGGGACGACTACTAAGGTGTATATCAATTGGAAAGCACTAACCAAACAATTGTTAAAATAATCACATGATACATAAAAACTATTACTTGACATGCATAAAACAAGTCTGTAGCGGAATGGCCAAGTATGATTACCTGATACGCGCTAGAAGTGGTTGATAACTGTGGGCACGTCACGGATGTAGAATGTTCTTGCTTCAGATTCAGTGGATAGTCAAGCAGTTGTAAAGGTAAATTATTGTTTGATGATGAAATGCAAATATTAAAAAATTGCCATGTAAACCGACAGAATTCTTGAGAATAATGCTATTGAAAATGCGCAATATAGTACAGTTCCCTGTGCCCATAAATATATTTCCTTTGGGGGTTATAACATCGAAAAATAATTTATTAATAAATGTCATTATTCAAAAAGCTATACACTCATATCAATATCAAAATTATTACAAGGGAGTATTACAAGGGACACAACACCTAAAATATCAATTAATCCATTCGGCTACCTACACACTACCGCAAGCTAAATCCGGACACTTGACTCACCAGTGGCGGAATGTGGAGGAATAGAGTTGGAATAGCTTTTGCGAGCAATTTTCATGTCGTTCGCCGTTTATTCTTCTTTGTTACCCAAGATGTGACGTACATGTTCGAGGAAAAGTGCCAGCTGCAGATGCAGTATCGATCACCCCTCTTGTCCTCTAAGACTTGTTGGACTCTACTTTCGAGCTCATCCAGTGGATATCCGCAATGTCTGACCCATTCTCTTATTCGATGAACAGTTTTCGGGAATACATGCATTGTAGTGCCTTCAGATTTAGCATGGGTCTTCGAAGGACAACCGCTAATCGAACAGGCAGGCATTGTTGAAAATTCTGAAAAGTAAATATCAAGATTATTATAAAACCTTGATGAATAAAAATGTCATAAAAAAGTAAATGAACCATACCATGCTCAATGCAAGGTTTGTTTTGGTCGCCGGAACTATACCAGTTCATCATGTGTGGCTTAGTATTTGCATAAGTTACAGACATTTTTTTTATTATGTGACTAAACTCTGAACATGTGACTCGTCCCTTGGATGTTCTGTCTTGCACGAAAAGGAAACATGCTTACATTATAGACTGGACCCACGAAGGATGCAATTCGATGACAATTGCCACAGATGAAAATAAATAGATCTATTGATAGCATAACAATTGAAACTCAAGTCAATAGCAATGAGACCAATGACGATAGCTCTATTGGGTACTGTAATCGCAAATAGATAGAAATGTAAAAATGACTGAAATATGACTAGGATACATGGCCTTACCTTGACAAAAAACAGTTGGATTCAGCAGGCCGAGCAGTATGTTGCAGGAGAACAGGTAGATGACCACAGGTAGCACACTGACGAGTTTGCTCGAAGCGGTCACAGATAGCATGACGACGAGCAGATTAGCATAGATCTCAGTGCTTCTCAGGTAGAAGGTTCAGGAATTGACTTGCAAAGCACAAAGATGTTCTCATGAGACATATCAAGTGGTTTATAAAGTATTAGAAACAGGGGTGTGTTTGTGAATGAATGCCGTGTGTATGTCGTGGTATTATGTGGTTTCCAGGGGGGCAGCCTGCCTCAGGGGAGGCCTGCCTGGAGACACGGGGTCTGAGGAGGCCATGTGAGCGATGGCCCCTGGGCGTGGGATACCTTTTGAAGTGTACATGCTGTTTGGCACCTTGGCCGTTTACGCCCGTGACAGCCCCCCATGCCAGCGCTCATCCCCGGGTGCGAACCGCCTTTGATAGAGGGGGGTGGGATGGATGGGCCAGTGGGCATGCAGGCAAGTATGTGGGAGTGAGGGGCCATCAGGCCCCTCTCATCCTTTACTTCTCAGTAGAAACTCGGACCAAGTGCCTCCAGTAGTGGGTTCACCCCTTGCCCTTATGTGATGTTAACTTTGGTTGACATTCGCGTAGATGGGACCACTGAGCAGGACACGGGGCATCCATTTTTTTACCCCCTTTCCACTCCATCTTGGTGACCAGGCCTCACTGCGCAGAGCACATGGCCCCACCCTCGTTCCCACTCTGACTGGAAAACTCCAGAGGTATTTGCAACAGCTAATAAATGTAACACATCACTCTTCTTCTGAGATCACTGTCCTGCATGTGAACCAGCCTGAACTAAGCACATAGCTCGTTCATCTCCACAAACGTGTCCTTGCCCACGCACCCTCGCCAGTGGAAACTTACTGCCATTCTGACCCTGTGTCCCTGCAAGGTATTCTCTTCATGTGCCAGACCACTGACCACGCCATGATACCCACCTAGCAGATCTCCAACTAACATTAGACCCCTACTGCAGTATATCTTTGCCTATCAATAACAAATGCCACATACCGGAGATTCTTGTGAGCACAGACCCACACTTCAAACAGTGTATTATAGTGGTCAAGACCCTTAAACTAAGGCCTGTATAATCCAATGTTGATTGATAGTATAGATATATGTGCGACTTTTATAGAGACATAACCGACTGAAAGACTTTGAACAAGTGTTATTTAGTGCATGCATTATTGAGAATATATTATGTTAGCTTAGATGGTGACCACCCTGCTTCACAGCGACCTGACCTTCACCCATTCGGAGCACAGATGTCTGACGTCCATCCTTGAATGGAGGCACACTTGATTAATTTAAAAAATAGAAACAACCGTTGTTAAAATATATGTGGTGTTTTATTTTGTATCTTATTTTGATGACACAAAAGACTTTATACATTGTACAGGTCAGGTTGCAGCACAGTGAGAGAAAATCCCCTGTACTGACCGCTGTCACTCGGGAACGTTTCTCTTATGGTACAAATGGCACAGGCGGGTATTACTCTTCGAACGCGGTGTCCAAGCCTCCCGTGAAGCCACCATGTAAAGGAACGATAGGCCACCAGTCTGTACCACCTGTGAAAAGGAATGAAACAAACTGTTTTTAAATGACCAAGATAAGTTTAATAAACGTTTGCTGTCAATGACAATTCTTGTAACTAATGGCATTCTGCTCGGACAAATGCTACCTAGACACTGCACACTATTGAACGACTTTCATGCGTTACAATGATATGTATATGTCATTTTGGATATAGTAGAAGACCATGAAATAGGAGTGGCATGACAAGCAGAGTATACTTACTCGTTACTCGGATTACGAGGACGAACAGTTGCGCGAAGTTCGTGCATGAGCACCATCATTATCCTCAACACGGACCGTGTGAGGCAGGCTGCCCTGAAGTCTGGCAGCTCGGTGATGCATTGCGGTCGTGGCTCGCTTTCCGAAATGTAGGCCACGCATCCCGTGTTTTCACAGCGGCAGCAGTTCTCGTCCTCGGTTGGCATTAGCTCGCGCCGATTGCATGCACACCAGGTGGAAACACCGTCCATGCGACTAGGTCCAGGCTCTTCAGCTGTTGAATCTTCCTCCCAACTGCCATCCGAAGACCCATCGTTTTCGCGTGTTTCCCTTTCCGGTAGTTCCTCCTCGGTATACTCGGGCTCGTACATGTAGGGCATTATTTTAGCCATTGTGTGTTAAACAATCTAAAATAATTTATAGCGGTGGTACTGGTATCTGTTCACACGGGCTACAAGCAACGAAGGTAACTGACCAGAGCACAGAAACGAGTCACAGAATACTCAAAGTAACACAGAGAGAGGAATGGAATCGAAAATCTGCTGCTGTGTGTTGTGAAATGGTCTGTTTATACTTATTGAGGAAAGAGGCATCCTGCCATTTCCATGCGACACGTCATTAGCTGAAGCGCAGCGAATGTTGACACGAGACGTGCTTTGGTGTTGTGAAATGGGCGGTATGCGTCTGCTGATGACAGGCTCAGGGGCGGGGATATGATCTAGTGCCGCAAAAGCAGGTCAGCCAGGGCGATGCGGCAAGTGATAGGATTATCACAAAATGGCAGCTCCCTGATGCCTGTTTTCGCGTGCGTTTAATGGACGAAAACTTGGGTAAGGTCCATATGACATTTTTCTAAAATCGAGCGACTTAGGCTTAAAAACACATGGCCGACCCGTAGGGGCAATAAAACATTTTGACCGAACCATTCCTTTAAAGAAAAAGTCCTGCCAGGGTCAGGAAATGACTGTGTCATAATTTGTGCCTGCCCCTGCGCCTATTCCCAACAGGTGCACACATCTAAGATACGCTCATTCATATGCCCTTGGTAATTGGGCCTGCTTCTATTTTGGTGCAAGTGATGAGAGGCACTAGAGCTAGCGCCTCTCATCACTTGCAGCAAAACAAGTTTTGAGAAGTAGCCCTTAATGTTCATGTCCACCTGCGTCACAGAAATGATAACGGGATAACTGGAGCGCACACCTCTTTATGGTATGTTAGAGTGGGTCTGGGAAAAGAGTATTCTATGATAATTCACAGGTGCAGGGGAGAGAATGCGACTCTGGCACAAGAAGTCGCTAGAATATGCAGAAGAATAAGTGCCCTAAACTAATGCGTCCCTTGCACACCACATGTACTGATACATTTTGTGTCTCAGCCAGTTTTGTGCTTCGGCCACACAAGGCTCTATCTCCTTTGGGTGATGCCAGGGCCAGAGTGAGATGTGACCTACATTGTCTCCCACAGCATGCAAAGGAAGAGTTTCCTCGCTCTACAGTGAGACTGTGGTAACCCTCACGGGAATCAGACACCCGTCAGACATGCACACATTAGGCAGTGCCTCCTGCAGGCTGTGAATGCTCGAGATAAGAACTGGGCTCTGCAAAGTATGGGCCAGATCCTGAAAACGTTTTGGGGCGCGAAAAGAAATGACCAGCCCAATTCACAAAGGGCATCTGAATGAGTGCATTTTAAATGGTGTAGCTGCACAAAGCATTCACAACAGCACTGGCGGGTGAATTATTTACAAGAAGCCAAGAATACCGTGGCCTTAATCTTAAACACAAATGCATTTGCAAACTTTGCAGTCACATGTGCAGAGGATTAACCCACAGAATAGGGAACATTAAAAACATGCTGCAGCTGATCTATACATTATGCATCAGCGTTGATATTTCTTCCCACCACGCCGGAAATTCTTTGTGCGTCACAGAAGCGCGTTGCCTGTGGGTTATGCCAGGTTGCCTCACGAACTACTGAGCATTCTTACCTGTAATCTGATTTGACACAGTTTGATACGTGCTGCATGGCATGGCAGATTTAAAGACACATTATTTTCTGTGGATGTAACTATGTGCCCTGGCTTTAATTGGGGAAACAGTGCCTAACAGACTGTGAGAAGGCACTGGCATGCAAAGCAAATCGGGAACTTTGTAAACGTTAGGCCCCCTGGAGGAAACGAACGCGTAGCTGTGAGCGAACGCGACTCTATGGCTCCCTCTGTCAGTTCTGGAACGTGCATTGCTTAGATGGGCGAACACGGCGATGATGCCTTTAAAGAAAGGAGAGCACACCCGCCCTCTTTTCCAATCCAGAATGTGGCGTAGAAGAGACACAGGACAGAATTAGCATCATTCTTTATTAATTTGGTGCAAGTCATGAAATTGTTAAGTTGGAATCCCAGTAGTATAGACTAGATGCGCCCCATGCCTCCAAGGTTGGCACAGTGAGTACCATTAAATTGCAATAACATCTATTGTTCCAGTGCTTAGAAGCAAGAGGAATCCGCTTGAAGTGCTATGTGTCAGGGGAAATTACATGAAGCTTGAAGGAACAGACAGCAGGGAGTAGAAACTGTGTGAGTGACAGGAGATTTGGCGCGCTCCCAAGATACTCTGTGACAAGGGACTGGATTGCTCCACATTTCCACCCAGTCAGCGGACAGACCCCGCACAGGGACAAACAACGATAAAGCGTTCAGTATGTCCCATCAATAGACAGGGAGCCCAGGTGCCAGTACTTGCCAAGACTGGGAGGGTCCGGAACCCACGGAGCACGTGGCGGCCACTGTACCTGACTTATGGAGAAGCAGTGAGGTGTACAAAATGTGGCCAGGCAGCTAGGTAAAGCCCAAGTTACTAAATGTCAAGGGATTTTCACTGGCCTGATGGATATAGAATCACCCAATGGAAAAGATGACATAGCCGGGCCATCCCCCATTGGCCACCTCCTTTCTGGGGGCATTAGACATCGTGCAATAGATACACATTCCAAAGAATAATCAGAACAACTGGTGTTTATTTGGAAACACAAGATCACATTTATTGGAGTCATACAGCAATAGAGGGGGTAGTCCCAGCCCAAAATAAATTCACATCCTTAGACTTCTAAGGTGGCCCCTTAGGTCGGGCAATGTCATTGTCATAAGTTTCCTGGGACATGTGTCACTTCTGGTTTGCAGAGTAGTGGACATACGCCTCAGATTTGTTTCACTCCGGTTTGCAGAGTAGCAGACACACGCCTCACATTTGTCACTTCTGGTTTGCAGAGTTGTGGACACACGTGTCATGATGCCTACCCCCAGAGCACCAGGCCAGGCCCAGCACCCCCGGGAGCAGGCATCATGCCCCCGGGTAAAAGCCCAGCGGCCCCTTATAGGGGCTCTTTGGACTCTGTCCTGGCGCCTCTGGCGCCAGGCTCATGTTAGACATCAGTCCTGGCACCATAGGCGCCAGGCTCATAAAGGAAAGTGTTTGGTGCACTTACCTGATGCAGACCGTGCTGCATACTCACCTGATGCAGACCATGCTGCATGAAGGCCCAAGCCAAATGAGGCTTAGAAGGGACTATTTTACTGAAGGGACTATTTTGTTACTTGGGTGGGGCTGTGGAAGAATACTTACCTAGGACTTCTTCCAAGGCTATTTAAGCCATGCCCGGACAGCCACACGTGCTTCGCATTGTTCTGCATCCCAGCAGCTGAACGCTCACCATGTCTGCTCCTGCACCTGGACTCCAGCCATGCCTGCCTCAAACCTGGAATACCTGTAAGGAAAGAAGAGAAGAGAAAGGTGAAAACAAAGAACTTATTCAAACTTCTTACCTGCATCCGGAATCTTCATGCCAGCATTCTTGAAGAAAGACTTCCATTTAAAAGCATTGCGTTGCTCGCTGCAGCTCCGCGCTTCACTCACCTGTTCTCTAGATATCCCCCGACTCCATCGCTGTTGTCAGCACCGGTCGCCACATCTCTGCACCTAGGGGAGAGAAGAAGAGACAAAAGGTGAGCAGAGGGAACACAGGAGGAAAGTCGAATTTTCAGCCATAATACTTACCGGCTTTTCTTGGTGAACCATTCCACATTTCGGGTCGGCGCCGCTTCGTTGGCAGGTACCGCACCCCGGCCCCTATGGGGAAAGGACAAAATACATTACTGGGGAATTATAAAGACATTTAGAGGGGTCGCCCTCATCACTAACTCACCTGATTTTACCATCAGCAAATTAACCCCTCAACGCATCGCCTTCGTTCTGCACCTGAAAATAAAGGACAGATCACAGGTTAGGAAGACAACATAAAAAGAGGCTCACACTTGAACTTTTGAATCTTCATACTTACGGCGTATCGCTCAGAAAAGTCAAGTGGATTTTGCCAGCGCCATTCTGAAAACCAGTGAAGTAACTGGACGAATGCGCGCCCCTGCACCAGAAGCAGGATGGAGAGTTCATCCTTCCAAACCATAAGGTGAGCTTAAACCGGGGGTTTTGGAGGAAGTCAGAGAAGAACGAAGGGGGAAAGGGGGGAGCAAGCACACTATTCTGCAGACAGTTAACCCCCTTTCTCATCTGCAGAAGGATATTCCTACGGGCCAGACAAGCAAGATTTGGGGGTCCTGTTCAATCGGTGGTCCGAGTTCTGCGCATCACGCTTGAAGAGGCCACAGCAACCCAGACTAGACCAGCGCCTCCGTGGGAGCCAGGTGAGCGTTGCAACACGCCTCAGATTTGTCACTTCCGGTTTGCAGAGTAGCGGACACACGCCTCTGATTTGTCACTTCTGATTTGTAACTGTCAAACAGTAATTCTTCTGGACCACTGAATCTCGTGGACGAGGAGTCTCAACTGTCCCTAAAGGACACAGTGCCCATCGTCTGAATTTGGCTCGAGTGCGGCCATCGGGAAACCACCCACGGCCAAAACCGCAGCATCCTTCTCCTCCCCGGCTCGGACTGCCCCAGAACTCTGCCTGTGACAGAAAAAAAAAAATTAGCAACCTTTACAAAAGCATGAACAACGACCACTGAACTTACAACCATCGACGTCCGCTGAACAGCAAAAGAAATCCAAAACCTTAATTTCAATGAGTGAGCTAAACTTTATAAGAAGAAAATATAATTCTTGACTAACCATCGCTTGAACTAAATACCCCAGAACCATTTCTTAGCTTCTTCTGCGGGCTCCAGCTATCCTATAAGTCAGCAACCCTTACTAGAGCATGAACAACACAACCTACAAACGTACACCCGTCGAAGTCTGCTGAAAAGCAAAAGAAATCTGAAACCTTAATTTCAATGCGTGAACTAAATTCTTAATAAGCAAACAAATAACTTGATCACCTATCAATTGCACTGACACAACCCCAGAACCACTTAATCCATTCTTCTGCGAGTGTCCTAATATCCTCCAAGAAGGGCAAGGGTGGGTGGGACCTCTGGTGGGCGGGCTGCAAACAGAGACTGGGCTGAGCAGTCTCCCCGCCTATACATGCCTCCTGGAGCCCTGCCGGATGTGGCTGGGCCCGGAGATGCCCCTTCCTCCCAACCAGGAGGCAGGGTGGGAGTGCCCCCTGAGGGGGTGGCCTGAAGGGTGGCCCGCTATGCAGGATGTCCCTCTAGTGCACCGTGCAGGGGCTGGACATCCCCTTAGCAGGGCCATCCCCCATTGGCCACCCCCTTTCTGGGCGCATTAGACATCATGCAATAGGTACACATACCAAAGAATAATCAGGACAACTGGTGTATATTTGGAAACACAAGATCACATTTATTGGAGTCATACAGCAATACTGCGGGTAGTCCCAGCCCAGTAAATTCACATCCTTAGGCTTCTAAGGTGGCCCCTTAGGCAGGCAATATCAGTGTCATACATTTTCGGGGACACTTGTCACTTCGGTATGCAGAGTAGCAGACATACGCCTCTGAATTGCCGGTTCCAGTTTGCAGAGTAGCAGACATACACCTCTGATTTGTCACTTCCACTTTGCAGAGTAGCGGACTTATGCCTCTGATTGTAACTGTCAAACAGTAATTCTTCGGGATTACTGAATCGCGTTGACGAGGAGTCTCAACTGTCCCTAAAGGACACAGTGCCCATCGTCTGACTTTGGCTCGAGTGCGGCCATCAGGAGACCACCCACGACTGAAACTGCAGCGTCCTTCGCCTCCCTGGCTAGGACTGCCCCGTAACTCCACCATGCTTAGGTGGTGGACCCCCCACTGCCGCCAATGCCCCCACTAACTTCCGACCTTGTCTACGCTCCTGTCTCTGATTAGCACAGCCTTCCCAATTAGGTGCAGTGACCCCCCCATGAGTAGATCTTTTTTGCTGTGTGTTAACACAAATACCTTCCTCGCAGGCCTCTGGTATCCGACTGCCAAGTCAGTCACTCCCCAGAAACCTTGTAGGGATCTCTCCTGTAACAATTCCAGCAAGAACGCCCCCCACCACCCTTGGTTACCAACCGCCAGCTCAGTCACATACATAGCCTCTGTATGAAATCCATCTGGTTTCAATCCCTCTGTATGGATCACTGTGTCAACGCTCTTGTGAGCACAGCCCACCTCTGGACTCTGACCGCCAAGTCAGCACCCCCATCACTACCCCATATATTTTGGGCCAGATATACTCCCCATCCTCCTTTTGGGTGTCCCCCCCGCACACTCGTTTAGTTTGTTGTGGGGCTTAAGATTAATCCTGGCGGGCTAATACTAACCATCCAGCCCTGGCTGGGTAAGGGTGGGGAGGGGTGACCCAAAGGCAATTGTGAGTTCTAGGGAGGGGGGAACTCTGTAGCCTGTGGTTCCTTAATACCTATTGCAAGGGCCTGTGGCACCCCGGGCCCCTGTAACAGTGCACACCTCCCAATCACAATCAAAATGAATAATTGAAGGCCTGCTGTCCTGCTGTGTACATGTAGGGGGGCTGAGCCAGAAGAGCGCTCATGGCAGCAAGTGCTGCTCCACCCCCCTACTACATGCCGTCACGGGCACTTTCTTTTTTTTTCCCAGTGCAGTGCATGGGTTTGGGGTGGCTGATTCTGGCTGGATCCCGAATCCGGCTACACATCTGGTGCCGGATCTTGGATCTGGGGAGAGCCGGCCCAATCGGCAGTGCTGATGACACCAGTTATTACCCTTTTCCTTTGTTGCAAACCTGAGCATGCGGGCGGCCAGAGCATTCGCGCAACTGCAAGGCCCGAAAAGTACAAACATGAAAACAAAGCCCGGGGGGGGCACAGAGACCCAACTGGGAAACAATATGTAGCCGCACTACATGCCCGTCGATGCCGTGACCAACGAGAAACAAGAGTCGTGCTTGCACCTCCCCCCCATGGGCACAGGACCCATAGCAGGGGGTTGAGGCCAGTATACACACCCCAAAGAACTGGCAATTCCATGCGCCATACATGGTGCCCCCGTAGTGGGTGGCCAGAAGGGTGGCCCGCTATGCAGGCTGTCCCTCTAGCCCCCCTGCAGGGGCTGGACATCCTCTTAGTGTTTGAGAACGTAAAGACGAAACTCAGTGAGAGCGTCATGGATAAAGAAAGTGTCATATTGCGCAGGATCAAATTCTTCACTGGGACCCCAGGTATGCATGAATCTATAGAGGAGTATGTGTGAGACTTCCTTGAACTAACTGCAATTTCAAATATTAGACACACCTAGTGATTTGCGACATACATGCTTGTAGTACACACAAACAGTGCAAAAATTAAAGAAAAGTACATATATGTAAAAAAGATATGGCTTTAGTGTACACACTCACCATTGCTCGAAGAGTTCAAGGAACAATAGCGCACAAGAGAAAAACAGCATATGAAACACATGCCATTCAAATTAATGTGATGTTCAACAAATCATAGATTGAAGAGGGAATGAAAGATGAGAACATTAAAATGGAAGCCAGTTGTGTGGACCTATAGAAAAAGGTCCTGTTTTCTCTATCACTGTGAACTTCAAAAGAACGAGTGTACAGTGTTTGGCCATATTGGCAACTTTTCCAAAGTATGCCAGGTGCAGCTGCCTTAGCAGTGTTACTTTGCTGGATGAAGAATTTGACCGAGTTAGTGACATCAATGAGGTAATGTTGGGTATTGACAATGGAGTAAGTCGAGGGAGCATTCCACATTGTATGGTGAACATTGATTGGAATTGTTGTGTGTCTGAAGGCAGACGTCACCCCAAACTCACAGTGCTCTTGCACGATCACAAGATAATTCTACATCAAGGAAAAGTTCCTCTTCTGAAAGTGAACTTCAAATCCAATCGGTTGGCAGCACCCAGGCAAACCTCCTTGGCTACAAACACTGCACCATTAAATTAAAGGAATGCACAGCAGAGGAGGATGTGTACAGGGCAAAGCATGGTCTGGCCATACAAGTCTGGCCCAACAAAGATATCAAAAATGAAGTAGGACCCCTTGTGGGAGAGAGCACATGATGAGTGCAGATACAGGAACCTTAAATGACATTGTAGAACAACACAAGAAGGTCTTCCGACAAACGGTAGGTGGCATAAAGAAATATGCCCATGAGGTACAACTTTATAAAGGAGCTTTGCATACCTAACACAAGGTCAGGTCGGCACCTGTGACAGCCAGACAAGCTCTTGTTTTATGATCTGAAGACAGAAGAGACTATAAAGTAGGGGTGCTTGAACTTCCCTAAATGTACCCCACAGGCAAATTGAGCTTTTGTGGGTAGGGTCAACACACCTCATGGTATTCTTGAGGGATTTGCTGAGTGTCAAACCCTGACATGAGACTCTATGGCTGCCATCCAATTGCAAGGCCTCAGACTCGAGAGGGGTGTTCCACTAGCCAACTGGAAGCCCTGATCCATTCTAAAATGTGGTTGAAGGCATTGAAAGACCCAGCTTGCTTTCAGCTTCTTTTTTTGTTTGGATGTGGAGTAAGGAATAGAAAGGACGAGCTCAGAAACTGATGGTTTTGGAGGAGATTTGGAGGGCTTTTAGCGAGTTGAGGAATAATTGGGAGAAGGTTGTTATATCCTTTGGGTATTTTGTGTGTCTCTTGATCACCGTTTTCCCCTTTTACTGTTTATGTGTGTTCCTTTAGGCACTCTTTGTAATCTTTATTTTTTACCTTACTCACTTTAAAAATATTTTTTTAAAACAGTGGCCCTTGTTTACCATGTTCCCTTTGTGCCACCCACATAATTAAAAAAAATACAAAAAGATTTCCTACAATCTGTCCTTTGTGGTGACTTTAGAGAAATGTTTGTGCCTGGACACAGGAAGTCTTCCAGTGCTGAGCTCACATATTCTCCCAACTGCTTCTGTGTTTCAAGAAACTTTCCAAACATGAGTCTTGCAAGACTCCCCTTGTTTGCCTTTGCAACTTTTTGGGGGGTTTTACACATTAATGCCTTAGGCACATTAGGCACATTTGTGTTTTGAGGCTGTGGTACTGAAGGATACCAAACGGCACCGGGTGGAGGGACTAGAGATTAGGAGGGGGCTGCAGGTAGCACTGTGGGATCAGAGTTTGGGATCTGACTTTCACCAAGAGGGTGAAGTCGGGTCAGAAGACATGCCCACCCAGTTCCCATCGTTTTTACTGTATATTTTTCATGGTGGTATTTGTTTACTGCTGATCTGTTACCACATAATGTAGGGGCTCAATGTGGTAAGGCAATATGGGTGGGATTGGGGGAGAGGGTGGTGGAGTTGAGGCAAGGGTGGGATGAGGAGGTTTCCCCCGCATTTTGTGGTTAAAAAACAAACAGTAAAATGGCAGCAGTAAAAAAAGAATGCTGTGAAACAAATCAGAGGCAGGCAGTGAAATATGCAACCGCTGACAGAAGCATTGAATACATTTTTTCCTTTTGTCTTGGTTTTAACACAATTTAATTCCAAGAAAGATCCCTGGTCAGTTGGGCTTTGATATTTTATGAAAAGTCGCAAAATACTTGCTTTAAAATGTACTTCTAATTCTGTTTTTACTCACAGTAACTGTCCTTTGAAGCTTCTTGGAAATAGCCACACAAACCTCCAGCAAACTGAATTGCAATTTCCGAGTAACTATCATTACTCTTTTTAGAAAATGCTTCAGACAACTTCATTATGAATAATTTCTCCTGAATTCTCACAGTGTTTTGATCACTCTTGCATGTGCAATTAAGTGTGCGTAGCCCAGATGAAAAATTACATTTTCAAATCCCTTTCTAAATTTGAAAAACCAAAATAGTTTCTTGCAAAATATCTAACATGGTTCCCAGATCCTAAAATAAGAATTAACTTTTTGGCAATTCGACTCAATCTTGCAAAAGTGGAAGACATTACATCTATACACCTGCATCCTCAGGGCTGAAATGAATGTGACCTATGTGGTGGTGTGAGAAAGCAATCCCTATATCATATCTTTATGATATGTAAAGGCACAAGAGATGTTTGCGAAACTTGCCTAAGACGCTTTGTGGATCGCAGAGATTGGTTGTATACAGAACCATTCTGGGAACATTAATATCTGGTCATGAAAGGGTATTAACGATTGAGGTGGTAACAATATTACAGGAACTTAATTTTCTTGAATAGAAATAGAAAATTAATTAATATTGGTTACATTGCTAAAGTGATTAGGTACCTAGTGAAACATTCATACGGCACATACCTTCCGTGTGAGGCCAAGATAGTGTCTCGAAGCCATTTGATTCTGTAAAACCATGGTGCTTCAGCAATGTCATTGGCAACGTTGTTTTCTAGTAATAGGAAGAACATACAGACCTTGGGCCTCATTACAACTCACCCAGTATGGAAACAACGGTGGCGGTAAACCTGCCGCCACCGTTGTTTCCATACCGGGTGATCACGACTCCTGCAGGCGGAGGCGTCAATCCCGCCAGGTGTGACCTGGCGGGTTTACCACCGCCCGCCTGCAGGAGGACGTGGAAACACCGGGACTATCACGAGATGGTGCCGGTGTTTCAATGGTCCCCATTCCCATTGAGTCCTATAGGACTCAATGGGAATGGGATTTACACCATTCCGCCTCCGGAATTCCCGGGTCACTGGGGTTGTAATGCCCAGTAATTCCGGGAATCACGGAGGCGGAATGGCAATACGAGTCCGGCGGTAACCAGGCAGTTTTACTGCCTCGGTTACCGCCTGACTCGTTATGAAGGCCCTTGTCTTGCTTTAATTTTTTACTACTCAGGGTATCATATAACTCATATTTTCAACAAACTCCTGCCTCTTGATTCTCTCCTGTGGTGGTGCGGGTAACTCAGTGTATTTATTCATTTTATTTTTGCATTTATTTACAGGACACATAACCCATAGGTATCTAGGCACTAGTTTCATTGTGTACGGGTAATTATTTATAACACGCTTTTATTTATTTGTGTTTTTACAAGTCTGGGTCCAGGAGTCAAACCTGTGTTTGCTCAGCGTGGTCTTGCTTCCCAGACCTGTGAGTTGCCACAGAGCTATCCTCCCTCCTGTAGTGTCTAATAGCGGGCAAGAGATACCTGTTGTTACAGGAATCTGACCAATTCATTGGGACACAGTTTTAAGCAGGTTATACCCTATCAGCTCCAAAGAAGGTCAGCATCCAAAGAAGGTGTTCCTTTCTTTTTCCAAAAGGGATTTTCTATCACCAAATCAGGCTATGCCACATACCATTTTGTAAACCAGTGAAAGATGTCGATGGGTTGATAACTCATTTAGTTATAATCTTATTTAGAACTGACAGAGTGTATTGACATTTGTTAATACACATTGACCCATCAATATCATGCCCTGGTTTAACAATCCCACTATCTTGAAAAAATAACACAGCTGCACACAGACCATAGTGGCCATCAGGATGCATAAGTGATGCAGTTGGGTTCTTGTTATCTGTCTGTATCATACATGTCTGCACATATGCACCAGGAAGAGAAGTCAAACAATACACAGAAACACTGCAAGCACTACGTTGTACATAGGGGTGTAGAAATGGAGTGAGCACATGAGTTCTATGCAACTTCTTCTTTTTTCCACCATGCCTTCACTCACTCCTCACCGGACATGATGTTAGCAACAGGAGTGTGTGCAGTTTAGTGCAACCAGCATCTTTGTTGAAATCACAAAAATGCAACCTAACAACCATCTGTGCTGAAGGCAAAGGTTGTACCTTTGTGAGACTGTTGTCTCTGGGACCTCGAGCAGCAGGAGTGTGCATGGCTTCACTTTTTCATTCCCTTATACTTCTACAAACTAACAGCGATCCCAATCCTAAAGGTAAACAGACACAGCCGAGAGATATACGTCCTTCGCCTTTTGTCGTAACGTGAGACATGGGAAGACTATACTCTCAAAGGTGGTGTGAATGTCAGACATATGTGCCTGGCCATTGATTGTCGCATCTAGCCCATATGTGCCCTGCCATTGATTGTCACATCTAGCCCATATGTGCTTTTGCCTTTGATTATTGCATTTATCCCATATGTGCCCTACCATCTGATAGTTACAATCAACCCACATGTGTAGATGAGCTGCATGCCTATATGCTTAACCATCCACGCCTATGTGATCTGTTACGACTCCCCCAACCTAAAGTGAGCTAGTCTGTTGTATTTAGGCTACCCACTTAGGGATTTTCTCCTCAGCACCCACGCATTAGTGCTGCCCACATACTAGAAAATACGTCCACTTACTGATACACCATGAGCATCAAAACACTTTGCCTTTGGTCTATAACCTACCCATTATTCTTAATTTGCCTAACAACTGATATTAGCCTCCACCACACCACTAAGAATCACCAATTCAACCCATCCTGCAGAGCCACCCCCTCCTTCTGCACCATTATGGAGCAAGCTAACCTCACCAATGGACCAAGGATTGATTCTACTAGTGGACCCCCAAGCAGACCTTGTAGCCTACCCATTAGAAACTCCAGACTTAGAGCAAGACTCCCGAGACTACATGAGCCATTGACTAGATCCCGCCTTGAAACTAACAAAAGAACCATTATTCAACATGCTAGCACTGCTAATAGCAAAATCAAGATATCTCCAACCCACCCATATCAAAACCAAAATCACCACTGCAGCCCCTCTGTTCAAAGTCGGATTAATAAATGCCAGATCCCTAACAGCACATGCCACTGACATTTGCGAAATTATACTGTCTAATAAATTGGACTTCCTTGCTGTCACAGAGACCTGGCTACACAAGGCGGCAGGACCCCTATTATCTCTAGCAATCCCAGATGGCTACACCATTCTGAGACAAGACAGAAATAACATGCAAGGCGGTGGCATTGCTATCATTGCCAAAATCAGCCTAAATATGAGAACTACTGTCACTCCAGACTCTAACTCTTGTGAAGTGTGTGCTATCAAACTCCCACTTCATAACTCAAAGACCTTGACCATCTACCTCATATATAGGCCGCCCGGCCCGGTGGGTACATTTGAAGAAGATATTAACTGCCTAATATCGTCCAATCTCAAAACTTCCACACAACTACTCATACTGGGAGACTTTGATCTAGGCTATAATGACCCATCAGACAAACACACCTCCAATGTGGCCAATACCTTCACTGAACTTGGAGTAACCCAAAAAACGATGGAACCCACCCACAACAGAGGGAGAACCCTCGACGGGTTAGCAGACCACAACTGCTCCGCCTCCATCACCTCCATCTCCCCACAATTATGGACGGACCACTACTTGATAACCTATGATTTATCCACCGCTAGACCACTCCCCCCTGCAGCCAACATGGCCCCCTCATGCCCCACTAGAAGCAAAAAGAGCATCACTAAAGACAAAGTGATTCCTAGTATTCTACTCACCCTAAACCATCTAGATGAACATCTAGACCCAGAGATACTTGTTGAAGAGTATAATAAAATCATGCTAACCACTCTTGACAACATAGCCCCTCTAAAACTTAGATCAAGCAAACCTAAGGCCCCCCTTAATAAATGGTTCACCCCTGAATTGAAAGAAATCCGTCAACTGAAAAGAAGTTGCAAATCCTCCTGGAGAATTACCCCTTCAGAAGACCATAAAAATAGACTCATAGAAATCTCCTCACAATACAAGAAGGAAATTATCCTGGTCAAACGTAACTCCTATAACAAGTGTATATCCACGGCTAACTCAAGCACGAGGGAGCTGTTTACAATCTTAAAAGAACTAGATTCGCCCACTCCCATCCCAGATATATGTACAAAAGACAAAGCCTGGTGCACAGAGATACAACAAGCATTGACCAATAAAGTTACCATGCTTCAAAAGAAAATAGCGGCCAAGAAAGAAACACTCAATCAACTGCCAATACCTAACACCAACCCTCCCTCATTGGAACAAAACTCAACTAGCCAATTCAGATTCACCAAAACATCTATCCTGGAAGTGGAGAAAGTCATCCTCTCTCTTAAGCCTTCTAATTGTCAAGGCGACCTGTGCCCGGCACAACTTATAAAAGATGCCGCAAGCGAACTCTCACCCTTCATATCTAAGCTCGTAAATGCCTCATTCACCTCAGGCATTGTGCCATACAACCTGAAACAATCATGGGTACTGCCATTACTGAAAAAATAATCTTTAGATCCCCTCATCCCCACCAACTACCGCCCCATTACAACAGTCCCCTTCCTGTTAAAAATGTTGGATAAGATAGCATACTCCCAAATCCAAAAATTCCTAGAACACCATAAGCTTCTAGGAACAAGGCAGTCTGGCTTCAGTCCTTAACATGGGACCAAGACCGCTCTCATCGATTTGAAAGCCAAATCGAGGAGCTAAGACACAAAGGCCAAGCAGCACTCCTCTTGCTCTTGGACCTCTCGCCCGCCTTCGACCTTGTAGATCACAAAGTCCTTTGCAACCACCTAAACTCCGCTGCACACTTCTCCAAAGAAGCCATAATATGGGTTGAATCTTTCCTTAGCGATAGAACCATGAGGGTGTTCTCCCCTTCAGATGCAGCGGACTCGATCCCCATATTGTGCAGCGTTCCCCGAGGCTCTTGTGTGTCTCCGACACTATACAACATATTTACTAAGCCCCTCTTTGATGATCTGGACCATCTTGGTATCACCTACACTAACTATGCAGATGATACCCAGATCCTCCTCCCACTTTCTGGGGATTACAACAAGGATTTCGCCTTGGTAAATAGGGTGTATCTCATCATCCAAGCATTGATGGCAACTCATGGTCTATGACTGAATGATGACAAAACAGAATGAATCATTCTGGGCACACACTCCAATCTCTAAAAACTAGGCCAGGAATACCTTGCTTTCGAGATAGACGGTAATACTACCAAGGTCGCCAATGAAGAGAAGACTCTAGGCTTCTATCTAGATGCCCGCCTATCCTTCAACAAACAGATGAACTCTTTGGCCTCAGCCACAGCTTACACATGTAAGCTCATCAGAGCTGGTAAACACTTTATCTCTGACGATAATTCCATGATTCTAGCTAGAGCTCTCCTTTTATCTAGACTTGTTTATTGTAATGCCCTATATATTGGTGCTAACAAAAACATCCCACATAGAATAGAAATTCTACAAAATAATGCCCTGAGAGTAGCTCTTGGTATCTCCAAACAATGACATATCTCCAAGATAAGGTGGAATAACAACTGGATGGCAACCCAAGACAAAATCCTACTGAAAGTTGCCTCCCTTACACGCAAAGCCCTGAACAATGCGGCTCCTCCCTATCTCTCTGATAGATTTGTAGAAAGGAGATCCTCCAGACCCGCAAGAATCTCCAATGCCAATACACTTATCATTCCAAGATTCAAGTTGACCAAGGCCGGAGGCTCCAGCTTCCCCGTCCGAGGAGCCCAAGTTTGGAATTCACTGCCTCACACTATACAAGCTGAGAAATCTTACCTTAAATTCAGATCCAACAACGTCAACCATCTGAAGCAATCGATCAGCTAGCAGTGACCTCCAGCTTCCCACTCGCCTGTACTACAGAGATAGCCTGTATATAGTAAATTCCTCTGCCTCTTACTGCCCATACTACAAATCTGATATTTCACTACCGGCAATTACTGTATAATATCCTGTATATCATTTATTCTGTCACTGCTTCGACCTGTTTATATTATTAATACCATGCAATGTGTAACTTTGTAACCTAAACCTTGCATATCCTGTACTGCTGCGCCCTCTTACCCTCAGGTCTGGTGCGCATTATAAATGAATAAAACAAACAAACAAACAAACATTAGCAAAACAAATAGCAATATTACACAAGTTCCAAAATAAAAGAATGTCCAATTAAGGTTCTATTAAAAAGATATACTTTAATTAAACAAATCAATCATACAATTAACTGTTAAAAACACTATAAAATCCCAATCCATTGAAAAAGACAGAATGCGCAGATGAAACATGTGTAGGCTGTCTGGATACTTTAGCAGGGAGGAAAAAGGCAAGCATTGTAGTAATGTAATGGAAACGATACGTTCTTTTGGAAAAAATATAACGTCTCTCGGGCCCCAAGAATGGACCAAGGTGTCAGGAGCATTCAAAGTACCTGATTTCAGTCTTTAGGCAGTTCAATGAGGTCAAACCAGGCTTCGAGATGTGATGTTTGCTGATCGTACCTGGTTCAAAATTGGCGATTCCATTGATCCGGCGGAGCGAGACAGTGTTGAGTTGAGTTTGAGTGGTGCTCCATGCGGTTCAAAGGGAGGGATAGAAAATGAGGTCAATGGATCACCAGGAGCAGTTTGATGACCGAACATGGTGCAAACCCATTAGTACTGCTGGTTCCGGTCGATGAGTGATGCAATGATCCAGTGGTTCCATTTGGACTGTGATTCAAAATCGGGCAGATCGATGATGCCGCTGTTTGAAGTCATTTTGACAGTGGGCTGTTGCTCATGCCAGGCAGGTGATGAGCCTTTGCTGGTGGAGTTGCAGTGTCAAGCCAGTTATAAGATGCAGCAACAGTGGTTTGTGGATGGAAGGGGAGTGTCAAAGACAGCACTGCATGTCCTGGTGGTCCGAAAGTGGGGAGAACAGGTTGAATGTGGTTTGAAGTCGTTTGAGCAATGAAAATAGGAGGTCGGCTTCTTTGACCCTCTGGATACTGTGAGACCCACTGCAAGAGCTCTATGGTAAAGTGATACCTTTTCAGTCTCTTCTGTCCCAGCATAGGGCAGTTTTCTAGCAGAGTGGTACGCTCAGCAAAGTCACCCCCATGGCGCCCTGTGGATGGGTAGGGAGCAGAGAGTTCCTCTGCTTTGCAACACCTGTCTTCACCTTTGTCTGAGTGCTTTGGAAAGGACTGCTCTACCAACAGGGTCAACATGAATTCTTCCTGATGTCTTTAAAGGTCCAAAAGTGAAACATGAATGGGAGCCTCCCTCTTTCATAAGTGAAAGGCCACCAGTGATTGGAGGAAAGTAATTATGCTTTAAAAAACCCAGTCTCTGTCCCTGAGACAAATTGCCCTTGCCTCCTGATGCCATACCCAGAGTGCCTTTTAATGCAGGAAGTGGAGGAGACAGGAAGGAAAGAAAACCCCACACTAAAGCAAGATGGCAGAACACTTCCTCAATTCTACTTGTGCTCTCTGACTGTCCAAACTCTTTCCCACTCTCAGCCTGTTGCATCAAAATCTCCCTCCGGTATCAACCCACAGTTTGAGCCAGGTCTTTGATTTGGAAGTGACTCTTTGAAGCCAGGTTCCCAGGAGATCTCCTGGTGAGAACTACTTGGCCTTGCAGGAAGGACTTAACCATCCTCCAAGAAAGTCAACAGATGCAGGCATTATGTCCATGGTCCAGCTCACTGGAATGCAGACAGACAAGCTACCTTGAATCCAAATAGCCTCTCATAGCTGGTCTGAGTTTACAGGGTTGACACTGGCATGCTACAAATCAGATGTGGCTTTAATAATTATTTGAACTGTTAGCCACCATACCAAAACCTAGATATTGCTTATATTTCCAGATTATCCTGCCACAGGGCGATCGTTTAGCATACTTCTTATGATTTTGTAACAGAGCTGCAAACTTAAATGCATCATCCCCTCTGCAGTGAGTTTGCTGTCACAGCAGCTGCCAAACAGGGCACCTGTGACCTCTGAACATTCTCTGTGCCACTGGACAGCAGAAGCTGCAAATCAGGAGACTGATTCAGCAGTGCACAGGTCTACACAGGTCTACACTATGCTTTTGGCATAGAGTTTAATGAAAGGGGGAGTTTGATTAACAGACCACCCTTTTGAGATGGATTATCCACATCATTGTTATCATTAATGAAAATCAAAGAAGCTTTTACACCCTTGCCAGACAGCAATGCTTCACACATGAAGACTCCCTGTATATGAAGCAGGAGAATCAGTTGAAGCTGACATTGCAGCCTGTGCAGGTAGTTGGACAGTAACCACGGTAATCTGCAAATGAGTTGAGCTTACTGATGGAGGTGCTGGTCAAAAGAATGATTTGGTTGTGGATTAGCAAGTTAGCATAGCTGCTCGAGCAAGTGTGATTTGAGACAACATATGGGGTGCTGCGACTTCATGTAGAGGTGCCCTTTTTACACAAGGAGGCAGGTGTCCACGAAGAATGACCCCAACACTTAATTACAGTCTTAGTATTAAACATAACTTCATGTGGTCCCTGCCACCTGGGGGAAATGCTGACTTCCTCTT
The DNA here is from genome assembly GCF_040938575.1 of Ambystoma mexicanum. Lineage (NCBI taxonomy): Eukaryota > Metazoa > Chordata > Amphibia > Caudata > Ambystomatidae > Ambystoma > Ambystoma mexicanum. The sequence continues at coordinate 1,270,449,394 of NC_090935.1, read as the reverse complement.
GTGCACACAAATGTAGACCCAGTCACCATGCTTCAGCAAAAAGTAGGGTCCATTAGGATGTTTGGGCAGAGTCTCTATCACCTGGAAATGGGTAGATCTGACAGCTTTTATAAGGAACTTACAGTAGTTCAATATGCAATATTGTGACGATATTGATGCACTACTTAGCGCTGTTTTTCCCGCCTCAAATTCTTATATATTGCTTGACGATTTTAATCTTCACTTATCCTCCACTCATGCTTCTGTCCCACTCTTAGCCATTCTTGATTCCTATCATCTTTCAGCTCGTTCTACTCCTCCAGTTTTTGTTTGGATCTTATGTTTGCTACATCTTTGTCTACTTCTCTAGTTTCTGTTTATCCAGTCAACTCATCTGATCACATATGCTTTTCTTCTTTATATTTTCTCCAATGCCAGAGAAAATATGAATTGTTTTTGTTTTCCCCCTATTCCTACTTCCTCTTATTCTCGTAGCGATGGTCGTGCTTTTAATGCTCCCTCGTTTTTATCTTTTCGTACATCTTGTCTCCCTTCTCATTCAGCATTTCTTGCTCTTTCTATAGATGAGGCTGCTTCAGTCTTTTCTTCTTCACTCTCCTCTTGATGATCTATATCCTGCTTCCTCCTTCTCCCTCTCTCGGAAGCCGCCCCAGCCCCAACTTTGCTCAATGCAACGAGCCCTTCACCTTGAGAGGCATTGGTGTAAGTCTCGCTCTAATGTTGGTCTAGAACTGTTTACTTCTTATCACTCTCTCTATAATGAATCTCTTCTGTCTTCTAAGTGTTTACTTCTCTGACTCTTGCAAGTTCAATACTTTTGACCGTGACATCTCTTTCAAACACTTTCTCGTCTTCTTTCTCCCTCCACCCTCTCATGACCACTCGCTCCACTCTACTCTGACTGTGTCTGATCTCTCTACCTATTTTACTTCTAATGTAGATTCTCTCTGTGAAGCTATTGCTGTTACTCGCTCTTCTTCTTCTCGTTTATCTCTGTCTTCTCCATCGCATATGACTATATATGATTATATTTTCATTCTCTCCTGCACCTAACTCAGATATTTCCATGCTTCTTTCACAGGCTCATCCCACTGCTTCCCCACTGATCCTATTCATTCTTTTCTTATCTCACAAATCTATCCTTCACTTAACTCTTATCTTACAACCTTTTCAATATCTCTCTTATTACTTGTTTTTATTTTATTTTATTGTTTTTTTATAAAACGTTTAATGCTTGAGTTTGGTTTCTAAGCGCGGATCCGGGATTCAACCTCTGCTGCTTGTGCGTGGTCTTGCTTCCAAGACCAGCATGTTGCCCCTGTGCTATCCTCCATCCAATTCTTCTGTTCCCTGGCTCTTTGAACATGCAGTCATTATTCCCATTCTGAAAAAATATTCTTTAGATCCTCATACTATTTCTCTTCTTTCTTATCTTTCTAAACTTTTATAATATTTAGTTTTTTTCCAGGTTTTGTATTTTTTTATGTTCCCTCTTGGTCTCTCTGCTCTCAATCTCCCAGCTTATCAGTTCCTCATCCCCCTTGTGCGCAAGCATGCTTTTGCTCTTTTTCACTGCTTGCTCCTTTCCACTGGAATACTCTTCCCTGTCTCTCCGTTCTATTGAATCTTATTCTGCTTTGCATACTGCATTGAAAAACGTTCTCGTACAATCTTAGCTCTTCCTCCACTATTCTTGTTTCTGAATTGTTTGTCGTGTGTCATTTTTTATGATGTTTCAATTTATTTGTAGTGTAAATTGGTTCTGTGCAGGGCCTTGTCGTAAGGCACAATATAAAGTTTGATCTCTTGAAAGAAAGGTGCGAAAAATGTAATCTTTACCTAATCGACACTGGGACAAACATTAAGACCTTGCAAGAGAATCCATGCAAAGTAAGAAAGAAATTATTGCTTCACGACTGGATTAAAACAACTGACACAAGGGCTAGTCTTGTATCTAGCCTCGATCTAACTGGCGAAGCATGTTGGGTAAACCAGACTCCAAAATACTTGGGAAAATGTTCTTTGAAATACCATTGCAACCAGTTTCTGCGTTTACGACTAAATATGCTACCAACAAAAGAGATTTTATTTTTAAAGCACGATGAGGATACCTTAGATATTTATTATCGATTTTGTAAACAAGGTTGAGTCTCTAAAGCACTTAGTTATTGAATGTATAGAAGTATCTGCTAAAAGGTTAGGTTTCTTGGGAAGATTTGCTCCAGCCAACAGAAATATGGCAGAATGATGGTGGACAATTTTAGGAGGCCAAAATGCCATACTAACTTGTGCAATAGTAGAGTATCTTGTTAACTAACTACAAGTTGGTGGGAGAATGGTCTTAGACAAGTAATGTATGAGAATAATCTAAAGACAATAATGTCTTAATATGAATTTGAGATTTGTATATCGGCTTTAAATTTATGAAAGGAAATGATTAAATACAGACTTATTGATTTGCTGACAAGAGAGTAATTGAATAGATTGTAAACTAAAGTTGGTAATACACGATAATTTACAAATAAAAAATAAAAAATATATATATATATATAATAGATAGAAAAATACAAATACAAAATATGGAATCATCAACAAGATACAAGTTGATTTGATAAGGAGGTTTTGGAGGGTTTGTGGCCAGGCCCATGGGGCACCTTGTAAGAATCGCATGGGTGACAACCCATACTTGGGGTTGGCATTGTTACAAATGTGGAGCAGGGCAAGATCAATGCTTCTGGCCTCTTGAGGCCAACCCACTGGCTAACCTTGGAGAGTCATGTTTTAATGTCCCCTTTTCTTGTTCTGCAATACTGCTGGACTCTAGATGATAAGCACACTGTAGAGCTTGGTAATATTTATAGGTTTGCAGATATCTCTAATGACGTGGCCTGTGAAGTGGGTGCTCACTGTTTATTTTGACAGTGAGACCGAATTAGGTAATACATTTCATTAGCAACCTTTTTGCCACAGAATTGGCATCTACCTTCCTATAAGCATGGGTCTCCACCCACCGCAAAAACAGTTCTAGAAAATATTCATAGGATAGACTTCTGGAGTGCTGGATAAAGTCTATTTGATTTTTTTGAAAGGGCCTTCAATGGACAGTTGTCTGGAAAGCAGTCTTGGCAGCCTGACCAATATTGTGCGTTAAGCAGAGTTACAAGTGCTACAATAATGGTCAGCTACAGTGGGGAAATAAGTAGAAAACAAATTGCGGTTAACAAAATCAATCATGCCTGTGTTACCAGCAAGAGCTGCTGAGTGGGTCAGTCGAGCGATGTAGCCTAAAAGTGATCAAGGTGCTACCGGGAGGCTATCACCATGCGTCATAGGATACTGCTTCCCATCTTACAATTTCTGCAAGACCACTATGCTTTCTCTTGTTCAGGAGCTAGATCCTGCAACACTGCCAGACTACAAAGGGTGATGAGTGGGACTGGTTCACTAGAACAAAAACAAGGACATAATAAGGAGACAAGTGGCCTCAGTGGAGTCATGATTTTGGCAGAGTCGTCAACCAGACAGTTTCCTTGATCAGCATCAGAAGTGGGAAACACATGTGATTTGCACGTAACTATTGGAAAGGTAGGGTTTCGGCCAAAAAGACTGAATCCAAATGACCTACCCATCTAATAGTTCGAAAATAGGTGCCACCAAATGTTCTACCTACCAAATGTTCAACTTTTGGTAAATAGAACCTAAAAAACGGCTGCGGGGGGTGCGGGGGTGTCCCCTGCAGTTGCACCACAATCACAAAAAAAAGGCTGCGGGGTTGTCCCCCACAATGCCCCGCTCACTATACATTATAGTATAGTATAGTATAGTGAGTGGCGGTTGCGGGAGACACCCCTGCAGCTGTCCCGTAGTCACAAAAAAGAAAAGGCTGCGGGGGTGTCCCCCGCAACACCCCGCTCACTATACTGTACAGTATAGTGAGCATAGGTTGCAGGGGAAACCCACGCAGCTGACCCAACAAAAAAAAACGGAAAAGCCCCTGCGTTGCTGGTTCCCCACGATTACATAAAGGGAACAGGCGTTGCAGGGACACGATGAAATGGAATAGAAGGTAGGTAGGGGGTGAGGGGTGGGTGGGTGACAGGGGGGTGTTCGGGTGTTCGGTGTGGGTAAGGGTGTGGGTAGGGGTGTGGGTGGGGGTAGGGGCACATCAGTAATGATCAGGGGAGAAAAGTCCAAAGATTATTTTAAAAAAAATATCTTTGTTCTTTTCTCCCTCGAATATTTCCGCTTCGCCTTTCAACCCCAAATCAGGTCAAAGCAGTAGGGCATCTAATACAACTGCTGCATAGGATCCATTTGAGATAGAGGTTCCAGCTGAGGTAAAAAAATCTTGTTGTTTCCACGGTGTGGTAAAATTGTGGTTAACACCATGATCATAGAGGGCATCAGTATGAATAGTGACTAGCCTGTCTTTTGGTATAATATAGGCACTTGTCACTTAGCCGGTCAAGTAGCACAGCAAGTAGAGCGCTCGCTTTGACATCCGTGCAGAGCCTACTGACGCAGGTTCAAATCTTGGCGGGGCCAAACTCAGCCTTTCATCCTTCCGAGGTCGATAAATGAGCACCACACACCGTGGGTAATAATAAGCAGCGCTCAGATACTTGAGGGTTCGTAGCGCTATATAAGTGCCAATTATTATTATTATTATTATTATTATTATTATTATTGTAAGAGCAAGCAGTACAGTAACCTCAGCAGAACAGGCAATTGGCAAGGGCTAATCATCTAGCATGTCAGACTTTGCATAACCTCCTGGACCCTGGAGATCCCTTAAAACAAGATGCCTTAGCCTAGAGAATCAATCTGAACTTCTGTAGATATCTGTGGGTTAGGATGCTTTCAGCAACAATTAGGCAGTAATGTGGCTTACCATCAATGGGTGTCCGGGAGCTGTTTACAATCTTAAAGGAACGAGAATCGCCCAATCCCATCCCAGATATATGTACAAAAGACAAAGCCTGGTGCACAGAGATACAACAAGCATTGACCAATAAAGTTACCATGCTTCAAAAGAAAATAGCGGCTAAGAAAGAAACACTCAATCAACTGCCAATACCTAACACCAACCCTCCCTCGTTGGAACAAAACTCAACTAGCCAATTCAAATTCGCCAAAACTTCTATCCTGGAGTCATCCTCTCTCTTAAGCCTTTTAATTGTCAAGGCGTCCTGTGCCCGGCACAACTTATAAAAGATGCTGCAAGAGAACTCTCCCCCTTCATACCTAAGCTTGTAAATGCTTCATTCACCTCAGGCATTGTTCCATCCAACCTGAAATAATCATGGGTACTGCCATTACTGAAAAAACAATCTTTAGATCCCCTCATCCCCACCAACTACTGCCCCATTACAACAGTCCCCTTCCCGTTAAAATTTTTGGATAAGATAGCATACTCCCAAATCCAGAAATTCCTAGAACACCATAAGCTTCTAGGAACAAGGCAGTCTGGCTTCAGTCCTTAACATGGGACCAAGACCGCTCTCATCGATTTGAATGCCCAAATCGATGAGCTAAGAGACAAAGGCCAAACAGCACTCCTCTTGCTCTCAGACCTCTCGGCCACCTTCGACCTTGTAGATCACAAAGTCCTTTGCAACCACCTAAACTCTGCTGCACACTTCTCCAAAGAAGCCATAATATGGGTTGAATCTTTCCTTAGTGATAGAACCATGAGGGTGTTCTCCCCTTCAGATGCAGCGGACCCGATCCCCATATTGTGCAGCGTTCCCCAAGGCTCTTGTGTGTCTCCGACACTATACAACATATTTACTAAGCCCCTCTTTGATGATCTGGACCTTCTTGGTATCACCTACACTAACTATGCAGATGATACCCAGATCCTCCACCCACTTTCTGGGGATTACAGCAAGGATTTGGCCTTGGTAAATAGGGTGTATCTCATCGTCCAGGCATGGATGGCAACTCATGGTCTATGCCTGAATGATGACAAAACATAATGAATCATTCTGGGCACACACTCCAATCTCAAAACACTAGGCCAGGAATACCTTGCTTTCGAGATCGACGGTAATACTATCAAGGTCGTCAAGGAAGAGAAGACTCTAGGCTTCTACCTAGATGCCACCCTCTCCTTCAACAAACAGACAAACTCTTTGGCCTCAGCCACAGCTTACACATGTAACCTCAGAGCTGGTAAACACTTTCTCTCTGACGATAATTCCATGATTCTAGCCAGAGCTCTCCTTTTATCTAGACTTGTTTATTGTAATGCCCTATATATTGGGTCTAACAAATACATCCCACATAGAATACAAATTCTACAAAATAATGCCCCGAGAGCAGCTCTTGGTATCTCCAAACAGTCGCATATCTCCAAGATAAGGTGGAATAATAACTGGCTGTCAACCCAAGACAAAATCCCACTGAAAGTTGCCTCCCTTACACGCAAAGCCCTGAACAATGCGGCTCCACCCTATCTCTCTGATAGATTTGTAGAAAGGAGATCCTTCAGACCCGCAAGAATCTCCAATGCCAATACACTTATCATTCCAAGATTCAAGTTGACCAAGGCCGGAGGCTCCAGCTTACCCGTCCGAGCAGCGCAAGTTTGAAATTCACTGCCTCACACTATACAAGCTGAGAAATCTTACCTTAAATTCAGATCCAACTACATCAACCATCTGAAGCAATCGATCAGCTAGCAGTGACCCCGAGCTTCCCACTCGCCTGTACTACAGATATAGCCTGTAAATAGTAAATTGCTCTGCCTCTTACTGCCCATAGTACGAATCTGATATTTCACTACCGGCAATTACTGTATAATATCCTGTATATCATTTATTCTATCACTGCTTCAACCTGTTTATATTATTGATACTATGCAATGTGTAACTTTGTAACCTAAGCCTCGCATATCCTGTACTGCTGCGCCCTCTTACCCTCAGGTCTGGTACGCATTATAAATGAATAAAACAAACAAACAAACAAACAAACAAACATTAGCAAAACAAATAGCAATATTACACAAGTTCCAGAATAAAAGAATGTCCAATTAAGGTTCTATAAAAATATTTACTTTAATTAAACAAATCAATCATACAATTAACTGTTAAAAACACTATAAAATCCCAATCCATTGAAAAAGACAGAATGCGCAGATGAAACATGTGTAGGCTGTCTGGATACTTTAGCAGGGAGGAAAAAGGCAAGCATTGTAGTAATGTAATGGAAACGATACGTTCTTTTGGAAAAAATATAACGTCTCTCGGGCCCCAAGAATGGACCAAGGTGTCAGGAGCATTCAAAGTACCTGATTTCAGTCTTTAGGCAGTTCAATGAGGTCAAACCAGGCTTCGAGATGTGATGTTTGCTGATTGTACCTGGTTCAAAATTGGCGAGTCCATTGATCCGGCGCAGCAAGACAGTGTTGAGTTCAGTATGAGTGGTGCTCCATGCGGTTCAAAGGGAGGGATAGAAAATCAGGTCAATGGATCACCAGGAGCAGTTTGATGATCCAACATGGTGCAAACCAATTTGTACTGCTGGTTCCGGTCAATGAGTGATGCACTGATCCAGTGGTTCCATTTGGACTGTGATTCAAAATCGGGCAGATCGATGATGCCGCTGTTTAAAGTAATTTCTACAGTGGGCTGTTGCTCATGCCAGACAGGTGATGAGGCTTTGCTGGTGGAGTTGCAGTGTCAAGCCAGTTATAAGATGCAGCAACAATGGTTTGTGGATGGAAGGGGAGTGCCAAAGACAGCACTGCATGTCCTGGTGGTTCGAAAGTGGGGAGAACAGGTTGCATGTGGTTTGAAGTCATTTGAGCAATGAAAGTAGGAGGACGGCTTCTTTGACCCTCTGGATACTGTGAGACCCACTGCAAGAGCTCTCTGGTAAAGTGATACCTTTTCAGTCTCTGATGTCCCAGCATAGGGCAGTTGTCTAGCAGAGCGGTATGCTCAGCAAAGTCACCCCCATGGCGCCCTGTGGATGGGTAGGGATCAGAGAGTTCCTCTGCTTTGCAACACCTGTCTTCATCTTTGTCTGAGTGCTTTGGAAAGGACTGCTCTACCAACAGGGTCAACATGAATTCTTCCTGATGTCCTTAAAGGTCCAAAAGTGAAAAATGAATGGGCGGCCTCCCTCTTTCATAAGTGAAAATCCACCAGTGATTGGAGGAAAGTAATTATACTTTAAGAGGCCCAGTATCTGTCCCTGAGACAAATTGCCCTTGCCTCCTGATGCCATACTCAGAGTGCCTTTTAATGCAAGATGTGGAGGAGACAGGAAGGAAAGAAAGCCCTACACTAAAGCAAGATGACAGAACCCTTCCTCAATTCTACTTGTGCTCTCTGACTGTCCAAACTCTTTCCCACTCTCAGCCTGCTGCTTCAAAGTCTCCCTGTGGTATCAACCCACAGTTTGAGGCAGGTCTTTTATTTGGAAGTGACTCTTTGAAGCCAGGTTCCCAGGAGATCTCCTGGTGAGAACTACGTGGCCTTGCTGGAAGGAGTTAACCATCCTCCAAGAAAGTCAACAGATGCAGGCATTGTGTCCATGGTCCAGCTCACTGGAATGCAGACAGACAAGCTACCTTGAATCCAAATAGCCTCTCATAGCTGGTCTGAGCTTACAGGGTTGACACTGGTATGCTACAAATCAGATGTGGCTTTAATAATTATTTGAACTGTTAGCCACCATACCAAAATCTAGATATTGCTTATATTTCCAGATTATCCTGCTACAGGGCGATCGTTTAGCATACTTCATATGATTTTGGAACAGAGCTGCAAACTTAAATGCATCATCCCCTCTGCAGTGAGTTTGCTGTCACAGCAGCTGCCAAACAGGGCACCTGTGACCTCTGAACCTGCTCTGTGCCACTGGACAGCAGAAGCTGCAAATCAGGAGACTGATTCAGCAGTGCACAGGTCTACACAGGTCTACACTATGCTTTTGGCATAGAGTTTAATGAAAGGGGGAGTCTGGTTAACAGACCACCCTTTTGAGATGGATTATCCACATCATTGTTATCATTAAGGAAAATAAAAAAAGCTTTTACACCCTTGCCAGACAGCAATGCTTCACATATGAAGACTCCCTGTATATGAAGCAGGAGAATCAGTTGAAGCTGACATTGCAGCTTGTGCAGGTAGCTGGACAGTAACCACGGTAATCTGCAAATGGGTTGAGTTTACTGATGGAGGTGCTGGTCAAAAGAATGATTTGGTTGCAGATTAGCAAGTTAGCATAGCTGCTCGAGCAAGTGTGATTTGAGACAACATATGGGGTGCTGCGACTTCATGTAGAGGTGCTCTTTTTACACAAGGAGGCAGGTGTCCACGAAATATGACCCTGACACTTAATTACAGTCTTAGTATTAAAGAGAACTTCATGTGGTCCCTGCCACCTGGGGCAAATGCTGACTTCCTCTTGTGCACACAAATGTAGACCCAGTCACCATGCTTCAGCAAAAAGTAGGGTCCATCAGGATGTTTGGGCAGAGCCTCTATCAACTGGAAATGGGTAGATCTGACAGCTTTTATATGGAACTTACAGTAGTTCAATATACAATATTGTGACAATATTGATGCACTACTTAGCGCTGTTTTTCCCGCTTCAAATTCTTATATATTGCTTGACGATTTTAATCTTCACTTATCCTCCACTCATGCTTCTGTCCCACTCTTAGCCATTCTTGATTCCTATCATCTTTCAGCTCGTTCCACTCCTCCAGTTCTTGTTTGGATCTTATGTTTGCTTCAACTTTGTCTACTTCTCTAGTTTCTGTTTATCCAGTCAACTCATCTGATCACATCTGCTTTTCTTCTTTATATTTTCTCCTATTCCAGAATTGTTTTTGTTTGCCCCTATTCCTACTTCCTCTTATTCCCGTTGCGATGTTCGTGCTTTTAATGCTCCCTCATTTTTATCTTTTCGTACTGCTTATCTCCCTTCTCATTCAGCATTTCTTGCTCTTTCTATAGATGCGGCTGCTTCAGTCTTTTCTTCTTCACTCTCCTCTTGATGATATATATCCTGCTTCCTCCTTCTCCCTCTCTCGGAAGCCGCTCCATCCCTGGCTCATGCCCCAACTTTGCTCAATGCAACAAGCCCTTCACCTTGAGAGGCATTGGTGTAAGTCTCGCTCTAATGTTGGTCTAGAACTGTTTACTTCTTATCACTCTCTCTATAATGAATCACTTCTGTCTTCTAAGTGTTTACTTCTCTGACTCTTGCAAGTTCAATACTTTTGACCGTGACATCTCTTTCAAACACTTTCTCGTCTTCTTTCTACCTCCCCCCTCTCTTGGCCACTCGCTCCACTCTACTCTGACTGTGTCTGATCTCTCTACCTATTTTACTTCTAATTTAGATTCTCACTGTGAAGCTATTGCTGTTACTCCCTCTTCTTCTTCATATTTATCTCCTTCTTCTCCATCACCTATGACTATATATGATATTTTCATTCTCTCCTGCATCTAACTCTGATATTTCCACTGCTTTCCCACTGATCCTCTTCATTCTGTTCTTATCTCACAAATCTATCCTTCACTCAACTCTTATTTTACAACCTTTTCAATATCTCTCTTATTACTTATTTTTATTTTATTTTGTTTTTTTATAAAACGCTTAATGCTTGAGTTTGGTTTCTAAGCGCGGATCCGCGATTCAACCTCTGTTGCTTGTGCGTGGTCTTGCTTCCAAGACCAGCATGTTGCCCCTGTGCTATCCTCCATCCAATTCTTCTGTTCCCTGGCTCTTTGAACATGCAGTCATTATTCCCATTCTGAAAAAATATTCTTTAGATCCTCATACTATTTCTCTTCTTTCTTATCTTTCTAAACTTTTATAATATTTTGTTTATTTGCAGGTTTTGTATCTTTTTATGTTCCCTCTGGGTCTCTCTGCTATCAATCCCCCAGCTTATCAGTTCCTTATCCCCCTTGTGCGCAAGCATGCTTTTGCTCTTTTTCACTGCTTGCTCCTTTTCACTGGAATACTCTTCCCTGTCTCTCCGTTCTATTGAATCTTATTCTGCTTTGCGTACTGCATTGAAAAACGTTCTCGTACAATCTTAGCTCTTCCTCCACTATTCTTGTTTCTGAATTGTTTGACGTGTGTCATTTTTTAAATTTTTATTTGGTTTTATTGGTTTTAAAAGAACAAAGAACAAAGCAAAAGAACAATAGAGAACAGAAAAAAGAAAAAGCGCCTCATTATGTAGTACATCACCTTTGGCACATAATAGCTTGGCAAGAACAGAACTTAATGTATCATTTCACTTCCTTGGTTTGGCAATAGTCTTGTACTTCTAGGTGTGTCACTTGGACGATTAGACTTTACCCACTCCCACCCCCCTCCCCATCCTGGAGTATCATACATCTTGTGAACATTCGAATAACGTGGAAACTTTAAAAACACAGTTGGCATAGTACGATTGGCTGGTGATTGTCATGATCTCTGCTTCCAAAAGGTCAGGGTTTTCCCAACTCCCTTGGAAGCAGATCCATAACCCAGGTTCCGAGTGCCAACCAGTCCCAATTGGGACCTTTTGGACCCAGTCCTGGCGCCAGTGGCACCAGGCTCATAAATATGCCCAGTCCCAGCGCTGGAAGCGCCGGGCTCATAATGCTTGGGTGGACTTACCTTCAGCAGACCATGCTGCTTACTTGCCTGCCAGTTGAGCCTCTGATCCTCTTCTGTTTGGAACTACTTTTCCTGTTGGGTGGGGCTGGAGCCACTCCCTAGATTCAGAACACTGGAACTCTTCTGTAAGGCAGGAACTCTTTTCTTACCAGGAACTCTTTTCTTACTTAGGCGTGGCTGTGGAAGGAGAAACCTAAGCACTACAGGAGGCTATTTAAACCACACCCGGTGGATGAATCTTGCTTTGCGTTATTCTGCAACCTCTGCAGCAGAACGCTCATCGTGTCTTCTGCATCCGGTCCTGGGCCTAAGGAAAAAGGCTTACCATCCTGAATCCAGTCTTCAGCAACACCTATAAAGACAAGAAAGAACAGGTTAGCATTCCGGCATCTGAAAGGCAAAGGCTTACCATCCTGAATCCAGTCTTCAGCAACACCTATAAAGACAAGAAAGAACAGGTTAGCATTCCGGCATCTGAAAGACAAAACAAGGTGCGTTTAAAGACATTGGGGAACTTTAATACTCACGTGCCATTACTCCTTTCCACATCTAATCCAGTGGGTATTCCGGCACCCTGCAGTCGCTCCGAACTCGTACCTGCAAAATAAAAAGACAGTTAGAGCGCATAGTGAAGCAGGCAACAAGCGCTTACTTACGTGCTATCAGGCGCTTCTATTCATCACACGGGCTCCATCTTCAACTCACTTCAGCCCGTCATCCGCCATCGCCGGAACCCTGCAAAACAAGAGACATCATTACTAAAGACTTTAAAGACATTTGAATGACTCGAAACTTACCGTTCGTGCAGTAAACGACGGACAGCAGTCCTCTGAAGTCAAGAGGCCTGCACTACCTATCCAGTGAAGAAACTGGTTACAGCACCCTGCCCCGAGGCAGATGGAGAGCTCGGCATTCACTTACCTAAGACATCTTACTCTACACGTCAGGCATACAGTGCACAGAGGTCCAGCCCAAAGAGCCAACCGGGTGCTACACATCACCTTTGAAGATACGGTAGTCGCCCAGTCAAGACCGGCGCCTCTGCGAGAATCAGGTGAGCGTTACAGAACGCAAAGCCTACCGCAAAACTCTCGCCCAGGCGCTATGGAAACCTCGGATACTGACCCCCTAGCCCGGTTACTTGGGGAACTAAGGGCAGAAGTGCATGCAGCTCGTCAGGAAACGAATGCTCTAAGAAGGGAACTAATTATTTCCAAGGAGAGAACAGACAATCTTGCTAGACAAGTGCTACAGTCATAAGCCGGACAGACCCCGTTACCCGCATCAGGGGCAAATCTTCCTTCAACATCCTCTATGAATCCAGTGCAGATCAACCTACCTGGGAATGTACCTCTGGCTCCGCCCAAACGATTTTCTGGTGACCCAAAGAGGTTTGCAGTATTTATCAATCAGTGCCGGTTGCACTTCTTATGCCGGCCAGCAGCCTTTCCAACTGATCAAGCAAAAGTAGCTTTTGTACTTTCGTACCTTAGTGGCAATGCGGCAGACTGGTCGATCCCTCTAGTTAATCAAGATGATCCGGTTCTCCATGATTTTCAAGCCTTTCAGCTTAGTATGGAAAAACTGTTCGCAAGACATTCACAGGGGCAGGCCTTGGACAATGAGCTTCTTTCGTTGCGACAGGGTAATCAAGACCTTTTGGCTTATATTGCATCTTTCAATAGACTAATAGTGGAAACTCAATGGCCTGAGGACAAAAGGATTACGCTGTTTTATAGAGGTCTACGTGGAGAGCTCAAAGACGTTTTAGCCCAAGTAGTGAATCCCCCACAAGACTGTTCGGATTATATAGACTTGGTCGTTCAAATAGATCACAGGCTGCAGAACAGGAAGGCCGATCGTTCCAAGTTTGATGCTCGAGTATTTTCCAAACCGCCAACTCCTTCCAAAGGAGTAGACTCCGGGGAACCCATGCAAATAGGGGGTCTGAAAGGTCCTCTAACACAAAGGGAGCGGGAAAGGAGGAAACAGTTGCAATTATGCCTATATTGCGGAAACTCAGGGCACTTTCTTCGAGACTGTCCGGTGAAACCTGCCAAGAAGGCAGTAGGAGCTGCAGTTACCAAAGTTACAAACTCTGAGCAGGGAAACGACCTCGCCCGACAAGAATAGAGGTCCTCTTGCCGAGCGTGAAAACCAGTTCCGTGACCTCGCATTTCGTGATACCTATGGTCCTCATTAGCCCTGACAATCCAGATCGATTACATGCAATTGAAGCTTACGTCGACAGCGGTGCCATCGGCAATTATGTGGATCATGAAATGGTTTTGAGGATGAATCTAACTCTTTATCCCAAGGCTGTAAAGGACGTCATTACTACGGTGGATGGTACGGAGATAGCCTCCGGGCCAGTAACGCATACCACTCAAGAGGTGACGCTAGTAAGTCAAGATGGACACCATGAGAAGATCGTGTTCGATGTGATCAAGGCCGCTCAGTTTCAGATTATTCTAGGAATACCTTGGTTAGAGAAACACAATCCTCTGATCGATTGGCGAGCAAGAACGGTCCAGTTTCCAGAATGTGTCTCTACTTGTCACCCTCCACCTGGTGTTGCACTGGCTGCAATTTCTTCAGAGACTCCCCAGTTACCTCCCGAATACCTAGAATACCAAGATGTTTTCCGGAAGGATCAGGCTAACTCTCTACCTCCTCATAGGTCTTATGACTGCCAGATAGACCTGATACCTGGATCTACTCCTCCTTGTAGTAGAATTTATGCCCTCACCGAGCCTGAGAACCTTCACCTTCGACAATACCTGGATCAATACCTGGCAAATGGGTTTATTCGTCCTTCTAAGTCCCCTGCTTCTTCAGCTTTGTTCTTCGTTCCAAAAAAGGAAAGAGACCTTAGAACTTGTATCGATTATCGCTCCCTGAACCAGATCACCGTTAAGAATAGATATCCGTTACCTTTGATCCCTGAACTCCTGGACCAAGTCAGAAAAGCATGCATATATACAAAGCTGGATCTTAGAGGAGCTTACCACTTGGTACGAGTAAAAGAGGGCGATGAATGGAAGACGGCCTTCCGCACCAAGTATGGGCTATTTGAATATCAGGTCATGCCCTTCGGACTTTGCAATGCCCCGGCCGCCTTTCAATATTTTATGAACGATGTCCTCAGAGAGCTCATAGATGTGTGTGTTGTTGTTTACATTGACGACATCCTCGTTTATTCTTCATCGGAATCTGAACATCGGAAACACGTGAAAATGGTCCTCGAAAGATTGCGTCAACACAAACTTTTCGCTAAGTTGGAAAAATGTGTTTTCAACGTGACTGAAGTTGAATTCTTGGGATTCATATTATCACCTGGCGGAGTGCGTATGGATTCAAAGAAGGTCGATGCAGTTCTCAAATGGCCATCACCATCCTCCGTAAAAGGTGTGCAAAGCATGTTAGGCTTCGCTAACTTTTACCGCAGGTTTATCCCCGAATTCTCTCGAATAGTCCAGCCCATCACTGCCTTGTTAAAGAAAAACAAACGTTTTGAATGGTCTACCGAGGCGGAACAAGCTTTCCAGGATTTGAAGACTAAATTTATCTCTGCACCAATCTTAAAACACCCTCGCCCCGAACTCCCCTACATCGTGGAAACTGATGCTTCAAGCCTTGCCATGGGGGCAGTTCTATCACAAAAGGACCCGGTAACCAATCAGTTGCATCCCGTGGCATTTTGGTCCCGCAAATTCTCGCCTCCTGAAATCAATTACACGATTACTGACAAGGAACTTCTGGCTATCAAGTCTGCCTTTAAGGCTTGGCGGCATTATCTGCTGGGGGCCCGACACACCGTTACTGTGATTACGGATCACCGAAACCTGCAATATTTGAAGACCGCAAAAGCCCAATCCTCTAGACAACTCCGTTGGGCATTATTCTTTGCCGAGTTTGACTTCATAATTACCTATCGACCTGGTACAAAGAACGGTAAAGCCGATGCCCTTTCTCGGATGGGAGTGGAAGAACACTTGATCAACCCTAAACCTGTACCAATCATTCCCGAACAAAGAATTCTGGGTGTAATCGCCACAGAATCCATAGAGGAAGTTAAGGATAAAGCCAGGCAACTTGTAACTCCAGCAGACATAAAGAATTGGCATCTGCAGGGAAAGGACTTTGCAGTAAAGGACAACCTATTGTATTTCCAAGAACGATTATACCTACCCAGCACAGATTTACAGAAAAAAGTAATCTCTTGTTATCACGACTCTTTAATGGAAGGTCATCCCGGTATAGCCAAGACCTCAGAAAAGATCAAGCGCTACTTCTGGTGGCCGTCTTGGAAAAAAGATATCAGAGACTTTATAATGTCCTGTGGAGTATGCGCCCAAAACAAGAGTCAAAAGGAAAGACCAGCAGGCCTCTTACGCCCTATTGACATCCCACCTCGCCCTTGGCATACGCTTTCTATGGACTTCATCACCGATCTACCTCCATGCTCCGGATACAATACGATTCTAGTAATCGTGGACTTATTCTCCAAGATGGCGCATTTCATTCCGCTCAAAGGCTTGCCAACAGCAGCAACTCTGGCCCGAGAATTTCTCGAAAACATTGTCCGACTGCACGGTTTTCCTTCGGTTCTAATTTCGGATCGAGGTAGTCAATTTATTTCTCATTTTTGGCGAAGTTGCTGTCGGTCGGCTCAAATTGATGTGAGACTATCGACCAGTCACCACCCTCAGACTGACGGACAAACCGAGAGGACCAATCAAACTCTGGAACAGTATTTACGGTGCATGCTGCAACAAACTGAAAAAACTTGGAAAGATATCCTTTGGATAGCCGAGTATGCCTACAATAACTCTGTCCATTCGGGAACTGGGAAAACCCCGTTTTTTCTTTTGTACGGCAGTCACCCTCGAACCTCGGAGTTGGATCCCCTCCAAGATCTTGAAACACCAGCAGTAGACTACCTGCATTCTACAATCACCCAAGCCTTTAAGGAAGCTGTTTCTCACCTTCAAAGGGCTAAAGAACAATACAAGAAAGGAGCAGATCAACATCGGAAGGAAGCCCCTCACTATCAAGTAGGGGATCAAGTCTGGTTATCCACCAAATATCTATCTCTAATAGGGCCACGCACATTCAACCCAAGATACCTTGGTCCCTATTCCATCACTACCATAGTAAACCCAGTAGCGGTCAAGTTGGACTTGCCCCCGCACATGAAGATTCATCCGGTCTTCCACGTCTCTCTATTAAAACCCGTGCAACCTCAAACCCGACTAACCAAATCTCCAAAACCTATCCTAGTGGATGGAAAACTCGAGTTTGAAGTCAAAAGCATTCTGGACTCCAAGATCTCCAAATCTAAACTATTCTACCTAATTGACTGGAAAGGCTATGGCCCCCAAGAGAGATCCTGGGAACCTGCTGAATATGTCCACGCTCCTCGCCTAATCAAAAGATTTCACCGAACATTTCCTGACAAGCCAAAACCCCCGGAGAAGCCCGGTCTGGGAGGGGCCTTGAGGGGGGGTACTGTCATGATCTCTGCTTCCAAAAGGTCAGGGTTTTCCCAACTCCCTTGGAAGCAGATCCATAACCCAGGTTCCGAGTGCCAACCAGTCCCAATTGGGACCTTTTGGACCCAGTCCTGGCGCCAGTGGCACCAGGCTCATAAATATGCCCAGTCCCAGCGCTGGAAGCGCCGGGCTCATAATGCTTGGGTGGACTTACCTTCAGCAGACCATGCTGCTTACTTGCCTGCCAGTTGAGCCTCTGATCCTCTTCTGTTTGGAACTACTTTTCCTGTTGGGTGGGGCTGGAGCCACTCCCTAGATTCAGAACACTGGAACTCTTCTGGAAGGCAGGAACTCTTTTCTTACCAGGAACTCTTTTCTTACTTAGGCGTGGCTGTGGAAGGAGACACCTAAGCACTACAGGAGGCTATTTAAACCACACCCGGTGGATGAATCTTGCTTTGCGTTATTCTGCAACCTCTGCAGCAGAACGCTCATCGTGTCTTCTGCATCCGGTCCTGGGCCTAAGGAAAAAGGCTTACCATCCTGAATCCAGTCTTCAGCAACACCTATAAAGACAAGAAAGAACAGGTTAGCATTCCGGCATCTGAAAGGCAAAGGCTTACCATCCTGAATCCAGTCTTCAGCAACACCTATAAAGACAAGAAAGAACAGGTTAGCATTCCGGCATCTGAAAGACAAAACAAGGTGCGTTTAAAGACATTGGGGAACTTTAATACTCACGTGCCATTACTCCTTTCCACATCTAATCCAGTGGGTATTCCGGCACCCTGCAGTCGCTCCGAACTCGTACCTGCAAAATGAAAAGACAGTTAGAGCGCATAGTGAAGCAGGCAACAAGCGCTTACTTACGTGCTTCCAGGCACTTCTATTCATCACACGGGCTCCATCTTCAACTCACTTCAGCCCGTCATCCGCCATCGCCGGAACCCTGCAAAACAAGAGACATCATTACTAAAGACTTTAAAGACATTTGAATGACTCGAAACTTACCGTTCGTGCAGTAAACGACGGACAGCAGTCCTCTGAAGTCAAGAGGCCTGCACTACCTATCCAGTGAAGAAACTGGTTACAGCACCCTGCCCCGAGGCAGATGGAGAGCTCGGCATTCACTTACCTAAGACATCTTACTCTACACGTCAGGCATACAGTGCACAGAGGTCCAGCCCAAAGAGCCAACCGGGTGCTACACATCACCTTTGAAGATACGGTAGTCGCCCAGTCAAGACCGGCGCCTCTGCGAGAATCAGGTGAGCGTTACAGTGATTCCGTAGTAGCTTGGTTTGGGTTTTTTCCCCCAGGTTAACATTGTTGGGCTTTGCATCTTGTATCAGGGTTCTGTGTGCTCCTCTGTTTGGGAGTCAGAGGTTGTTGTGAGATAAGTATTCTTGAAGTCGAACCATAGGGTTTCACACTCGGCCGCTTTATCGTGTAGGGAGGCGGTTATTGTTTCCATTGAGTAGATGTTTGAGGCCAAGTTAATCAATTCAATCATTCCTGGGATTATTGGGGATTTCCATTTGATCACTAATAGGGCCTGCGCGGCCAACAGTAAGTGGGGGGCTAAGCCCTTCACTCTGGTCCAGTCATCTTCGTCTCTTTCTAGGCCAAATAGTATTAGATAAGGGTCAGCGTCTCTCTGAATCCCATCCACTTCCTTGATCCATGCCAGGACCTCGTTCCAAAACACTTTTATGCGTGGGCAGCCCCACCACATATGCCAATAGTTGGCTATTTCGCCACAGTTTCTCCAACATTTCGGGCTCATTGTTTGGGACATTTTGGATAGCCTGAAGGGGTCGTATTGCCATCTGTGTAAGAGTTTAATGGTGTGGAGCTTGTATTGGCTGGATATGGAGGTCTTGGACGCAGCTTTGCACATTATTTCCCAGTGATCGGGGAGTATCTCTTCTCCAATGTCTTTTTCCCATCTGGCTCTCAGTGGGTCCGTGGTTCCCTCTCCTGCCGCTATCAGTTCCTGGTACATTGCAAATATGAGGCCTTTCATTTCGCATCTGGAGTCCAAGGGTTTCTCAAATGGGGTAAGATCTCTCTTAAGTTTGTCTCTCCATTCAGGCTTTGTTAATACACCTTTTATTTGGATATAGTGGAACGTAGATAAAGTGCCTATACCCAGGGCTTCTGTCAGTTCTGGGAGGGTAATAAACAAGTCTTTTCTCTGCAACTGCCCAACCCTTTCTAGGCCCGCCTCATACCATGATTGAAACCTGTCCACATTGGGGATATGATTGTTTATACCGGGCGACCATAAGTGGCTGAGTGAAGACGGCCAAGTGGTGATTTTGCACGTTTCTTTGCCAGATAGCCATATGCCCCATATGGTGCTCAGTATGGGGTGGCCTTTGATTTTCTTCAGTACCCTTTTGTGTGGTGTCCATAGCCACTCCGATACTGTCGCCAGGGATAGATAGTGATTATCCATTTGTACCCACTGGAGGTTCATATGGTCTCTAAAAAGAGGAATTAGGATACGTAGCTGGGCGGCTTTGTAGTACGTTCTCAGGTCAGGGAGCCACACTCCTCCCTTATCTTTGGGTAGCGTCAGTGTGTTATATGGAATTCTCGCCTTCTTCCCCTGCCAGATGAATCGCATCATAGTTTTTTTTTACATCCATAAAGAACCCTTTTGGTATCTCGACTTGAAGCATCTGGAAAGGGTACAGAAAACGGGGGAGGCATACCATTTTGACAACATTAATTCGCCCTAACCAGGAAATCGTAAGTTTATTCCATTTTTTAAGGTCGGCTGTGAAACGCCAGAGAAGTGGGGGGAAGTTGGCTTCATAGAGATCTTTCAGGGTTTTGGTGATTTGTATGCCCAGGTATTGCAATGTGGTGTGTTCTAATTTGAGGCCTAGTGGGAGGAATCGAACATTGTTCGCTTCAGGGGATCCCTGGAGGGGCAACATTATGGATTTGGACTTATTTACTTTGAACCCAGAGAACCGGCCATACTCGTCTATTAGATTGAGGGCGTGAGGGATGGATTCTGTTGGGTTAGTTATGTGTAAGAGGATGTCGTCTGCATAAAGTGCTACTTTGTATTCCGTTGCCCCTAGTCGCATTCCCTCTATGTTGGGGTCGGCTCTCATTTTTTGTGCTAGGGGTTCTAAGGAGAGTGCAAATAGAATCGCAGAGAGAGGGCATCCCTGCCTGGTTCCTCGCTTCAATTCAAACCATCTGGATTATTCTCTGTTCACAAATATCGACGGCTTGGCGATGTGTATAATGCTCGTATCCCATCTCGAAATCTCAGGCCTATTCCAACTTTCTTCAGAACTGTACCCAAAAACTCCCACTCTACCCTATCAAAGGCTTTCTCTGTGTCGATTGACAAGAGAGCAGGATCGCCAGGGAGATTGTGAGATGCGTGGATGAGATGTAGTGTTTTGCTCGTGGTGTCGGCTTCCTGTCTCCCTAGAATAAACCCGACTTGGTCAGGGTGTATCAAGTGGGGCATCAGTGTTTCCAATCTTGCAGCCAGTACTCTGACATAGATTTTGGCATGGAGGTTGAGGAGGGAAATGGGGCGGTAGAATCCGCAATGTTTGGGATCTCTCCCCTCTTTGGAGATTACAGTTATCAGCGCTCTTTTAAAGGAATCCGGTGCCACCCCTGTCTCTATTATCTCATTGAATAGTTCCATTAGGAAGGGTGTTAGATGGCTATTAAAGGTTTTGTAGAAGCCGGCAATGAAACCGTCTTCCCCTGGGGATTTCCCCAGCGTTAGCCTTTTGATCGCGTCATGGGTCTCCTGCTCGGTGATTGGGGATTCAAGGAGTTCAGCGTCTGTATGCGTTATCGTAGGCATAGGGATCGAGGTTCAGTAGGAGATTGTGTCTGATTGATCGGAAGTTATTTCAGAGGTGTATAAGTTCTCGTAAAAGTTGGTGAAGCACTCAGGGATAGTGCGGGGGGTGGGTCACGTGGGCAGAGTTCTCTATTATTTCCTGTACTCTGCATTCCGCCCTTTGCTCCCTGAGTCTGGCTGCCAGCAGTGCATCCGCTTCGTCTCCCTTCTCGTAGAATTTCTGTTTAAGGAATTGCAGTTTGCGTACAACTTGATCGTGTTCCAGCCTCCGTAGTTCTTCCCCTTTTCGTTGGGCTGCTTTTACTTTATCAGTGTCTACCTCAGGGTTTTTTCTTACCTCGCCCTCTAATTGGTGTATCTCAGCTCGCAGTCTTTGTTCTATGACCTTTCACTCGCGCTTCTTAGAGGACCCTTCTCACATTAGAATGCCTCTCCATGTAGCCTTCCCAGCTTCCCAGATCGTCTGTTTGGAGACTTCCCCATTATTATTTGCTTTAAAGTATTCGTCAATCTCTGTCTCCATTTCGTTTTTGAAGGCCGTATCCTTCCAGAGAGTCTTGTTGCAGCGCCAGGCCCCCCCTGTAACAGGTAAGTTTGTCCAGTTGATATCCACTAGTACCATATCATGGTCTAACTATGTTGTCGGAATGATACCAGAGTAGTGTGCAGCGCTTGTGAGATCTGCCGTGAGAATATATAGTCTATACGTGTGAATGTGTTGTGGGGGTTTGAATAAAAGGTGAATCCGCTTTCGCTGGGATGCAAAGTTCTCCACACATCTCTCAATTCATACAGCTTCATGATTTTGGACAGGTCGGTACGATCTCCCCTAGGTTGGATTTTCGTTTCAGGTCTACCTGGTTTCCAATCTTTGGCCGGGTCTGCCCATTGGTTAAAGTCACTTCCCAAGATTATATGGCCTGTGGCCTCTACCATTATTTTAGGGATTGTTTTCTCAAGGAATGCAGTCTGTCCG
Organism: Ambystoma mexicanum; assembly: GCF_040938575.1. Taxonomy (NCBI): domain Eukaryota; kingdom Metazoa; phylum Chordata; class Amphibia; order Caudata; family Ambystomatidae; genus Ambystoma; species Ambystoma mexicanum. Next base: position 1,270,427,439 of record NC_090935.1, on the reverse strand, counting down.
CTGTTGGGCGAGTACACAGTGGCAATTGTTATCTGGACTTTTGAAATTTTCCCAATTATCATGAGGGCGCGGCCACTCGCATCAGCGCATGTTTTTTCCACTTCAAATTTAAATCCCTTTTTGAGTAGAATTCCAACCCCTCCTTTCCTGAGTGGACCAGAGCCCCAAAATTCCTGGCCCCCCCGCCTTCCCAGGATACATCGTTCCTCCCCCTTTGCAAACTTTGTCTCCTGGAGGTGAAGGATGTCGATATTGGATCTGCGGAATTCCCTAAGCACCAGTGACCTCTTAGCTGGTGAGTTCAAGCCCTTTATATTGATTGTCTCAACTCTGAGGGAGTCTCCCCCTTTGGGCCTGTCAGATGATGCCATTGTTGGTTAGTTTTGTGGAGTTGTACTTTCTCCACAGCCAGCCAAGTGTTCGATCTCCCAGTTCCACATTACTTTTGTTACTCCGAGGTAGTTCAGATGATGCAAGTATTTTTACCAAGTTTCCATTCCCCATTCCCTCCCCCTACCTTCCCCTCCTGAGTTGACGGTGTTCAAGTGAACTCAGGAACTGAGGATGCTACTCCGGCAGCCTGTGACGGCGTCCGGCTCGGACTTGATGAAAATGTTCAGTCCAATGTCGGACCATCAGTGGGGACCGTTACTTCACAGTCCCAGTCAAGTATACCATCTTAATATAAGGTTGAGCCCCCGTCCCATTTCCCCCTCTCCCCCCAACATCATGTATTTCAATAACAACAATAATAAACAAACAAGGTCGTAACATTACGTGCGTCCTCCGGCTCTTTCATCTGAAGTTCATGTCCTCCTTCACTTCAGAAGGGCGCTCTGTGGCGGCAATTCACAAGTCGGCTGTGTTCCTGGATCCCTGTCCCTCTGAGGGTCTGTGGTAGTGTTTCAGCTGTGGATTCCAATATGGTAGTTTGTAAGGGTCATGAAATTTGTTTTCATTTTGCGCTTTCAGGTGTGTTGTTAGGGCATCTGTATTTTCTTGATCCTTTCACTCTTTTTCTCCTAGGGCCCTGGAGCTCCCATTGCAATCCTGCTCGCTCATTTTCACCTCCCTCGCTTTCTCCCGGGCCCGTTCCCAGAATGTCAGCGATGCAGTCCTTAATCTCTCCTTCAGACCGGAGGATCATTTTCCTGCTTTTGTGCTCAAAGGTGAGTGAGAAGGGATATCCCCACCTGTACCGTGTGCCCCGTTCCTTAAGCCATTTTGTCAGAGGGCTGCAGAGGCGTCGTAGCGCCAGTGTGAGCGAGGACAGGTCCTGGAAAATCATTATTTGGGCTACTCCGACTGCGAGTGGACCTCCAGATCTGGCCTTTTCAAGAACCCTAGTCCTGTCTTGATATCGGTGGAATTTGGTTAGGACTCTGTGTATTCGTTCGGTTTTGGTTTCATCAATGTCCTCATCCGCTGTTAGGATTTTGATGATATCGTGGATCGTGCTTTTGAGGCCTCCTTCGGTTTCACCTTCACGTTCTGGAATCCCAAAAAAGCGGAGATTATTCGTCCTTTCTCTGTTTTATAAATCGTCCATTTTGAGACGCATCTCCTCTTCTTTTTTTTCAATGTTTCGTGACCTTATGTCCATTTGGGTCTCAAGGGTATCAATTGCGGCCTGGTTGTTCTCGACCGAGTCCAACCTCTCCTCGAAGCTGTCCGTTCTCTCGGTGATCTTGTCTATTTTGCCACCAAGATTGGCCCCCATATTTATTTTTATCTCATTTAACAGAGCGGCAATGTCTCCTTTAGTAGCGGCTGCTCTCGCTTCCGCGTTTTCCATTGACATGATGGCTGTGGTTACGGGGGACGGGCGGATGGGGCGTAGGCGTATTTGGCTAGCTTATGTTTTATGTTCATAGGGTTGGCCCAGGGTGAGAAGAGGCACACACCCCTGGATCAGGGACCTTACCCTCTCTGAAGTTGCGTAGATGAGTAGTGTCCGGGAGGGCCCATATATCGAGACCAATGTGCAATTCGATGCAAGGCTGGTAGGGTGTTCGGTGGGCAGTCTGTAGTGCCAGGGGGAGAGTATACGCTCAGGTGTCACCTGTGAGAAAAGAGAGCCCACGGGGTACGAGTCCAATTCACTGCTTAACTGGGTATCACCGTTTTCCAATATGTGGCACTTGGGGCTGGAGGTTGGTGGTCGTAATCATTGGTGTGAGCTTCCGGCACTGGGGGTCATGCGGCTGCGAGGCTAGAGCGGGGGACGTGCTCAGAGATGCTCAGGGATGTCTGTTGAGGATCCGGGGCGGCTGCAAGCCGCAGTAGCGTGGGGCCTTCTAAAATGCTCCTCTTTCCAAGTTCGTTATGGGAGAGCAGTTATTTGATTCCCCACAGTGGAGGGGTTATGACAGTCCTCAGAGTGGGATCCCCTCTCTTATCCCACGTTGCCGGCCTTAGGGGATCAGGCACGTGATAACCGTGGTGGACAGCATTATTTCAAATTTGAGTTAGGGCGGCAAAGCAGGGCACCAGCAACCGTCTCAATCCCTTGTGGTGTGGCCTGCGCTTTGGGGCTGCAGTCAGTGTTTGGCGGGGGGAGGTGCCAGTTTCCTTTGTGTGGGTGCCTGTGACGCACCTCTGATGAAGGTTCTGGCGGTTCAGTGGTCCTGGGGGCCCAGTGTGCAGTGGTGGATGGGCACTTCCCCTGTCCCAAACGCCGTTTTTGGCTGCCTCTTGAGGGCTGCGGACCTCCCATAGGGGCGGGCGCGAGCAGCGGGACGGGGGGACCCGCCCGTCAGGCACTGTGCACACAGGCAGCGGATTAGGGGAGTTTCCGGGTGGTTAATCTCGTTCTGTGGTGGCAGAGGGGGGGGCTGGAGGGGCCCACCCGTCAGACGCCGTGCACACAGGCAGCGGGCGAGGGAAGCCACCACACGGATTTCCCCACTCCACGTAGGGAGAGGGAGGAACCGGAGGGGCCCGCTCGTCGGGTGCAGCACGCTCAAGCAGTGAGTGGAGGGAGCCGCTTCGCGGATTCTCCCGTTCCGTGTAGGCAGAGGAAGGCTCCTCACCTTAATGCACCTGCAGGCCCCTCCAGATCCTCGGTGGTATGGGGGCTGGAATGTCCTGCCGGGGATTCTCCTGGTTCCGCTTGACTCTCACGCCCACACACAGGGGTCAGACGACCATACCGAAGGGGGAGGGCGGAAGTGTCCAGGGGGTACTTCAAGGGCCGCCTGTCAAGGCCTTTGCCGTCTCGTGAAGTCCACGGCCGGGCTGCCGCAATACCGAGGCAGGGTTTCACTTTCGCTGTAGGCACGCCTTGCGCCTCGGATAGTCAGAAGGTAGTTTGTTCCCTTTCCCCGGGCCGATTTTGCCTGCGTTTTCTCTCAGCTGTCGGGGGGGGGGGTCTTCATACGACCACTCAACACTTCGTTTCTCGTGGGGGGTCGTGGGACGGAGACTCAGCTCGCCTCTCAGACCTACGGTGTTGGAGCGCACATGGAGTCGGAGCTCATCCCCTGGTGGCCAGCTGTCAATTTTTATGATGTTTCAATTTATTTGTAGTGTAAATTGGTTCTGTGCAGTGCCTTGTCCTAAGGCACAATATAAAGTTTGCACCGAGTGCATCTGTTACCAAATAGTGTTTCTATGACAGCCATTCGCTATGAACTAGGGCTGCAGTCCCTCCATTCAACAGTTGTGTGGAAATCTGTATCCCTGTTAAGAAAAATGTCAATGAACTCATCACCAGCTGCATACCAGATACTACATGCATCTGAACATAATCCCCACTATGATCTCTTGAAAGAGTGGTGTGAAAAATTAAATCTTTACCTAATCGACACTGGGACAAACATTAAGACCTTGCAAGAGAATCCATGCAAAGTAAGAAATAAATTATTGCTTCACGACTGGATTAAAACAACTGACACAAGGGCTAGTCTTGTATCTAGCCTCGATCTAAATGGCGAAACATGTGGTGTAAACCAGACTCCAAAATACTTGGGAACATTTTCTTTGAAATACCATTGCAACCAGTTTCTGCGTTTACGACTAAATATGCTACCAACAAAAGAGATTTTAGTTTTAAAGCACGATGAGGATACCTTAGATATTTATTATCGATTTTGTAAACAAGGTTGAGTCGATAATTTACAAATAAATATATATGGTTAAGTTGCTGTTTCCATAGGAAGAGCACTTTTTGGGTGGCTTATAACTTCGCTCTCCCTGGACGGATCCTCACCAAACTTTGCAAAAAAAGTATTTGGGTCACTCTGAATTGTTTTGCAAAGATTGGTGAGGATTCGTCCAGGGGGGGCAAAGTTATAGGGGGGTCCCAAAACTTTTTTTTTCCCATAGACTGAATGGGAAAAAAATTTTGCTCGCGCCTACAGCCCAAACCGCTGGACGGATTTCCACCAAATTTGGTCCCGAAAGCGTGCTTTTGCAAATTTGGTGAAAATCCGTCCAGTAGTTTTTTTTAAAATGACCAAAAAGTAGGTAAAAAAAAATTAGTGATATCTGTGTTCGGTTCGCGGACACACTTCCCTGTTCGCTCCGCGGACAGTGTCCTGATTGGCCAATCGTCTTGCGTGATGTTCGTGGACATGCAACATGTTCACTGATTGGACGGCGTGGAGCGTGAAGCGTGTCAGATTTTTCGGTAATGCCCGCCATCTTGGATTCGCGGACGTCCGCGGACAACGCGGTGAAACTTTATTCAAAATGTGTATTTAGTAGAGTGTGTTGGTGTGTAGGAGTGTTTGGGGAGGGTGGGAGTGTATGAGATAGGATGAAAGTTGTGGTTTTTCATGTGTTAGACGTTCTTTTTGTGTTCGATTTGTTTGCGGACATCACGGGTGTTCTGAAATGTTCTAAATAAACTGACTGGGGGGGTGTTCTAAGGACTCAATATGTGTCCGTTTTGTTCGCAAGCAAAGTGAAACTGTTCTAAGAACACTCGCGGTGTCCGGGGAGTGTTCGTAGGGGGTGTCCTGAGGATGCTGTCCATATTGTTCTCTGTCAAGTTGAATGTGTCCTAAGAACACTCGCGGTGTCCTGAAATGTTCGCAAATAAACAAGATGGTGGTGTTCTGAAGACGCTTCTAAGAACACTCCCGGTGTCCTGGAATGTTCGTAGGGGGAGTCCTGAGGACGCTGTCCGTATTGTTCTCTGTCAAGTTGAATGTGTTCTAAGAACACCCGCGGTGTCCTGAAATGTTCGCAAATAAACAAAATGGGGGTGTTCTGAAGACGCTTCTAAGAACACTCGCGGTGTCCGGGGAGTGTTCGTAGGGGGTGTCCTGAGGACGCTGTCCGTATTGTTCTCTGTCAAGTTGAATGTGTCCTAAGAACACTCGCGGTGTCCAGAAATGTTCGCCAATAAACAAGATGGTGGTGTTCTGAAGACGCTTCTAAGAACACTCGCGGTGTCCGGGGAGTGTTCGTAGGGGTGTCCTGAGGACAGTGACCGTATTGTTCTCTGTCAAGTTGAATGTGTCCTAAGAACACTCGCAGTGTCCTGAAATGTTCGCAAATAAACAAGATGGTGGTGTTCTGAAGAAGCTTCTAAGAACACTTGCGGTGTCCGGGGAGTGTTCGTAGGGGTGTCCTGAGGACACTGTCCGTATTGTTCTCTGTCAAGTTGAATGTGTTCTAAGAACACCCGCGGTGTCCTGAAATGTTCGCAAATAAACAAAATGGGGGTGTTCTGAAGACGTTTTTGAGAACACTCCCGGTGTCCTGGAATGTTCGTAGGGGGTGTCCTTAGGACGCTGTCCGTATTGTTCGTTGTTAAGTTGAAAGTGTTCTAAGAACTATCGCGTTGTTCTGAAATGTTCGTAGGGGGTGTCCTGAAAACGGTGTCCGTATTGTTCGCTGGCAAGTTCAAAGTGTTCTAAGAACACTCACATTGTTTGCGGACATTAAAAGTTTCCCATAGATCATAGTTGAAATGTTTGACTCTATGGATGTGATATGCTGCGGTGGTTGTTGCCAGGGCATAGAGTCTTGGGTGCATGGCCATTTGGCCATGCACCCAAGACTGTATGCCCTGGCAACAACCACCGCAGCATATCACATTCATATTTGCTTATAACTTTGGGTGAAAAACAAATGTATGGTTCTCTGTCAAGTTGAATGTGTCCTAAGAACACTCGCGGTGTCCTGAAATGTTCGCAAATAAACAAGATGGTGGTGTTCTGAAGATGCTTATAAGAACACTCGCGGTGTCCGGGGAGTGTTCGTAGGGGGTGTCCTGCGGACGCTGTCCGTATTGTTCTCTGTCAAGTTGAATGTGTCCTAAGAACACTCGCGGTGTCCTGAAATGTTCGCAAATAAACAAGATGGTGGTGTTCTGAAGAAGCTTCTAAGAACACTCCCGGTGTCCTGGAATGTTTGTAGGGGGTGTCCTGAGGACGCTGTCTGTATTGTTCTTTGTCAAGTTGAATGTGTCCTAAGAACACTCGCGGTGTCCTGAAATGTTCGCAAATAAACAAGATGGTGGTGTTCTGAAGACGCTTCTAAGAACACTTGCGGTGTCCGGGGAGTGTTCGTAGGGGGTGTCCTGAGGACACTGTCCGTATTGTTCTCTGTCAAGTTGAATGTGTTCTAAGAACACCCGTGGTGTGCTGAAATGTTCGCAAATAAACAAAATGGGGGTGTTCTGAAGACGCTTTTGAGAACACTCCCGGTGTCCTGGAATGTTCGTAGGGGGTGTCCTTAGGACGCTGTCCGTATTGTTCGTTGTTAAGTTGAAAGTGTTCTAAGAACTATCGCGTTGTTCTGAAATGTTCGTAGGGGGTGTCCTGAAAACAGTGTCCGTATTGTTCGCTGGCAACTTCAAAGTGTTCTAAGAACACTCACATTGTTCGCGGACATTAAAAGTTTCCGATAGATCATAGTTGAAATGTTTGACTCTATGGATGTGATATGCTGCGGTGGTTGTTGCCAGGGTATAGAGTCTTGGGTGCATGGCCATTTGGTCATGCACCCAAGACTGTATGCCCTGGCAACAACCACTGCAGCATATCACATTCATATTTGCTTATAACTTTGGGTAAAAAACAAATGTATAAGGAACAAAGGTATTAGATACTATGGATGTGATATGCTGCTATGGTTGTCCTTATTATTGTATACTTACTGTTTGGTCTAGTAATGGGAGTCCATGTTTTTCTTCTTCATTTCTGTGATAAAAGAAAATAGCATGTTAGCATTAGTATTTTGTAATGACTTATTACATTGTATAAGCAATATACTTTTATTTTTTTTCGACCCTCATATTTAGTAGAGTACAAATCAGAGTACTGTGCAATTTGCTCAGTTTCTGTATTTGTTGCTAAAATCATTGGGTCTGTGGGAGAAAAAAAATCCATGTTAGATTAAAAAAAAAAACCTTTTTCTGTTATGCTACAGTTTATTTGTTTGTTTGTTTTCAGTGTTCACTTGTTGTTTCTTGCTAATGCTTTATACTTTGCTTTGTTGTATTTTTTTGGGAGCAGTAACAGATTCTTCATTTGTTTTGATATTATAAAATTTTGGAGCAGTTAGATAACAATTGGCGTATTCTAACTGTCTATTATTTTAATATATTTTAGTGGTTTTGATTTATCTATTTGGATATTGTTAAATTTTGGGACAGTTAGATACCAATTGGCTTATTCTAACTGTGTCTTTTTTGCCCTAATTTAGTGGTATTCATTTATCTGATTAGTTGTTGTAGAATCTTTGAGCTGTTAGATAGCTTTTGGAGTATTCTAACAGTTTATATTATTTTAACACAAATTTATAATTTTGGGACAGTTAGATACCAATTGGCGTATTCTAACTGTGTATTTTTTGGTTTAATTTAGTGGTATTCATTTATCTGATTAGTTGTTGTAGAATCTTTGAGTTAGATAGCTTTTGGAGTATTCTAACAGTTTATATTTTTTTAACACACATTTACTTAAAGGTTTAAATACAGTTTATTTATCAAATTTCGGTTTTAAGAACATCAAATAAGCATTTGTAAGATTTGCTGGTAATCTCTGCTTTAGAGTAATGGTACTATCATTACATTCAAACCATCCACATTTCTTTTTTATATATGCTGTGTAGTGCCCTGAATTGGTTGTGGCTCCTGCGTGGTAGATTATACCTATTGTTGTGAAGGTTTTCTTACCAAGTGATATTTGACTATGTGTGAATCCAGTCAGATTGCAGTTGTTTTTGGTACCATCTGCATTGTAACGTAGAAGCATTAGTAATACGTATTTACTATGTGTTTGTATTACTAACGTGGAGCGATTATCTGAATTGCAGGTAGAGCATAATCTACCATGGTTTGCATTTTGTACAAGTTGCTGAAATGGAATGGATTCACAATTTGGTTTTGATATATATATGAAGCGTTCATTGGGAATTTCTTCTTGTGTCACATTGTTGCACAGAGTGCATGTATGTTTCCACATGTATGAAATCTGGAAGATTTCCTTTATAGGTATGTTTTTGTTTTCCAGTACTTGTAGTAAGTACATTAAAAATTCTTGTGGATCTTCCTGTGAGTTTATAGTGAATTTCACCATTCCAGCACAGTAGTCCAATTCTTGTCTTATTCCATAAACACTATCAGGGTAATTCATACAATTTCGCAGAAAAGTGTCGCAAGCGGCTGGCGCAGAGTGTCCGCGTGCGATTGACTGCGCCAGGCACGTGCGCTAAAACCGATTTCCGCGCACAGCGTATTCATGGATTTCATGCTCCCAAACCAGCCGTGGCGCAGAGTATCGCAGCGACCCTGCAGCAGCGCCAGTAACGCCCCCAAGAACGCCCTCGCGCAAGGAAAAGCCAGCAAAATCGCTAAATCATCGCAAAGGGCTGCGCTAACCCTGGACCAGTTTACAGGGCAGCCAAACAAGGAACGCAAAGCGGGTAACGTGCATATCAGGGGTACACGTGAAGTCATACACGCGATTAGCCAGGGTAAGTGTATTACAGGGGTACACGTGAAGTCATACACGCGATTAGCCAGGGTACGTGTATTTCAGGGGTACGTGGGAAGTTTAACACGCGATTGGCCAGGGTATGTGTATTACAGGGGTACGCGGGAAGTTTAACACGCGATTGGCCAGGGTACGTGTATTACAGGGGTACGCGGGAAGTTTAACACGCGATTAGCCAGGGTAAGTGTATTACAGGGGTACACGTGAAGTCATACACGCGATTAGCCAGGGTACGTGTATTACAGGGGTACGCGGGAAGTTTAACAAGCGATTGGCCAGGGTACGTGTATTACAGGGGTACGCGGGAAGTTTAACACGCGATTGGCCAGGGTACGTGTATCACAGGGGTACGCGGGAAGTTTAACACGCGATTAGCCAGTGTAAGTGTATTACAGGGGTACGCGTGAAGTCATACACGCGATTAGCCAGGGTACGTGTATTACAGGGGTACGCGGGAAGTTTAACACGCGATTTGCCAGGGTACGTGTATTACAGGGGTACGCGGGAAGTTTAACACGCGATTAGCCAGGGTAAGTGTATTACAGGGGTACGCGGGAAGTTTAACACGCGATTAGCCAGGGTACGTGTATTACAGGGGTACGCGGGAAGTTTAACACGCGATTGGCCAGGGTACATGTATTACAGGGGTACGCGGGAAGTTTAACACGCGATTGGCCAGGGTACGTGTATTACAGGGGTACGCGTGAAGTTATACACGCGATTAGCCAGGGTACGTGTATTACAGGGGTACGCGGGAAGTTTAACACGCGATTGGCCAGGGTACGTGTATTACAGGGGTACGCAGGAAGTTCAACACGCGATTGGCCAGGGTACGTGTATTACAGGGGTACGCGGGAAGTTTAACACGCGATTAGCCAGGGTACGTGTATTACAGGGGTACGCGGGAAGTTTAACACGCGATTGGCCAGGGTACATGTATTACAGGGTTACGCGGGAAGTTTAACACGCGATTGGCCAGGGTACGTGTATTACAGGGGTACGCGTGAAGTTATACACGCGATTAGCCAGGGTACGTGTATTACAGGGGTACGCGGGAAGTTTAACACGCGATTGGCCAGGGTACGTGTATTACAGGGGTACGCGGGAAGTTCAACACGCGATTGGCCAGGGTACGTGTATTACAGGGGTACGCGGGAAGTTTCACATGCGATTTGGCCAGGTACGTGTATTACAGGGGTGCGTGGGAATTATCACACGCGATTTGGCTTGGTACGTGTATTACAGGGGTGTGCGGGAATTATCACACGCAATTAGGCTGGGTGGGTCCTCACAGGTGTTCCCTGTACACCCTCCACAGCCCCTGCAGGCAGCCCACAAAACAGGGGACTACCCTGCACACCTGCTCATGTCCCCCTGCACCCCCACCCCCCAGCAGTGCAGGGGCACCCTCCACCAGGCCCCCACTCATGTCTCCCACCACCCCCACCCCCCAGCCACCAGGGTCACCCTCCACCAGGCCCCCACTCATGTCTCCCACCACCCCCACCCCCCAGCAGTGCAGGGGCACCCTCCACCAGGCCCCCACTCATGTCTCCCACCACCCCCACCCCCCAGCCACCAGGGGCACCCTCCACCAGGCCCCCACTCATGTCTCCCACCACCCCCACCCCCCAGCAGTGCAGGGGCAGCCTCCACCAGGCCCCCACTCATTTCTCCCACCACCCCCACCCCCCAGCAGTGCAGGGGCAGCCTCCACCAGGCCCCCACTCATGTCCCCTATCACCCCCACCCCCCGCCACCAGGGGCACCCTCCACCAGGCCCCCACTCATGTCTCCCACCACCCCCACCCCCCAGCAGTGCAGGGGCACCCTCCACCAGGCCCCCACTCATGTCTTCCACCACCCCCACCCCCCAGCCACCAGGGGCACCCTCCACCAGGCCCCCACTCATGTCTCCCACCACCCCCACCCCCCAGCAGTGCAGGGGCAGCCTCCACCAGGCCCCCACTCATGTCTCCCACCACCCCCACCCCCCAGCAGTGCAGGGGCACCCTCCACCAGGCCCCCACTCATGTCTCCCACCACCCCCACCCCCCAGCCACCAGGGTCACCCTCCACCAGGGCCCCACTCATGTCTCCCACCACCCCCACCCCCCAGCAGTGCAGGGTCACCCTCCACCAGGGCCCCACTCATGTCTCCCACCACCCCCACCCCGCAGCACTGTGGGGCACCTGCCAGCAGGCCCCCACCCATGTCCAACTCATGTCTCCCACCACCCCCACCCCCCAGCCACCAGGGTCACCCTCCACCAGGCCCCCACTCATGTCTCCCACCACCCCCACCCCCCAGCACTGTGGGGCACCTGCCAGTAGGCCCCCACCCATGTCCAACTCATGTCTCCCACCACCCCCACCCCCCAGCACTGTGGGGCACCTGCCAGCAGGCCCCCACCCATGTCCAACTCATGTCTCCCACCACCCCCACACCCCAGCACTGTGGGGCACCTGCCAGCAGGCCCCCACCCATGTCCAACTCATGTCTCCCACCACCCCCACCCCCCAGCCACCAGGGTCACCCTCCACCAGGGCCCCACTCATGTCTCCCACCACCCCCACCCCCCAGCAGTGCAGGGTCACCCTCCACCAGGGCCCCACTCATGTCTCCCACCACCCCCACCCCGCAGCACTGTGGGGCACCTGCCAGCAGGCCCCCACCCATGTCCAACTCATGTCTCCCACCACCCCCACCCCCCAGCCACCAGGGTCACCCTCCACCAGGGCCCCACTCATGTCTCCCACCACCCCCACCCCCCAGCACTGTGGGGCACCTGCCAGCAGGCCCCCACCCATGTCCAACTCATGTCTCCCACCACCCCACCCCCCAGCCACCAGGGTCACCCTCCACCAGGCCCCCACTCATGTCCCCTATCACCCCCACCCCCCAGCCACCAGGGTCACCCTCCACCAGGCCCCCACTCATGTCTCCCATCACCCCCACACCCCAGCAGTGCAGGGTCACCCTCCACCAGGCCCCCACTCATGTCTCCCACCACCCCCACCCCCCAGCAGTGCAGGCTTAACCTCCACCAGGCCCCCACTCATGTCCCCCTGCACCCCCACCCCCCTGCCACCATGTGCAGCCCCCACCAGGTCCTCACAATCCCCAATCATGTGCGTAATGGTCATCCTCCACAGCCAAAAAGACCTACCAAGTAACCCATTCACCCACATGGAAATGGAAATCACATGTTACACCCCCAATGTACATGAAGCAAATGAACCCATGTCCGTCACACACATATTTTCAAATTGAATGGGAAAACACACAACATGACATGCATGAAACCAATGAGATGAAACCACACAGTGAACAATGGAAAAAAAAATGTATTGAAAAAAATACAAATGCCAAAGAAAGAAAACTAACTACAATGTAAATGTGAAAAAATAAGCTGCATGTCCGCATAAAAACACAAAACTAGAAAATCAAATCCAAAAAATTATGTCCAAAGTGAAATGTAAAAACTCTCCATGCAACAAAGAACTATGTACAAAAATAACAAGGGTCCATCATCACAACTGAACTAAGGAAACCTCCTAAAAAACCTACCTAAATATCAACTATATACAAAAAGTGGAGCAGTGTCCGTCGACTCCAAATAATAATAAGAACGAAAGGAAACCTAAAACTAAAGAACTATATACAAAGGCGGCGGGCAAGTCCAGCGGCTCACTCTGTGGTGTTCCGGGCCAGGGCATCATCGAACTCCTGTTCGATGTCCCGGAGGCGGTCCAGTTCCATGGCCCCGAGGGTCCGCAGGGACGACGCCGTGTCCTCCTCCAACCCCCTGCGGATTGCCTCGAGGCACTCGGCCCGCCTCAGGGCCCTCCGCATGGAGTTCTCCGCCCTGACCATTGTGAGCCGCGCCTCTTCCGCCCGCCGCCGCTCCGCACCTATGGCGTGGCCCAACCGCTGCCACACGGAAGACACTCTCTGTCCTGGGTCCTCCTGCCCTCCGGCCGATGCCTGCCCCTCCGATGTCGAAGGCCCCGAGCCTTCATGGCTCCCACCATCTTGCTGCTGCTGCTGCTCTGCCTCTGCCCGTGCACTGCCTCCTGCTGCCTGCACATCCTCCGCCGGCTGGGGTGCAGTTGTATATGTGGCCACCCCTGCTGGACGTCCGACTCCCGACTGTGGCAGGGATGCCTCCTCCACCAGCCTGGCCGCACTGTCAGAGGCAGCTCCACAGGGCACCCAGGTGACTGATGGGTGGGAAGATGGCACAGAGGACGACTGGCGCGTAGGGGGTCCAGTTGAGGAGGGGGTCGGAGCAAGCCCCATCAGACAGCGGAATCCGGCCTGGGTGACCTGTCCCAGCAGGCTGACGTGGTCAACGAGCCATTCGAGATGACGTGCAGTCTCTCCATGAAAAGACTGCAGGTCACCTCGCATGGCCCGTTGACGCAACGCCACGCCAGCCAGGACAGGCTCAACCCGGTCCTGGATGGCCACGTCCGCAGGCAGAGGAAGGCCAGTTGACGTCAGCTCATCCCCTGCCTGAAAACGGGTCTGGACGTAGGCATCCCTGCTGGTGCAAGATGATGCAGGGACAGGATCGGGGACAGGATTGCACACAGGCACCTCCGCGGCCGCCTGTGCTGCCTCCTGTCCCTGGTCCTGCACTGCACCACTAGCACCAGTGGGATCCCCACCTCCAGACCCCGTCTCTGGTGCTTGCGCGGCCCCCTCCTCCACCAAACCCCCCACCAACCTGGATGACTCTGTGCCATCTTCCCCTGTTGGGCCCTGTGGGGTCCCAGCTGCCCCTTCTGCTGCCGAGGAGTCCAACTGCAACCTCCGCCTCTTGGACCTCCCCCCGGCAGCTGCGGCCTGGGACGCGGCACCGGACTCCTCACTCCCCGACGAGATGACAACACGGGAGGGGAGCCGGGCCTTGCGTCTCCGGCTGGCGGTCGGATCCCCGCCGCTGTGCTCCACAGCACCTTCTCCGCCCTCTTCATCAGTTGACGCTGCAGACAGGGAGAAACAAAACACAGGCATCAGGGCACTGTACAATGGACACATACACGCATGACAGTTGCACATGAGTGGCATTGGCAAACCTCAGACATGTCATCACAATCCCCAACACACATGTCATTGCAACTGGCACACATGAGCCATACCACAGCCATATCGCAACTGCCACCACCATCCCTACACATACAACAGCATCAGCAGCCAAAGGGGAGCCATACATCACATGCAACACAGGAAGTGCACCACACATGTACACACACCACCACACTTGCATGCATGTCTACACCTCTGCCAAGTGTCGCACTGTTCAGACGGGCATCCATGTCACATCTGCCAATCAGGCTTCCACATACCGCTGTCACATGCATCCATGTAGCATCACTGTTGCACCTTTGACAAATACACACACATGCACATGTACACAGTGCTCATACATGCAGCCGAAAACAACATACATGCCTGACATCACGGACATGTCTACTTACATACACATTCATCCAAACATGTGTGCACGCACAACTGCATTTGCCATGCAAGCCCACACACACAAGCACCATCCATGTCTCACACATTACAGCCCTCGCATGTGTCAGCCCCACGGCCCTGTACACCCCCACCCATACTCCACCCCATACAAACAGATGTGCAACCGGCACAATGGGGAATGATCACCACACGCCCTGCTCACAACCAGGATGCATGTACACTCACCGCTCGACTCCAGACGGCTCTGCTTCTCTAGGACCTGGACGTGGAGCGCTGGGGATATGCGTTCCAGGACCCCCATCTGTTCTTCCGACAAGTGGCCCCGGCGCCCCTTGGCATCCGCTGCCTTCAAGAGGCGCCGGGCCTTGTTCAGGGTCCTGGACCTGAAGTCCTCCCAGCGCTTCCTGACATGTTGTAAGTCCCGGACTGCCACCCCCTCCGCGTTGATGGCAGTCACGATGTCTGTCCAGATCCGAGTCCGTCCTTCCTTGTCGGCGCGGGAACTTCCAAAGAGGGCATCATACTGCCCCAGGACTTGCTCCACCAGGACACCAACTTCGGTGGCACTGAAGCTGGTGCCCCTCTGCCTCTCTGGCCGGGGGTTGTCAGTGGTCACAGATGGTGTTAGCCCCGACATGACAACCCCAGAGGCAGGAGTGGGTGGGCAACTGGGTCCTGGGGCTGGGCTGTGGAGCGATGGAATTCCAGTCGGGAGTCTTCGGTTCCAGCAGGGGTGGTCACAGCAACAGCACCCCTGGCTGATGTGCAGGCAGCAAATGGCAGTGCACGTGGGCAGCAGGCAGTCAGGCAGCAGCAGATAGCAGGTGGGAGCGTGCTCGGGGCTCTGGGGGGCAGTAATTCGGCCTTCTGGGCAGGAGCGTGGTCTCCCGTGTGCTCACGCGTGGCCAGCTTGGTACGGAGTGAATTGGCACGTGAAAATCCTGCACGTCAGCGTGAAAACCGAGGAAAGGCCCTTAGCGCGTAAGCGCGTCAGCACGCATACGCGATTCCATTGGACCAAAGGCCCTCAGCGCGTAAGCGCGTCTGTGACGTGACCCGCACGGGTGTTTCCCACACAGCACGTGATGACAGAGCACACGTGGAAAGACTGCACGTCAGAGTCTCATCGCGTGTAATTGGACAAAAGTGCGTGTACACGCGATTGGCCTATGTACGTGTATATGAGGTGTGCGCGGACACTTACACACGCAAGTACGTCAGCGCACCTGTATCCCGGTGTACGGCCATTTCCACCAATCACACGCAATGAGACTCTGACGTGCAGTCTTTCCACGTGTGCTCTGTCATCACGTGCTGTGTGGGAAACACCCGTGCGGGTCACGTCACAGACGCGCTTACGCGCTGAGGGCCTTTGGTCCAATGGAATCGCGTATGCGTGCTGACGCGCTTACGCGCTAAGGGCCTTTCCTCGGTTTTCACGCTGACGTGCAGGATTTTCACGTGCCAATTCACTCCGTACCAAGCTGGCCACGCGTGAGCACACGGGAGACCACGCTCCTGCCCAGAAGGCCGAATTACTGCCCCCCAGAGCCCCGAGCACGCTCCCACCTGCTATCTGCTGCTGCCTGACTGCCTGCTGCCCACGTGCACTGCCATTTGCTGCCTGCACATCAGCCAGGGGTGCTGTTGCTGTGACCACCCCTGCTGGAACCGAAGACTCCCGACTGGAATTCCATCGCTCCACAGCCCAGCCCCAGGACCCAGTTGCCCACCCACTCCTGCCTCTGGGGTTGTCATGTCGGGGCTAACACCATCTGTGACCACTGACAACCCCCGGCCAGAGAGGCAGAGGGGCACCAGCTTCAGTGCCACCGAAGTTGGTGTCCTGGTGGAGCAAGTCCTGGGGCAGTATGATGCCCTCTTTGGAAGTTCCCGCGCCGACAAGGAAGGACGGACTCGGATCTGGACAGACATCGTGACTGCCATCAACGCGGAGGGGGTGGCAGTCCGGGACTTACAACATGTCAGGAAGCGCTGGGAGGACTTCAGGTCCAGGACCCTGAACAAGGCCCGGCGCCTCTTGAAGGCAGCGGATGCCAAGGGGCGCCGGGGCCACTTGTCGGAAGAACAGATGGGGGTCCTGGAACGCATATCCCCAGCGCTCCACGTCCAGGTCCTAGAGAAGCAGAGCCGTCTGGAGTCGAGCGGTGAGTGTACATGCATCCTGGTTGTGAGCAGGGCGTGTGGTGATCATTCCCCATTGTGCCGGTTGCACATCTGTTTGTATGGGGTGGAGTATGGGTGGGGGTGTACAGGGCCGTGGGGCTGACACATGCAAGGGCTGTAATGTGTGAGACATGGATGGTGCTTGTGTGTGTGGGCTTGCATGGCAAATGCAGTTGTGCGTGCACACATGTTTGGATGAATGTGTATGTAAGTAGACATGTCCGTGATGTCAGGCATGTATGTTGTTTTCGGCTGCATGTATGAGCACTGTGTACATGTGCATGTGTGTGTATTTGTCAAAGGTGCAACAGTGATGCTACATGGATGCATGTGACAGCGGTATGTGGAAGCCTGATTGGCAGATGTGACATGGATGCCCGTCTGAACAGTGCGACACTTGGCAGAGGTGTAGACATGCATGCAAGTGTGGTGGTGTGTGTACATGTGTGGTGCACTTCCTGTGTTGCATGTGATGTATGGCTCCCCTTTGGCTGCTGATGCTGTTGTATGTGTAGGGATGGTGGTGGCAGTTGCGATATGGCTGTGGTATGGCTCATGTGTGCCAGTTGCAATGACATGTGTGTTGGGGATTGTGATGACATGTCTGAGGTTTGCCAATGCCACTCATGTGCAACTGTCATGCGTGTATGTGTCCATTGTACAGTGCCCTGATGCCTGTGTTTTGTTTCTCCCTGTCTGCAGCGTCAACTGATGAAGAGGGCGGAGAAGGTGCTGTGGAGCACAGCGGCGGGGATCCGACCGCCAGCCGGAGACGCAAGGCCCGGCTCCCCTCCCGTGTTGTCATCTCGTCGGGGAGTGAGGAGTCCGGTGCCGCGTCCCAGGCCGCAGCTGCCGGGGGGAGGTCCAAGAGGCGGAGGTTGCAGTTGGACTCCTCGGCAGCAGAAGGGGCAGCTGGGACCCCACAGGGCCCAACAGGGGAAGATGGCACAGAGTCATCCAGGTTGGTGGGGGGTTTGGTGGAGGAGGGGGCCGCGCAAGCACCAGAGACGGGGTCTGGAGGTGGGGATCCCACTGGTGCTAGTGGTGCAGTGCAGGACCAGGGACAGGAGGCAGCACAGGCGGCCGCGGAGGTGCCTGTGTGCAATCCTGTCCCCGATCCTGTCCCTGCATCATCTTGCACCAGCAGGGAGGCCTACGTCCAGACCCGTTTTCAGGCAGGGGATGAGCTGACGTCAACTGGCCTTCCTCTGCCTGCGGACGTGGCTATCCAGGTCCGGGTTGAGCCTGTCCTGGCTGGTGTGGCTTTGCGTCAACGGGCCATGCGAGGTGACCTGCAGTCTTTTCATGGAGAGACTGCACGTCATCTCGAATGGCTCGTTGACCACGTCAGCCTGCTGGGACAGGTCACCCAGACCGGATTCCTCCGTCTGATGGGGCTTGTTCCGACCCCCTCCTCAACTGGACCCCCTACGCGCCAGTCGTCCTCTGTGCCATCTTCCCACCCATCAGTCACCTGGGTGCCCTGTGGAGCTGCCTCTGACAGTGCGGCCAGGCTGGTGGAGGAGGCATCCCTGCCACAGTCGGGAGTCGGACGTCCAGCAGGGGTGGCCACATCAACAACTGCACCCCAGCCGGCGGAGGATGTGCAGGCAGCAGGAGGCAGTGCACGGGCAGAGGCAGAGCAGCAGCAGCAGCAAGATGGTGGGAGCCATGAAGGCTCGGGGCCTTCGACATCGGAGGGGCAGGCATCGGCCGGAGGGCAGGAGGACCCAGGACAGAGAGTGTCTTCCGTGTGGCAGCGGTTGGGCCACGCCATAGGTGCGGAGCGGCGGCGGGCGGAAGAGGCGCGGCTCACAATGGTCAGGGCGGAGAACTCCATGCGGAGGGCCCTGAGGCGGGCCGAGTGCCTCGAGGCAATCCGCAGGGGGTTGGAGGAGGACACGGCGTCGTCCCTGCGGACCCTCGGGGCCATGGAACTGGACCGCCTCCGGGACATCGAACAGGAGTTCGATGATGCCCTGGCCCGGAACACCACAGAGTGAGCCGCTGGACTTGCCCGCCGCCTTTGTATATAGTTCTTTAGTTTTAGGTTTCCTTTCGTTCTTATTATTATTTGGAGTCGACGGACACTGCTCCACTTTTTGTATATAGTTGATATTTAGGTAGGTTTTTTAGGAGGTTTCCTTAGTTCAGTTGTGATGATGGACCCTTGTTATTTTTGTACATAGTTCTTTGTTGCATGGAGAGTTTTTACATTTCACTTTGGACATAATTTTTTGGATTTGATTTTCTAGTTTTGTGTTTTTATGCGGACATGCAGCTTATTTTTTCACATTTACATTGTAGTTAGTTTTCTTTCTTTGGCATTTGTATTTTTTTCAATACATTTTTTTTTCCATTGTTCACTGTGTGGTTTCATCTCATTGGTTTCATGCATGTCATGTTGTGTGTTTTCCCATTCAATTTGAAAATATGTGTGTGACGGACATGGGTTCATTTGCTTCATGTACATTGGGGGTGTAACATGTGATTTCCATTTCCATGTGGGTGAATGGGTTACTTGGTAGGTCTTTTTGGCTGTGGAGGATGACCATTACGCACATGATTGGGGATTGTGAGGACCTGGTGGGGGCTGCACATGGTGGCAGGGGGGTGGGGGTGCAGGGGGACATGAGTGGGGGCCTGGGGGAGGTTAAGCCTGCACTGCTGGGGGGTGGGGGTGGTGGGAGACATGAGTGGGGGCCTGGTGGAGGGTGACCCTGCACTGCTGGGGTGTGGGGGTGATGGGAGACATGAGTGGGGGCCTGGTGGAGGGTGACCCTGCACTGCTGGGGTGTGGGGGTGATGGGAGACATGAGTGGGGGCCTGGTGGAGGGTGACCCTGGTGGCTGGGGGGTGGGGGTGGTGGGAGACATGAGTTGGACATGGGTGGGGGCCTGCTGGCAGGTGCCCCACAGTGCTGGGGGGTGGGGGTGGTGGGAGACATGAGTGGGGCCCTGGTGGAGGGTGACCCTGGTGGCTGGGGGGTGGGGGTGGTGGGAGACATGAGTTGGACATGGGTGGGGGCCTGCTGGCAGGTGCCCCACAGTGCTGCGGGGTGGGGGTGGTGGGAGACATGAGTGGGGCCCTGGTGGAGGGTGACCCTGCACTGCTGGGGGGTGGGGGTGGTGGGAGACATGAGTGGGGCCCTGGTGGAGGGTGACCCTGGTGGCTGGGGGGTGGGGGTGGTGGGAGACATGAGTTGGACATGGGTGGGGGCCTGCTGGCAGGTGCCCCACAGTGCTGGGGTGTGGGGGTGGTGGGAGACATGAGTTGGACATGGGTGGGGGCCTGCTGGCAGGTGCCCCACAGTGCTGGGGGGTGGGGGTGGTGGGAGACATGAGTTGGACATGGGTGGGGGCCTACTGGCAGGTGCCCCACAGTGCTGGGGGGTGGGGGTGGTGGGAGACATGAGTGGGGCCCTGGTGGAGGGTGACCCTGGTGGCTGGGGGGTGGGGGTGGTGGGAGACATGAGTTGGACATGGGTGGGGGCCTGCTGGCAGGTGCCCCACAGTGCTGGGGGGTGGGGGTGGTGGGAGACATGAGTTGGACATGGGTGGGGGCCTACTGCAGGTGCCCCACAGTGCTGGGGGGTGGGGGTGGTGGGAGACATGAGTTGGACATGGGTGGGGGCCTACTGGCAGGTGCCCCACAGTGCTGGGGGGTGGGGGTGCAAGGGGACATGTGTTGGTGTTCAAGGAGACATGTGCCTTTGCTGGGGGGCATGCCCATGTTGGGTGGGCTGCCTGCGGGACATGACCAGGGATGCAGGGTAGTCCCCTGTGGTGTGGGCTGCCTGCAGGGGCCGTGGAGGGTGTACAGGGTACACCTGGGAGGACCCACACTGTCAAATCACATGTGGGACTCCCCGGCACCCCTGAAATACACGTACCGTGCAGAAATCGCGTGTAAAACTTCCCGCGCACCCCTGAAATACACGCGCCCAGGCTATTCGCGTGTAAAACTTCCCGCGCACCCCTGAAATACACGCGCCCAGGCTATTCGCGTGTAAAACTTCCCGCGCAGCCCTGAAATACATGCGCCCAGGCTATTCGCGTGTGGAACTTCCCGCGCACCCCTGAAATACACGCGCCCAGCCTATTCGCGTGTGGAACTCCCCGCGCACCCCTGAAATACACGCGCCCAGGCTATTCGCGTGTGGAACTTCCCGCGCACCCCTCAAATTCACGCGCCCAGGCTATTCGCGTGTGGAACTTCCCGCGAACCCCTGAAATACACGCGCCCAGCCTATTCGCGTGTGGAACTTCCCGCGCACCCCTGAAATACACGCGCCCAGCCTATTCGCGTGTAAAACTTCCCGCGCACCCCTGAAATACACGCGCCCAGGCTATTCGCGTGTGGAACTTCCCGCGCACCCCTGAAATACACGGGCCCAGGCTATTCGCGTGTGGAACTCCCCGCGCACCCCTGAAATACACGCGCCCAGGCTATTCGCGTGTGGAACTTCCCGCGCACCCCTCAAATTCACGCGCCCAGGCTATTCGCGTGTGGAACTTCCCGCGAACCCCTGAAATACACGCGCCCAGCCTATTCGCGTGTGGAACTTCCCGCGCACCCCTGAAATACACGCGCCCAGCCTATTCGCGTGTGGAACTTCCCGCGCACCCCTGAAATACACGCGCCCAGGCTATTCGCGTGTGGAACTTCCCGCGAACCCCTGAAATACACGCGCCCAGGCTATTCGCGTGTGGAACTTCCCGCGAACCCCTGTAATACACGTAGCCCGCTCCCCCAGGCCCGATCGCGTGAGGAACTTCCCGCGCACCCCTCAAATTCACGCGCCCAGGCTATTCGCGTGTGAAACTTCACGCGAACCCCTGAAATACACGTAGCCCGCTCCCCCAGGCCCGATCGCGTGAGGAACTTCACGCGAACCCCTGTAATACACGTAGCCCGCTCCCCCAGGCCCGATCGCGTGTGGAACTTCCCGCGCACCCCTCAAATTCACGCGCCCAGGCTATTCGCGTGTGAAACTTCACGCGAACCCCTGAAATACACGTAGCACGCTCCCCCAGGCCCGATCGCGTGAGGAACTTCACGCGAACCCCTGTAATACACGTAGCCCACACCCCCAGGCCCGATCGCGTGTGGAACTTCACGCGAACCCCTGTAATACACGTAGCCCGCTCCCCCAGGCCCGATCGCGTGTGGAACTTCACGCGAACCCCTGAAATACACGTAGCCCGCTCCCCCAGGCCCGATCGCGTGAGGAACTTCACGCGAACCCCTGTAATACACGTAGCCCGCTCCCCCAGGCCCGATCGCGTGAGGAACTTCACGCGAACCCCTGTAATACACGTAGCCCGCTCCCCCAGGCCCGATCGTGTGAATAACTTCACGCGAACCCCTGTGATGCACGTACCCTGCAAATCGCGTGTGACACTTCCCGCGCACCCCGGTATACATGCACACGTATTTTTTGTCAGCGGGTGTCCGTGTTTGTGGGTACCCCTTTGCACGTCATTTTTCCTGGAGGGCCACAGTATGGGACATTCATCATGGCAGTATATAGGTGCTATTTGTTGGCGCACCTTTTGGCGCACATTTCTTACAGCCGCAGAGACGCTACCGCCTCCTTTCTTGTGGCGGTCGTGTTTGTGCCTGTGCGCTGGTTTGAGCGTGCGCTTTTTTCCCCTATTCTATTCCATGAATACGTGTTGTAGGCGAGCGTGTGGGCGTTCCGCGCACTTGTGCCCTGTACTTCCCCCGTGACGCCCACGTTTTGGCAAGTTGTTCCCCATTCCGAGTGTTACGCCCGTGTTCCGCCTACTTTTATTGCGTGCGCCGCGCTATGTGCGAATTTCGCTGTGGCCTGTGCGATTTTCGCTGTGACCTGGCGCACGCTGTTAGATGGCCTGTGCGCCAACGTGCGCCAACGTGCGCCGCGCACTTTTTTTTCGCACATCCACTGGTTTTCTCGCGCACGGCCTTCCATGAATCGACGTGCGCTGCTTTTCGTGCGATTTTCGCACGTTCACTGCGATTTTCGCTATTCCACTGCGATTCGCACGTTTTTGCCCACTTGCGCCGCGCTAATTATTCCATGAATCGGCCTCTATATGTGTTGTCAGGATTGTTTTTTGCGTTTCTATGAAGTACTAACATTTGCATACACAATGGGTCTCTAAAGTGTAAGTAAATGTTGTCAACAATTGGTGGTAATTGAAATAGAATATTCATTGCTACATTTGCATAGCAACTTACACCAACTATATTTGAGAATTTAAATGGTCCAGGTAGTTCTGTATCTAACTGCTTTTTTTGGAGTTTGTCTTCCTTCTTTAAAGAAGTACCTGGTTTACTTTCTCTAATTGATTATTTTTTGTTTGTGTTACTTGATGAAGTATTAGTTTCTTTTACTCTCTTTGGAGGATTTGCAGTGACGTCCTGTTGCATTTCTGTTTGATTTAGTTTTCTTTTACAACATTTTAGTTTTTGTGGAACAGAATATGTGTTTAGATAGGGAGTGTATAGTGAGCGAAGTCTATTATATTCTAAAATGCAAGGTATATCAGCGTTTACTTTACTTGCATCAAAGTTGATTAGAAATAGACCGTCAAGTGTACGTAAGCGTGAGAGTGCTACGTAGCTCATGCCTTCTTTAAAGACTGTGTTACCAATATCTATCATTGCTTTGTCTAGGGTAAGACCTTGTGATTTATGAATCGTGACTGTGTATGCAAGAGTTAGAGAAAATTGTTCTCTGCGTACATACATATCTTTGAAGAGAAGGAATCTAGCTGTTGAGCGTCCTATCCGTTTTACTTCTGAAAGTTTGTCAAAGAGTATATTGACAAACTGAATTTTGTTGTCACGTGGGTATGTTTGAAAGCCAACAACTGTACCTAGTGCTCCATTAACTAGTCCTTGGTCCACGTCAAGGTTACGTTTAAGCATTACTCTGCAATTTAAGGATAATTTTAACATCTTTTCTAAGCCTGCTGTGTTTGAGATTGATTTTTCTAAATTATTTAGTCTTGTTGTGGCTTGGTCACACATGGGTAGTGTCATACCATGTACATCTAGTTTGTCTGTGGCGCTAATTTCCATTATTGGTTGCATTTCTTTACTTAACATTATTTCATTGAATTTGAGACAGCTTGCAAGAGTTGGCATTAAGGCCATACAATTGACATTTTTGTGGGCTAATTGTTCCATAACATCTGTAGCACATGCATTATCGCCATAAAGTGCATTAATGTGCCGGGTTTTCAATGTTGCTTCTGCTTCTTTAGAAAGTATACCAACTCTCAAACTTTTTAAAATGTTGGCATAAGTTAGATCTGCAGATTGGCGCATGTTTTCTGTTAATTCTCTGTATTGGAAATGTTGCCAAAGGTTGACATTTCCAATGCTGCCAACAGTTTTATGGCAGAGTTTGTGCCCTAATGTTTTAAAAATAGGTTCACCTTTTACTGGTGTTAATTGAAAAAGATCTCCAAAAACAATAATGTGTTTTCCTGCAAAGAGCTCTTCATAGTCTGTTTTGAGTACTTCTTATAATCTGAGGTGAATCAAAGCTAACATCAGGTTGGAGACCATGCTCACTTCATCTATTAGTAGCATTTTCATTTGTTTCAATACTCTGCGTAATTCCATTGCAGCTTCTGCAGAAAGTTTGTAATAGTCTAATTTGTTCTGGTGTTCTACTGGTAATAGTAGTAATCGGTGTAATGTAACATCACCTATGTTGTAGGCAGCTAAACCTGTGGGGGCAGTGACAACAGCTGACAGTTTGTTGTTTGTCAATTGTTGAAGGAACTTACTAATGATTTTGATTAGGAATGTTTTGCCAGAACTAGCTTCACCACTGACGTACAGTAGTATAGGTTTATAATTATGCCAGGAACATTCTTTATTTTCATGTTTTACACCATGTGCAATTTGTTTTGTTACTTCTTGAAAAATGCTACTTTGCTCATTGTTTAGTTTTGATTGTAGTATAGTTAAGTCTTCCTTATCTTCATACTGACACATGGTGTTTTCTACGTCTATCATAGCTAATTCTGCCTCATTTGTTATTAGTGGTTCTCCCAGTGGCTCTTGGCTTCCTGTTACAGAAGGTTGACTACTGTCAGGAGATCCTTATCTAGTTGGGCTTGGAGTTCTTCTTCATGTTGCTGTTAATTGTGCAACATTGTTTTGTACTGTGTAAAGTTTACATCAGTTATAGTGCTTTCATTTGCTTTGAAAGCATCCTCATATTAGTCATAGTTATCTAGTAATTGTTCTTCTTTTCTCCATGGTTTGAAGAGTTGTAGCAGGGACATGTAATACACTTCTTTATGTTGAGGAGTCTTCAATGACAATTTGATATGATTAATTAAATTTGGTTTAGTGAGTTTAACTAAGCTGCCTTCACAGTCTGTCACTCTATATTTACCTTTTTTTTCATCAGGTTTCATATTATTTTTGTATGTGTAGTTTTGGGCTATTTGGTATAGACACATGTTTTCCAAAGTATTACTTCTGTTTGGGTAGTATGTGTCCAATAAATTGTTTTTTAAAATGTCTTGGCTGTTGGGATCATGTTTGGCTATTGTTTCTATATCTTCATATGATTTTAGAACTCTTTTTCTAGATTTAGCTGGACCAAGACTTAGCCATACTATATTTTCAGATTTACCATACAATGAAGTACCAGTTAAACGATCAGCTGCTTCATAAGATCCACATTCTCTATGGGTGAGCATTTTTATGCCCAAGCTGTATAATTTCTGAGTTACTGTTTTATCTGATGACAGGTCATTCCAGAGGTCTTGGAGCTCTGCCTTTTCTGCTTTAGTTAAGTATGCTGTGACATATCGTGCAACTGCAGTAGAATTGTCTGCAATGTACTACACATCTATGTTTGCATTCCATAAGTGGGCAATGATTGCATTATAATCATTGATGTTTTTCTTCTTTTCTTCTTATGTAATATGTATTTTTAGGTGACTTACCTTTAACACTATGTCTAACTGAAGACATGAGGTTGTTTACTTGACCTGTATTTGTAATTGGTCTAGGGAAACCAAATCGGCATTTGGTGTAGTATTTGCCTTTGTTTTTGTATTTGCGACGACAATATTTTCCACATTTGTGTCTTTGAAATTGTAAAATTTGTGCATGAAGATCACTATTTGTGGCTTCTGATGGAATTTCACAAGTGACATATTTTTCAATAAACTGTAAAACAGTGGCATCACTGTCTTGACCAAATTTAGGAGCATCTTTAATCCATAAAAGCATGTGGATATGTGGTGCTCCTCTGGCTTGGTATTCATTTCTCCAAAAGAAGTGTTGCACTTCTCCAAGGGGAGGAACAGTTTTATTACAAATAAAATGTAGCATAGCAATGAAGCGATGGTGAAAATATCTTGAAACATTAACAGGATCCAAAGAACAAAGTTCTCTCTATGTTTGTTTTGTTTTTATTTGATATGCGTAGGAAATCATGTAAATCTTCCCATGCATATTCTGCACAACTTAATGTAACAAACCAAGTGGGTGGGCCAAGGTTTCTGATCATACAACGTACATCTCCATGACGTCGAAACCAGTACTCTTTAGTACCACGCATATTTGCTAATAGATTTGTAATATTTGATTGTAAAACCTCATCCTTTTGTAGCACTTTCTCTAATAATTGTGTAGCTGTCATATTTTGAAAGTGTGATCCTGATTTTAATATGTGTGCAACTCCGTAACATAAAGTTGCTAGTTCACTTTCAAAGAGTAGGTGGAATATGTATTCCACATTTTGTCTAAATCTGGGATCTTCAGAATACATCTGTAATGAGCGGTATTCTGAAGCTGATATTTGAATAGGTCTATCATCGTACCTTCCTCCTTTGCCAGTAGGAAAGAGTAGAGGAAAAGCACGTGCTTCTATACTTTTTTCCCATATACTGATTGGCGATCCTTTTGTTTGATGCATTTGGTAAGTTTCCAGTACATCTTGTAAGGTGTCATTACAGTGCAAACGGTTGAATTGTATAATGGTCTAAAGTATTTGATATTGTAGCAGGATCTAGTAGCTCAAATTGACCAGCTTCTTGTGTTTCTTGAATTATTTCAGTCGTATCTCTCAAGTTTTCTTCAATATTAATTTCTTTGTAATATTCATTATTCTCTTTAAGATATTGGAAGGCTTGTCTAACTTTATATAAATCTACGAGCTGTTGCCATATTTTTTTGTCTTTTGTAGGTACTCCATTTACTAATTTAATTAAAGATTGCTGCATTGGACGTTGCACTCCTAGAGTATGCACATTTTCTTTTAGATTTAATGGTAAATAAACTACTTTTCCACGAATGCCTTTTACCAATTCAAAGGGAGGTAATTTTGCTGTTTTTGGTTGAAGGCGTATTATTGCTTGAAATGGGTGTACTGTTTGAATTATGATGCTCTCATATAAATTAAGTTGTTGTAGAGGTTCTGGTACTGGGTATAATTCCAAATTATTTGTGATAGAACGTGAAGGAGTTTGGTTGTTGTCATGTTTTGTAGTGCAATAACTGCAAAGTATTAAGTGCTCAGTTATTTCATATTTGTTTTCTGCTACAAGGTAGAGAGCTAATTCAAACCATTTAGAATCTTCATTGTCTTCTATTTTGTATGATAGGTCCACAGTTTTTGTGTTACTTTTATAAAAATTTCTACGGCAACATACACATACATGGTTTGGTACTTCAGCTGATGTACTTTTAAATTTTAGAATTTCTTTTTTGTATGTGTTTAGCAAAAGGTTGCCATGTGTAGAATTGTTGCTTAATTGGTTTAAAGGTATTTCATTCTGTAAATGGCTTTCACTTCCAAAATATTTTTTCTGGATATAGTGAATTTCTTCAAGTAGGTCTTTTGCTGTACCATGTAGAAGGATGTTATTTAACTTTGCTAGTGCTAAAGCAGGGCTTTTAGCATAGTACAGTTTATAGACTAGATTTCTTATAGTTGAATGATGTGTTGATATCCTTTTGATATCATGGAAAGTGGTTTTACAAGTAGGTCCTGTAATGCAGGCCAATGAATGTCCTTGTAGTCCTGTGTACTTGCGCACTGGACAGGTATCTATATTTTGCAGTAATTTAATTTTGATTTTGTCTTTGCTTTTTACATATTTATTGAGGAATTGGCATAAAGATTTGAAACAGTGTTTGGGAATGTTACACATTGACGTGCATGGCCATTTGTACACTAGACGTTCTGATTCAGTTGAATGGAGGGGTAATTCTAAGTTTTCAGGGCATATTTTTGTAAGAAATACTTTTTGTTCCATTATGGTATTATTAACTTTTTCATAACCTCGACCACTGCTATGTATGGCAATTGTATTCGTTTGCTTTTGTTTGTACGCTTCTTCATTAAAATATGGTTCTGTGCTTGTAGTGTGCTTTCACCTCCGCTGATACTTAAGAAGTCCTTTCTGTTGATATTTTGTGTATTGAGAAGTCTTTTTTCTAATTTAGTTATTAGTTTTGTTAGTGGTTTAATTGTGTTTAACAGTAAAATAAATGCATTTCTTTTGAGAAGAATTGCACTGTCCATCAATGCTTCTAAGATTAATTTCCTACGATAGGTTTTAAGCTTTGAACCTGATTTCTCTCCTGTTTTATAAGATTTTGAAGGACTTTGTGATGGTATATATTGGCTAAAATACTTTTCTTGGTATGCTTACTGTGCACTATATTAAAATTTGAAGAAGTAGTTTTATCTGTACTGATAGCTGATTTTCTGTTCATTGTTTTTTGGTTTGTTTTACATTTTGATAGAGGAAGCGAAGTTGCTGTACTTGAAACTTCTTGTGTTTCACTAAATGATTGTATTAGCTGTTTTGTTTCAACTTTTTTTACAAATTCTGCTAGAGATGGATGCTTATGTTAGACACCTTTATTTTCATTTGCTCTACTTTTGCGTTGCTTTCTACGGACTTGACTTTTGGTAGGCATTCTTTAGGGTCTGTTGAAAAAAATAAAGAAGATATGGGTTGGGGTGTTCTGGAATGTATGTGTGCTGTGTGCATGAGTGTTTGAGTAAGATAATAAAGATTTATGTAATGGTGTGTGATTGTGCATTGGGAACTAAAACTAGTAGGGATAGGTATTCTTGAATGTATGTGTTACTAAACTGGGGTTCAGATGACAAAAAAAAGTAAGCTAGTGGTGTGGAAAAGTACAAATAGTAAATCTAATGTATACAATTAAAACAGTTGTTTGTTCTATAATATGAAAATTGTAGTGGTTTCAGTTGGGTAATTTGTTTGTCCAAAAATAGAAATTTGTGGGCCATTCTGGCTGTAAATCGCTGTTTAAGACATGGACATTTTTGAACAAAGTGGTACAAAATCTCTATTTTTAGAAACCGAAATAGCTCGTATTAACGTTATAGTATATTTGATTAATAATACAAATATTATGGTGATATTTTACTTACTTTTTTAAAAAATTAACAGGTAACTTCTTAGTTTTTCTTTCGTCTTCAAATTCGGCTGCTTCTTTTCAGGAAACTGGTCTTCACTGCAATTGTAAAAGCTTCAAATTAGTAACTTTGTTTGTATATAGCACTCTTTTTAATTTAGATATTGATTTTTTTAATTGAAATCCTCAGTGCCTTCTTTAAAACCATTAAACTAATTTATTTACATAAGATACATTGCATCAGTTCAGTACATATGATATGTTCTTAATGAACAAATTGTATTGAATGACTAATTGTAGCAAAAAAAAATATCTTTACTATGTCTTGTGAAATTTATAATATATTAGTGAATACCACTATTTCTGTAAGTAAACTGTTCTAGGTAATAGCGCCTCAATGTCATGTCTAATTTAAAGTAATTAAGTAAATAAATAAATAAAAACAAAAAATATGAAATTGTATAAGTATTTTTATGAAGGTTTAAACATAGATTGTGTTT
The DNA here is from genome assembly GCF_040938575.1 of Ambystoma mexicanum. NCBI lineage: Eukaryota > Metazoa > Chordata > Amphibia > Caudata > Ambystomatidae > Ambystoma > Ambystoma mexicanum. Next base: position 1,270,397,893 of record NC_090935.1, on the reverse strand, counting down.
GCATGCAATTTTGTTTGAACATATGTAGTCTATATATTTCATTTAAAAAATGTTAGTTTAACATGATTTGAGTGTGTGTGTATAAAGAAAGTAAATAGTATAAAGGTTTATATGTGATAGTTGATTTTAGGAAATTGAAAAAAGTACAGTAAATTCATTTTACAGATTTTACAAGGTAAAAGTCTGTTTGAAAATGTGTTCATCTACTATACAGAAAATATGCATACCTGAAGTTTGTGTTCATGCATATGGATATGCATGGAGCTGCAAGTAGAAATCTTGAAGACTTGTACAGTCTTTCTGGTAGATGCTGCTTGCCAATGATATGACACTTGTACCAAGAGAGAGATTCAGAGTACATTTGCAGTGCTGATCTATGATGATGCAGTTAGATGTGGAGGTCTTCAATGTAATTGGTGCATGGTCATGTGATTTTTGAGGTACATCCAATGAGGGAATGGCAGAGAGAGTGTAGTGGAAATGGTAGAAGGGCTGTTCATGTTACGATATGTCCGCGGACATGGCGGTAGTTTGCGGACATCGGGAGTTACATCCGGGGATTTTTGGGTTCAGAAGACATGCAAATGAGAATAAGCACTGAAAGGGATTGGTCAGGAAAGTTTGGTGGGTGTGTTGTGCCAGAAGAGATTTTCTCAGATACTATTTTTGCTGAGAGAACAAAAGATAGCTATGGCTGTGTGTTTCAGAAAACAGATTGTTTGGATTTTAGGAGATTCGTGGATACATTGGTTGAAGGTGCATGCAGAAAGCTGTGGAGTAGCTGTAGATCTTGGATTCCCACATGTGGAAGTACACTGGCATGGAGTACGTGGAATGAAGTGGTTGGACTTGCTACCTCTCTGTGCTACTTTGGAGACAGAGCAACATCCAGACATAATTGTAATTCATTGTGGAGGGAACAGTTTAGGACATGTGACTGGAATTTTTTTGCAATTTGCTATGAAAGAAGGACTTAGGAAGGTTATGGACATGTTTCCTAATTCTCAAGTGATATTTTCACGGATTGCGCAGAGACAAATGTGGCTTTGTTCTTCTTCATTTGGTCCACAAATGGAAAAAGCAAGGCGCAATGTTAATAAGGCTGTTTGTGCCTTTCTAAGAGATTTTGGCATGTCTTCTTTTCACAATGAAAATATTATGTTTTGTAGTACATACATTTTTCGCAGAGATGGAGTCCATCTTACTTACGCTGGCAATCAGATTTTTCTGAGAAATGTACAAAATGCATTGCGAACTTTTTTGGAATTACAACATCGATTTTGAAGTAGATGTTAAGCATTTACAATTTTTGACTTACAAACACCAACCAAAGGCTCTTTTCAGAGCCACCACTTCTTTCCAGAGAAAATTACAATGTTTGTGATGGAGTAGCAACCCAATTTTTTTAATGTTCGCGAACTGTCCGCGGACTTCTAAAAAATACAAAGAGCCCTGCTTCATTTATTTTCACTTCTATTTTTTAACTGGGAAAGGCGGCTCTGAAAAGAGCCTTATTTTTTTTGATTTTTGTAATTTTGTATTTTTTTTGGTTTTTCAGACACGACACACTAGGAGAGGAGGGTAAAGGAGGGTAAAGGGGGGGACACCAACCACAGGGATAAGAAAGGGCAAGCTGAGAGAGGAAGATGTAGAGTGGGTTTTATTTGGGTAGTGAGCAGGTCTTCTCGTGCTCTGAGACGATAGTCTCAAAAGCACTCCGAAGTCGCTCCCCCCTGCAGAGCACTGTGTCACAGTACATACATACAACTGTGACCCTCGAAAGGTAAGGGTCATCAGCATTCTGTATGGCCTGTGAGGCAGCTTGAGGAAGACGCTGTCCCACAGAGGTGGTCCTTGTGGTGACATGATCAGAAACAGAGGATGAAATAGAGGAAATCAACCTGCTACGTTCTTCGCAAGGTACAACCCTGCGAATAGCCCCAGAGTGAAATGACCTCAGGTGTCGCTTCATAGTAGTGGTCCCAAAGCTGTACTTACCGTGCTTCCCGCGACTGAGTATCATTTTGCACTCATTGCAGGTAACACGGTTCGCACAAGCCTTAGGAACATTACCATGAATGGTAAATAACTGCCACACCCAAGACTCACGCCTAGTGCAGGTAGTAGGGTTTTCCTTGACCTCATTCTCATTATCCTCTTCTTCCTCCTCCGCATCCTCACTCCTGTTCCCCTCTTCAGGCCCTTGGGGAGGTGGTGGTGGTGGAGCGGGTGGGTGTGGTGCTGAAGCAGGTGCAGCACCAAGTGGCAGTTCAGCAGCCAAGGATGCCATCTCGATGATGGTGTAGTCTTCAGGTGGCAGCAAAAATCACTGTGTTCTGAAGAATAGCCAGAAACACAATGGGAAAAAAAGCTCTTGGGCGTGGTCTTTTATAAGGGTGCTTTTTGCGCGGTTCGCAGACATGCGCACTGTCCGCGGACAGATCGAACACAAAAAAAGGATCGGAAAGTTTCAAAAGGTATATAGAAACTCAAGATTGCTATGTGGGACTTGTGCCATGGTGAGATTTTATTGAAAAATATTATGGATTAACTGAAAATGTACTTTTAGATTGTTCGGGGACACGAACAGTGTCCGCATTTCAGGACACACGATGAGCGTGGGCGCGGTCATATGATCCGTTCGCGAACTAGTCCGCGATGGAAGCGCCTGTCCGCAGGACACCAAGTGCACGGAGATTGGTTAGCGCATGCGCATTGATGTCCTACAGACACTGTTCGGGTTCTGAAGTAATTAAAAGTGCGTCACACGTGAAACGAACATTTCAGGACACCGCATGTGTTCTTAGAACAGTTTAAACTTGGTAGCGAACAGTAAGGACAGATATAGTGTTCTTCAGGACACGTGTAATTTCGTTTATGTACGAACATTTCAGGACACCAATTGTGTTCTTAGAACAGTTTCAATTGGGTAGCGAACACTACGAACAGGTATAGTGTTCTTCAGGACACCTCCATTTTCGTTTACGTACGAACATTTCAGGACACCAATAGCGTTCTTAGAACAGTTTGAACTTGCTAGCGAACAGTACCGGACAGGTATAGTGTTCTTTAGGACACTTTAATTTGTGTTTGTTTACGAACAATTCAGGACACCGCGTGTGTTGTTAGTACAGTTTCATGTTGCTAGCGAACACTACGAACAGTTGTACTGTTGTTCAGGACACATCATTTTCGTTTATTTACGAACATTTCAGGACACCAAGTGTGTTCTTAGAACAGTTTCAACTTGCTAGCGAACAGTGCGAACAGGTGTGGTGTTCTTCAGGACACCTCCATTTTCGTTTATGTACGAACATTTCAGAACACTCGCACTGTCCGCGGACACTTTTATTGTTTTAAAAAAAAAAAACTATTCACAATACAATATAAAAATTAAACTTTATTTAACATATATTAATCATTTATGACAGAGAAGGTGAGGCAGAAACAGAAACAAAAACTGGAGAATTTGGGGTTTCAACATGATTGGTATTAGGTGAAGAAGGGATGGAAGTCTCATCAAAACGTTTTGGATTATGGAGAGGGTTTGGGGATAATTGACTGGGATATGGTGAGGAGGGACAAGTACATGTGGGGCAATGGTACGAGGTTTTTGGTTTGAAATGATTTTCTACAAAAGTTTTTAAATTATTAAAATTAGCCAACAATACATCCATTTTTTCCTCTATATTGTGAAGACTGTTATCCATAACAGGGTTTTCTGAAGTTTTTTCTATTTTGGTATGCTCTGTACAAAAAAATAATATATATGTTAAATGTATAAAAAAAAAAAAAAATGGTTTATATTATAAAGTGTTTACCATTAGTTTCACTATCTTGTGACATTTCTTCATGTGGGAAATTGTCCTCTAGCCATTCCAGAGTACTAGACATTTCTGTGAGAAAAAAAAAAAAAGATAATATATTTTTTAATCTAATACAGAAAGTTTATAAATATATGAGTAAAATGAAGTACACTTACTACTTCTGGTAAGATAAGTCCTATGTATTCAGTGGGTCTGGTCTTGTTCTCAGTTCTGTTGTGTCTGTGAGGTAATTATGTTGGAAGCCAATTTATCTTCTTGTGGTATATTCCATTTCAGAACATATTGTATTTAAATGAATGGTTAGTGTGTTACATATATGGGTTACATTTCTTATGTATTACTATATATAATGTGTTTGTGTGCTGCTTTTTGAATTTGTTAAATGTTCCTATATTATGATATAACAATCAAACATACCCCACCACCCCCCCCACAGTTTTTAGGTAGTGGTACTGTTCTCCGAACATGTCAGTGAACATTAAATAAGTTCGCGGACATCAAGTTCATAAGAAGAGATCTAGTCAGTTCCATATGACATGTATATAAAGTCAAAGTCATTATTGTTAAGTTGTGCTACCAAAAAACTATGAAATTCAGTGACAAAACTTTGTTAAAGGGACGTTATGGTTAAGTTGCGCTACTAAAAACCTATGAAATTCAGTGAAAAAAACTTTGTTAAAGGGACGTTATGGTTAAGTTGCGCTACTAAAAACCTATGAAATTCAGTGAAAAAACTTTGTTAAAGGGACGTTATGGTTCCAAGTAAAACCGAAAAACCCTTGAAATTCGCCAGTTATGCTAAGCTAAGCAACCATAACTCGCGCCACCACCGTGCACTGCTAAGACTAACACCCAGGACATCAAAGATGACATCACAAATGTCATTGATGACATCACTGATGACATCACATGTGTATGTACTTCTCATGAAATATGTGTAGAAGGGATTCTTATTATGTTGCGAAAAAAGTGTCAAGAATCATTGCAAGAAATATACCCTAATAAGTGCATTGAACGATGCATTGATATAAATAGCATCCTATTATGGGGTTCTATCTAGTATACTAAGCTACTCATACAGAAACATAACATTGTGTGCAGCGTACAAGATGAAGGTATGATATTCGTAATGTTATTAGGTTGAATAATTAAATTATCATTGTTTTCTTAATAGATTTTTGTGTACTGTGAAATATGTAATAAGTAGCTAATAAAACCCATGTATTACATAATTGCATTACTATAGACAAAACACAAAGACACAAGAACACATACCAATATGGGTATATACAGGGAAAGTGAAGTTAGCAAAAAAGCACAAGTAGTAGCAGAAACAATTCATAACTTAACTGATTAGTTTCATGCAAATAAATTATTGCTCTGTTTCAAAGCTGCTATTTACCCTATGTATATGTATCATTTGATGTGATTGGACCCTAAGGAAAGTAGTGTGAGTACAATGTATACAAATATGACCATATACAAGGAAAGGAAAGCCATAAAAAAAACAACAGAACTATCAGAAAGTGCTCATAAGTCTAGTGATTATCTTTATGCACAAAAAGGATTGCTGTCTTTCAAGCTTGTGTTTTCCCATATGTGTATGTTTCATATGATGTGACTGTACTCTAAGGGAATTACTGTAAGAACCTACTAGAAGGATATGTCTACAAATAAAATAAAATTCTTAGTTTCTGACTGTTACTGAAGAAAACCATGTGGCCTAGATATGTCAGCAAAAGAAAAAATAGTGAGCCAGACATGTGATGTCATCAGTGATGTCATCAATGACATTTGTGATGTCATCTTTGATGTCCTGGGTGTTAGTCTTAGCAGTGCACGGTGGTGGCGCGAGTTATGGTTGCTTAGCTTACCATAACTGGCGAATTTCAAGGGTTTTTCGGTTTTACTTGGAACCATAACGTCCCTTTAACAAAGTTTTTTCACTGAATTTCATAGGTTTTTAGTAGCGCAACTTAACCATAACGTCCCTTTAACAAAGTTTTTTTCACTGAATATATATATATATATAATAAATAGATACAAACATACAAATACAATATATGCAATCATCAACAAGATACTAGTTGATTTGATAAGGAGGTTGTGGAGGGTTTGTGGTCATGCCCATGGGGCACCTTGTAAGAATCGCATGGGGTGACAACCCATACTTGGGGTTGGCATTGTTACAAATGTGGAGCAGGGCAAGGGTCAATGCTTCTGGCCTCTTGAGGCCAACCCACTGGCTAACCTTGGAGAGTCACGTTTTAATGTCCCCTTTTCTTGTTCTGCAATACTGCTGGACTCTAGATGATAAGCACACTGTAGGGCATGGTAATATTTAAAGGTTTGCAGATATATCTAATGACCTGGCCTGTGAAGTGGGTGCTCACTGTTTATTTTGACTGTGAGACCAAATTAGGTAATACATTTCATTAGCCACCTTTTTGCCACTGAATTGGCATCTGCCTTCCTATAAGCATAGGTCTCCACCCACCGCAAAACAGTTCTAGAAAATATTCATAGGATAGACTTCTGGAGTGCTGGATAAAGTCTATTTGATTTTTTTTGAAAGGGCCTTCAATGGACAGTTGTCTGGAAAGCAGTCTTGACAGCCTGACCAATATTGTGCGTTAAGCAGAGGTACAAGTGCTACAATAATGGTCAGCTACAGTGGGGAAATAAGTAGAAAATAAATTGCGGTTAACAAAATCAATCATGCCTGTGTTACCAGCAAGAGCTGCTGAGTGGGTCAGTCGAGCGATGTAGCCTAAAAGTGATCAAGGTGCTACCGGGAGGCTATCACCATGCGTCATAGGGTACTGCTTCCCATCTTACAATTTCTGAAAGACCACTATGCTTTCTCTTGTTCAGGAGCTAGATCCTGCAACACTGCCAGACTACAAAGGGTGATGAGTGGGACTGTTTCACTAGAACAAAAACAAGGACATAATCAGGAGACAAGTGGCCTCAGTGGAGCCATGTTTCTGGCAGAGTCGTCAACCAGACAGTTTCCTTGATCAACATCAGAAGTGGGAAACACATGTGATTTGCACGTAACTATTGGAAAGGTAGGGTTTCGGCCAAAAAGACTGAATCCAAATGACCTACCCATCTAATAGTTCGAAATTAGGTGCCACCAAATGTTCTACCTACCAAAAGTTCAACTTTCGATAAATAGAACATATAAAATGGCTGGGGGAGCTGTGGGGGTGTCCCCTTCAGTTGCACCACAGTCAGACATAAAAAAGGCTGCGGGGGTGTTCCCCGCAACGCCCCGCTCACTATACAGTATAGTATAGTATAGTGAGTGGCGGTTGCGGGGGACACCCCTGCAGCTATCCCGTAGTCACAAAAAAGAAAAGGCTGCAGGGGTGATCCCCGCAACACCTCGCTCACTATACTATACAGTATAGTGAGCAGAGGTTGCAGGGGAAACCCACGCAGCTGACCAAAAAAAAAAAAAAGGAAAAGCCCCTGCTGCGCTGGTTCCCCCCGATTACGTAAAGGGAACAGGCATTGCAGGGACATGATGAAATGGAATGCAAGGTAGGTAGGGGGTGAGGGGTGGGTGGGTGTCAGGGGGGTGTTTGGGTGTTCACAGTGTGGGTAGGGGTGTGGGTAGGGGCGTGGGTAGGGGTAGGGGCACATCGGTAATGTTCAGGGGAGAAAAGTCCAAAGATTATTTTGAAAAAATTATCTTCGGTCTTTTCTCCCTCGAACATTTCCGCTTCGCCTATCAACCCCAAATCAGGTCAAAGCAGTAGGGCATCTAATAAGACAGCTACATATGATCCATTTGAGACAGAGGTTCCAGCTGAGGTAAAGAAACCTTGTTGTTTCCACAGTGTGGTGAAATTGTGGTTAACACCATGATCATAGAGGGCATCAGTATGAATAGTGGCTGCCCTGTCTTTCGCTATAATGTAGGCACTTGTAAGAGCAAGCAGTACAGTAACCTCAGCAGAACAGGCAATTGGCAAGGGATAGTCATCTAGCATGTCATACTTTGCATAACCTGCTGGACCCTGGAGATCCCTTAAAACAAGATGGCTTAGCCTAGAGAATCAATCTGAACTTCTGTAGATATCTGAGGGTTAGGAGGCTTTCAGCAACAATTAGGCAGTCATGTAGCTTATCATCATACAGTATCAGATACTGAGACGAAGTTTTCAGAATAGAGCAATTAAATATAGTCACATTAGCAGCAACAAGTAGTAGCTTTTCATATTTGTCAAATGGGAATTAGACATATACAGGATGGATTTTCCCTGTTAGAAGCAAAGCCACAGTAACAGTAACTAAAACCAAAGTGTATGCCTTTTCTGACAATAGGTCAGTTTTAGTAAAGGTGGAAGGAGAAGCGGCAGTCGTGCTGCAACTGTGTCAACAACTGAGCTGAAGTAAGCAACAGGACTTTGCGTGGCACCAAGTAATTGTGTCAAAACTCCTAGAACAATACAATCACTTTAGTCACAATAAAGGGCAAATGGTTTCTAGTTATTGGGCAGAACCATAGGAACGGCTTTGAATAATTGTTGTTTGATCCTGGTAAATGCTTCATCTACTTCTGGGGGCCGTGGAAAAGATCCAGGAGTGGAGTCAAGGTTAAGCGCTTCCAAAGGATTTACAATAGAGTCATCATCCATTACCTATTATCAACAGTAACTATGTTGCCTGCAACCACAAACCTACCCTCACTCTCCCCGTCGCACACACAGCAAAACAAACCCCATACCTGGGTCCGGCCTTTCCTCCACTGCACTGCATCACTGTATTTAACAACAGTACAGCTACGACTCAAAGAAACACAGTGCAAGAAAATGCATCTTAAAAAAAAACACCATTACTTTCAGTCATTGTACCCTGAAGCATGCATCTCTCGAAATTGAATATTGTAGGGTACAGGGCAGTCATTTGGCTGGGTTCAGTGTGATATGTTCGGGTTCTACGTTCAGTATGCATCCAACCTCATTTGCCTCAGAGGGCCATAATTATGGTGAAACATGGTCCAACAATTCCTGCTGCAAAGAGGGAGTGCTGTTTTGCAGCCCGTCCAGCTAGGCATACGGGTCCTATGACACAGCAAAAACATCTAGTAGCCTATATGCAGGGACGTCCAGACAAAAGCTATCAGTTGTATAGTGACTAGTGCAACCCAGTTTACAAAGCAGATCTATGGTTCTTTACTATGGTTAAGTTGCTGTTTCCATAGGAAGAGCATTTTTTGGGTGGCTTATAACTTCGCTCTCCCTGGACGGATCCTCACCAAACTTTGCAAAAACAGTATTTGGGTCACTCTGAATTTTTTTGCAAAGTTTGGTGAGGATTCGTCCAGGGGGGAAAAGTTATAGGGGGGGTACCAAAACTTTTTTTTTCCCATAGACTGAATGGGAAACATTTTTTGCTCGCGCCTACAGCCCAAACCGCTGGACGGATTTCCACCAAATTTGGACCAGTCGCAGCGGCTTGGTCCCAAAAGCGTGCTTTTGCAAATTTGGTGAAAATCCGTCCAGTAGTTGTTTTTAAAATGACCAAAAAGTAGGTAAAAAAAAATTAGTGATATCTGTGTTCGGTTCGCGGACACACTATCCTGTTCGCTCCGCGGACGGTGTCCTGATTGGCCAATCGTCTTGCGTGATGTTCGCGGACATGCAACGTGTTCACTGATTGGACGGCGTGGAGCGTGAAGCACGTCAGATTTTTCGGTAGCGCCCGCCATCTTGGATTCGCGGACGTCCGCGGACAGCGCGGTGAAACTTTGTTCAAATTGTGTATTTAGTAGAGTGTGTTGGTGTGTAGGAGTGTTTGGGGAGGGTGGGAGTGTATGAGATAGGATGAAAGTTGTGTTTTTTATGTGTTAGACGTTCTTTTTGTGTTCGATTTGTTTGCGGACATCACGGGTGTTCTGAAATGTTCTAAATAAACTGACTGGGGGTGTTCTAAGGACTCAATATGTGTCAGTTCTGTTCGCAAGCAAAGTGAAACTGTTCTAAGAACACTCGCGTTGTCCGAGGAGTGTTCGTAGGGGGTGTCCTGAGGACGCCGTCCTTATTGTTCTCTGTCAAGTTGAATGTGTTCTAAGAACACCCGCGGTGTCCTGAAATGTTCGCAAATAAACAAAATGGGGGTGTTCTGAAGATGTTTTTGAGAACACTCCCGGTGTCCTGAAATGTTCGTGGGGGGCGTCCTGAGGACGCTGTCCGTATTGTTCTCTGTCAAGTTGAATGTGTTCTAAGAACACCCGCGGTGTCCTGAAATGTTTGCAAATAAACAAAATGGGGGTGTTCTGAAGACGCTTCTAAGAACACTCGCGGTGTCCGGGGAGTTTTCGTAGGGGGTGTCCTGAGGACGCTGTCCGTATTGTTCTCTGTCAAGTTGAATGTGTCCTAAGAACACTCACGGTGTCCTGAAATGTTCGCAAATAAACAAAATGGGGGTGTTCTGAAGATGCTTCTAAGAACACTCGCGGGTCCGGGGAGTTTTCGAGGGGGTGTCCTGAGGACGCTGTCCGTATTGTTCTCTGTCAAGTTGAATGTGCCCTAAGAACACTCGCGGTGTCCTGAAATGTTCGCAAATAAACAAGATGGTGGTGTTCTGAAGACGCTTCTAAGAACACTCCCGGTGTCCTGGAATGTTCGTAGGGGGTGTCCTGAGGACGCTGTCCGTATTGTTCTCTGTCAAGTTGAATGTGTTCTAAGAACACCCGCAGTGTCCTGAAATCTTCGCAAATAAACAAAATGGGGGTGTTCTGAAGACGCTTCTAAGAACACTCGCGGTGTCCGGGGAGTGTTCGTAGGGGGTGTCCTGAGGACGCTGTCCGTATTGTTCTCTGTCAAGTTGAATGTGTCCTAAGAACACTCGCGGTGTCCTGAAATGTTCGCAAATAAACAAGATGGTGGTGTTCTGAAGACGCTTCTAAGAACACTCCTGGTGTCCGGGGAGTGTTCGTAGGGGGTGTCCTGAGGACGCTGTCCGTATTGTTCTCTGTCAAGTTGAATGTGTCCTAAGAACACTCGCGGTGTCCTGAAATGTTCGCAAATAAACAAGATGGTGGTGTTCTGAAGACGCTTCTAAGAACACTCACGGTGTCCGGGGAGTGTTCGTAGGGGGTGTCCTGAGGACGCTGTCCGTATTGTTCTCTGTCAAGTTGAATGTGTCCTAAGAACACTCGCGGTGTCCTGAAATGTTCGCAAATAAACAAAATGGGGGTGTTCTGAAGACGCTTCTAAAAACACTCGCGTTGTCCGGGGAGTGTTCGTAGGGGGTGTCCTGAGGAAGCTGTCAGTATTGTTCTCTGTCAAGTTGAACGTGTCCTAAGAACACTCGCGGTGTCCTGAAATGTTCGCAAATAAACAAAATGGGGGTGTTCTGAAGAGGTTTTTGAGAACACTCCCGGTGTCCTGGAATGTTCGTAGGGGGTGTCCTTAGGACGCTGTCCGTATTGTTCTCTGTCAAGTTGAATGTGTCCTAAGAACACTCGCGGTGTCCTGAAATGTTCGCAAATAAACAAGATGGTGGTGTTCTGAAGACGCTTCTAAGAACACTCACGGTGTCCGGGGAGTGTTCGTAGGGGGTGTCCTGAGGACGCTGTCCGTATTGTTCTCTGTCAAGTTGAATGTGTCCTAAGAACACTCGCGGTGTCCTGAAATGTTCGCAAATAAACAAAATGGGGGTGTTCTGAAGACGCTTCTAAAAACACTCGCGTTGTCCGGGGAGTGTTCGTAGGGGGTGTCCTGAGGAAGCTGTCAGTATTGTTCTCTGTCAAGTTGAACGTGTCCTAAGAACACTCGCGGTGTCCTGAAATGTTCGCAAATAAACAAAATGGGGGTGTTCTGAAGACGCTTCTAAGAACACTTGCGGTGTCCGGGGAGTGTTCGTAGGGGGTGTCCTGAGGACGCTGTCCGTATTGTTCTCTGTCAAGTTGAATGTGTCCTAAGAACACTCGCAGTGTCCTGAAATGTTCGCAAATAAACAAGATGGTGGTGTTCTGAAGACGCTTCTAAGAACACTCGCGGTGTCCGGGGAGTGTTCATAGGGGGTGTCCTGAGGACGCTGTCCGTATTGTTCTCTGTCAAGTTGAATGTGTCCTAAGAACACTCGCGGTGTCCTGAAATGTTCGCAAATAAACAAAATGGGGGTGATCTGAAGACGCGTCTAAGAACACTCGCGTTGTCCGGGGAGTGTTCGTAGGGGGTGTCCTGAGGACGCTGTTCGTATTGTTCTCTGTCAAGTTGAATGTGTCCTAAGAACACTCGCGGTGTCCTGAAATGTTCCCAAATAAACAAGATGGTGGTATTCTGAAGACGCTTCTAAGAACACTCGCGGTGTCCGGGGAGTGTTCGTAGGGGGTGTCCTGAGGACGCTGTCCGTATTGTTCTCTGTCAAGTTGAATGTGTCCTAAGAACACTCGCGGTGTCCTGAAATGTTCGCAAATAAACAAGATGGTGGTGTTCTGAAGAAGCTTCTAAGAACACTCGCGGTGTCTGGGGAGTGTTCGTAGGGGGTGTCCTGAGGACGCTGTCCGTATTGTTCTCTGTCAAGTTGAATGTGTTCTAAGAACACCCGCGGTGTCCTGAAATGTTCGCAAATAAACAAAATGGGGGTGTTCTGAAGAGGTTTTTGAGAACACTCCCGGTGTCCTGGAATGTTCGTAGGGGGTGTCCTTAGGACGCTGTCCGTATTGTTCTCTGTCAAGTTGAATGTGTCCTAAGAACACTCGCGGTGTCCTGAAATGTTCGCAAATAAACAAGATGGTGGTGTTCTGAAGACGCTTCTAAGAACACTCGCGGTGTCTGGGGAGTGTTCATAGGGTGTGTCCTGAGGACGCTGTCCGTATTGTTCTCTGTCAAGTTGAATGTGTCCTAAGAACACTCGCGGTGTCCTGAAATGTTCGCAAATAAACAAAATGGGGGTGTTCTGAAGACGCTTCTAAAAACACTCGCGTTGTCCGGGGAGTGTTCGTAGGGGGTGTCCTGAGGAAGCTGTCAGTATTGTTCTCTGTCAAGTTGAACGTGTCCTAAGAACACTCGCGGTGTCCTGAAATGTTCGCAAATAAACAAAATGGGGGTGTTCTGAAGACGCCTCTAAGAACACTTGCGGTGTCCGGGGAGTGTTCGTAGGGGTGTCCTGAGGACGCTGTCCGTATTGTTCTCTGTCAAGTTGAATGTGTCCTAAGAACACTCGCGGTGTCCTGAAATGTTCGCAAATAAACAAGATGGTGGTGTTCTGAAGACGCTTCTAAGAACACTCGCGGTGTCCGGGGAGTGTTCATAGGGGGTGTCCTGAGGACGCTGTCCGTATTGTTCTCTGTCAAGTTGAATGTGTCCTAAGAACACTCGCGGTGTCCTGAAATGTTCGCAAATAAACAAAATGGGGGTGTTCTGAAGACGCTTCTAAGAACACTCGCGTTGTCCGGGGAGTGTTCGTAGGGGGTGTCCTGAGGACGCTGTCCGTATTGTTCTCTGTCAAGTTGAATGTGTCCTAAGAACACTCGCGGTGTCCTGAAATGTTCCCAAATAAACAAGATGGTGGTGTTCTGAAGACGCTTCTAAGAACACTCGCGGTGTCCGGGGAGTGTTCGTAGGGGGTGTCCTGAGGACGCTGTCCGTATTGTTCTCTGTCAAGTTGAATGTGTCCTGAGAACACTCGCGGTGTCCTGAAATGTTCGCAAATAAACAAGATGGTGGTGTTCTGAAGAAGTTTCTAAGAACACTCGCGGTGTCCGGGGAGTGTTCGTAGGGGGTGTCCTGAGGACGCTGTCGGTATTGTTCTCTGTCAAGTTGAATGTGTTCTAAGAACACCTGCGGTGTCCTGAAATATTCGCAAATAAACACAATGGGGGTGTTCTGAAGAGGTTTTTGAGAACACTCCCGGTGTCCTGGAATGTTCGTAGGGGGTGTCCTTAGGACGCTGTCCGTATTGTTCTTTGTTAAGTTGAAAGTGTTCTAAGAACTATCGCAGTGTCCTGAAATGTTCGCAAATAAACAAAATTGGGGTGTTCTGAAGACGCTTCTAAGAACACTCGCGGTGTCCGGGGAGTGTTCGTAGGGGGTGTCCTGAGGACGCTGTCCGTATTGTTCTCTGTCAAGTTGAACGTGTCCTAAGAACACCCGCGGTGTCCTGAAATGTTCGCAAATAAACAAAATGGTGGTGTTCTGAAGACGCTTCTAAGAACACTCGCGGTGTCCGGGGAGTGTTCGTAGGGGGTGTCCTGAGGACGCTGTCCGTATTGTTCTCTGTCAAGTTGAATGTGTCCTAAGAACACTCGCAGTGTCCTGAAATGTTCGCAAATAAACAAGATGGTGGTGTTCTGAAGACGCTTCTAAGAACACTCGCGGTGTCCGGGGAGTGTTCGTAGGGGGTGTCCTGAGGACGCTGTCCGTATTGTTCTCTGTCAAGTTGAATGTGTTCTAAGAACACCCGCGGTGTCCTGAAATGTTCGCAAATAAACAAAATGGGGGTGTTCTGAAGACGCTTCTAAGAACACTTGCGGTGTCCGGGGAGTGTTCGTAGGGGGTGTCCTGAGGACGCTGTCCGTATTGTTCTCTGTCAAGTTGAATGTGTCCTAAGAACACTCGCGGTGTCCTGAAATGTTCCCAAGTAAACAAGATGGTGGTGTTCTGAAGACGCTTCTAAGAACACTCGCGTTGTCCGGGGAGTGTTCGTAGGGGGTGTCCTGAGGACGCTGTCCGTATTGTTCTCTGTCAAGTTGAATGTGTCCTAAGAACACTCGCGGTGTCCTGAAATGTTCGCAAATAAACAAGATGGTGGTGTTCTGAAGAAGCTTCTAAGAACACTCGCGGTGTCCGGGGAGTGTTCGTAGGGGGTGTCCTGAGGACGCTGCCCGTATTGTTCTCTGTCAAGTTGAATGTGTTCTAAGAACACCCGCGGTGTCCTGAAATGTTCGCAAATAAACAAAATGGGGGTGTTCTGAAGACGTTTTTGAGAACACTCCCGGTGTCCTGGAATGTTCGTAGGGGGTGTCCTTAGGACGCTGTCCGTATTGTTCGTTGTTAAGTTGAAAGTGCCCTAAGAACACTCGCGGTGTCCTGAAATGTTCGCAAATAAACAAGATGGTGGTGTTCTGAAGACGCTTCTAAAAACACTCGCGTTGTCCGGGGAGTGTTCATAGGGGGTGTCCTGAGGACGCTGTCCGTATTGTTCTCTGTCAAGTTGAATGTGTCCTAAGAACACTCGCGGTGTCCTGAAATGTTCGCAAATAAACAAAATGGGGGTGTTCTGAAGACGCTTCTAAAAACACTCGCGTTGTCCGGGGAGTGTTCGTAGGGGGTGTCCTGAGGACGCTGTCCGTATTGTTCTCTGTCAAGTTGAATGTGTCCTAAGAACACTCGCGGTGTCCTGAAATGTTCGCAAATAAACAAGATGGTGGTGTTCTGAAGACGCTTCTAAGAACACTCCTGGTGTCCGGGGAGTGTTCGTAGGGGGTGTCCTGAGGACGCTGTCCGTATTGTTCTCTGTCAAGTTGAATGTGTCCTAAGAACACTCGCGGTGTCCTGAAATGTTCGCAAATAAACAAGATGGTGGTGTTCTGAAGAAGCTTCTAAGAACACTTGCGGTGTCCGGGGAGTGTTCGTAGGGGGTGTCCTGAGGACGCTGTCCGTATTGTTCTCTGTCAAGTTGAATGTGTTCTAAGAACACTCGCGGTGTCCTGAAATGTTCGCAAATAAACAAAATGGGGGTGTTCTGAAGACGCTTCTAAGAACACTCGCGTTGTCCGGGGAGTGTTCGTAGGGGGTGTCCTGAGGACGCTGTCCGTATTGTTCTCTGTCACGTTGAATGTGTCCTAAGAACACTCGCGGTGTCCTGAAATGTTCCCAAATAAACAAGATGGTGGTGTTCTGAAGAAGCTTCTAAGAACACTCGCGGTGTCCGGGGAGTGTTCGTAGGGGGTGTCCTGAGGACGCTGTCCGTATTGTTCTCTGTCAAGTTGAATGTGTTCTAAGAACACCTGCGGTGTCCTGAAATGTTCGCAAATAAACACAATGGGGTGTTCTGAAGAGGTTTTTGAGAACACTCCCGGTGTCCTGGAATGTTCGTAGGGGGTGTCCTTAGGACGCTGTCCGTATTGTTCTTTGTTAAGTTGAAAGTGTTCTAAGAACTATCGCAGTGTCCTGAAATGTTCGCAAATAAACAAAATGGGGGTGTTCTGAAGACGCTTCTAAGAACACTCGCGGTGTCCGGGGAGTGTTCGTAGGGGGTGTCCTGAGGACGCTGTCCGTATTGTTCTCTGTCAAGTTGAACGTGTCCTAAGAACACTCGCGGTGTCCTGAAATGTTCGCAAATAAACAAAATGGTGGGTTTCTGAAGACGCTTCTAAGAACACTCGCGGTGTCCGGGGAGTGTTCGTAGGGGGTATCCTGAGGACGCTGTCCGTATTGTTCTCTGTCACGTTGAATGTGTCCTAAGAACACTCGCGGTGTCCTGAAATGTTCCCAAATAAACAAGATGGTGGTGTTCTGAAGAAGCTTCTAAGAACACTCGCGGTGTCCGGGGAGTGTTCGTAGGGGGTGTCCTGAGGACGCTGTCCGTATTGTTCTCTGTCAAGTTGAATGTGTTCTAAGAACACCCGCGGTGTCCTGAAATGTTCGCAAATAAACAAAATGGGGGTGTTCTGAAGAGGTTTTTGAGAACACTCCCGGTGTCCTGGAATATGCGTAGGGGGTGTCCTTAGGACGCTGTCCGTATTGTTCTCTGTCAAGTTGAATGTGTCCTAAGAACACCCGCGGTGTCCTGAAATGTTCGCAAATAAACAAGATGGTGGTGTTCTGAAGACGCTTCTAAGAACACTCGCGGTGTCCGGGGAGTGTTCATAGGGGGTGTCCTTAGGACGCTGTCCGTATTGTTCATTGTTAAGTTGAAAGTGCCCTAAGAACACTCGCGGTGTCCTGAAATGTTCGCAAATAAACAAGATGGTGGTGTTCTGAAGACGCTTCTAAGAACACTCCCAGTGTCCTGGAATGTTCGTAGGGGGTGTCCTGAGGACGCTGTCAGTATTGTTCTCTGTCAAGTTGAATGTGCCCTAAGAACACTCGCGGTGTCCTGAAATGTTCGCAAATAAACAAGATGGTGGTGTTCTGAAGACGCTTCTAAGAACACTCCCGGTGTCCTGGAATGTTCGTAGGGGGTGTCCTGAGGACGCTGTCCGTATTGTTCTCTGTCAAGTTGAATGTGTTCTAAGAACACCCGCAGTGTCCTGAAATGTTCGCAAATAAACAAAATGGGGGTGTTCTGAAGGCGCTTGTAAGAACACTCGCGGTGTCCGGGAAGTGTTCGTAGGGGGTGTCCTGAGGACGCTGTCCGTATTGTTCTCTGTCAAGTTGAATGTGTCCTAAGAACACTCGCGGTGTCCTGAAATGTTCGCAAATAAACAAGATGGTGGTGTTCTGAAGACGCTTCTAAGAACACTCCTGGTGTCCGGGGAGTGTTCGTAGGGGGTGTCCTGAGGACGCTGTCCGCATTGTTCTCTGTCAAGTTGAATGTGTCCTAAGAACACTCGCGGTGTCCTGAAATGTTCGCAAATAAACAAGATGGTGGTGTTCTGAAGACGCTTCTAAGAACACTCGCGGTTTCCGGGGAGTGTTCGTAGGGGGTGTCCTGAGGACGCTGTCCGTATTGTTCTCTGTCAAGTTGAATGTGTCCTAAGAACACTCGCGGTGTCCTGAAATGTTCGCAAATAAACAAAATGGGGGTGTTCTGAAGACGCTTCTAAAAACACTCGCGTTGTCCGGGGAGTGTTCGTAGGGGGTGTCCTGAGGACGCTGTCCGTATTCTTCTCTGTCAAGTTGAACGTGTCCTAAGAACACTCGCGGTGTCCTGAAATGTTCGCAAATAAACAAAATGGGGGTGTTCTGAAGACGCTTCTAAGAACACTTGCGGTGTCCGGGGAGTGTTCGTAGGGGGTGTCCTGAGGACGCTGTCCGTATTGTTCTCTGTCAAGTTGAATGTGTCCTAAGAACACTCGCGGTGTCCTGAAATGTTCGCAAATAAACAAGATGGTGGTGTTCTGAAGACGCTTCTAAGAACACTCGCGGTGTCCGGGGAGTGTTCATAGGGGGTGTCCTGAGGACGCTGTCCGTATTGTTCTCTGTCAAGTTGAATGTGTCCTAAGAACACTCGCGGTGTCCTGAAATGTTCGCAAATAAACAAAATGGGGGTGTTCTGAAGACGCGTCTAAGAACACTCGCGTTGTCCGGGGAGTGTTCGTAGGGGGTGTCCTGAGGACGCTGTTCGTATTGTTCTCTGTCAAGTTGAATGTGTCCTAAGAACACTCGCGGTGTCCTGAAATGTTCCCAAATAAACAAGATGGTGGTATTCTGAAGACGCTTCTAAGAACACTCGCGGTGTCCGGGGAGTGTTCGTAGGGGGTGTCCTGAGGACGCTGTCCGTATTGTTCTCTGTCAAGTTGAATGTGTCCTAAGAACACTCGCGGTGTCCTGAAATGTTCCCAAATAAACAAGATGGTGGTGTTCTGAAGAAGCTTCTAAGAACACTCGCGGTGTCCGGGGAGTGTTCGTAGGGGGTGTCCTGAGGACGCTGTCCGTATTGTTCTCTGTCAAGTTGAATGTGTTCTAAGAACACCTGCGGTGTCCTGAAATGTTCGCAAATAAACACAATGGGGGTGTTCTGAAGAGGTTTTTGAGAACACTCCCGGTGTCCTGGAATGTTCGTAGGGGGTGTCCTTAGGACGCTGTCCGTATTGTTCTTTGTTAAGTTGAAAGTGTTCTAAGAACTATCGCAGTGTCCTGAAATGTTCGCAAATAAACAAAATGGGGGTGTTCTGAAGACGCTTCTAAGAACACTCGCGGTGTCCGGGGAGTGTTCGTAGGGGGTGTCCTGAGGACGCTGTCCGTATTGTTCTCTGTCAAGTTGAACGTGTCCTAAGAACACTCGCGGTGTCCTGAAATGTTCGCAAATAAACAAAATGGTGGTGTTCTGAAGACGCTTCTAAGAACACTTGCGGTGTCCGGGGAGTGTTCGTAGGGGGTATCCTGAGGACGCTGTCCGTATTGTTCTCTGTCAAGTTGAATGTGTCCTAAGAACACTCGCGGTGTCCTGAAATGTTCGCAAATAAACAAGATGGTGGTGTTCTGAAGAAGCTTCTAAGAACACTCGCGGTGTCCGGGGAGTGTTCGTAGGGGGTGTCCTGAGGACGCTGTCCGTATTGTTCTCTGTCAAGTTGAATGTGTCCTAAGAACACTCGCGGTGTCCTGAAATGTTCGCAAATAAACAAGATGGTGGTGTTCTGAAGACGCTTCTAAAAACACTCGCGGTGTCCGGGGAGTGTTCATAGGGGGTGTCCTGAGGACGCTGTCCGTATTGTTCTCTGTCAAGTTGAATGTGTTCTAAGAACACTCGCGGTGTCCTGAAATGTTCGCAAATAAACAAAATGGGGGTGTTCTGAAGACGCTTCTAAGAACACTCGCGTTGTCCGGGGAGTGTTCGTAGGGGGTGTCCTGAGGACGCTGTCCGTATTGTTCTCTGTCAAGTTGAATGTGTCCTAAGAACACTCGCGGTGTCCTGAAATGTTCCCAAATAAACAAGATGGTGGTGTTCTGAAGAAGCTTCTAAGAACACTCGCGGTGTCCGGGGAGTGTTCGTAGGGGGTGTCCTGAGGACGCTGTCCGTATTGTTCTCTGTCAAGTTGAATGTGTTCTAAGAACACCTGCGGTGTCCTGAAATGTTCGCAAATAAACACAATGGGGGTGTTCTGAAGAGGTTTTTGAGAACACTCCCGGTGTCCTGGAATGTTCGTAGGGGGTGTCCTTAGGACGCTGTCCGTATTGTTCTCTGTCAAGTTGAATGTGTCCTAAGAACACTCGCGGTGTCCTGAAATGTTCGCAAATAAACAAGATGGTGGTGTTCTGAAGAAGCTTCTAAGAACACTCGCGGTGTCCGGGGAGTGTTCGTAGGGGGTGTCCTGAGGACGCTGTCCGTATTGTTCTCTGTCAAGTTGAATGTGTTCTAAGAACACCCGCGGTGTCCTGAAATGTTCGCAAATAAACAAAATGGGGGTGTTCTGAAGACGTTTTTGAGAACACTCCCGGTGTCCTGGAATGTTCGTAGGGGGTGTCCTTAGGACGCTGTCCGTATTGTTCGTTGTTAAGTTGAAAGTGCCCTAAGAACACTCGCGGTGTCCTGAAATGTTCGCAAATAAACAAGATGGTGGTGTTCTGAAGACGCTTCTAAGAACACTCGCGGTGTCCTGGGAGTGTTCATAGGGGGTGTCCTGAGGACGCTGTCCGTATTGTTCTCTGTCAAGTTGAATGTGTCCTAAGAACACTCGCGGTGTCCTGAAATGTTCGCAAATAAACAAAATGGGGGTGTTCTGAAGACGCTTCTAAAAACACTCGCGTTGTCCGGGGAGTGTTCGTAGGGGGTGTCCTGAGGACGCTGTCCGTATTGTTCTCTGTCAAGTTGAATGTGTCCTAAGAACACTCGCGGTGTCCTGAAATGTTCGCAAATAAACAAGATGGTGGTGTTCTGAAGACGCTTCTAAGAACACTCCTGGTGTCCGGGGAGTGTTCGTAGGGGGTGTCCTGAGGACGCTGTCCGTATTGTTCTCTGTCAAGTTGAATGTGTCCTAAGAACACTCGCGGTGTCCTGAAATGTTCGCAAATAAACAAGATGGTGGTGTTCTGAAGAAGCTTCTAAGAACACTTGCGGTGTCCGGGGAGTGTTCGTAGGGGGTGTCCTGAGGACGCTGTCCGTATTGTTCTCTGTCAAGTTGAATGTGTTCTAAGAACACCCGCGGTGTCCTGAAATGTTCGCAAATAAACAAAATGGGGGTGTTCTGAAGAGGTTTTTGAGAACACTCCCGGTGTCCTGGAATATGCGTAGGGGGTGTCCTTAGGACGCTGTCCGTATTGTTCTCTGTCAAGTTGAATGTATCCTAAGAACACCCGCGGTGTCCTGAAATGTTCGCAAATAAACAAGATGGTGGTGTTCTGAAGACGCTTCTAAGAACACTCGCGGTGTCCGGGGAGTGTTCATAGGGGGTGTCCTTAGGACGCTGTCCGTATTGTTCATTGTTAAGTTGAAAGTGCCCTAAGAACACTCGCGGTGTCCTGAAATGTTCGCAAATAAACAAGATGGTGGTGTT
The DNA here is from genome assembly GCF_040938575.1 of Ambystoma mexicanum. Taxonomy (NCBI): domain Eukaryota; kingdom Metazoa; phylum Chordata; class Amphibia; order Caudata; family Ambystomatidae; genus Ambystoma; species Ambystoma mexicanum. The sequence goes on along the minus strand of NC_090935.1, from coordinate 1,270,376,944 downwards.
CTGAAGACGCTTCTAAGAACACTCCCAGTGTCCTGGAATGTTCGTAGGGGGTGTCCTGAGGACGCTGTCAGTATTGTTCTCTGTCAAGTTGAATGTGCCCTAAGAACACTCGCGGTGTCCTGAAATGTTCGCAAATAAACAAGATGGTGGTGTTCTGAAGACGCTTCTAAGAACACTCCCGGTGTCCTGGAATGTTCGTAGGGGGTGTCCTGAGGACGCTGTCCGTATTGTTCTCTGTCAAGTTGAATGTGTTCTAAGAACACCCGCAGTGTCCTGAAATGTTCGCAAATAAACAAAATGGGGGTGTTCTGAAGGCGCTTGTAAGAACACTCGCGGTGTCCGGGGAGTGTTCGTAGGGGGTGTCCTGAGGACGCTGTCCGTATTGTTCTCTGTCAAGTTGAATGTGTCCTAAGAACACTCGCGGTGTCCTGAAATGTACGCAAATAAACAAGATGGTGGTGTTCTGAAGACGCTTCTAAGAACACTCCTGGTGTCCGGGGAGTGTTCGTAGGGGGTGTCCTGAGGACGCTGTCCGCATTGTTCTCTGTCAAGTTGAATGTGTCCTAAGAACACTCGCGGTGTCCTGAAATGTTCGCAAATAAACAAGATGGTGGTGTTCTGAAGAAGCTTCTAAGAACACTCGCGGTTTCCGGGGAGTGTTCGTAGGGGGTGTCCTGAGGACGCTGTCCGTATTGTTCTCTGTCAAGTTGAATGTGTCCTAAGAACACTCGCGGTGTCCTGAAATGTTCGCAAATAAACAAAATGGGGGTGTTCTGAAGACGCTTCTAAAAACACTCGCGTTGTCCGGGGAGTGTTCGTAGGGGGTGTCCTGAGGACGCTGTCCGTATTCTTCTCTGTCAAGTTGAACGTGTCCTAAGAACACTCGCGGTGTCCTGAAATGTTCGCAAATAAACAAAATGGGGGTGTTCTGAAGACGCTTCTAAGAACACTTGCGGTGTCCGGGGAGTGTTCGTAGGGGGTGTCCTGAGGACGCTGTCCGTATTGTTCTCTGTCAAGTTGAATGTGTCCTAAGAACACTCGCGGTGTCCTGAAATGTTCGCAAATAAACAAGATGGTGGTGTTCTGAAGACGCTTCTAAGAACACTCGCGGTGTCCGGGGAGTGTTCATAGGGGGTGTCCTGAGGACGCTGTCCGTATTGTTCTCTGTCAAGTTGAATGTGTCCTAAGAACACTCGCGGTGTCCTGAAATGTTCGCAAATAAACAAAATGGGGGTGTTCTGAAGACGCGTCTAAGAACACTCGCGTTGTCCGGGGAGTGTTCGTAGGGGGTGTCCTGAGGACGCTGTTCGTATTGTTCTCTGTCAAGTTGAATGTGTCCTAAGAACACTCGCGGTGTCCTGAAATGTTCCCAAATAAACAAGATGGTGGTATTCTGAAGACGCTTCTAAGAACACTCGCGGTGTCCGGGGAGTGTTCGTAGGGGGTGTCCTGAGGACGCTGTCCGTATTGTTCTCTGTCAAGTTGAATGTGTCCTAAGAACACTCGCGGTGTCCTGAAATGTTCCCAAATAAACAAGATGGTGGTGTTCTGAAGAAGCTTCTAAGAACACTCGCGGTGTCCGGGGAGTGTTCGTAGGGGGTGTCCTGAGGACGCTGTCCGTATTGTTCTCTGTCAAGTTAAATGTGTTCTAAGAACACCTGCGGTGTCCTGAAATGTTCGCAAATAAACACAATGGGGGTGTTCTGAAGAGGTTTTTGAGAACACTCCCGGTGTCCTGGAATGTTCGTAGGGGATGTCCTTAGGACGCTGTCCGTATTGTTCTTTGTTAAGTTGAAAGTGTTCTAAGAACTATCGCAGTGTCCTGAAATGTTCGCAAATAAACAAAATGGGGGTGTTCTGAAGACGCTTCTAAGAACACTCGCGGTGTCCGGGGAGTGTTCGTAGGGGGTGTCCTGAGGACGCTGTCCGTATTGTTCTCTGTCAAGTTGAACGTGTCCTAAGAACACTCGCGGTGTCCTGAAATGTTCGCAAATAAACAAAATGGTGGTGTTCTGAAGACGCTTCTAAGAACACTCGCGGTGTCCGGGGAGTGTTCGTAGGGGGTGTCCTGAGGACGCTGTCCGTATTGTTCTCTGTCAAGTTGAATGTGTCCTAAGAACACTCGCGGTGTCCTGAAATGTTCGCAAATAAACAAGATGGTGGTGTTCTGAAGACGCTTCTAAGAACACTCGCGGTGTCCGGGGAGTGTTCATAGGGGGTGTCCTGAGGACGCTGTCCGTATTGTTCTCTGTCAAGTTGAATGTGTCCTAAGAACACTCGCGGTGTCCTGAAATGTTCGCAAATAAACAAGATGGTGGTGTTCTGAAGACGCTTCTAAGAACACTCGCGGTGTCCGGGGAGTGTTCATAGGGGGTGTCCTGAGGACGCTGTCCGTATTGTTCTCTGTCAAGTTGAATGTGTTCTAAGAACACTCGCGGTGTCCTGAAATGTTCGCAAATAAACAAAATGGGGGTGTTCTGAAGACGCTTCTAAGAACACTCGCGTTGTCCGGGGAGTGTTCGTAGGGGGTGTCCTGAGGACGCTGTCCGTATTGTTCTCTGTCACGTTGAATGTGTCCTAAGAACACTCGCGGTGTCCTGAAATGTTCCCAAATAAACAAGATGGTGGTGTTCTGAAGAAGCTTCTAAGAACACTCGCGGTGTCCGGGGAGTGTTCGTAGGGGGTGTCCTGAGGACGCTGTCCGTATTGTTCTCTGTCAAGTTGAATGTGTTCTAAGAACACCTGCGGTGTCCTGAAATGTTCGCAAATAAACACAATGGGGGTGTTCTGAAGAGGTTTTTGAGAACACTCCCGGTGTCCTGGAATGTTCGTAGGGGGTGTCCTTAGGACGCTGTCCGTATTGTTCTTTGTTAAGTTGAAAGTGTTCTAAGAACTATCGCAGTGTCCTGAAATGTTCGCAAATAAACAAAATGGGGGTGTTCTGAAGACGCTTCTAAGAACACTCGCGGTGTCCGGGGAGTGTTCGTAGGGGGTGTCCTGAGGACGCTGTCCGTATTGTTCTCTGTCAAGTTGAACGTGTCCTAAGAACACTCGCGGTGTCCTGAAATGTTCGCAAATAAACAAAATGGTGGGTTTCTGAAGACGCTTCTAAGAACACTCGCGGTGTCCGGGGAGTGTTCGTAGGGGGTATCCTGAGGACGCTGTCCGTATTGTTCTCTGTCAAGTTGAATGTGTCCTAAGAACACTCGCGGTGTCCTGAAATGTTCGCAAATAAACAAGATGGTGGTGTTCTGAAGAAGCTTCTAAGAACACTCGCGGTGCCGGGGAGTGTTCGTAGGGGGTGTCCTGAGGACGCTGTCCGTATTGTTCTCTGTCAAGTTGAATGTGTTCTAAGAACACCTGCGGTGTCCTGAAATGTTCGCAAATAAACACAATGGGGGTGTTCTGAAGAGGTTTTTGAGAACACTCCCGGTGTCCTGGAATGTTCGTAGGGGGTGTCCTTAGGACGCTGTCCGTATTGTTCTTTGTTAAGTTGAAAGTGTTCTAAGAACTATCGCAGTGTCCTGAAATGTTCGCAAATAAACAAAATGGGGGTGTTCTGAAGACGCTTCTAAGAACACTCGCGGTGTCCGGGGAGTGTTCGTAGGGGGTGTCCTGAGGACGCTGTCCGTATTGTTCTCTGTCAAGTTGAACGTGTCCTAAGAACACTCGCGGTGTCCTGAAATGTTTGCAAATAAACAAAATGGTGGTGTTCTGAAGACGCTTCTAAGAACACTCGCGGTGTCCGGGGAGTGTTCGTAGGGGGTGTCCTGAGGAAGCTGTCCGTATTGTTCTCTGTCAAGTTGAATGTGTCCTAAGAACACTCGCGGTGTCCTGAAATGTTCGCAAATAAACAAGATGGTGGTGTTCTGAAGACGCTTCTAAGAACACTCGCGGTGTCCGGGGAGTGTTCGTAGGGGGTGTCCTGTGGACGCTGTCCGTATTGTTCTCTGTCAAGTTGAATGTGTTCTAAGAACACCCGCGGTGTCCTGAAATGTTCGCAAATAAACAAAATGGGGGTGTTCTGAAGACGCTTCTAAGAACACTTGCGGTGTCCGGGGAGTGTTCGTAGGGGGTGTCCTGAGGACGCTGTCCGTATTGTTCTCTGTCAAGTTGAATGTGTCCTAAGAACACTCGCGGTGTCCTGAAATGTTCCCAAGTAAACAAGATGGTGGTGTTCTGAAGACGCTTCTAAGAACACTCGCGGTGTCCGGGGAGTGTTCGTAGGGGGTGTCCTGAGGACGCTGTCCGTATTGTTCTCTGTCAAGTTGAATGTGTCCTAAGAACACTCGCGGTGTCCTGAAATGTTCGCAAATAAACAAGATGGTGGTGTTCTGAAGAAGCTTCTAAGAACACTTGCGGTGTCCGGGGAGTGTTCGTAGGGGGTGTCCTGAGGACGCTGTCCGTATTGTTCTCTGTCAAGTTGAATGTGTTCTAAGAACACCTGCGGTGTCCTGAAATGTTCGCAAATAAACACAATGGGGGTGTTCTGAAGAGGTTTTTGAGAACACTCCCGGTGTCCTGGAATGTTCGTAGGGGGTGTCCTTAGGACGCTGTCCGTATTGTTCTTTGTTAAGTTGAAAGTGTTCTAAGAACTATCGCAGTGTCCTGAAATGTTCGCAAATAAACAAAATGGGGGTGTTCTGAAGACGCTTCTAAGAACACTTGCGGTGTCCGGGGAGTGTTCGTAGGGGGTGTCCTGAGGACGCTGTCCGTATTGTTCTCTGTCAAGTTGAACCTGTCCTAAGAACACTCGGGGTGTCCTGAAATGTTCGCAAATAAACAAAATGGTGGTGTTCTGAAGACGCTTCTAAGAACACTCGCGGTGTCCGGGGAGTGTTCGTAGGGGGTGTCCTGAGGACGCTGTCCGTATTGTTCTCTGTCAAGTTGAATGTGTCCTAAGAACACTCGCGGTGTCCTGAAATGTTCGCAAATAAACAAGATGGTGGTGTTCTGAAGAAGCTTCTAAGAACACTCGCGGTGTCCGGGGAGTGTTCGTAGGGGGTGTCCTGAGGACGCTGTCCGTATTGTTCTCTGTCAAGTTGAATGTGTTCTAAGAACACCTGCGGTGTCCTGAAATGTTCGCAAATAAACACAATGGGGGTGTTCTGAAGAGGTTTTTGAGAACACTCCCGGTGTCCTGGAATGTTCGTAGGGGGTGTCCTTAGGACGCTGTCAGTATTGTTCTTTGTTAAGTTGAAAGTGTTCTAAGAACTATCGCAGTGTCCTGAAATGTTCGCAAATAAACAAAATGGGGGTGTTCTGAAGACGCTTCTAAGAACACTCGCGGTGTTCGGGGAGTGTTCGTAGGGGGTGTCCTGAGGACGCTGTCCGTATTGTTCTCTGTCAAGTTGAACGTGTCCTAAGAACACTCGCGGTGTCCTGAAATGTTCGCAAATAAACAAAATGGGGGTGTTCTGAAGACGCTTCTAAAAACACTCGCGTTGTCCGGGGAGTGTTCGTAGGGGGTGTCCTGAGGAAGCTGTCAGTATTGTTCTCTGTCAAGTTGAACGTGTCCTAAGAACACTCGCGGTGTCCTGAAATGTTCGCAAATAAACAAAATGGGGGTGTTCTGAAGACGCTTCTAAGAACACTTGCGGTGTCCGGGGAGTGTTCGTAGGGGTTTCCTGAGGACGCTGTCCGTATTGTTCTCTGTCAAGTTGAATGTGTCCTAAGAACACTCGCGGTGTCCTGAAATGTTCGCAAATAAACAAGATGGTGGTGTTCTGAAGACGCTTCTAAGAACACTCGCGGTGTCCGGGTAGTGTTCATAGGGGGTGTCCTGAGGACGCTGTCCGTATTGTTCTCTGTCAAGTTGAATGTGTCCTAAGAACACTCGCGGTGTCCTGAAATGTTCGCAAATAAACAAAATGGGGGTGTTCTGAAGACGCTTCTAAGAACACTCGCGTTGTCCGGGGAGTGTTCGTAGGGGGTGTCCTGAGGACGCTGTCCGTATTGTTCTCTGTCAAGTTGAATGTGTCCTAAGAACACTCGCGGTGTCCTGAAATGTTCCCAAATAAACAAGATGGTGGTGTTCTGAAGACGCTTCTAAGAACACTCGCGGTGTCCGGGGAGTGTTCGTAGGGGGTGTCCTGAGGACGCTGTCCGTATTGTTCTCTGTCAAGTTGAATATGTCCTAAGAACACTCGCGGTGTCCTGAAATGTTCGCAAATAAACAAGATGGTGGTGTTCTGAAGAAGTTTCTAAGAACACTCGCGGTGTCCGGGGAGTGTTCGTAGGGGGTGTCCTGAGGACGCTGTCCGTATTGTTCTCTGTCAAGTTGAATGTGTTCTAAGAACACCTGCGGTGTCCTGAAATATTCGCAAATAAACACAATGGGGGTGTTCTGAAGAGGTTTTTGAGAACACTCCCGGTGTCCTGGAATGTTCGTAGGGGGTGTCCTTAGGACGCTGTCCGTATTGTTCTTTGTTAAGTTGAAAGTGTTCTAAGAACTATCGCAGTGTCCTGAAATGTTCGCAAATAAACAAAATTGGGGTGTTCTGAAGACGCTTCTAAGAACACTCGCGGTGTCCGGGGAGTGTTCGTAGGGGGTGTCCTGAGGACGCTGTCCGTATTGTTCTCTGTCAAGTTGAACGTGTCCTAAGAACACCCGCGGTGTCCTGAAATGTTCGCAAATAAACAAAATGGTGGTGTTCTGAAGACGCTTCTAAGAACACTCGCGGTGTCCGGGGAGTGTTCGTAGGGGGTGTCCTGAGGACGCTGTCCGTATTGTTCTCTGTCAAGTTGAATGTGTCCTAAGAACACCCGCGGTGTCCTGAAATGTTCGCAAATAAACAAAATGGGGGTGTTCTGAAGACGCTTCTAAGAACACTTGCGGTGTCCGGGGAGTGTTCGTAGGGGGTGTCCTGAGGACGCTGTCCGTATTGTTCTCTGTCAAGTTGAATGTGTCCTAAGAACACTCGCGGTGTCCTGAAATGTTCCCAAGTAAACAAGATGGTGGTGTTCTGAAGACGCTTCTAAGAACACTCGCGGTGTCCGGGGAGTGTTCGTAGGGGGTGTCCTGAGGACGCTGTCCGTATTGTTCTCTGTCAAGTTGAATGTGTCCTAAGAACACTCACGGTGTCCTGAAATGTTCGCAAATAAACAAGATGGTGGTGTTCTGAAGAAGCTTCTAAGAACACTCGCGGTGTCCGGGGAGTGTTCGTAGGGGGTGTCCTGAGGACGCCGTCCGTATTGTTCTCTGTCAAGTTGAATGTGTTCTAAGAACACCCGCGGTGTCCTGAAATGTTCGCAAATAAACAAAATGGGGGTGTTCTGAAGACGTTTTTGAGAACACTCCCGGTGTCCTGGAATGTTCGTAGGGGGTGTCCTTAGGACGCTGTCCGTATTGTTCGTTGTTAAGTTGAAAGTGCCCTAAGAACACTCGCGGTGTCCTGAAATGTTCGCAAATAAACAAGATGGTGGTGTTCTGAAGACGCTTCTAAGAACACTCGCGGTGTCCTGGGTGTGTTCATAGGGGGTGTCCTGAGGACGCTGTCCGTATTGTTCTCTGTCAAGTTGAATGTGTCCTAAGAACACTCGCGGTGTCCTGAAATGTTCGCAAATAAACAAAATGGGGGTGTTCTGAAGACGCTTCTAAAAACACTCGCGTTGTCCGGGGAGTGTTCGTAGGGGGTGTCCTGAGGACGCTGTCCGTATTGTTCTCTGTCAAGTTGAATGTGTCCTAAGAACACTCGCGGTGTCCTGAAATGTTCGCAAATAAACAAGATGGTGGTGTTCTGAAGACGCTTCTAAGAACACTCCTGGTGTCCGGGGAGTGTTCGTAGGGGGTGTCCTGAGGACGCTGTCCGTATTGTTCTCTGTCAAGTTGAATGTGTCCTAAGAACACTCGCGGTGTCCTGAAATGTTCGCAAATAAACAAGATGGTGGTGTTCTGAAGAAGCTTCTAAGAACACTCGCGGTGTCCGGGGAGTGTTCGTAGGGGGTGTCCTGAGGACGCTGTCCGTATTGTTCTCTGTCAAGTTGAATGTGTTCTAAGAACACCCGCGGTGTCCTGAAATGTTCGCAAATAAACAAAATGGGGGTGTTCTGAAGAGGTTTTTGAGAACACTCCCGGTGTCCTGGAATATGCGTAGGGGGTGTCCTTAGGACGCTGTCCGTATTGTTCTCTGTCAAGTTGAATGTGTCCTAAGAACACTCGCGGTGTCCTGAAATGTTCGCAAATAAACAAGATGGTGGTGTTCTGAAGACGCTTCTAAGAACACTCGCGGTGTCCGGGGAGTGTTCATAGGGGGTGACCTTAGGACGCTTTCCGTATTGTTCATTGTTAAGTTGAAAGTGCCCTAAGAACACTCGCGGTGTCCTGAAATGTTCGCAAATAAACAAGATGGTGGTGTTCTGAAGACGCTTCTAAGAACACTCCCAGTGTCCTGGAATGTTCGTAGGGGGTGTCCTGAGGACGCTGTCAGTATTGTTCTCTGTCAAGTTGAATGTGCCCTAAGAACACTCGCGGTGTCCTGAAATGTTCGCAAATAAACAAGATGGTGGTGTTCTGAAGACGCTTCTAAGAACACTCCCGGTGTCCTGGAATGTTCGTAGGGGGTGTCCTGAGGACGCTGTCCGTATTGTTCTCTGTCAAGTTGAATGTGTTCTAAGAACACCCGCAGTGTCCTGAAATGTTCGCAAATAAACAAAATGGGGGTGTTCTGAAGGCGCTTGTAAGAACACTCGCGGTGTCCGGGGAGTGTTCGTAGGGGGTGTCCTGAGGACGCTGTCCGTATTGTTCTCTGTCAAGTTGAATGTGTCCTAAGAACACTCGCGGTGTCCTGAAATGTTCGCAAATAAACAAGATGGTGGTGTTCTGAAGACGCTTCTAAGAACACTCCTGGTGTCGGGGAGTGTTCGTAGGGGGTGTCCTGAGGACGCTGTCCGCATTGTTCTCTGTCAAGTTGAATGTGTCCTAAGAACACTCGCGGTGTCCTGAAATGTTCGCAAATAAACAAGATGGTGGTGTTCTGAAGAAGCTTCCAAGAACACTCGCGGTTTCCGGGGAGTGTTCGTAGGGGGTGTCCTGAGGACGCTGTCCGTATTGTTCTCTGTCAAGTTGAATGTGTCCTAAGAACACTCGCGGTGTCCTGAAATGTTTGCAAATAAACAAAATGGGGGTGTTCTGAAGACGCTTCTAAAAACACTCGCGTTGTCCGGGGAGTGTTCGTAGGGGGTGTCCTGAGGACGCTGTCAGTATTGTTCTCTGTCAAGTTGAATGTGCCCTAAGAACACTCGCGGTGTCCTGAAATGTTCGCAAATAAACAAGATGGTGGTGTTCTGAAGACGCTTCTAAGAACACTCCCGGTGTCCTGGAATGTTCGTAGGGGGTGTCCTGAGGACGCTGTCCGTATTGTTCTCTGTCAAGTTGAATGTGTTCTAAGAACACCCGCAGTGTCCTGAAATGTTCGCAAATAAACAAAATGGGGGTGTTCTGAAGGCGCTTGTAAGAACACTCGCGGTGTCCGGGGAGTGTTCGTAGGGGGTGTCCTGAGGACGCTGTCCGTATTGTTCTCTGTCAAGTTGAATGTGTCCTAAGAACACTCGCGGTGTCCTGAAATGTTCGCAAATAAACAAGATGGTGGTGTTCTGAAGACGCTTCTAAGAACACTCCTGGTGTCGGGGAGTGTTCGTAGGGGGTGTCCTGAGGACGCTGTCCGCATTGTTCTCTGTCAAGTTGAATGTGTCCTAAGAACACTCGCGGTGTCCTGAAATGTTCGCAAATAAACAAGATGGTGGTGTTCTGAAGAAGCTTCTAAGAACACTCGCGGTTTCCGGGGAGTGTTCGTAGGGGGTGTCCTGAGGACGCTGTCCGTATTGTTCTCTGTCAAGTTGAATGTGTCCTAAGAACACTCGCGGTGTCCTGAAATGTTCGCAAATAAACAAAATGGGGGTGTTCTGAAGACGCTTCTAAAAACACTCGCGTTGTCCGGGGAGTGTTCGTAGGGGGTGTCCTGAGGACGCTGTCCGTATTCTTCTCTGTCAAGTTGAACGTGTCCTAAGAACACTCGCGGTGTCCTGAAATGTTCGCAAATAAACAAAATGGGGGTGTTCTGAAGACGCTTCTAAGAACACTTGCGGTGTCCGGGGAGTGTTCGTAGGGGGTGTCCTGAGGACGCTGTCCGTATTGTTCTCTGTCAAGTTGAATGTGTCCTAAGAACACTCGCGGTGTCCTGAAATGTTCGCAAATAAACAAGATGGTGGTGTTCTGAAGACGCTTCTAAGAACACTCGCGGTGTCCGGGGAGTGTTCATAGGTGGTGTCCTGAGGACGCTGTCCGTATTGTTCTCTGTCAAGTTGAATGTGTCCTAAGAACACTTGCGGTGTCCTGAAATGTTCGCAAATAAACAAAATGGGGGTGTTCTGAAGACGCGTCTAAGAACACTCGCGTTGTCCGGGGAGTGTTCGTAGGGGGTGTCCTGAGGACGCTGTTCGTATTGTTCTCTGTCAAGTTGAATGTGTCCTAAGAACACTCGCGGTGTCCTGAAATGTTCCCAAATAAACAAGATGGTGGTATTCTGAAGACGCTTCTAAGAACACTTGCGGTGTCCGGGGAGTGTTCGTAGGGGGTGTCCTGAGGACGCTGTCCGTATTGTTCTCTGTCAAGTTGAATGTGTCCTAAGAACACTTGCGGTGTCCTGAAATGTTCGCAAATAAACAAGATGGTGGTGTTCTGAAGAAGCTTCTAAGAACACTCGCGGTGTCTGGGGAGTGTTCGTAGGGGGTGTCCTGAGGACGCTGTCCGTATTGTTCTCTGTCAAGTTGAATGTGTTCTAAGAACACCCGCGGTGTCCTGAAATGTTCGCAAATAAACAAAATGGGGGTGTTCTGAAGAGGTTTTTGAGAACACTCCCGGTGTCCTGGAATGTTCGTAGGGGGTGTCCTTAGGACGCTGTCCGTATTGTTCTCTGTCAAGTTGAATGTGTCCTAAGAACACTCGCGGTGTCCTGAAATGTTCGCAAATAAACAAGATGGTGGTGTTCTGAAGACGCTTCTAAGAACACTCGCGGTGTCCGGGGAGTGTTCATAGGGGGTGTCCTGAGGACGCTGTCCGTATTGTTCTCTGTCAAGTTGAATGTGTCCTAAGAACACTCGCGGTGTCCTGAAATGTTCGCAAATAAACAAAATGGGGGTGTTCTGAAGACGCTTCTAAAAACACTCGCGTTGTCCGGGGAGTGTTCGTAGGGGGTGTCCTGAGGAAGCTGTCAGTATTGTTCTCTGTCAAGTTGAACGTGTCCTAAGAACACTCGCGGTGTCCTGAAATGTTCGCAAATAAACAAAATGGGGGTGTTCTGAAGACGCTTCTAAGAACACTTGCGGTGTCCGGGGAGTGTTCGTAGGGGTGTCCTGAGGACGCTGTCCGTATTGTTCTCTGTCAAGTTGAATGTGTCCTAAGAACACTCGCGGTGTCCTGAAATGTTCGCAAATAAACAAGATGGTGGTGTTCTGAAGACGCTTCTAAGAACACTCGCGGTGTCCGGGGAGTGTTCATAGGGGGTGTCCTGAGGACGCTGTCCGTATTGTTCTCTGTCAAGTTGAATGTGTCCTAAGAACACTCGCGGTGTCCTGAAATGTTCGCAAATAAACAAAATGGGGGTGTTCTGAAGACGCTTCTAAGAACACTCGCGTTGTCCGGGGAGTGTTCGTAGGGGGTGTCCTGAGGACGCTGTCCGTATTGTTCTCTGTCAAGTTGAATGTGTCCTAAGAACACTCGCGGTGTCCTGAAATGTTCCCAAATAAACAAGATGGTGGTGTTCTGAAGACGCTTCTAAGAACACTCGCGGTGTCCGGGGAGTGTTCGTAGGGGGTGTCCTGAGGACGCTGTCCGTATTGTTCTCTGTCAAGTTGAATGTGTCCTAAGAACACTCGCGGTGTCCTGAAATGTTCGCAAATAAACAAGATGGTGGTGTTCTGAAGAAGTTTCTAAGAACACTCGCGGTGTCCGGGGAGTGTTCGTAGGGGGTGTCCTGAGGACGCTGTCCGTATTGTTCTCTGTCAAGTTGAATGTGTTCTAAGAACACCTGCGGTGTCCTGAAATATTCGCAAATAAACACAATGGGGGTGTTCTGAAGAGGTTTTTGAGAACACTCCCGGTGTCCTGGAATGTTCGTAGGGGGTGTCCTTAGGACGCTGTCCGTATTGTTCTTTGTTAAGTTGAAAGTGTTCTAAGAACTATCGCAGTGTCCTGAAATGTTCGCAAATAAACAAAATTGGGGTGTTCTGAAGACGCTTCTAAGAACACTCGCGGTGTCCGGGGAGTGTTCGTAGGGGGTGTCCTGAGGACGCTGTCCGTATTGTTCTCTGTCAAGTTGAACGTGTCCTAAGAACACCCGCGGTGTCCTGAAATGTTCGCAAATAAACAAAATGGTGGTGTTCTGAAGACGCTTCTAAGAACACTCGCGGTGTCCGGGGAGTGTTCGTAGGGGGTGTCCTGAGGACGCTGTCCGTATTGTTCTCTGTCAAGTTGAATGTGTCCTAAGAACACTCGCGGTGTCCTGAAATGTTCGCAAATAAACAAGATGGTGGTGTTCTGAAGACGCTTCTAAGAACACTCGCGGTGTCCGGGGAGTGTTCGTAGGGGGTGTCCTGAGGACTCTGTCCGTATTGTTCTCTGTCAAGTTGAATGTGTTCTAAGAACACCCGCGGTGTCCTGAAATGTTCGCAAATAAACAAAATGGGGGTGTTCTGAAGACGCTTCTAAGAACACTTGCGGTGTCCGGGGAGTGTTCGTAGGGGGTGTCCTGAGGACGCTGTCCGTATTGTTCTCTGTCAAGTTGAATGTGTCCTAAGAACACTCGCGGTGTCCTGAAATGTTCCCAAGTAAACAAGATGGTGGTGTTCTGAAGACGCTTCTAAGAACACTCGCGGTGTCCGGGGAGTGTTCGTAGGGGGTGTCCTGAGGACGCTGTCCGTATTGTTCTCTGTCAAGTTGAATGTGTCCTAAGAACACTCGCGGTGTCCTGAAATGTTCGCAAATAAACAAGATGGTGGTGTTCTGAAGAAGCTTCTAAGAACACTCGCGGTGTCCGGGGAGTGTTCGTAGGGGGTGTCCTGAGGACGCTGTCCGTATTGTTCTCTGTCAAGTTGAATGTGTTCTAAGAACACCCGCGGTGTCCTGAAATGTTCGCAAATAAACAAAATGGGGGTGTTCTGAAGACGTTTTTGAGAACACTCCCGGTGTGCTGGAATGTTCGTAGGGGGTGTCCTTAGGACGCTGTCCGTATTGTTCGTTGTTAAGTTGAAAGTGCCCTAAGAACACTCGCGGTGTCCTGAAATGTTCGCAAATAAACAAGATGGTGGTGTTCTGAAGACGCTTCTAAGAACACTCGCGGTGTCCTGGGAGTGTTCATAGGGGGTGTCCTGAGGACGCTGTCCGTATTGTTCTCTGTCAAGTTGAATGTGTCCTAAGAACACTCGCGGTGTCCTGAAATGTTCGCAAATAAACAAAATGGGGGTGTTCTGAAGACGCTTCTAAAAACACTCGCGTTGTCCGGGGAGTGTTCGTAGGGGGTGTCCTGAGGACGCTGTCCGTATTGTTCTCTGTCAAGTTGCATGTGTCCTAAGAACACTCGCGGTGTCCTGAAATGTTCGCAAATAAACAAGATGGTGGTGTTCTGAAGGCGCTTCTAAGAACACTCCTGGTGTCCGGGGAGTGTTCGTAGGGGGTGTCCTGAGGACGCTGTCCGTATTGTTCTCTGTCAAGTTGAATGTGTCCTAAGAACACTCGCGGTGTCCTGAAATGTTTGCAAATAAACAAGATGGTGGTGTTCTGAAGAAGCTTCTAAGAACACTCACGGTGTCCGGGGAGTGTTCGTAGGGGGTGTCCTGAGGACGCTGTCCGTATTGTTCTCTGTCAAGTTGAATGTGTTCTAAGAACACCCGCGGTGTCCTGAAATGTTCGCAAATAAACAAAATGGGGGTGTTCTGAAGAGGTTTTTGAGAACACTCCCGGTGTCCTGGAATATGCGTAGGGGGTGTCCTTAGGACGCTGTCCGTATTGTTCTCTGTCAAGTTGAATGTGTCCTAAGAACACTCGCGGTGTCCTGAAATGTTCGCAAATAAACAAGATGGTGGTGTTCTGAAGACGCTTCTAAGAACACTCGCGGTGTCCGGGGAGTGTTCATAGGGGGTGTCCTTAGGACGCTGTCCGTATTGTTCATTGTTAAGTTGAAAGTGCCCTAAGAACACTCGCGGTGTCCTGAAATGTTCGCAAATAAACAAGATGGTGGTGTTCTGAAGACGCTTCTAAGAACACTCCCAGTGTCCTGGAATGTTCGTAGGGGGTGTCCTGAGGACGCTGTCAGTATTGTTCTCTGTCAAGTTGAATGTGCCCTAAGAACACTCGCGGTGTCCTGAAATGTTCGCAAATAAACAAGATGGTGGTGTTCTGAAGACGCTTCTAAGAACACTCCCGGTGTCCTGGAATGTTCGTAGGGGGTGTCCTGAGGACGCTGTCCGTATTGTTCTCTGTCAAGTTGAATGTGTTCTAAGAACACCCGCAGTGTCCTGAAATGTTCGCAAATAAACAAAATGGGGGTGTTCTGAAGGCGCTTGTAAGAACACTCGCGGTGTCCGGGGAGTGTTCGTAGGGGGTGTCCTGAGGACGCTGTCCGTATTGTTCTCTGTCAAGTTGAATGTGTCCTAAGAACACTCGCGGTGTCCTGAAATGTTCGCAAATAAACAAGATGGTGGTGTTCTGAAGAAGCTTCTAAGAACACTCGCGGTTTCCGGGGAGTGTTCGTAGGGGGTGTCCTGAGGACGCTGTCCGTATTGTTCTCTGTCAAGTTGAATGTGTCCTAAGAACACTCGCGGTGTCCTGAAATGTTCGCAAATAAACAAAATGGGGGTGTTCTGAAGACGCTTCTAAAAACACTCGCGTTGTCCGGGGAGTGTTCGTAGGGGGTGTCCTGAGGACGCTGTCCGTATTCTTCTCTGTCAAGTTGAACGTGTCCTAAGAACACTCGCGGTGTCCTGAAATGTTCGCAAATAAACAAAATGGGGGTGTTCTGAAGACGCTTCTAAGAACACTTGCGGTGTCCGGGGAGTGTTCGTAGGGGGTGTCCTGAGGACGCTGTCCGTATTGTTCTCTGTCAAGTTGAATGTGTCCTAAGAACACTCGCGGTGTCCTGAAATGTTCGCAAATAAACAAGATGGTGGTGTTCTGAAGACGCTTCTAAGAACACTCGCGGTGTCCGGGGAGTGTTCATAGGGGGTGTCCTGAGGACGCTGTCCGTATTGTTCTCTGTCAAGTTGAATGTGTCCTAAGAACACTCGCGGTGTCCTGAAATGTTCGCAAATAAACAAAATGGGGGTGTTCTGAAGACGCGTCTAAGAACACTCGCGTTGTCCGGGGAGTGTTCGTAGGGGGTGTCCTGAGGACGCTGTTCGTATTGTTCTCTGTCAAGTTGAATGTGTCCTAAGAACACTCGCGGTGTCCTGAAATGTTCCCAAATAAACAAGATGGTGGTATTCTGAAGACGCTTCTAAGAACACTCGTGGTGTCCGGGGAGTGTTCGTAGGGGGTGTCCTGAGGACGCTGTCCGTATTGTTCTCTGTCAAGTTGAATGTGTCCTAAGAACACTCGCGGTGTCCTGAAATGTTCGCAAATAAACAAGATGGTGGTGTTCTGAAGAAGCTTCTAAGAACACTCGCGGTGTCAAGGGAGTGTTCGTAGGGGGTGTCCTGAGGACGCTGTCCGTATTGTTCTCTGTCAAGTTGAATGTGTTCTAAGAACACCCGCGGTGTCCTGAAATGTTCGCAAATAAACAAAATGGGGGTGTTCTGAAGAGGTTTTTGAGAACACTCCCGGTGTCCTGGAATATGCGTAGGGGGTGTCCTTAGGACGCTGTCCGTATTGTTCTCTGTCAAGTTGAATGTATCCTAAGAACACCCGCGGTGTCCTGAAATGTTCGCAAATAAACAAGATGGTGGTGTTCTGAAGACGCTTCTAAGAACACTCGCGGTGTCCGGGGAGTGTTCATAGGGGGTGTCCTTAGGACGCTGTCCGTATTGTTCATTGTTAAGTTGAAAGTGCCCTAAGAACACTCGCGGTGTCCTGAAATGTTCGCAAATAAACAAGATGGTGGTGTTCTGAAGACGCTTCTAAGAACACTCCCAGTGTCCTGGAATGTTCGTAGGGGGTGTCCTGAGGACGCTGTCAGTATTGTTCTCTGTCAAGTTGAATGTGCCCTAAGAACACTCGCGGTGTCCTGAAATGTTCGCAAATAAACAAGATGGTGGTGTTCTGAAGACGCTTCTAAGAACACTCCCGGTGTCCTGGAATGTTCGTAGGGGGTGTCCTGAGGACGCTGTCCGTATTGTTCTCTGTCAAGTTGAATGTGTTCTAAGAACACCCGCAGTGTCCTGAAATGTTCGCAAATAAACAAAATGGGGGTGTTCTGAAGGCGCTTGTAAGAACACTCGCGGTGTCCGGGGAGTGTTCGTAGGGGGTGTCCTGAGGACGCTGTCCGTATTGTTCTCTGTCAAGTTGAATGTGTCCTAAGAACACTCGCGGTGTCCTGAAATGTACGCAAATAAACAAGATGGTGGTGTTCTGAAGACGCTTCTAAGAACACTCCTGGTGTCCGGGGAGTGTTCGTAGGGGGTGTCCTGAGGACGCTGTCCGCATTGTTCTCTGTCAAGTTGAATGTGTCCTAAGAACACTCGCGGTGTCCTGAAATGTTCGCAAATAAACGAGATGGTGGTGTTCTGAAGAAGCTTCTAAGAACACTCGCGGTTTCCGGGGAGTGTTCTTAGGGGGTGTCCTGAGGACGCTGTCCGTATTGTTCTCTGTCAAGTTGAATGTGTCCTAAGAACACTCGCGGTGTCCTGAAATGTTCGCAAATAAACAAAATGGGGGTGTTCTGAAGACGCTTCTAAAAACACTCGCGTTGTCCGGGGAGTGTTCGTAGGGGGTGTCCTGAGGACGCTGTCCGTATTCTTCTCTGTCAAGTTGAACGTGTCCTAAGAACACTCGCGGTGTCCTGAAATGTTCGCAAATAAACAAAATGGGGGTGTTCTGAAGACGCTTCTAAGAACACTTGCGGTGTCCGGGGAGTGTTCGTAGGGGGTGTCCTGAGGACGCTGTCCGTATTGTTCTCTGTCAAGTTGAATGTGTCCTAAGAACACTCGCGGTGTCCTGAAATGTTCGCAAATAAACAAGATGGTGGTGTTCTGAAGACGCTTCTAAGAACACTCGCGGTGTCCGGGGAGTGTTCATAGGGGGTGTCCTGAGGACGCTGTCCGTATTGTTCTCTGTCAAGTTGAATGTGTCCTAAGAACACTCGCGGTGTCCTGAAATGTTCGCAAATAAACAAAATGGGGGTGTTCTGAAGACGCGTCTAAGAACACTCGCGTTGTCCGGGGAGTGTTCGTAGGGGGTGTCCTGAGGACGCTGTTCGTATTGTTCTCTGTCAAGTTGAATGTGTCCTAAGAACACTCGCGGTGTCCTGAAATGTTCCCAAATAAACAAGATGGTGGTATTCTGAAGACGCTTCTAAGAACACTCGCGGTGTCCGGGGAGTGTTCGTAGGGGGTGTCCTGAGGACGCTGTCCGTATTGTTCTCTGTCAAGTTGAATGTGTCCTAAGAACACTCGCGGTGTCCTGAAATGTTCCCAAATAAACAAGATGGTGGTGTTCTGAAGAAGCTTCTAAGAACACTCGCGGTGTCCGGGGAGTGTTCGTAGGGGGTGTCCTGAGGACGCTGTCCGTATTGTTCTCTGTCAAGTTAAATGTGTTCTAAGAACACCTGCGGTGTCCTGAAATGTTCGCAAATAAACACAATGGGGGTGTTCTGAAGAGGTTTTTGAGAACACTCCCGGTGTCCTGGAATGTTCGTAGGGGGTGTCCTTAGGACGCTGTCCGTATTGTTCTTTGTTAAGTTGAAAGTGTTCTAAGAACTATCGCAGTGTCCTGAAATGTTCGCAAATAAACAAAATGGGGGTGTTCTGAAGACGCTTCTAAGAACACTCGCGGTGTCCGGGGAGTGTTCGTAGGGGGTGTCCTGAGGACGCTGTCCGTATTGTTCTCTGTCAAGTTGAACGTGTCCTAAGAACACTCGCGGTGTCCTGAAATGTTCGCAAATAAACAAAATGGTGGTGTTCTGAAGACGCTTCTAAGAACACTTGCGGTGTCCGGGGAGTGTTCGTAGGGGGTATCCTGAGGACGCTGTCCGTATTGTTCTCTGTCAAGTTGAATGTGTCCTAAGAACACTCGCGGTGTCCTGAAATGTTCGCAAATAAACAAGATGGTGGTGTTCTGAAGAAGCTTCTAAGAACACTCGCGGTGTCCGGGGAGTGTTCGTAGGGGGTGTCCTGAGGACGCTGTCCGTATTGTTCTCTGTCAAGTTGAATGTGTCCTAAGAACACTCGCGGTGTCCTGAAATGTTCGCAAATAAACAAGATGGTGGTGTTCTGAAGACGCTTCTAAGAACACTCGCGGTGTCCGGGGAGTGTTCATAGGGGGTGTCCTGAGGACGCTGTCCGTATTGTTCTCTGTCAAGTTGAATGTGTTCTAAGAACACTCGCGGTGTCCTGAAATGTTCGCAAATAAACAAAATGGGGGTGTTCTGAAGACGCTTCTAAGAACACTCGCGTTGTCCGGGGAGTGTTCGTAGGGGGTGTCCTGAGGACGCTGTCCGTATTGTTCTCTGTCACGTTGAATGTGTCCTAAGAACACTCGCGGTGTCCTGAAATGTTCCCAAATAAACAAGATGGTGGTGTTCTGAAGAAGCTTCTAAGAACACTCGCGGTGTCCGGGGAGTGTTCGTAGGGGGTGTCCTGAGGACGCTGTCCGTATTGTTCTCTGTCAAGTTGAATGTGTTCTAAGAACACCTGCGGTGTCCTGAAATGTTCGCAAATAAACACAATGGGGGTGTTCTGAAGAGGTTTTTGAGAACACTCCCGGTGTCCTGGAATGTTCGTAGGGGGTGTCCTTAGGACGCTGTCCGTATTGTTCTTTGTTAAGTTGAAAGTGTTCTAAGAACTATCGCAGTGTCCTGAAATGTTCGCAAATAAACAAAATGGGGGTGTTCTGAAGACGCTTCTAAGAACACTCGCGGTGTCCGGGGAGTGTTCGTAGGGGGTGTCCTGAGGACGCTGTCCGTATTGTTCTCTGTCAAGTTGAACGTGTCCTAAGAACACTCGCGGTGTCCTGAAATGTTCGCAAATAAACAAAATGGTGGGTTTCTGAAGACGCTTCTAAGAACACTCGCGGTGTCCGGGGAGTGTTCGTAGGGGGTATCCTGAGGACGCTGTCCGTATTGTTCTCTGTCAAGTTGAATGTGTCCTAAGAACACTCGCGGTGTCCTGAAATGTTCGCAAATAAACAAGATGGTGGTGTTCTGAAGAAGCTTCTAAGAACACTCGCGGTGCCGGGGAGTGTTCGTAGGGGGTGTCCTGAGGACGCTGTCCGTATTGTTCTCTGTCAAGTTGAATGTGTTCTAAGAACACCTGCGGTGTCCTGAAATGTTCGCAAATAAACACAATGGGGGTGTTCTGAAGAGGTTTTTGAGAACACTCCCGGTGTCCTGGAATGTTCGTAGGGGGTGTCCTTAGGACGCTGTCCGTATTGTTCTTTGTTAAGTTGAAAGTGTTCTAAGAACTATCGCAGTGTCCTGAAATGTTCGCAAATAAACAAAATGGGGGTGTTCTGAAGACGCTTCTAAGAACACTCGCGGTGTCCGGGGAGTGTTCGTAGGGGGTGTCCTGAGGACGCTGTCCGTATTGTTCTCTGTCAAGTTGAACGTGTCCTAAGAACACTCGCGGTGTCCTGAAATGTTTGCAAATAAACAAAATGGTGGTGTTCTGAAGACGCTTCTAAGAACACTCGCGGTGTCCGGGGAGTGTTCGTAGGGGGTGTCCTGAGGAAGCTGTCCGTATTGTTCTCTGTCAAGTTGAATGTGTCCTAAGAACACTCGCGGTGTCCTGAAATGTTCGCAAATAAACAAGATGGTGGTGTTCTGAAGACGCTTCTAAGAACACTCGCGGTGTCCGGGGAGTGTTCGTAGGGGGTGGCCTGTGGACGCTGTCCGTATTGTTCTCTGTCAAGTTGAATGTGTTCTAAGAACACCCGCGGTGTCCTGAAATGTTCGCAAATAAACAAAATGGGGGTGTTCTGAAGACGCTTCTAAGAACACTTGCGGTGTCCGGGGAGTGTTCGTAGGGGGTGTCCTGAGGACGCTGTCCGTATTGTTCTCTGTCAAGTTGAATGTGTCCTAAGAACACTCGCGGTGTCCTGAAATGTTCCCAAGTAAACAAGATGGTGGTGTTCTGAAGACGCTTCTAAGAACACTCGCGGTGTCCGGGGAGTGTTCGTAGGGGGTGTCCTGAGGACGCTGTCCGTATTGTTCTCTGTCAAGTTGAATGTGTCCTAAGAACACTCGCGGTGTCCTGAAATGTTCGCAAATAAACAAGATGGTGGTGTTCTGAAGAAGCTTCTAAGAACACTTGCGGTGTCCGGGGAGTGTTCGTAGGGGGTGTCCTGAGGACGCTGTCCGTATTGTTCTCTGTCAAGTTGAATGTGTTCTAAGAACACCTGCGGTGTCCTGAAATGTTCGCAAATAAACACAATGGGGGTGTTCTGAAGAGGTTTTTGAGAACACTCCCGGTGTCCTGGAATGTTCGTAGGGGGTGTCCTTAGGACGCTGTCCGTATTGTTCTTTGTTAAGTTGAAAGTGTTCTAAGAACTATCGCAGTGTCCTGAAATGTTCGCAAATAAACAAAATGGGGGTGTTCTGAAGACGCTTCTAAGAACACTTGCGGTGTCCGGGGAGTGTTCGTAGGGGGTGTCCTGAGGACGCTGTCCGTATTGTTCTCTGTCAAGTTGAACCTGTCCTAAGAACACTCGCGGTGTCCTGAAATGTTCGCAAATAAACAAAATGGTGGTGTTCTGAAGACGCTTCTAAGAACACTCGCGGTGTCCGGGGAGTGTTCGTAGGGGGTGTCCTGAGGACGCTGTCCGTATTGTTCTCTGTCAAGTTGAATGTGTCCTAAGAACACTCGCGGTGTCCTGAAATGTTCGCAAATAAACAAGATGGTGGTGTTCTGAAGAAGCTTCTAAGAACACTCGCGGTGTCCGGGGAGTGTTCGTAGGGGGTGTCCTGAGGACGCTGTCCGTATTGTTCTCTGTCAAGTTGAATGTGTTCTAAGAACACCTGCGGTGTCCTGAAATGTTCGCAAATAAACACAATGGGGGTGTTCTGAAGAGGTTTTTGAGAACACTCCCGGTGTCCTGGAATGTTCGTAGGGGGTGTCCTTAGGACGCTGTCAGTATTGTTCTTTGTTAAGTTGAAAGTGTTCTAAGAACTATCGCAGTGTCCTGAAATGTTCGCAAATAAACAAAATGGGGGTGTTCTGAAGACGCTTCTAAGAACACTCGCGGTGTTCGGGGAGTGTTCGTAGGGGGTGTCCTGAGGACGCTGTCCGTATTGTTCTCTGTCAAGTTGAACGTGTCCTAAGAACACTCGCGGTGTCCTGAAATGTTCGCAAATAAACAAAATGGGGGTGTTCTGAAGACGCTTCTAAAAACACTCGCGTTGTCCGGGGAGTGTTCGTAGGGGGTGTCCTGAGGAAGCTGTCAGTATTGTTCTCTGTCAAGTTGAACGTGTCCTAAGAACACTCGCGGTGTCCTGAAATGTTCGCAAATAAACAAAATGGGGGTGTTCTGAAGACGCTTCTAAGAACACTTGCGGTGTCCGGGGAGTGTTCGTAGGGGTGTCCTGAGGACGCTGTCCGTATTGTTCTCTGTCAAGTTGAATGTGTCCTAAGAACACTCGCGGTGTCCTGAAATGTTCGCAAATAAACAAGATGGTGGTGTTCTGAAGACGCTTCTAAGAACACTCGCGGTGTCCGGGTAGTGTTCATAGGGGGTGTCCTGAGGACGCTGTCCGTATTGTTCTCTGTCAAGTTGAATGTGTCCTAAGAACACTCGCGGTGTCCTGAAATGTTCGCAAATAAACAAAATGGGGGTGTTCTGAAGACGCTTCTAAGAACACTCGCGTTGTCCGGGGAGTGTTCGTAGGGGGTGTCCTGAGGACGCTGTCCGTATTGTTCTCTGTCAAGTTGAATGTGTCCTAAGAACACTCGCGGTGTCCTGAAATGTTCCCAAATAAACAAGATGGTGGTGTTCTGAAGACGCTTCTAAGAACACTCGCGGTGTCCGGGGAGTGTTCGTAGGGGGTGTCCTGAGGACGCTGTCCGTATTGTTCTCTGTCAAGTTGAATGTGTCCTAAGAACACTCGCGGTGTCCTGAAATGTTCGCAAATAAACAAGATGGTGGTGTTCTGAAGAAGTTTCTAAGAACACTCGCGGTGTCCGGGGAGTGTTCGTAGGGGGTGTCCTGAGGACGCTGTCCGTATTGTTCTCTGTCAAGTTGAATGTGTTCTAAGAACACCTGCGGTGTCCTGAAATATTCGCAAATAAACACAATGGGGGTGTTCTGAAGAGGTTTTTGAGAACACTCCCGGTGTCCTGGAATGTTCGTAGGGGGTGTCCTTAGGACGCTGTCCGTATTGTTCTTTGTTAAGTTGAAAGTGTTCTAAGAACTATCGCAGTGTCCTGAAATGTTCGCAAATAAACAAAATTGGGGTGTTCTGAAGACGCTTCTAAGAACACTCGCGGTGTCCGGGGAGTGTTCGTAGGGGGTGTCCTGAGGACGCTGTCCGTATTGTTCTCTGTCAAGTTGAACGTGTCCTAAGAACACCCGCGGTGTCCTGAAATGTTCGCAAATAAACAAAATGGTGGTGTTCTGAAGACGCTTCTAAGAACACTCGCGGTGTCCGGGGAGTGTTCGTAGGGGGTGTCCTGAGGACGCTGTCCGTATTGTTCTCTGTCAAGTTGAATGTGTCCTAAGAACACCCGCGGTGTCCTGAAATGTTCGCAAATAAACAAAATGGGGGTGTTCTGAAGACGCTTCTAAGAACACTTGCGGTGTCCGGGGAGTGTTCGTAGGGGGTGTCCTGAGGACGCTGTCCGTATTGTTCTCTGTCAAGTTGAATGTGTCCTAAGAACACTCGCGGTGTCCTGAAATGTTCCCAAGTAAACAAGATGGTGGTGTTCTGAAGACGCTTCTAAGAACACTCGCGGTGTCCGGGGAGTGTTCGTAGGGGGTGTCCTGAGGACGCTGTCCGTATTGTTCTCTGTCAAGTTGAATGTGTCCTAAGAACACTCACGGTGTCCTGAAATGTTCGCAAATAAACAAGATGGTGGTGTTCTGAAGAAGCTTCTAAGAACACTCGCGGTGTCCGGGGAGTGTTCGTAGGGGGTGTCCTGAGGACGCCGTCCGTATTGTTCTCTGTCAAGTTGAATGTGTTCTAAGAACACCCGCGGTGTCCTGAAATGTTCGCAAATAAACAAAATGGGGGTGTTCTGAAGACGTTTTTGAGAACACTCCCGGTGTCCTGGAATGTTCGTAGGGGGTGTCCTTAGGACGCTGTCCGTATTGTTCGTTGTTAAGTTGAAAGTGCCCTAAGAACACTCGCGGTGTCCTGAAATGTTCGCAAATAAACAAGATGGTGGTGTTCTGAAGACGCTTCTAAGAACACTCGCGGTGTCCTGGGAGTGTTCATAGGGGGTGTCCTGAGGACGCTGTCCGTATTGTTCTCTGTCAAGTTGAATGTGTCCTAAGAACACTCGCGGTGTCCTGAAATGTTCGCAAATAAACAAAATGGTGGTGTTCTGAAGACGCTTCTAAGAACACTCCTGGTGTCCGGGGAGTGTTCGTAGGGGGTGTCCTGAGGACGCTGTCCGTATTGTTCTCTGTCAAGTTGAATGTGTCCTAAGAACACTCGCGGTGTCCTGAAATGTTCGCAAATAAACAAGATGGTGGTGTTCTGAAGACGCTTCTAAGAACACTCCTGGTGTCCGGGGAGTGTTCGTAGGGGGTGTCCTGAGGACGCTGTCCGTATTGTTCTCTGTCAAGTTGAATGTGTCCTAAGAACACTCGCGGTGTCCTGAAATGTTCGCAAATAAACAAGATGGTGGTGTTCTGAAGAAGCTTCTAAGAACACTCGCGGTGTCCGGGGAGTGTTCGTAGGGGGTGTCCTGAGGACGCTGTCCGTATTGTTCTCTGTCAAGTTGAATGTGTTCTAAGAACACCCGCGGTGTCCTGAAATGTTCGCAAATAAACAAAATGGGGGTGTTCTGAAGAGGTTTTTGAGAACACTCCCGGTGTCCTGGAATATGCGTAGGGGGTGTCCTTAGGACGCTGTCCGTATTGTTCTCTGTCAAGTTGAATGTGTCCTAAGAACACTCGCGGTGTCCTGAAATGTTCGCAAATAAACAAGATGGTGGTGTTCTGAAGACGCTTCTAAGAACACTCGCGGTGTCCGGGGAGTGTTCATAGGGGGTGACCTTAGGACGCTTTCCGTATTGTTCATTGTTAAGTTGAAAGTGCCCTAAGAACACTCGCGGTGTCCTGAAATGTTCGCAAATAAACAAGATGGTGGTGTTCTGAAGACGCTTCTAAGAACACTCCCAGTGTCCTGGAATGTTCGTAGGGGGTGTCCTGAGGACGCTGTCAGTATTGTTCTCTGTCAAGTTGAATGTGCCCTAAGAACACTCGCGGTGTCCTGAAATGTTCGCAAATAAACAAGATGGTGGTGTTCTGAAGACGCTTCTAAGAACACTCCCGGTGTCCTGGAATGTTCGTAGGGGGTGTCCTGAGGACGCTGTCCGTATTGTTCTCTGTCAAGTTGAATGTGTTCTAAGAACACCCGCAGTGTCCTGAAATGTTCGCACATAAACAAAATGGGGGTGTTCTGAAGGCGCTTGTAAGAACACTCGCGGTGTCTGGGGAGTGTTCGTAGGGGGTGTCCTGAGGACGCTGTCCGTATTGTTCTCTGTCAAGTTGAATGTGTCCTAAGAACACTCGCGGTGTCCTGAAATGTTCGCAAATAAACAAGATGGTGGTGTTCTGAAGACGCTTCTAAGAACACTCCTGGTGTCGGGGAGTGTTCGTAGGGGGTGTCCTGAGGACGCTGTCCGCATTGTTCTCTGTCAAGTTGAATGTGTCCTAAGAACACTCGCGGTGTCCTGAAATGTTCGCAAATAAACAAGATGGTGGTGTTCTGAAGAAGCTTCTAAGAACACTCGCGGTTTCCGGGGAGTGTTCGTAGGGGGTGTCCTGAGGACGCTGTCCGTATTGTTCTCTGTCAAGTTGAATGTGTCCTAAGAACACTCGCGGTGTCCTGAAATGTTCGCAAATAAACAAAATGGGGGTGTTCTGAAGACGCTTCTAAAAACACTCGCGTTGTCCGGGGAGTGTTCGTAGGGGGTGTCCTGAGGACGCTGTCCGTATTCTTCTCTGTCAAGTTGAACGTGTCCTAAGAACACTCGCGGTGTCCTGAAATGTTCGCAAATAAACAAGATGGTGGTGTTCTGAAGACGCTTCTAAGAACACTCCCAGTGTCCTGGAATGTTCGTAGGGGGTGTCCTGAGGACGCTGTCAGTATTGTTCTCTGTCAAGTTGAATGTGCCCTAAGAACACTCGCGGTGTCCTGAAATGTTCGCAAATAAACAAGATGGTGGTGTTCTGAAGACGCTTCTAAGAACACTCCCGGTGTCCTGGAATGTTCGTAGGGGGTGTCCTGAGGACGCTGTCCGTATTGTTCTCTGTCAAGTTGAATGTGTTCTAAGAACACCCGCAGTGTCCTGAAATGTTCGCAAATAAACAAAATGGGGGTGTTCTGAAGGCGCTTGTAAGAACACTCGCGGTGTCCGGGGAGTGTTCGTAGGGGGTGTCCTGAGGACGCTGTCCGTATTGTTCTCTGTCAAGTTGAATGTGTCCTAAGAACACTCGCGGTGTCCTGAAATGTTCGCAAATAAACAAGATGGTGGTGTTCTGAAGACGCTTCTAAGAACACTCCTGGTGTCGGGGAGTGTTCGTAGGGGGTGTCCTGAGGACGCTGTCCGCATTGTTCTCTGTCAAGTTGAATGTGTCCTAAGAACACTCGCGGTGTCCTGAAATGTTCGCAAATAAACAAGATGGTGGTGTTCTGAAGAAGCTTCTAAGAACACTCGCGGTTTCCGGGGAGTGTTCGTAGGGGGTGTCCTGAGGACGCTGTCCGTATTGTTCTCTGTCAAGTTGAATGTGTCCTAAGAACACTCGCGGTGTCCTGAAATGTTCGCAAATAAACAAAATGGGGGTGTTCTGAAGACGCTTCTAAAAACACTCGCGTTGTCCGGGGAGTGTTCGTAGGGGGTGTCCTGAGGACGCTGTCCGTATTCTTCTCTGTCAAGTTGAACGTGTCCTAAGAACACTCGCGGTGTCCTGAAATGTTCGCAAATAAACAAAATGGGGGTGTTCTGAAGACGCTTCTAAGAACACTTGCGGTGTCCGGGGAGTGTTCGTAGGGGGTGTCCTGAGGACGCTGTCCGTATTGTTCTCTGTCAAGTTGAATGTGTCCTAAGAACACTCGCGGTGTCCTGAAATGTTCGCAAATAAACAAGATGGTGGTGTTCTGAAGACGCTTCTAAGAACACTCGCGGTGTCCGGGGAGTGTTCATAGGTGGTGTCCTGAGGACGCTGTCCGTATTGTTCTCTGTCAAGTTGAATGTGTCCTAAGAACACTTGCGGTGTCCTGAAATGTTCGCAAATAAACAAAATGGGGGTGTTCTGAAGACGCGTCTAAGAACACTCGCGTTGTCCGGGGAGTGTTCGTAGGGGGTGTCCTGAGGACGCTGTTCGTATTGTTCTCTGTCAAGTTGAATGTGTCCTAAGAACACTCGCGGTGTCCTGAAATGTTCCCAAATAAACAAGATGGTGGTATTCTGAAGACGCTTCTAAGAACACTTGCGGTGTCCGGGGAGTGTTCGTAGGGGGTGTCCTGAGGACGCTGTCCGTATTGTTCTCTGTCAAGTTGAATGTGTCCTAAGAACACTTGCGGTGTCCTGAAATGTTCGCAAATAAACAAGATGGTGGTGTTCTGAAGAAGCTTCTAAGAACACTCGCGGTGTCTGGGGAGTGTTCGTAGGGGGTGTCCTGAGGACGCTGTCCGTATTGTTCTCTGTCAAGTTGAATGTGTTCTAAGAACACCCGCGGTGTCCTGAAATGTTCGCAAATAAACAAAATGGGGGTGTTCTGAAGAGGTTTTTGAGAACACTCCCGGTGTCCTGGAATGTTCGTAGGGGGTGTCCTTAGGACGCTGTCCGTATTGTTCTCTGTCAAGTTGAATGTGTCCTAAGAACACTCGCGGTGTCCTGAAATGTTCGCAAATAAACAAGATGGTGGTGTTCTGAAGACGCTTCTAAGAACACTCGCGGTGTCCGGGGAGTGTTCATAGGGGGTGTCCTGAGGACGCTGTCCGTATTGTTCTCTGTCAAGTTGAATGTGTCCTAAGAACACTCGCGGTGTGCTGAAATGTTCGCAAATAAACAAAATGGGGGTGTTCTGAAGACGCTTCTAAAAACACTCGCGTTGTCCGGGGAGTGTTCGTAGGGGGTGTCCTGAGGAAGCTGTCAGTATTGTTCTCTGTCAAGTTGAACGTGTCCTAAGAACACTCGCGGTGTCCTGAAATGTTCGCAAATAAACAAAATGGGGGTGTTCTGAAGACGCTTCTAAGAACACTTGCGGTGTCCGGGGAGTGTTCGTAGGGGTGTCCTGAGGACGCTGTCCGTATTGTTCTCTGTCAAGTTGAATGTGTCCTAAGAACACTCGCGGTGTCCTGAAATGTTCGCAAATAAACAAGATGGTGGTGTTCTGAAGACGCTTCTAAGAACACTCGCGGTGTCCGGGGAGTGTTCATAGGGGGTGTCCTGAGGACGCTGTCCGTATTGTTCTCTGTCAAGTTGAATGTGTCCTAAGAACACTCGCGGTGTCCTGAAATGTTCGCAAATAAACAAAATGGGGGTGTTCTGAAGA
Organism: Ambystoma mexicanum; assembly: GCF_040938575.1. Taxonomy (NCBI): domain Eukaryota; kingdom Metazoa; phylum Chordata; class Amphibia; order Caudata; family Ambystomatidae; genus Ambystoma; species Ambystoma mexicanum. The sequence continues at coordinate 1,270,349,082 of NC_090935.1, read as the reverse complement.
CGCTTCTAAGAACACTCGCGTTGTCCGGGGAGTGTTCGTAGGGGGTGTCCTGAGGACGCTGTCCGTATTGTTCTCTGTCAAGTTGAATGTGTCCTAAGAACACTCGCGGTGTCCTGAAATGTTCCCAAATAAACAAGATGGTGGTGTTCTGAAGACGCTTCTAAGAACACTCGCGGTGTCCGGGGAGTGTTCGTAGGGGGTGTCCTGAGGACGCTGTCCGTATTGTTCTCTGTCAAGTTGAATGTGTCCTAAGAACACTCGCGGTGTCCTGAAATGTTCGCAAATAAACAAGATGGTGGTGTTCTGAAGAAGTTTCTAAGAACACTCGCGGTGTCCGGGGAGTGTTCGTAGGGGGTGTCCTGAGGACGCTGTCCGTATTGTTCTCTGTCAAGTTGAATGTGTTCTAAGAACACCTGCGGTGTCCTGAAATATTCGCAAATAAACACAATGGGGGTGTTCTGAAGAGGTTTTTGAGAACACTCCCGGTGTCCTGGAATGTTCGTAGGGGGTGTCCTTAGGACGCTGTCCGTATTGTTCTTTGTTAAGTTGAAAGTGTTCTAAGAACTATCGCAGTGTCCTGAAATGTTCGCAAATAAACAAAATTGGGGTGTTCTGAAGACGCTTCTAAGAACACTCGCGGTGTCCGGGGAGTGTTCGTAGGGGGTGTCCTGAGGACGCTGTCCGTATTGTTCTCTGTCAAGTTGAACGTGTCCTAAGAACACCCGCGGTGTCCTGAAATGTTCGCAAATAAACAAAATGGTGGTGTTCTGAAGACGCTTCTAAGAACACTCGCGGTGTCCGGGGAGTGTTCGTAGGGGGTGTCCTGAGGACGCTGTCCGTATTGTTCTCTGTCAAGTTGAATGTGTCCTAAGAACACTCGCGGTGTCCTGAAATGTTCGCAAATAAACAAGATGGTGGTGTTCTGAAGACGCTTCTAAGAACACTCGCGGTGTCCGGGGAGTGTTCGTAGGGGGTGTCCTGAGGACTCTGTCCGTATTGTTCTCTGTCAAGTTGAATGTGTTCTAAGAACACCCGCGGTGTCCTGAAATGTTCGCAAATAAACAAAATGGGGGTGTTCTGAAGACGCTTCTAAGAACACTTGCGGTGTCCGGGGAGTGTTCGTAGGGGGTGTCCTGAGGACGCTGTCCGTATTGTTCTCTGTCAAGTTGAATGTGTCCTAAGAACACTCGCGGTGTCCTGAAATGTTCCCAAGTAAACAAGATGGTGGTGTTCTGAAGACGCTTCTAAGAACACTCGCGGTGTCCGGGGAGTGTTCGTAGGGGGTGTCCTGAGGACGCTGTCCGTATTGTTCTCTGTCAAGTTGAATGTGTCCTAAGAACACTCGCGGTGTCCTGAAATGTTCGCAAATAAACAAGATGGTGGTGTTCTGAAGAAGCTTCTAAGAACACTCGCGGTGTCCGGGGAGTGTTCGTAGGGGGTGTCCTGAGGACGCTGTCCGTATTGTTCTCTGTCAAGTTGAATGTGTTCTAAGAACACCCGCGGTGTCCTGAAATGTTCGCAAATAAACAAAATGGGGGTGTTCTGAAGACGTTTTTGAGAACACTCCCGGTGTCCTGGAATGTTCGTAGGGGGTGTCCTTAGGACGCTGTCCGTATTGTTCGTTGTTAAGTTGAAAGTGCCCTAAGAACACTCGCGGTGTCCTGAAATGTTCGCAAATAAACAAGATGGTGGTGTTCTGAAGACGCTTCTAAGAACACTCGCGGTGTCCTGGGAGTGTTCATAGGGGGTGTCCTGAGGACGCTGTCCGTATTGTTCTCTGTCAAGTTGAATGTGTCCTAAGAACACTCGCGGTGTCCTGAAATGTTCGCAAATAAACAAGATGGTGGTGTTCTGAAGGCGCTTCTAAGAACACTCCTGGTGTCCGGGGAGTGTTCGTAGGGGGTGTCCTGAGGACGCTGTCCGTATTGTTCTCTGTCAAGTTGAATGTGTCCTAAGAACACTCGCGGTGTCCTGAAATGTTCGCAAATAAACAAGATGGTGGTGTTCTGAAGAAGCTTCTAAGAACACTCACGGTGTCCGGGGAGTGTTCGTAGGGGGTGTCCTGAGGACGCTGTCCGTATTGTTCTCTGTCAAGTTGAATGTGTTCTAAGAACACCCGCGGTGTCCTGAAATGTTCGCAAATAAACAAAATGGGGGTGTTCTGAAGAGGTTTTTGAGAACACTCCCGGTGTCCTGGAATATGCGTAGGGGGTGTCCTTAGGACGCTGTCCGTATTGTTCTCTGTCAAGTTGAATGTGTCCTAAGAACACTCGCGGTGTCCTGAAATGTTCGCAAATAAACAAGATGGTGGTGTTCTGAAGACGCTTCTAAGAACACTCGCGGTGTCCGGGGAGTGTTCATAGGGGGTGTCCTTAGGACGCTGTCCGTATTGTTCATTGTTAAGTTGAAAGTGCCCTAAGAACACTCGCGGTGTCCTGAAATGTTCGCAAATAAACAAGATGGTGGTGTTCTGAAGACGCTTCTAAGAACACTCCCAGTGTCCTGGAATGTTCGTAGGGGGTGTCCTGAGGACGCTGTCAGTATTGTTCTCTGTCAAGTTGAATGTGCCCTAAGAACACTCGCGGTGTCCTGAAATGTTCGCAAATAAACAAGATGGTGGTGTTCTGAAGACGCTTCTAAGAACACTCCCGGTGTCCTGGAATGTTCGTAGGGGGTGTCCTGAGGACGCTGTCCGTATTGTTCTCTGTCAAGTTGAATGTGTTCTAAGAACACCCGCAGTGTCCTGAAATGTTCGCAAATAAACAAAATGGGGGTGTTCTGAAGGCGCTTGTAAGAACACTCGCGGTGTCCGGGGAGTGTTCGTAGGGGGTGTCCTGAGGACGCTGTCCGTATTGTTCTCTGTCAAGTTGAATGTGTCCTAAGAACACTCGCGGTGTCCTGAAATGTTTGCAAATAAACAAGATGGTGGTGTTCTGAAGACGCTTCTAAGAACACTCGCGGTGTCCGGGGAGTGTTCATAGGGGGTGTCCTGAGGACGCTGTCCGTATTGTTCTCTGTCAAGTTGAATGTGTCCTAAGAACACTCGCGGTGTCCTGAAATGTTCGCAAATAAACAAAATGGGGGTGTTCTGAAGACGCTTCTAAGAACACTCGCGTTGTCCGGGGAGTGTTCGTAGGGGGTGTCCTGAGGACGCTGTCCGTATTGTTCTCTGTCAAGTTGAATGTGTCCTAAGAACACTCGCGGTGTCCTGAAATGTTCCCAAATAAACAAGATGGTGGTGTTCTGAAGACGCTTCTAAGAACACTCGCGGTGTCCGGGGAGTGTTCGTAGGGGGTGTCCTGAGGACGCTGTCCGTATTGTTCTCTGTCAAGTTGAATGTGTCCTAAGAACACTCGCGGTGTCCTGAAATGTTCGCAAATAAACAAGATGGTGGTGTTCTGAAGAAGTTTCTAAGAACACTCGCGGTGTCCGGGGAGTGTTCGTAGGGGGTGTCCTGAGGACGCTGTCCGTATTGTTCTCTGTCAAGTTGAATGTGTTCTAAGAACACCTGCGGTGTCCTGAAATATTCGCAAATAAACACAATGGGGGTGTTCTGAAGAGGTTTTTGAGAACACTCCCGGTGTCCTGGAATGTTCGTAGGGGGTGTCCTTAGGACGCTGTCCGTATTGTTCTTTGTTAAGTTGAAAGTGTTCTAAGAACTATCGCAGTGTCCTGAAATGTTCGCAAATAAACAAAATTGGGGTGTTCTGAAGACGCTTCTAAGAACACTCGCGGTGTCCGGGGAGTGTTCGTAGGGGGTGTCCTGAGGACGCTGTCCGTATTGTTCTCTGTCAAGTTGAACGTGTCCTAAGAACACCCGCGGTGTCCTGAAATGTTCGCAAATAAACAAAATGGTGGTGTTCTGAAGACGCTTCTAAGAACACTCGCGGTGTCCGGGGAGTGTTCGTAGGGGGTGTCCTGAGGACGCTGTCCGTATTGTTCTCTGTCAAGTTGAATGTGTCCTAAGAACACTCGCGGTGTCCTGAAATGTTCGCAAATAAACAAGATGGTGGTGTTCTGAAGACGCTTCTAAGAACACTCGCGGTGTCCGGGGAGTGTTCGTAGGGGGTGTCCTGAGGACTCTGTCCGTATTGTTCTCTGTCAAGTTGAATGTGTTCTAAGAACACCCGCGGTGTCCTGAAATGTTCGCAAATAAACAAAATGGGGGTGTTCTGAAGACGCTTCTAAGAACACTTGCGGTGTCCGGGGAGTGTTCGTAGGGGGTGTCCTGAGGACGCTGTCCGTATTGTTCTCTGTCAAGTTGAATGTGTCCTAAGAACACTCGCGGTGTCCTGAAATGTTCCCAAGTAAACAAGATGGTGGTGTTCTGAAGACGCTTCTAAGAACACTCGCGGTGTCCGGGGAGTGTTCGTAGGGGGTGTCCTGAGGACGCTGTCCGTATTGTTCTCTGTCAAGTTGAATGTGTCCTAAGAACACTCGCGGTGTCCTGAAATGTTCGCAAATAAACAAGATGGTGGTGTTCTGAAGAAGCTTCTAAGAACACTCGCGGTGTCCGGGGAGTGTTCGTAGGGGGTGTCCTGAGGACGCTGTCCGTATTGTTCTCTGTCAAGTTGAATGTGTTCTAAGAACACCCGCGGTGTCCTGAAATGTTCGCAAATAAACAAAATGGGGGTGTTCTGAAGACGTTTTTGAGAACACTCCCGGTGTCCTGGAATGTTCGTAGGGGGTGTCCTTAGGACGCTGTCCGTATTGTTCGTTGTTAAGTTGAAAGTGCCCTAAGAACACTCGCGGTGTCCTGAAATGTTCGCAAATAAACAAGATGGTGGTGTTCTGAAGACGCTTCTAAGAACACTCGCGGTGTCCTGGGAGTGTTCATAGGGGGTGTCCTGAGGACGCTGTCCGTATTGTTCTCTGTCAAGTTGAATGTGTCCTAAGAACACTCGCGGTGTCCTGAAATGTTCGCAAATAAACAAGATGGTGGTGTTCTGAAGGCGCTTCTAAGAACACTCCTGGTGTCCGGGGAGTGTTCGTAGGGGGTGTCCTGAGGACGCTGTCCGTATTGTTCTCTGTCAAGTTGAATGTGTCCTAAGAACACTCGCGGTGTCCTGAAATGTTCGCAAATAAACAAGATGGTGGTGTTCTGAAGAAGCTTCTAAGAACACTCACGGTGTCCGGGGAGTGTTCGTAGGGGGTGTCCTGAGGACGCTGTCCGTATTGTTCTCTGTCAAGTTGAATGTGTTCTAAGAACACCCGCGGTGTCCTGAAATGTTCGCAAATAAACAAAATGGGGGTGTTCTGAAGAGGTTTTTGAGAACACTCCCGGTGTCCTGGAATATGCGTAGGGGGTGTCCTTAGGACGCTGTCCGTATTGTTCTCTGTCAAGTTGAATGTGTCCTAAGAACACTCGCGGTGTCCTGAAATGTTCGCAAATAAACAAGATGGTGGTGTTCTGAAGACGCTTCTAAGAACACTCGCGGTGTCCGGGGAGTGTTCATAGGGGGTGTCCTTAGGACGCTGTCCGTATTGTTCATTGTTAAGTTGAAAGTGCCCTAAGAACACTCGCGGTGTCCTGAAATGTTCGCAAATAAACAAGATGGTGGTGTTCTGAAGACGCTTCTAAGAACACTCCCAGTGTCCTGGAATGTTCGTAGGGGGTGTCCTGAGGACGCTGTCAGTATTGTTCTCTGTCAAGTTGAATGTGCCCTAAGAACACTCGCGGTGTCCTGAAATGTTCGCAAATAAACAAGATGGTGGTGTTCTGAAGACGCTTCTAAGAACACTCCCGGTGTCCTGGAATGTTCGTAGGGGGTGTCCTGAGGACGCTGTCCGTATTGTTCTCTGTCAAGTTGAATGTGTTCTAAGAACACCCGCAGTGTCCTGAAATGTTCGCAAATAAACAAAATGGGGGTGTTCTGAAGGCGCTTGTAAGAACACTCGCGGTGTCCGGGGAGTGTTCGTAGGGGGTGTCCTGAGGACGCTGTCCGTATTGTTCTCTGTCAAGTTGAATGTGTCCTAAGAACACTCGCGGTGTCCTGAAATGTTCGCAAATAAACAAGATGGTGGTGTTCTGAAGAAGCTTCTAAGAACACTCGCGGTTTCCGGGGAGTGTTCGTAGGGGGTGTCCTGAGGACGCTGTCCGTATTGTTCTCTGTCAAGTTGAATGTGTCCTAAGAACACTCGCGGTGTCCTGAAATGTTCGCAAATAAACAAAATGGGGGTGTTCTGAAGACGCTTCTAAAAACACTCGCGTTGTCCGGGGAGTGTTCGTAGGGGGTGTCCTGAGGACGCTGTCCGTATTCTTCTCTGTCAAGTTGAACGTGTCCTAAGAACACTCGCGGTGTCCTGAAATGTTCGCAAATAAACAAAATGGGGGTGTTCTGAAGACGCTTCTAAGAACACTTGCGGTGTCCGGGGAGTGTTCGTAGGGGGTGTCCTGAGGACGCTGTCCGTATTGTTCTCTGTCAAGTTGAATGTGTCCTAAGAACACTCGCGGTGTCCTGAAATGTTCGCAAATAAACAAGATGGTGGTGTTCTGAAGACGCTTCTAAGAACACTCGCGGTGTCCGGGGAGTGTTCATAGGGGGTGTCCTGAGGACGCTGTCCGTATTGTTCTCTGTCAAGTTGAATGTGTCCTAAGAACACTCGCGGTGTCCTGAAATGTTCGCAAATAAACAAAATGGGGGTGTTCTGAAGACGCGTCTAAGAACACTCGCGTTGTCCGGGGAGTGTTCGTAGGGGGTGTCCTGAGGACGCTGTTCGTATTGTTCTCTGTCAAGTTGAATGTGTCCTAAGAACACTCGCGGTGTCCTGAAATGTTCCCAAATAAACAAGATGGTGGTATTCTGAAGACGCTTCTAAGAACACTCGTGGTGTCCGGGGAGTGTTCGTAGGGGGTGTCCTGAGGACGCTGTCCGTATTGTTCTCTGTCAAGTTGAATGTGTCCTAAGAACACTCGCGGTGTCCTGAAATGTTCCCAAATAAACAAGATGGTGGTGTTCTGAAGAAGCTTCTAAGAACACTCGCGGTGTCCGGGGAGTGTTCGTAGGGGGTGTCCTGAGGACGCTGTCCGTATTGTTCTCTGTCAAGTTGAATGTGTTCTAAGAACACCTGCGGTGTCCTGAAATGTTCGCAAATAAACACAATGGGGGTGTTCTGAAGAGGTTTTTGAGAACACTCCCGGTGTCCTGGAATGTTCGTAGGGGGTGTCCTTAGGACGCTGTCCGTATTGTTCTTTGTTAAGTTGAAAGTGTTCTAAGAACTATCGCAGTGTCCTGAAATGTTCGCAAATAAACAAAATGGGGGTGTTCTGAAGACGCTTCTAAGAACACTCGCGGTGTCCGGGGAGTGTTCGTAGGGGGTGTCCTGAGGACGCTGTCCGTATTGTTCTCTGTCAAGTTGAACGTGTCCTAAGAACACTCGCGGTGTCCTGAAATGTTCGCAAATAAACAAAATGGTGGTGTTCTGAAGACGCTTCTAAGAACACTTGCGGTGTCCGGGGAGTGTTCGTAGGGGGTATCCTGAGGACGCTGTCCGTATTGTTCTCTGTCAAGTTGAATGTGTCCTAAGAACACTCGCGGTGTCCTGAAATGTTCGCAAATAAACAAGATGGTGGTGTTCTGAAGAAGCTTCTAAGAACACTCGCGGTGTCCGGGGAGTGTTCGTAGGGGGTGTCCTGAGGACGCTGTCCGTATTGTTCTCTGTCAAGTTGAATGTGTCCTAAGAACACTCGCGGTGTCCTGAAATGTTCGCAAATAAACAAGATGGTGGTGTTCTGAAGACGCTTCTAAGAACACTCGCGGTGTCCGGGGAGAGTTCATAGGGGGTGTCCTGAGGACGCTGTCCGTATTGTTCTCTGTCAAGTTGAATGTGTTCTAAGAACACTCGCGGTGTCCTGAAATGTTCGCAAATAAACAAAATGGGGGTGTTCTGAAGACGCTTCTAAGAACACTCGCGTTGTCCGGGGAGTGTTCGTAGGGGGTGTCCTGAGGACGCTGTCCGTATTGTTCTCTGTCAAGTTGAATGTGTCCTAAGAACACTCGCGGTGTCCTGAAATGTTCCCAAATAAACAAGATGGTGGTGTTCTGAAGAAGCTTCTAAGAACACTCGCGGTGTCCGGGGAGTGTTCGTAGGGGGTGTCCTGAGGACGCTGTCCGTATTGTTCTCTGTCAAGTTGAATGTGTTCTAAGAACACCTGCGGTGTCCTGAAATGTTCGCAAATAAACACAATGGGGGTGTTCTGAAGAGGTTTTTGAGAACACTCCCGGTGTCCTGGAATGTTCGTAGGGGGTGTCCTTAGGACGCTGTCCGTATTGTTCTTTGTTAAGTTGAAAGTGTTCTAAGAACTATTGCAGTGTCCTGAAATGTTCGCAAATAAACAAAATGGGGGTGTTCTGAAGACGCTTCTAAGAACACTCGCGGTGTCCGGGGAGTGTTCGTAGGGGGTGTCCTGAGGACGCTGTCCGTATTGTTCTCTGTCAAGTTGAACGTGTCCTAAGAACACTCGCGGTGTCCTGAAATGTTCGCAAATAAACAAAATGGTGGTGTTCTGAAGACGCTTCTAAGAACACTCGCGGTGTCCGGGGAGTGTTCGTAGGGGGTATCCTGAGGACGCTGTCCGTATTGTTCTCTGTCAAGTTGAATGTGTCCTAAGAACACTCGCGGTGTCCTGAAATGTTCGCAAATAAACAAGATGGTGGTGTTCTGAAGAAGCTTCTAAGAACACTCGCGGTGCCGGGGAGTGTTCGTAGGGGGTGTCCTGAGGACGCTGTCCGTATTGTTCTCTGTCAAGTTGAATGTGTTCTAAGAACACCTGCGGTGTCCTGAAATGTTCGCAAATAAACACAATGGGGGTGTTCTGAAGAGGTTTTTGAGAACACTCCCGGTGTCCTGGAATGTTCGTAGGGGGTGTCCTTAGGACGCTGTCCATATTGTTCTTTGTTAAGTTGAAAGTGTTCTAAGAACTATCGCAGTGTCCTGAAATGTTCGCAAATAAACAAAATGGGGGTGTTCTGAAGACGCTTCTAAGAACACTCGCGGTGTCCGGGGAGTGTTCGTAGGGGGTGTCCTGAGGACGCTGTCCGTATTGTTCTCTGTCAAGTTGAACGTGTCCTAAGAACACTCGCGGTGTCCTGAAATGTTCGCAAATAAACAAGATGGTGGTGTTCTGAAGAAGCTTCTAAGAACACTCGCGGTGCCGGGGAGTGTTCGTAGGGGGTGTCCTGAGGACGCTGTCCGTATTGTTCTCTGTCAAGTTGAATGTGTTCTAAGAACACCTGCGGTGTCCTGAAATGTTCGCAAATAAACACAATGGGGGTGTTCTGAAGAGGTTTTTGAGAACACTCCCGGTGTCCTGGAATGTTCGTAGGGGGTGTCCTTAGGACGCTGTCCGTATTGTTCTTTGTTAAGTTGAAAGTGTTCTAAGAACTATCGCAGTGTCCTGAAATGTTCGCAAATAAACAAAATGGGGGTGTTCTGAAGACGCTTCTAAGAACACTCGCGGTGTCCGGGGAGTGTTCGTAGGGGGTGTCCTGAGGACGCTGTCCGTATTGTTCTCTGTCAAGTTGAACGTGTCCTAAGAACACTCGCGGTGTCCTGAAATGTTTGCAAATAAACAAAATGGTGGTGTTCTGAAGACGCTTCTAAGAACACTCGCAGTGTCCGGGGAGTGTTCGTAGGGGGTGTCCTGAGGACGCTGTCCGTATTGTTCTCTGTCAAGTTGAATGTGTCCTAAGAACACTCGCGGTGTCCTGAAATGTTCGCAAATAAACAAGATGGTGGTGTTCTGAAGACGCTTCTAAGAACACTCGCGGTGTCCGGGGAGTGTTCGTAGGGGGTGTCCTGTGGACGCTGTCCGTATTGTTCTCTGTCAAGTTGAATGTGTTCTAAGAACACCCGCGGTGTCCTGAAATGTTCGCAAATAAACAAAATGGGGGTGTTCTGAAGACGCTTCTAAGAACACTCGCGGTGTCCGGGGAGTGTTCGTAGGGGGTGTCCTGAGGACGCTGTCCGTATTGTTCTCTGTCAAGTTGAATGTGTCCTAAGAACACTCGCGGTGTCCTGAAATGTTCCCAAGTAAACAAGATGGTGGTGTTCTGAAGACGCTTCTAAGAACACTCGCGGTGTCCGGGGAGTGTTCGTAGGGGGTGTCCTGAGGATGCTGTCCGTATTGTTCTCTGTCAAGTTGAATGTGTCCTAAGAACACTCGCGGTGTCCTGAAATGTTCGCAAATAAACAAGATGGTGGTGTTCTGAAGAAGCTTCTAAGAACACTTGCGGTGTCCGGGGAGTGTTCGTAGGGGGTGTCCTGAGGACGCTGTCCGTATTGTTCTCTGTCAAGTTGAATGTGTTCTAAGAACACCTGCGGTGTCCTGAAATGTTCGCAAATAAACACAATGGGGGTGTTCTGAAGAGGTTTTTGAGAACACTCCCGGTGTCCTGGAATGTTCGTAGGGGGTGTCCTTAGGACGCTGTCCGTATTGTTCTTTGTTAAGTTGAAAGTGTTCTAAGAACTATCGCAGTGTCCTGAAATGTTCGCAAATAAACAAAATGGGGGTGTTCTGAAGACGCTTCTAAGAACACTTGCGGTGTCCCGGGAGTGTTCGTAGGGGGTGTCCTGAGGACGCTGTCCGTATTGTTCTCTGTCAAGTTGAACCTGTCCTAAGAACACTCGCGGTGTCCTGAAATGTTCGCAAATAAACAAAATGGTGGTGTTCTGAAGACGCTTCTAAGAACACTCGCGGTGTCCGGGGAGTGTTCGTAGGGGGTGTCCTGAGGACGCTGTCCGTATTGTTCTCTGTCAAGTTGAATGTGTCCTAAGAACACTCGCAGTGTCCTGAAATGTTCGCAAATAAACAAGATGGTGGTGTTCTGAAGAAGCTTCTAAGAACACTCGCGGTGTCCGGGGAGTGTTCGTAGGGGGTGTCCTGAGGACGCTGTCCGTATTGTTCTCTGTCAAGTTGAATGTGTTCTAAGAACACCTGCGGTGTCCTGAAATGTTCGCAAATAAACACAATGGGGGTGTTCTGAAGAGGTTTTTGAGAACACTCCCGGTGTCCTGGAATGTTCGTAGGGGGTGTCCTTAGGACGCTGTCAGTATTGTTCTTTGTTAAGTTGAAAGTGTTCTAAGAACTATCGCAGTGTCCTGAAATGTTCGCAAATAAACAAAATGGGGGTGTTCTGAAGACGCTTCTAAGAACACTCGCGGTGTTCGGGGAGTGTTCGTAGGGGGTGCCCTGAGGACGCTGTCCGTATTGTTCTCTGTCAAGTTGAACGTGTCCTAAGAACACTCGCGGTGTCCTGAAATGTTCGCAAATAAACAAAATGGTGGTGTTCTGAAGACGCTTCTAAGAACACTCGCGGTGTCCGGGGAGTGTTCGTAGGGGGTGTCCTGAGGACGCTGTCCGTATTGTTCTCTGTCAAGTTGAATGTGTCCTAAGAACACTCGCGGTGTCCTGAAATGTTCGCAAATAAACAAGATGGTGGTGTTCTGAAGACGCTTCTAAGAACACTCGCGGTGTCCGGGGAGTGTTCGTAGGGGGTGTCCTGAGGACGCTGTCCGTATTGTTCTCTGTCAAGTTGAATGTGTTCTAAGAACACCCGCGGTGTCCTGAAATGTTCGCAAATAAACAAAATGGGGGTGTTCTGAAGACGCTTCTAAGAACACTCGCGGTGTCCGGGGAGTGTTCGTAGGGGGTGTCCTGAGGACGCTGTCCGTATTGTTCTCTGTCAAGTTGAATGTGTCCTAAGAACACTCGCGGTGTCCTGAAATGTTCCCAAGTAAACAAGATGGTGGTGTTCTGAAGACACTTCTAGGAACACTCGCGGTGTCCGGGGAGTGTTCGTAGAGGGTGTCCTGAGGACGCTGTCCGTATTGTTCTCTGTCAAGTTGAATGTGTCCTAAGAACACTCGCGGTGTCCTGAAATGTTCGCAAATAAACAAGATGGTGGTGTTCTGAAGAAGCTTCTAAGAACACTCGCGGTGTCCGGGGAGTGTTCGTAGGGGGTGTCCTGAGGACGCTGTCCGTATTGTTCTCTGTCAAGTTGAATGTGTTCTAAGAACACCCGCGGTGTCCTGAAATGTTCGCAAATAAACAAAATGTGGGTGTTCTGAAGACGTTTTTGAGAACACTCCCGGTGTCCTGGAATGTTCGTAGGGGGTGTCCTTAGGACGCTGTCCGTATTGTTCGTTGTTAAGTTGAAAGTGTTCTAAGAACTATCGCGTTGTTCTGAAATGTTCGTAGGGGGTATCCTGAAAACGGTTTCCGTATTGTTCGCTGGCAAGTTCAAAGTGTTCTAAGAACACTCACATTGTTTGCAGACGTTAAAAGTTTCCCATAGATCATAGTTGAAATGTTTGACTCTATGGATGCGATATGCTGCGGTGGTTGTTGCCAGGGCATAGAGTCTTGGGTGCATGGCCATTTGGCCATGCACCCAAGACTCTATGCCCTGGCAACAACCACCGCAGCATATCACATTCATATTTGCTTATAACTTTGGGTGAAAAACAAATGTATGGTTCTCTGTCAAGATGAATGTGTCCTAAGAACACTCGCGGTGTCCTGAAATGTTCGCAAATAAACAAGATGGTGGTGTTCTAAAGACGCTTCTAAGAACACTCGCGGTGTCTGGGGAGTGTTCGTAGGGGGTGTCCTGAGGACGCTGTCCGTATTGTTCTCTGTCAAGTTGAATGTGTCCTAAGAACACTCGCGGTGTCCTGAAATGTTCGCAAATAAACAAGATGGTGGTGTTCTAAAGACGCTTCTAAGAACACTCCCGGTGTCCTGGAATGTTCGTAGGGGGTGTCCTGAGGACACTGTCCGTATTGTTCTCTGTCAAGTTGTATGTGTCCTAAGAACACTCGCGGTGTCCTGAAATGTTCGCAAATAAACAAGATGGTGGTGTTCTGAAGACGCTTCTAAGAACACTCCCGGTGTCCTGGAATGTTCGTAGGGGGTGTCCTTAGGACGCTGTCCGTATTGTTCGCTGGCAAGCTCAAAGTGTTCTAAGAACACTCACATTGTTCGCGGACATTAAAAGTTTCCCATAGATCATAGTTGATATGTTTGACTCTATGGATGTGATATGCTGCGGTGGTTGTTGCCAGGGCATAGAGTCTTGGGTGCATGGCCATATTTTTTGTTTGTGGTACTTGATGAAGTATTAGTTTCTTTTACTCTCTTTGGAGGATTTGCAGTGACGTCCTGTTGCATTTCTGTTTGATTTAGTTTTCTTTTACAACGTTTTAGTTTTTGTGGAACAGAATATGTGTTTAGATGGGGAGTGTATAGTGAGCGAAGTCTATTATATTCTAAAATGCAAGGAATATCAGCGTTTACTTTACTTGCATCAAAGTTGATTAGAAATAGACCGTCAAGTGTACGTAAGCGTGATAGTGCTACGTAGCTCATGCCTTCTTTAAAGACTGTGTTACCAATATCTATCATTGCTTTGTCTAGGGTAAGACCTTGACTGCGTGTGCAAGAGTTAGAGAAAATTGTTCTCTGCGTACATACATATCTTTGAAGAGAAGGAATCTAGCTGTTGAGCGTCCTATCCGTTTTACTTCTGAATGTTTGTCAAAGAGTATATTGACAAACTGAATTTTGTTGTCACGTGGGTATGTTTGAAAGCCAACAACTGTACCCAGAGCTCCATTAACTAGTCCTTGGTCCACGTCAAGGTTACGTTTAAGCATTACTCTGCAATTTAAGGATAATTTTAACATCTTTTCTAAGCCTGCTGTGTTTGAGATTGATTTTTCTAAATTATTTAGTCTTGTTGTGGCTTGGTCACACATGGGTAGTGTCATACCATGTACATCTAGTTTGTCTGTGGCGCTAATTTCCATTATTGGTTGCATTTCTTTACTTAACATTATTTAATTGAATTTGAGACAGCTTGCAAGAGTTGGCATTAAGGCCATATAATTGACATTTTTGTGGGCTAATTGTTCCATAACATCTGTAGCACATGCATTATCGCCATAAAGTGCATTCATGTGCCGGGTTTTCAATGTTGCTTCTGCTTCTTTAGAAAGTATACCAACTCTCAAACTTTTTAAAATGTTGGCATAAGTTAGATCTGCAGATTGGCGCATGTTTTCTGTTAATTCTCTGTATTGGAAATGTTGCCAAAGGTTGACATTTCCAATGCTGCCAACAGTTTTATGGCAGAGTTTGTGCCCTAATGTTTTAAAAATAGGTTCACCTTTTACTGGTGTTAATTGAAGCAGATCTCCAAAAACAATAATGTGTTTTCCTGCAAAGAGCTCTTCATAGTCTGTTTTGAGTACTTCTTGTAATCTGAGGTGAATCAAAGCTAACATCAGATTGGAGACCATGCTCACTTCATCTATTAGTAGCATTTTCATTTGTTTCAATACTCTGCGTAATTCCATTGCAGCTTCTGCAGAAAGTTTGTAATAGTCTAATTTGTTCTGGTGTTCTACTGGTAATAGTAGTAATCGGTGTAATGTAACACCACCTATGTTGTAGGCAGCTAAACCTGTGGGGGCAGTGACAACAGCTGACAGTTTGTTGTTTGTCAGTTGTTGAAGGAACTTACTAATGATTTTGATTAGGGATGTTTTGCCAGAACCAGCTTCAACACTGACGTACAGTAGTATAGGTTTATAATTATGGCAGGAACATTCTTTATTTTCATGTTTTACACCATGTGCAATTTGTTTTGTTACTTCTTGAAAAATGCTACTTTGCTCATTGTTTAGTTTTGATTATAGTATAGTTAAGTCTTCCTTATCTTCATACTGACACATGGTGTTTTCTACTTCTATCATAGCTAATTCTGCCTCATTTGTTATTAGTGGTTCTCCCAGTGGTTCTTGGCTTCCTGTTACAGAAGGTTGACTACTGTCAGGAGTATCCTTATCTAGTTGGGCTTGGAGTTCTTCTTCGTGTTGCTGTTCATTGTGCAACATTGTTTTGTACTGTGTAAAGTTTACATCAGTTATAGTGCTTTCATTTGCTTTGAAAGCATCCTCATATGATTCATAGTTATCTAGTAATTGTTCTTCTTTTCTCCATGGTTTGAAGAGTTGTAGCAGGGACATGTAATATACTTCGATATGTTGAGGAGTCTTCAATGACTATTTGATATGATTAATTAAATTTGGTTTAGTGAGCCTTCACAGTCTGTCACTCTATATTTACCTTTTTTTTCATCAGGTTTCATATTATTTTTGTATGTGTAGTTTTGGGCTATTTGGTATAGACACATGTTTTCCAAAGTATTACTTCTGTTTGGGTAGTATGTGTCCAATAAATTGTTTTCTAAAATGTCTTGGCTGTTGGGATCATGTTTGGCTATTGTTTCTATATCTTCATATGATTTTAGAACTCTTTTTCTAGATTTAGCTGGACCAAGACTTAGCCATACTATATTTTCAGATTTACCATACAATGAAGTACCAGTTAAACAATCAGCTGCTTCATAAGATCCACATTCTCTATGGGTGAGCATTTTTATGCCCAAGCTGTATAATTTCTGAGATACTGTTTTATCTGATGACAGGTCATTCCAGAGGTCTTGGAGCTCTGTCTTTTCTGCTTTAGTTAAGTATGCTGTGACATATCGTGCAACTGCAGTAGAATTGTCTGCAATGTACTGCACATCTATGTTTGCATTCCATAAGTGGGCAATGATTGCATTATAATCAATGATATATTTTTCCTCTTCTTTTCTTTTTATGTAATATGTATTTTTAGGTGACTTACCTTTAACACTATGTCTAACTGAAGACATGAGGTTGTTTACTTGACCTCTATTTGTAACTGGTCTAGGGAAACCAAATCGGCATTTGGTGTAGTATTTGCCTTTGTTTTTGTATTTGCGACGACAATATTTTCCACATTTGTGTCTTTGAAATTGTAAAATTTGTGCATGAAGATCACTATTTGTGGCTTCTGATGGAATTTCACAAGTGACATATTTTTCAATAAACTGTAAAACAGTGGCATCACTGTCTTGACCAAATTTAGGAGCATCTTTAATCCATAAAAGCATGTGGATATGTGGTGCTCCTCTGGCTTGGTATTCTTTTCTCCAAAAGAAGTGTTGCACTTCTCCAAGGGGAGGAACAGTTTTATTACAAATAAAATGTAGCATAGCAATGAAGCGATGGTGAAAATATCTTGAAACATTAACAGGATCCAAAGAACAAAGTTCTCCAGGTGTTAGAATATCTATGTTTGTTTTGTTTTTATTTGATATGCGTAGGAAATCATGTAAATCTTCCCATGCATATTCTGCACAACTTAATGTAACAAACCAAGTGGGTGGGCCAAGGTTTCTCATCATACAACGTACATCTCCATGACGTCAAAACCAGTACTCTTTAGTACCATGCATATTTGCTAATAGATTTGTAATATTTGATTGTAAAACCTCATCCTTTTGTTGCACTTTCTCTAATAATTGTGTAGCTGTCATATTTTGAAAGTGTGATCCTGATTTTAATATGTGTCCAACTCCATAACATAAAGTTGCTAGTTCACTTTCAAAGAGTAGGTGGAATATGTATTCCACATTTTGTCTAAATCTGGGATCTTCAGAATACATCCGTAATGAGCGGTATTCTGAATCTGATATTTGAATAGGTCTATCATCATACCTTCCTCCTTTGCCAGTAGGAAAGAGTAGAGGAAAAGCACATGCTTCTATACTTTTTTCCCATATACTGATTGGCGATCCTTTTGTTTGACGCATTTGGTAAGTTTCCAGTACATCTTGTACGGTGTCATTACAGTGCAAAGGATGAATTGTATAATGGTCTAAAGTATTTGATATTGTAGCAGGATCTAGTAGCTCAAATTGACCAGCTTCTTGTGTTTCTTGAATTATTTCAGTTGTATCTTTCAAGTTTTCTTCAATATCAATTTCTTTGTAATATTCATTATTCTCTTTAAGATATTGGAAGGCTTGTCTAACTTTATATAAATCTACCAGCTGTTGCCATATTTTTTTGTCTTTTGTAGGTACTCCATTTACTAATATAATTAAAGATTGCTGCATTGGACGTTGCACTCCTAGAGTATGCACATTTTCTTTTAGATTTAATGGTAAATAAACTACTTTTCCACTAATGCCTTTTACCAATTCAGAGGGAGGTAATTTTGCTGTTTTTGGTTGAAGGCGTATTATTGCTTGAAATGGGTGTACTGTTTGAATTATGATGCTCTCATATAAATTAAGTTGTTGTAGAGGTTTTGGTACTGGGTATAATTCCAAATTATTTGTGATAGAACGTGAAGGAGTTTGGTTGTTGTCAAGTTTTGTAGTGCAATAACTGCAAAGTATTAAGGGCTCAGTTATTTCATATTTGTTTTCTGCTACAAGGTAGAGAGCTAATTCAAACCATTGAGAATCTTCATTGTCTTCTATCTTGTATGATAGGTCCACAGTTTTTGTGTTACTTTTATAAAAAATTCTACGGCAACATACACATACATGGTTTGGTACTTCAGCTGATGTACTTTTAAATGTTAGTATTTCTTTTTTGTATGTGTTTAGCAAAAGGTTGCCATGTGTAGAATTGTTGCTTAATTGGTTTAAAGCTATTTCATTCTGTAAATGGCTTTCACTTCCAAAATATTTTTTCTGGATATAGTGAATTTCTTCAAGTAGGTCTTTTGCTGTACCATGTAGAAGGATGTTATTTAACTTTGCTAGTGCTAAAGCAGGACTTTTAGCATAGTACAGTTTATAGACTAGATTTCTTATAGTTGAATGATGTGTTGATATCCTTTTGATATCATGAAAAAGTGATTTTACAATTAGGTCCTGTAATGCAGGCCAATGAATGTCCTTGTAGTCCTGTGTACTTGCGCACTGGACAGGTATCTATATTTTGCAGTAATTTAATTTTGATTTTGTCTTTGCTTTTTACATATTTATTGAGGAATTGGCGTAAAGATTTGAAACAGTGTTTGGGAATGTTACACATTGACGTGCATGGCCATTTGTACACTAGACGTTCTGATTCAGTTGAATGGAGGGGTAATTCTAAGTTTTCAGGGCATATTTTTGTAAGAAGTACTTCTTGTTCCATTATGGTATTATTCACTTTTTCATAACCTCGACCACTGCTATGTATGGCAATTGTATTTGTTTGCTTTTGTTTGTACGCTTCTTCATTAAAATATGGTTCTGTGCTTGTAGTGTGATTCCATTCACCTCCGCTGATACTTAAGAAGTTCTTTGTGTTGATATTTCGCTTATTGAGAAGTCTTTTTTGTAATTTAGTTATTAGTTTTGTTAGTAGTTTCATTTTATTTAACAGTAAAATAAATAAATTTCTTTTGAGAAGAATTGCACTGTCCATCAATGCTTCTAAGATTAATTTCCTACGATATGTTTTAAGCTTTGAACCTGATTTCTCTCCTGTTTTTATAAAATTTTGAAGGACTTTGTGACGGTATATTTTGGCTAAAATACTTTTCTTGGTATGCTTACTTTGCACTATATTAAAATTTGAAAAAGTAGTTTTATCTGTACTGATAGCTGATTTTCTGTTAATTGTTTTTTGGTTTGTTTTACATTTTGATAGAGGAAGCAAAGTTGTTGTACTTGAAACTTCTTGTGTTTCACTAAATGATTGTATTAGCTGTTTTGTTTCAACTTTTTTTACAAATTCTGCTAGAGATGGATGCTTATGTTGGACACCTTTATTTTCATTTGCTCTACTTTTGCGTTGCTTTCTACGGACTTGACTTTTGGTAGGCATTCTTTAGGGTCTGTTGAAAAAAATAAAGAAGATATGGGTTGGGGTGTTCTGGAATGTATGTGTGCTGTGTGCATGAGTGTTTGAGTAAGATGATAAAGATGTATGTAATGGTGTGTGATTGTGCATTGGGAACTAAAACTAGTAGGGATAGGTATTCTTGAATTTATATGTTACTAAACTGGGGTTCAGATGACAAAAAAAAAGTAAGCTAGTGGTGTGGAAAAGTACAAATAGTAAATCTAATGTATACAATTAAAACAGTTGTTTGTTCTATAATATGAAAATTGTAGTGGTTCAGTTGGGTAATTTGTGTGTCCAAAAATAGAAATTTGTGGGCCATTATGGCTGTAAATCGCTATTTAAGACATGGACTTTTTTGGACAAAATGGTACAAAATCTCTATTTTTAGAAACCGAAATAGCTCGTATTAACGTTATAGTATATTTGATTAATAATACAAATATTATGGTGATATTTTACTTACTTTTTTTTTAAATTAACAGGTAACTTCTTAGTCTTTCTTTCTTCTTCGAATTTGGCTGCTTCTTTTCAGGAAACTGGTCTTCACTGCAATTGTAAAAGCTTCAAATTAGTACCTTTGTTTGTATATAGCACTCTTTTTAATTTAGATATTGATTTTTTTAATTGAAATCCTCAGTTCCTTCTTTAAAACCATTAAACTAATTTATTTACATAAGATACATTGCATCAGTTCAGTACATATGATATGTTCTTAATGAACAAATTGTATTGAATGACTAACGGTAGCAAAAAAAAAATATCTTTACTATGTCTTGTGAAATTTATAATATATTAGTGAATACCACTATTTCTGTAAGTAAACTGTTCTAGGTAATAGCGCCTCAATGTCATGTCCAATTTAAAGTAATTAAGTAAATAAATAAATAAAAAAAAATATGAAATTGTATAAGTATTTTTATAAAGGTTTAAACATAGATTGTGTTTGCATGCAATTTTGTTTGAATGTATGTAGTCTATATATTTCATTTAAAAAATGTTAGTTTAACATGATTTGAGTGTGTGTGTATAAAGAAAGGAAATAGTATAAAGGTTTATAAGTGATAGTTGATTTTAGGAAATTGAAAAAAGTACAGTAAATTCATTTTACAGATTTTACAAGGTAAAAGTCTGTTTGAAAATGTGTTCGTCTACTATACAGAAAATATGCATACCTGAAGTTTGTGTTCATGCATATGGGTATGCATGGAGCTGCAAGTAGAAATCTTGAAGACTTGTACAGTATTTCTGGTAGATGGTGCTTGCCAATGATATGACACTTGTACCAAGAGAGAGATTCAGAGTACATTTGCAGTGCTGATCTATGATGATGCAGTTAGATGTAGAGGTCTTGAATGTGATTGGTGCATGGTCATGTGATTTTTGAGGTACATCCAATGAGGGAATGGCAGAGAGAGTGTAGTGGAAATGATAGAAGGGCTGTTCATGTTACGATATGTCCGCGGACATGGCGGTAGTTCGCGGACATCGGGAGTTACATCCGGGGATTTTTGGTTTCAGATGTCATGCAAATGAGAATAAGCACTGAAAGGGATTGGTCAGGAAAGTTTGGTGGGTGTGTTGTGCCAGGAGAGATTTTCTCAGATACTCTTTTTGCTGAGAGAACAAAAGATAGCTATGGCTGTGTGTTTCAGAAAACAGATTGTTTGGATTTTAGGAGATTCGTGGATACATTGGTTGAAGGTGCATGCAGAAAGCTGTGGAGTAGCTGTAGATCTTGGATTCCCACATGTGGAAGTACACTGGCATGGAGTACGTGGAATGAAGTGGTTGGACTTGCTACCTCTCTGTGCTACTTTGGAGACAGAGGAACATCCAAACATAATTGTAATTCATTGTGGAGGGAACAGTTTAGGACATGTGACTGGATTTTTTTTGCAATTTGCTATGAAAGAAGGACTTAGGAAGGTTATGGACATGTTTCCTAATTCTCAAGTGATATTTTCACGGATTGCGCAGAGACAAATGTGGCTTTGTTCTTCTTCATTTGGTCCACAAATGGAAAAAGCAAGGCGCAATGTTAATAAGGCTGTTTGTGCCTTTCTAAGAGATTTTGGCATGTCTTCTTTTCACAATGAAAATATTATGTTTTGTATTACATACATTTTTCGCAGAGATGGAGTCCATCTTACTTATGCTGGCAATCAGATTTTTCTGAGAAATGTACAAAATGCATTGCGACCTTTTTTGGAATTACAACAATGATTTTGAAGTAGATGTTAAGCATTTACAATTTTTGACTTACAAACAACACCCAAAGGCTCTTTTCAGAGCCACCACTTCTTTCCAGAGAAAATTACAATGTTTGTGATGGAGTAGCAACCCCATTTTTTTAATGTTCGCGAACTGTCTGCGGACTTCTAAAAAATACAAAGAGCCCTGCTTCATTTATTTTCACTTCTATTTTTTAACTGGGAAAGGCGGCTCTGAAAAGAGCCTTATTTTTTTTGTTTTTTGTAATTTTGTATTTTTTGGGGTTTTTCAGACACGACACACTAGGAGAGGAGGGTAAAGGAGGGTAAAGGGGGGGACACCAACCACAGGGATAAGAAAGGGCGAGCTGAGAGAGGAAGATGTAGAATGGGTTTTATTTGGGTAGTGAGCAGGTCTTCTTGTGCTCTGAGACGATAGTCTCAAAAGAACTCCGAAGTCGCTCCCCCCTGTAGAGTACTGTGTCACAGTACATACATACAACTGTGACCCTCGAAAGGTAAGGGTCATCAGCATTCTGTATGGCCTGTGAGGCAGCTTGAGGAAGACACTGTCCCACAGAGGTGGTCTTTGTGGTGACAGGATCAGAAACAGAGGATGAAGTAGAGGAAATCAACCTGCTACGTTCTTCGCAAGGTACAACCCTGCGAATAGCCCCAGAGTGAAATGACCTCAGGTGTCGCTTCATAGTAGTGGTCCCAAAGCTGTACTTACCGTGTTTCCCGCGACTGAGTATCATTTTGCACTCATTGCAGGTAACACGGTTCGCACGAGCCTTAGGAACATTACCATGAATGGTAAATAACTGCCACACCCAAGACTCACGCCTAGTGCGGGTAGTAGGGTTTTCCTCTACCTCATTCTCATCATCCTCTTCTTCCTCCTCCGCATCCTCACTCCTGTTCCCCTCTTCAGGCCCTTGGGGAGGTGGTGGTGGTGGAGGGGGTGGGGGTGGTGCTAAAGCAGGTGCAGCACCAAGTGGCAGTTCAGCAGCCAAGGATGCCATCTCGATGATGGTGTAGTCTGCAGGTGGCAGCAAACATCAGTGTGTTCTGAAGAATAGCCAGAAACACAATGGGAATAAGCTCTTGGGCGTGGTCTTTTATAGGGGTGCTTGTGCGCGGTTTGCGGACATGCGCACTGTCCGCGGACAGATCGAACACAAAAAAAGGATCGGAAAGTTTCAAAAGGTATATAGAAACTCAAGATTGCTATGTGGGACTTGTGCCATGGTGAGATTTTATTGAAAAATATTATGGATTAACTAAAAATGTACTTTTAAATTGATCGGGGACACGAACAGTGTCCGCATTTCAGGACACACGATGAGCGTGGGCGCGGTCATATGACCCGTTCGCGAACTAGTCCACGAAGGAAGCGCCTGTCCGCAGGACACCAAGTGCACAGAGATTGGTTAGCGCATGCGCATTGATGTCCTACAGACACTGTTCGGGTTCTGAAGTAATTAAAAGTGCGTCACACGTGAAACTAACATTTCAGGACACCACATGTGTTCTTAGAACAGTTTAAACTTGCTAGCGAACAGTAAGGACAGATATAGTTTTCTTCAGGACACGTGTAATTTCGTTTATGTACGAACATTTCAGGACACCAATTGTGTTCTTAGAACAGTTTCAATTGGGTAGCGAACACTACGAACAGGTATTGTGTTCTTCAGGACACCTCCATTTTCGTTTACGTATGAACATTTCAGGACACCAATAGCGTTCTTAGAAAAGTTTGAACTTGCTAGCGAACAGTACCGGACAGGTATAGTGTTCTTTAGGACACTTTAATTTTTGTTTGTTTACGAATAATTCAGGACACCGCGTGTGTTATTAGTACAGTTTCATGTTGCTAGCGAACACTACGAACAGTTGTACTGTTGTTCAGGACACATCATTTCTGTTTATTTACGAACATTTCAGGACACCAATTGTGTTCTTAGGACAGTTTTAAGTTGATAGCGAACATTACGGACAGATATAGTGTTCTTTAGAACACTTTAATTTTTGTTTCTTTACGAACATTTCAGGACACCACGTGTGTTCTTAGAACAGTTACAACTTGCTAGCGAACAGTACAAACAGGTGTGGTGTTCTTCAGGACACCTCCATTTTCGTTTATGTATGAACATTTCAGAACACTCGCACTGTCCGCGAACACTTTTATTGTTTTTTTTAATAAAAAAAACGGAAACTATTCACAATACAATATAAAAATTAAACTTTATTTAACATATATTAATAATTTATGACAGAGAAGGTGAGGCAGAAACAGAAATAAAAACAGGAGAATTTGGGGTTTTAACATGATTGGTATTAGGTGAAGAAGGGATGGAAGTCTCATCAAAACGTTTTGGATTATGGAGAGGGTTTGGGGATAATTGACTGGGATATGGTGAGGAGGGACAAGTACATGTGGGGCAATGGTACGAGGTTTTTGGTTTGAAATGATTTTCTACAAAAGTTTTTAAATTATTAAAATTAGCCAAAAATACATCCATTTTTTCTTCTATATTGTGAAGACTGTTATCCATAACAGGGTTTTCTGAAGTTTTTTCTATTTTGGTATGCTCTGTACAAAAAAAAAATATATATGTTAAATGTATATAAAAAAAATAATAAATAAATGGTTTATATTATAAAGTGTTTACCATTAGTTTCACTATTTTGTGACATTTCTTCATGTAGGAAATTGTCCTCTAGCCATTCCAGAGTACTAGACATTTCTGTGAGAAAAAAAAAAAGATAATATATTTTTGAATCTAATACAGAAAGTTTATAAATATATGAGTAAAATGAAGTACACTTACTATTTCTGGTAAGATAAGTCCTATGTATTCAGTGGGTCTGGTCTTGTTCTCAGTTCTGTTGTGTCTGTGAGGTAATTATGTTGGAAGCCAATGTATCTTCTTGTGGTATATTCCATTTCAGAACATATTGTATTTAAATGAATGGTTAGTGTGTTACATATATGGGTTACATTTCTTATGTATTACTATATATAATGTGTTTGTGTGCTGCTTTTTGAATTTGTTAAATGTTCCTATATTATGATATAACAATCAAACATACCCCACCGCCCCCCCCCACAGTTTTTAGGTAGTGGTACTGTTCTCCGAACATGTCCGCAAACATTAAATAGGTTCGCGGACATCAAGTTCATAAGAAGAGATCTAGTCAGTTCCATATGACATGTATATAAAGTCAGTCATTATTGTTAAGTTGTGCTACTAAAAAACTATGAAATTCAGTGAAAAAACTTTGTTAAAGGGACGTTATGGTTAAGTTGCGCTACTAAAAACCTATGGAATTCAGTGAAAAAACTTTGTTAAAGGGACGTTATGGTTCCAAGTAAAACCGAAAAACCCTTGAAATTCGCCAGTTATGGTAAGCTAAGCAACCATAACTCGCGCCACCACCGTGCACTGCTGAGACTAACACCCAGGACATCAAAGATGACATCACAAATGTCATTGATGACATCATCCACCCACGGCAAAACAGTTCTAGAAAATATTCATAGGATAGACTTCTGGAGTGCTGGATAAAGTCTATTTGATTTTTTTGAAAGGGCCTTCAATGGACAGTTGTCTGGAAAGCAGTCTTGACAGCCTGACCAATATTGTGCGTTAAGCAGAGTTACAAGTGCTACAATAATGGTCAGCTACAGTGAGGAAATTAGGTAGAAAACAAATTGCGGTTAACAAAATCAATCATGCCTGTGTTACCAGCAAGAGCTGCTGAGTGGGTCAGTCGAGCGTTGTAGCCTAAAAGTGATCAAGGTGCTACCGGGAGGCTATCACCATGCGTCATAGGATACTGCTTCCCATCTTACAATTTCTGCAAGAACACTATGCTTTCTCTTGTTCAGGAGGTAGATCCTGCAACACTGCTAGACTACAAAGGGTGATGAGTGGGACTGGTTGACTAGAACAAAAACAAGTACATAATAAGGAGACAAGTGGCCTCCAGACAGTTTCCTTGATCAACATCAGAAGTGGGAAACACATGTGATTTGCACGTAACTATTGGAAAGGTAGGGTTTCGGCCAAAAAGACTGAATCCAAATGACCTACCCATCTAATAGTTCGAAAATAGGTGCCACCAAATGTTCTACCTACCAAAAGTTCAACTTTCGATAAATAGAACATATAAAAGGGCTGCGGGGGCTGTGGGGGTGTCCCCTTCAGTTGCACCACAGTCAGACATAAAAAAGGCTGCAGGGGTGTTCCCTGCAACACCCCGCTCACTATACTGTACAGTATAGTGAGCAGAGGTTGCAGGGGAAACCCACGCAGCTGACCAAAAAAAAAAAAAAAGGAAAAGCCCCTGCGGCGCTGGTTCCCCCCGATTACGTAAAAGGGAACAGGCGTTGCAGGGACATGATGAAATGGAATGCAAGGTGGGTAGGGGGTGAGGGGTGGATGGGTGTCAGGGGGGTGTTCGGGCGTTCAGGGTGTGGGTAGGGGCGTGGGTAGGGGTAGGGGCACATCGGTAATGTTCAGAGGAGAAAAGTCCAAAGATTATTTCGAAAAAATTATCTTCGGTCTTTTCTCCCTCGAACATTTCCGCTTCGCCTATCAACCCCAAATCAGGTCAAAGCAGTAGGGCATCTAATAAGACAGCTACATAGGATCCATTTGAGACAGAGGTTCCAGCTGAGGTAAAGAAACCTTGTTGTTTCCACAGTGTGGTGAAATTGTGGTTAACACCATGATCATAGAGGGCATCAGTATGAATAGTGGCTGCCCTGTCTTTCGCTATAATGTAGGCACTTGTAAGAGCAAGCAATACAGTAACCTCAGCAGAACAGGCAATTGGCAAGGGATAGTCATCTAGCTTGTCATACTTTGCATAACCTGCTGGACCCTGGAGATCCCTTAAAACAAGATGGCTTAGCCTAGAGAATCAATCTGAACTTCTGTAGATATCTGAGGGTTAGGAGGCTTTCAGCAACAATTAGGCAGTCATGTAGCTTATCATCATACAGTATCAGATACTGAGACGAAGTTTTCAGAATAGGGCAATTAAATATAGTCACATTAGCAGCAACAAGTAGTAGCTTTTCATATTTGTCAAATGGGAATTAGACATATACAGGGTGGATTTTCCCTGTTAGAAGCAAAGCCACAGTAACAGTAACTAAAACCAAAGTGTATGCCTTTTCTGCCAATAGGTCAGTTTTAGTAAAGGTGGAAGAAGCGGCAGTCGTGCTGCAACTGTGTCAACAACTGAGCTGAAGTAAGCAACAGGACTTTGCGTGTCACCAAGTAATTGTGTCAAAACTCCTAGAACAATACAATCACTTTAGTCACAATAAAGGGCAAATGGTTTCTAGTTATTGGGCAGAACCATAGGAAGGGCTTTGAATAATTGTTGTTTGATCCTGGTAAATGCTTCATCTACTTCTGGGGCCGTGGAAAAGATCCGGGAGTGGAGTCAAGGTTAAGCGCTTCCAAAGGATTTACAATAGAGTCATCATCCATTACCTATTATCAACAGTAACTATGTTGCCTGCAACCACAAACCTACCCTCACTCTCCCCGTCGCACACACAGCAAAACAAACCCCATACCTGGGTCCCGCCTTTCCTCCACTGCACCACTGTATTTAACAACAGTACAGCTAAGACTCAAAGAAACACAGTGCAAGAAAATGCATCTTAAAAAAAACCACCATTACTTTCAGTCATTGTACCCTGAAGCATGCATCTCTCGAAATTGAATATTGTAGGGTACAGGGCAGTCATTTGGCTGGGTTCAGTGTGATATGTTCTGGTTCTACGTTCAGTATGCATCCAACCTCATTTGCCTCAGAGGGCCATAATTATGGTGAAACATGGTCCAACAATTCCTGCTGCAAAGAGGGAGTGCTGTTTTGCACCCCGTCCAGCAAGGCATACAGCTCCTATGATACAGCAAAAACTTCTAGTAGCCTATATGCAGGGACATCCAGACAAAAACTATCAGTTGTATAGTGACTAGTGCAACCCAGTTTACAAAGCAGATCAAATATAAAAAGGTTCACATGTGTCAAGGGCTAAGCAGAAACTCATGATGTTCAGTGATAGGACCTAGAATAACAGTCAATCAGGATGGTATCAGGATTATGAATGATACATATATGAATTTTTGCAGGCATAGTTAAAGCTAAAGTTCAATACTACAAAAAATCATTTAACACTTAAGATGCGATAATTGCTGCTAAAACAAAAAAAAAAGGAAGCGATCCAGTATTAGGCAAATTAAAAAGCTTTACATTATACCCCAAAGAAAATGTGTATTTCATCAGCACCCAATGGCAGATTACGTTTAAGGCCCTGCGTTCGTGTGATAGTTGGGAATTCTGGCAATATTATTGCCAACAAATGGCTGTTGGTGATAATTGAGAAATCCATCCTATCTCAGAGGACGCCTTGGAACAACATGTTCGATCTATGTATTGTAAGGAGGATTTCATTGTTACTTCTGAGACACTGATGATAATTGATAGAAGGGCTGATCCCTTTTGGTTTAACTTCTAAATTAAAGATATTGAGGATATCATAACTAGTCTTAGGCCCTCAAAATTTCGCCTGCATTTCTGTCAAAATTATTATATCTGATGTTTCTTGATATCAACAATACTGGAGTTGTACCTTGTAGCTGGACGAAATCTCTGTTACTATTGATTTTTAAGAAGGAGCTGAGGAGTGAGCCTAAACCTTATCATATATTAGCTCTTTCAGCCACATTTTCTAAGATTTTTGCTACTTGTGTTTTAAAAGAATTGCAACAATGGCTGCTTGAACATTTTTACTTTTCAATCAACAAACTGGATTTAGAAAGGGCTATAGTACATTAAATACTATTTGGACATTGATTTTCCTTATACAGGCTGCTCTATCTATGAAAGAACATAGCTTTTAAATATGTTTTACTGATTATGTTGGGGCAGTTGGTTTATCACACCTTATTATAGGAAAGCATTGTCAGTGGGGGCTATTTCCAGAGATTTTCAGTCTTATTTAACAACTTTACAAGGATACTTCTGTGTCCATTAGACTTAATACATCTGGAATGATGTCCTCTCAGATAGACCCTCATTTCGGACTGAAACAAGGCTGTGTCCTGGCTCTGCTTCTTTATAATTTATATGTCACTGATTTGTATTCTGCTTTGAGTATAGTTAATAATTTCCCACCTCGTGTGGGCACGCACCCTTTTGCCTGGCTATCATACGCTGATGACACTGTGCTAATGGCTAGTACCGCAAATGGCCTTCAGTTTAGTTTAGTTTAGTTAGTTTATTTATATAGCGCGGCCAAACCCTCAGGTAATTGAGTGCATTGGGCTTGAGGCAAAACAGGTTACAGAACGATTGCACATGTGAGATGCACATGAGGGCAATTCAATGGGTAGCATAAGGACCGGGTTACAATGTGGTCCATGTCGTGATACAGGCTGAAGGTTACAATGGATGTACAGAATTCAGTATAGGTGAGCATGCAGGTATCAAATTCTTACTGAGTAGTAAGCCAAGTTTTCACCATAGCTCTGAATGTCCAGAATGACTCCTCAGACCTGATTGTCGTGGGGAGTGTATTCCAACACTTTGCTGCTAGCACTGGGAAGCTAGATCCCCCAGCTGTTTTCCGATTGAATTTGGGAATGTTCAGTTGGTACTTGTAAGGTGTTCTGGTGGGTCTAGAGGTGCTATGCCTGGAGAATTTGTCTGATAAGTACCTGGGGCCAGTCAGTGAAAGGCATTTGTGTGTGATGATGAGCAATCTTAGTTTAATTCTGTCCCGGATGGGGAGTCAGTGGACTTCCTTACTGATGAAAGAAATGTGGGCCTTGCGCGGGAGGTTAAGGGCGCATCTAAGGGCATTGTTCTGTAAGACCTGGAGTCTACTCAAATTGCTATTGGTGGTGCCCAAGAAGAGTGTATTACAATAGTTTAGTCTGGATAATATCAGAGCTCTGGACAATGTGAGGCAGCTTGTGGTTGAGAGAAATGGTCTACAGACATTAATGAGTTTATTCGTATAGGCCGTAGATGAGATGGTGGCATTTATTTGTTTTTGTGCGATAGTGTGGAGTCAAGATACACGGCCAAAGTTTTGACTTCTTTTGAGACTTTTATGATATTACCGTCAATAGTGAATGATTGGTAACTAGTGTCCAGTTTGTTGAGGCGGGCCTAGGAACCAACGATGAGCAGTTCTGTCTTGTCATCGTTCAAGCAGAGGCTGTGGGTGGCCATCCATGCTTGAATTTCAAGGTAGATTTCATTAAGTTTTGCAACATCTCTCTCAGAGGACCCAGTGAGTGTAAAGAGGACCTGGGTGTCATCTGTGTAAAGTGAAAGTGTATGTGCTCTTTCTGAATACTCTGAATGTAATTTAGGGATCAATGTGAATAAGACCAAAATAATGATCATAGACTACAAAATTAAAAGAAGAAATACATTTGTATGGAAAATAGATGAACAGCTCATTGAAGCTGTTAATAAATATAGATATTTGGATGTTGTGATTGGCAATCGTTTTGGTAGTATGTTCCTGATGTGATCTATCATAGCTTAAATGACTTGCACCTTTCGGCTGATAAAAGCTTGCATAGCTGTCAAGGGCGGTTATTCAGTTGAAGGGATGTTAAATGTTTATACATCTAGCATGGTGCTTGTTATTCTCTATGCAATGAAACCCTTTTTGGAAAAAGAACTTAAATGGGTCAGACTTCTAGAGGGAAAGCATTGGAGTGCTTGCTTGGGGCTCTGCAATTCCACGCCAGTTGAAGCAATTTGCTGCGAGTGAGGGATTGTCTCTATATTAACCTTATGGGAAATAACTTGTAGTTCTTCTGTATAAAAATGCTCACTGAAATGGGTAATTGCTCCACTCTTAGTTTTTTTGTTTTGCTTACTTGAGAGAGAATAGCTCTAGTGCCATGAAGACCTTAGTTGGGGAGATTGTTGCCTTTGACTCAAGTATTGGCACAACAATAATTACTTCTTTTATTTGGAGCCTTCTTTTAAAAGAAATCAAACTGAAAGCAATGGAGTGAGACAGAATTGAACATATTTCGTACTTTGGTCAAAAGAGCAAATATCAGGAATATGTTAGGCAGTCATTTGTTTTCCTTATACCTGTTAGTTATGTTATTGACAGACATCTTTGTATGTTCATTATGAGACGACGGATGAATCTTTTGAATACTTATGAAAATACTGGGGCTTGGAATAAGATCCCTCACAACATGAAAAAATGTTGTCTGTGTTGTATAGTCATCGAAACATCACAACATGCCTTATCACAATGTGTTATCTTACAGGATAAATATGTCAAGGGATACATCAAGTCTGTGACGGATAAGGACAATATTAAATTGGACCAGTTTTGGCACAGACTTTTACAGGCAGTCTGTTGATAGTTGTGGCCTTCGCCTATTATATTTAGAAATATTGGTATTAACAAGGAATTATTAAATATATTATGAAGTAGCATGTAGTATAGCATTACATAATGAATTTAATTGGATTTTAATATGTATTTTGTATTAATGTGGATAGTAACTTTTTGATAATGATTGATATTTTATTTTATGGTGTTCTGAAATGATATATGAAATGTTATTATTGTTCGTTTTGTATAGTGTTTTGAATATCTAGATGACTAATGTTGTTTGAATATATGTGTAAAGGTTTTTTTTGTGAAACCATAAACACTACACAGTCAACGGTCATGAAACATGGTGGGATATGGCTACAATGCCTCCAGCATTTAGAATTTCATTTGAACATGGGGCATGCAGAAATTCTGGAGCTTTCAGTTTGGAGCGAGAAGCTCCATTATCTACTAGACTAAGCAGAATTAGCAATGTAATGAACTGTCCTAGTTGGATTTGAAAGAGCCATGGCTAGGGGTGGTGGAAAAGAATGTGGTAAGGTTTGGGAAAGGATAGAACTGTCTGTTGACAAATGTACCCCTTCCCTTCCCCTTCTCCCTCTCCCTCTGAATCAGTCTAGACCTATCTCCCAGTCGTCCTTGGAAGGGTTGAAGTTGTTGGATATGCACAGCCATCAACGTAGTCTCAGGTGCTTCTTTTTGTCCTTCTGCTTTTCCATCAAAGTGCTGGGATGACAGCAGAACCTCAGTCACCTTTTTTCCCTCCCAACAAAGGAGTACACCTTTGATTCTGTGCACAATTTGGGGCTGCAGTCCCATTACGAATGCATTCACAGTGGCTTGATATGCTGTTTCCGCAGAATGGGGTATCCTAGAGTACTGGTCAAAACGACATGTTAACCTTTCTCAGTAATCCACAGGATTTTCACCCTTAGACTGCTTACAGATGCTAATCCTGCTCAAGCACATTTGTTAGGGCAGATGTCTAAAACTGTGCACTGAAGACTTTTAATTTTCCTTTTGGGAGTTCTTGGAAGGTCCAGTTGCATTTCTTTTGGAGTCAAATAAATGTGTCTGGGGAATAGCAGCGCACAGCAGTCAGAACAAGTCAGGTTGTACGAGTCTATTATAACCTAGAGTTCCTCTTAGAACCTACCTGGATTTTCTTGTAGTTTGGGAAAATATTGGACAAAGCTAAACATAGCTGTGGAGCTCTATAGGGCATGGACGGTCACTAATGTGTTCCTGGTGCCAGCTATGCTGAGGAGCTAGCTTGAGGTTGGATACTATGCAGTCCTTTGAAGGTTGACAATGATCCAGCAGAGGGAGAGGTACTAAAATGTTTTGATATTTGCCTTCTTTCTCTCTATGAATAATAGGCTGAGAGTGGTCATGGAGTAGGGCTAGCTGTCAGTTCTCCGGGAGTAGACTGACTCTGTGTTGTTTCTCTCAGGCAAGAGTCTGAGCTATGGAATTCAACCTGTTCATCGGGTGGGGTGGAGGTTGTGGCTGTTCGGGTGGTAGGTTCAAGATAGCTGGATTATAAGAATCAATAATGTCATTGGGTGATTATTTAGGTGGGCGACCCCATAAAACACTGGATAAAGCAGGCTACAGCCTTTCCAACATCTCAGGACAAAGTAGATCTAAAGTCTAAAATTAGCTCTAAAGTCATGTCAGTCTTTCAGCTGGTTTTAAAAACTTCTCTTGTACATCTTTAAGAGCTTGGTGCATCATTTTGTAGCTTCGTTATACCAATCAAAAACTGTGTTCCACTGTTTCTAATGGCCTTTTGCAGCAGACGAGACCAAAGATATCTGTATGTGGATGATAATATCTAGAACAGAAATACCTAGCTGAGAGAATTGCTTAGGGATGTCTTCTCTCGTGAAATAGTGCCATTGATCCAGGAACGTACAAGTCTTACAAGTCTTGGGCGAGTAATTTATGTACATGTTATGTTTATGTTTATAAGGATTAACTTGCTTTGACTGACATTTTCCCATACTCACTAGCATGCTAAGACAGCAATTTGGACCAGACAAGGGTTTGTGGCTACCGCTTTGCCACCGTGCCCTACATTATAGGGCAGGGACACAGTTTATACAAAGAGAGTGGTCCGGAGATGGGAGTAAGAGAAGGAACTAGATTATACACACATGGGGTGGAAGACAGGTGAGCCTGGCCATATCCCGTTGAGATAGAAAATCGAAGTAGGGAGAATGAAAAAGTTTATAGGATGACAACGGTTGAAGCATGGGTGAGTGTCAAACCACTAGCATTTCCTTGTTGAGACAGCAGTGAAACAGGCAAACCTTGAATTTTCAGGTGGGTATTCAAGAGCACTCTACCAAAACTGATTACAATACCCCTGAACAGAAAACGGAACAACAAATCAGATAGACCAGTCAGGATTTTGATTTTTTTCTGAACTGACCTTTTTGCATAAATCCATCTCATTTCCATGTTAACCAGCGGGCTGTCTCGAGCCATGTGCTTTCACTCCACTGAGTTTCACAAATAGACATCCGTTGTTTTACCTGATTTCGAGGGCACCTGTGAAAGTTGCAGGAAGACCCATCCTTGATCTTGAGGCTGCCAGATCGAGGTCAACGGTTTTGAGGCGCACAGCCACCCGAATTGATGAGTAAATCAGTCACTGAGATTATTTGGTCAGGTCAGTTCAAGAAGAAATGTTTATTCCACAGCACCTGCAGGAGGCAAACTGAAAACAGACAGAGAACCCCCTGGAACAGAAAAGAGCCATCTCCCTCTGTCAGGATTCAACAAGATTTGTATCTTAAATGGTGGTATAGGTGTTTTAATACAGTGGTAACGTCTATGATCCCACCAAAGTGAAACTCCCATTTAAACGATAGAAACTGTCAATGGAAGTAAAACAATTGCCCTCATGAATTTATTCACAACTAGCCAAGTTGGGAGGTGTTATTTGTTATGCATCTTCAATATATTCATGGCATGAAGCAGTCTACATTCTAATTGTTCAAATGAGGAAGGATATAAAAACATGCAGCAAATACATGTTTTTTTCTTTTCTCTTAATATAAACATACATCAGTTCCAAGTAGAAAAGCTCAAAATGTGGGTGGTAGTTACCGAAAATAAGCAAGCGCATCTCATCACTTGGACCAAACAAAGTTTTCAGAATCCGGGCCATCATTTTTTGGGGTAGCTTTTGCCAACATTTTCTTACCTGATGGTTAATAACTATCAGCCGGCTCTTTATGCTCAGATTTTCTTTAAGAGGGGTTTCCTGCAGAAGAACATTCTTAGTGTGAAGTCACCTTAGAGACACTCGTATTCTGGCTCCTCCATGCCCCAAATATACAATTTTGTTGGATATTAATCCTGTACTTTTTCTATTTCATTATTGGCTATAGGACCAGGAACTGTCTCTCCATTCTTTTACGGCCTTATGTTTCATGAAGCTATGTTTGTTATCCTCTAGGCGATTTGCAAACTTCAGAGTTTTGGATCTTAGAAGGCATATTATTGTGTCCTTCATGTGTGGTTATCTCTCAGAACACTGAGGTTGATTCCAAGGGTTATTGAATATCTTGCCTCTGCTGATTCCTCTAAGTCCCCTGGTTTTGTTTCCTATAGAATCACGCATGTTCACACCATCTGGTCAGACTGAATGTTCAGGCAGTTATTTTTGCTAATTGTGACTGCCCGTGCAACTGACTCTCACTTACCTATGCTATCATAAGCATAGGTAAGTGAGATACCTCACTTACCTATGTCTTGTAGCCGTCTAGTTACACAAGTTGGCACCACCAGGTGGCCATTCCCTATGTACTATTGCTGTCTAGTTATTCATGATTGTTTAACAACTGATCTGTATCTACTAGTGCTATTCTAACAAATAGGCATTAGTTGCCCCCATACAACTTCAATTATTAAGTCACGTATGTTGGCGCCACCATTTGGTCAGGACTTATGTATTGGTGTTACTTTAGACACTAGCGTCTGTTTCTAAAACTGGTTCCTACTTATTCACCCTACTGCAATGTTTCAAATTATAAACCTCACCTCCCTACTGCACAACACAACCCTGAACTCTAGTAAACTCACTAACCCTATCAAGCCTTTTCCCATGACCATGACCCCCTCACAGGACAGCATCCCGACCTGCCACAGATTTTGCTCTAGAGGCTCATACATGAATCTAAGCACAGGCCTGGCCCGCATCGGGGGCCCCAGACATCATCCTTACCCCTGCCCTACTGCTTTTCTGCCCAAAACAGCAGCCTTCCCCCATAATCAACTAACCCTCTACCCCTTCACTGTCCTTTCCCATACACACTCTAGCCTCTCAACCTACCCTCGCAGTCACCATTCCCATCATAGTAAGCCTCACCAGTCCCATCATCACTAGCAGACTAGCTACGCCCTGCCTAGGTTCCACGAGGCGCATGCTCCTCAGCACCAGAACCCATGCTCTTACCTACTCTCTCACCAGACCCATACTGGGAGCCTTTAGGAGACTCAGACTCTCATCACGCACCCACCAGCACCCTCCCTCTACAAGGAAGCAGAATAGCTCACTGCCCATTCCCCTACTCACCCTAACATAAATATTTACCAGAATACGAAACCTCTGACCCAAATAATAACTACCACATCTACCACACATCAGGGCAAACCCCAGAACACCCACTCTAAAAACCATCCGGCCGACTCAGTCTATTTAGAACTGCCCTCCTCACCCATTTTGCAAACTTTTTCCCCTGACATGCTTCTCAAAGGTGCATTACTAAAAGTGTGCTCCCGAAGAGCTCATGCCATCGATACACTTGACCTTATCCTTGTACACTAACTTGATTTCTTAGTATTAACCGAAACTTGGCTGCACCCTGCTTCAGGCCCCTTACTGTCTTTAGCTATCTCTCTGGACTACACCATTTTGAGATCTGTCCGTCTGGATGCTACGGGAGGAGGAGAAGCTATTATTGCTAAAACCCCATTACAATTCAAGCCTGCAAAACAGATCAAATAAACGGTTTTGATCTTCTAGCTGTCAAACTCTCCACAGACCCCAAAACCACTATCAATTTCCTCATAGTCCCACAATGTTAACTCCTTGAATTCACGCATCACCAATGCTGCCTCCAACATCAAAGAACTGTTTTCAATTCTCAGAGAATTGGAAACACCTATCCTACATCCCAGCCTCACCATCGCCAACAAAGCCTGGGGTACCACCATTCAGAACGCCTTAGCTTCCAAAATCAACTCCCGCCAATATAAAATTGCAACTGAAAGAGCACTTTTGTCACTCACTACACAGACCCCTCCTATTCCCGCGACTGACAATGTAGACATAGCACCCCAGATTTTGACTGACAATTTAGACATAGTGCCCCAGTTCAACTTCACCCTGGTCCCCCAGGACACTGTACTAAAGACCATTGCCTCCCTCAAACCATCTAACTGCAAACAAGAAGCTTTCCCGCCAAACTAGTCAAGATTTGTGCTCCCACTCTTGCACCTATCATCACCAAATTCATAAACACCTCTTTTAGTACTAATTCAATCCCCTCAGAAATCAAAGAAGCATGGGTCACTCCTCTGCTGAAAAAAAAACCACTTGACCCCACCATACCCACTAACTATAGGCCAATCACCACGTTTCCCATTCTTCTTAAGATAATTGATAAAATTGCATACATCCAAGTCCATGCACATCGAGAAAACAACCATCTCCTAGGCGATAGACAATCTGGCTTTCACCCTAAACACAGTACTGAGACATCACTGCTAGATCTGAAAAATCAGATGGATGCTATCAGAGACTCGGGGAATCTATGTATGCTCCTACTCTTAGATTTTTCCGCTGCGTTCGATTTAGTGGACCACGACAAACTCTGCTTAGTACTATCAAAGAACTTTCACATCTCCTATCACGAGAGTTAAATTCTTCTTATCAGAACGTACTTCTAGAGTAGCCATTGGTGAGGAGGCGGCGGACCCTATCCCAGTACCTTTGGGTGTACCCCAAAGGATCATGCCTCTCTCCCACGCTTCATAATGCCTACGCTAAATTTCTCTTTGCAGCATTAGATGTTATGGGGGTAATTTACACCAACTTCACGGATGATACACAGATACTCATCCCAATTACTGGCAACCTAGAGCAGGATTCCAGCCTCATAAATAAATTCTACTCTCGCATTCAAAATTGGAAAGCAACAAATAGTCTATGCCTTAATGGCGAAAAGAGAGAGATACTCATTTTAGGTTTCCCAGCTCGACTGAAAAAGTTACATCCAGATTACACATCAATCAGTATAGATGGTACTCCCATTACTATTTCAAACCAAGTCAAAACGCTAGGTCTATACACCATGAGCAAACATGTCAACTCGCTGGCCTCATCCACTGCCTATACAGCTAACCTCATCGCCCTCAGTCGGCAATTTCTCACTGCACGAAATAGCATTACCCTAACAAGAGCCTTTATTCTAAGTTAGACTATTGTAATATTCTCCTGCTAGGCACCACTAAAATGAATCTAGCCAAACTGCATTTACTGCAAAATAAAGCTTTAAGAGCAGTGCTTGGAATCCAAAAAAGAGACCACATCTCTCAGACTAGGAGGGCGGTACACTGGCTACCCATACTAGCCAGAATATTACATAAAGCACTCACCATTACTCATAGATGCATCAACCTAAACGCCCCTACCTACCTGAATCAGTGCCTCACCCAAAAAACCACAGTCAGATATCTAAGATCCAACTGCAGCACCCACCTACTCAGCCCCCGATTCAAGTGTTCAAGGATAGGAGGTTCCAGCTTCCGTGCATTAGCTCCTAGAATTTGGAACTCACTCCCACTGAACATAAGCAAAGAGCCCTCACTCACCCACTTCAAGAAACTGCTAAAAACATGATCATTCAATAAATTCTAATCTAATTACATCCCAATTGCTGTGTCCAGCCCTGCCGTCATCACCCTTACTTGTAACTATTGTAAGCCCACATGTTCCCCATTTTTTATCTCTGCCTTGTATCTGTGTCTAATGTGTCTTCTTTCACCTGAACCATTTTTCCTCTGTAACCAGAAAGTTGTACTGTAAATGTGTAACCTACGCCGTGATACCCTCGGGTTTGGGCGTATGATCAAATGTAATAATAAATAAATAAATAAAATAAGGTATTTAAGGTCAGACGTCTTCTTCAGTGAGAGTTTTGTGCCAATATCCTCTTACCCACTTTCCCTTTTCTGGGCAGACTTAAGAGCTGGGTGATGACTCAGGTGACATAGATATTTCTATATTAGGGGCTCATACCACTAAAGGGTCTATTGCCTCTGAAGCTTTCAAGGCAGGGACTTGATTGGAAAACATTCTCGGGTGTGCAAATTGGTTGAATGCTGCAATTGTTCATACATTCTATTGCATGTCTGTTTTTGAAGCTTCAACTGTGTTGTGAATCCTACTTTGAACGTGCATATTTGGAGGCTCCATGAAATGCCATATAATTTCGATTATACATAGCTTACAACAGAAAGGGCCTCATTACGACCCTGGCGCTAATGGGTTAACCGTGCCTTAAAAGGCTGCGGCGCCGTTAACCCATTAGCGCCTTACTACGAGGTCCCTTTGCGGGACCCGACCTGAACGGCTGGTCTAGACCAGCCGTTAAAGTAGGGACCCGCAAATGGACTTTGGTGCTAAGTACGGTACCGCAATTTGCGGTACCGTACTTAGCGCCTTCCCCATTCCCATAGAGCCCTATGGGGCAAAAATGGGAATGGGGAAGGGCCAATGTTCAATGGGGAATTACCGCCCCACCAACCTTGGAATGGGGTGGTAATTCCCCATTGCACCATGGCGTACTCGTTACGATACCGGCACCAACAATGGTGCTAATAGCGCCATGGTTTAGGGCCAGTATCGAAATGAGGGCCAAAGTCTTAATTTTATGAATGAAATGGAAGTGAATGTTATTGGACCTCTACAAACCATCAAAGTTTTTAATGATTTCTATCCCAAGGAATGAACAACAATAACAAGGCAGCTTTCCCCTGAGAGGGACATGCAGGCTCCTTTTGATTGGCCAAACTTCAGCGTGTGCGTCATCTGTATTAAAGCTATGTTGCACTTTTTGATAACTGTACATATAGATTCAGATTAGCTGTTCACTGAACGAAGAGATGACTGGGTTTTAGCACAGGAAGAATCTTATAGGACCAGGACATTCATGTAAGGTTGCAGTGTCTTTGATCAATGTAATCAAAGTCATTGCAGCTGATGACTTGGCGTCATGCATAGCCAAGATGGTTGCACAAGTAGTCAGCCTGTCGTTTATGCAATGCACCATGCCGACTCCTTTTAAGAAGGTCTTCATTTCTCTGCTTTAAATAAAACATGCTGGACCTGCTGCCGATGAACACCTTAGGCCCATTGCCAACACATCTTGGATATCAAACGTCCTGGAGTTGTTAATGTACAATTGTAAGACATTATTGAACAAAAACACATTTTAGATTTTATACAATCAGACTTTCACCCCAAGCAGGGCACAGAGTTTACCATCATTGCTGTCTGGGACGATATCCTCGCTAACACAGACAAAGGTAATTTATCCATGTTAATCACCTTGGACCGATCTGCAGCTTTCAACCCGGTGAATCATCCCATTTTACCTTAAACACTAGAGAAGCTCACAGGCATGAATGATCATGCTTTTAGTTGGGGTAAGTGCACCACCATTTGCACTCTGAGTGAATGCAAGTGGTGAACATGGGACCGTGGATATTGGAAACCAGTCAGGTTATCCTGTGGTGCCCCTCAGGGCTCCCCACTGTCCCA
Organism: Ambystoma mexicanum; assembly: GCF_040938575.1. Taxonomy (NCBI): domain Eukaryota; kingdom Metazoa; phylum Chordata; class Amphibia; order Caudata; family Ambystomatidae; genus Ambystoma; species Ambystoma mexicanum. The sequence continues at coordinate 1,270,309,898 of NC_090935.1, read as the reverse complement.
CCTTTTTTCAGCATCTATATGCAGTCCATGATGAACATTCTTCATAAGTGTCAGCCGCAATACCACACGTACACATACAACACTCACAAGTCCCTCAGAAACATTTCAATTTTGGTAGAAGGACTTCCCGTGGTCCACAAATGGTTGACCTGGAACAGTTTGCAACTCAATCCAGCAGAGGCCGAGGTTCCCCTGTTAGGCATGCACACATGTGTAATGATCCTGGGAGGATTTCGACTCCACTGCTATTTTTTGGCCTGTCTTCTTCATGTGCGTTGAGGGTGAGGGACCTTGGGCTCATGTGAGATCCCGATCTTTCTTTTTTATCCGAGATAAATGATGTTTCTAGAGTGATTTCCCACCACCTCTGCCTATTTAAACAAATGATTTATCTTATTCCCATTGATGATTACCTTACGTCACGGCCACTCTTATTGATGCCCATCTTGACTATGGTAATGCCCTGTCTCTTAGCTTACTTACCTATCAGGTACAAAGGGGGTCATTACCACCCGGGCGCAAAGGGATACCGGGCACTGGTAATGACACTGGTGCCGGTAATCCCTTTGCGCCCTATTCCGAGGTCTCTTTGCGGGTCCTTCCTTAACGCCTGGTTTTAGCAGGCGTTAAGGACAGGACCCGCAAAGGGATACCGGGGTCAATAACGGTACCGCAATTTGCGGTACCGTTATTGCGGCCTTCCCCCTTCCCATTGAGCCCTATGGTCGCTCAAATGGGAATGGGGAATGGCATTTCAAATGGGGATTTACCGGTCCCGCGAAGGGCGGAATGGACCGGTAAGTCCCCATACCACCACGTCGATGGCGGTACCGGTATTGGTGCTAGTCATGGCGCTAATCCAAAGTCTTCAAGAGATCGAAAATGTGGCAGTGCCTTGTCTTACGGCTCCATAAATACTCTTCCACTGGGAAGTGCCACTGGCTCCAGGTCTATCAAAGGATCAGGTCGAAAATCGTTTGTTGGGTGTTTAAATGAAAGCACAACCTTGTACCTCCATATCTAGCTTCCCATCTGAATTGCTCCAGCAGCCAGGAGTCTTAGGCCGACATGCAGCAATTTTCTGATCTTCCCTCGCTCACATTGCTGCTCCAGAGGAGACAGGCGCTTCTCTGTAATTGCACCTGGATTGTGGAATGATCTCCCCACCAAGATATACATGGCAGACTCTATAGAGACATTTCATTAAAAAAAAACTCAGCTCTTTTGTTGAACTCTAATCTGTTTAGGTTCACTCAAGCTTTTCACTGCTTTACACCTGTGCCCACATACAGGTTTGCTATCCCCTAATGGGATATGCACATTATAAGTACCCTACATAAACAAACATGTCTACCAGGAGGCTTGGGAGTTATGTTCTTGCTGCTATGTGCGAACATTAAAAGATAAGATGCATAATATAACCCTCCATGTCGTTAATGAATATAAAACATTATTTTGTAAACTATGAATAATCAAAATGCATGGTCATCCGTTTTCTGGTACATAATCTGCTTCCTTTACTCATCATTGCATCCCTTAATCTCTTGCACCAGTCCCGGATTAGTGCATGAGCAATGTGCCGGCATGCATAAGGCAACCATGACCACGTGTGGCTTGTGCACCCACTGTGTGGCTATGCCCATGTTGTAGCTGACCATGTTGTCGTTGGGCAAAACAAGCGCATTCACATTTGCTTTCTTGACCTTTAAGAGGAGAATTAGAGGAAGCCTGCCAGTATCAGCCTGCTTTCTCACAAAATATTGGTAACTCCAAGTGCCCTATTCGACTATTACCATATTTGTTCCTTCAATTCCCTGCTGCCTGCTCCAACCATCACAGCAGACATTGTTCTTAAAGACTTCCATTGGAGCTCAAGATGAAGGATGCTACTCTGCATGGTTTCCTTCCATGGAATTTTTATTGACTGCAAGAGCACTCCACATCTATCTTGAATATGCTATTTGAGGCAAACGCTCCTAAGAATATTAGTATGAACTCACACAATCATCAACACACATGACAGAGAGTACAAATGAGATTTCATGTCATCCATGTTGATCCAGATTTCTGCGGCCTTCCGCAGTGATGTGTGTGTCCTTGTCACTATGAGGTTTCATTATGAACCTTCTAACAGCTGTACAAGATAAAGGTGGTGGGATGCAATGTAGCATGTTGGCCAGATGTGGTTATGTAGACTTAATGATGGGTTGTTGTCAACGTGCAAGTTTGTGCTCTGTATTAAGCGGTGAGGTTGAAAGTACTAAACTGTAATCCCAGGGAGGGGCCCCTGTACTGTTATATTTTGCCATAATTGGTTAAGCCACTTTTCACTGATGAGCGTAAATCAGAGATCTCATCAGTGATGTGACTCTGTAATATTCCCTAAGAGGCCCTCACCCTCTCAGGGTCAGCATGCACCAAACACTCCTTGTTATCCTTGCAAGTAGACTTACACAGTTCACAGTTTGGGCTCCACTGGTTGGTAGTGGTCTACAGTGTATGTGTATATATTTAGTGGATATAGCCTGGTGGCATTTGGAGTATCCCTACCAGGATCAATTACATACAAAATCCACTACCAAATCCAATAGCTAGTCGCTGTCCTACAAGGTTTAATGGTCACAGATGCTGCCAGCAAAACCCTTGTTTTTTCTCCAACTTTGGACCAGACACATAGAGGCTAGAGAACTGGAACTACAGCAGAGCCTCTAAAAAGCCATGTCCCTACCCAAACAGTAACCGCTGGACTCTTCCACACTTTCCAGCCATTGGAACTGCAATGTCTGCTTCTCTGCAGCACCCATCATAGACAGCTCACCTTTGTTCTGACTCAGCAGCATTCACAGTACCTCCTCCAGAGACCTGCATGCTTGCAGATCTTCTCCACTACTACTAACATCTTTGCTGCACCACCGTAGAGAAGAAACAATCAGTTTTGATATCCAACCTTGCGAGGACTCGAACCATTGATGTTTGATGGCTGGAAACACCAGATGATGCCTGGTTGTAAAGTTCCTTTGCATTTGAATTCCACGGGAGAAGCTTCCAGGTTTGGCACCTTAGTTCAGCCTTTAATACTGGGTTTCTACTTAGCAACTCAGCCAATCGGAACCCAGTTTATCTGTCTCATTCATTCCTATGGGAGAAGAATTTTTGGTTGAGCAGGTGCAGGTCTCCTATAACCCTGAGACACTATCAGCTACAGGTCTCTTTTAACTTTTGACATTGACTGTGGCCCTAATAGGAAGGGCTCGGACTCTGAGCTCTGAAAACCTATTTCTAAATAAAATCTACTTAGCTGTTCTCTGAACGGCACTTACCTTCATAGAGTATACAGTTTCATTTCAATAATATACCCGGGTGCATAGTCTCTTGTTGAATATATACTGTATCTTGAAACCACCCTGCTCCCTTACTAAGAGTCGACCATGACTAATATCCATCTATACTACTAGGTTGAGTAAGTGAAAGCTCTCAGGGAATCCTGTAACCTACTTGTAGGTACTAACTCTCACCACCAGAACACAGGGCCGAGGCAAATCATACTAATTGAAGCCTGCCTTCTTTTTAGGAAAAGAATTTTAACAGAATATGTACTCACATGACATACACTGATATGCATTCCTCCTGTCCCATGGCATTGATACTCAGTTATGCATTCATGCACCAAGATGCAGCTTTTCCCTAATGTTGAGTGCAAAGTGATTGGCATTCCAAAATCGCTCCAGGAGGACTTCCAGTTTGGCAGCGACCAAGATGGCTGCTTGCTGAGGGAGCTCATCCGATCCCAGGCCTGGAGCAACTGTGAGCTGACAGGCCCTGGCGGGCCGCCTCATGAACAACGGTGCTTAATGACCCCCCGACCCCCAGATTATATTGAGCATATTGGCTGAAGTGTGGAGGCACGGCGGTCACAGCCCCCAAGGGAGCGAGTAGGGAGATGACGAACAGCACTGGGGCAGTGCTGGATAGCAGAGGAGTATTGCGGAGAGCATGGGTGGTGATGGCGAGGCGGTGAGCAGCCTAGCGCCACCCCCGCAGTCTGGCTTTTCAGCCTTGGGTGCAGTTGTGTGAGTTGAAGAGTCCACTAACGGCCCTAGCGTTGGAGTGCTGGAGGCAGCATGCTGACAACGGCGGGCCCGTCAGATTGAACGGCCCTCCAGCCTGGCATGGAGCAGTGTACGTCGATAGCTGGAGGGGAGGTGAGCAGTCTGCATTCTGAGATTCGGATGGATCAGCTTGGGAGGCCTTGGGCAGTGGGGCCCCCTTTCACCGGCTCACTGCATCAAGGAGCACACAGCAGAGAAGTGCTGAGGACGAGCCAGGGAGAGTGGAAGCTCACCGGGCAGGTTATCAGACATCAACTATCCAGAAGATCGAGCTCCATTGAGGAAGAGTGAGGGGGCTGCAGAAAGCAATGCCTCTTGTAGCACCCAGTACAAGCTAACAAGCGGCACCAGGGAGCAACAAAGGCTGGCACCCCCTGATCCTCCATAGATAAACTGGTCAATGCACCTGTCTATAATCATAGGCTCACCTGGGGTGTGCCATGATCCCTGTGAGGCACTTTTTTGGGGTGCGTGGGAGGTACCCCCTAAAACGTGAGCCCACCAACGAGGATTGAGACATACTGCACCCAGAGACTATCTGTGCTTAGTGGAGGGATACGAGGGGAGCACATGTGAGGTTCAAAGGAGTGAGAGGTGCCTGAGCGAATAACACACGGGTGGATGTTTGTTGCCATATATGTCGCCACCTAACGCCACGAAGAAGCAGAGATCAGTGACTGCCTTGTGGGTCACGTCAGGGGGTGGATCCCAACAACCAGAGGTAAACATGGCAGCATTGAAGGAGGGAGGAGGAGCAGCTGCAGCGCTCACAAAAGCAGACCTGTTAGAGTGTATGTCGGCGCTAGAGGAGAAACTGATCTCCTTGGTTAGGAAAGACATTCTGGTGGCAACAGAGGTTCTACACAAATCCCTGGATGTCCTGGTCAAAGACATTAAGCAGATAAACACCTACATGGGGGATGCTGAGGTATCTATTCATTCCTTGCACAAGTATGTGATTCACCTGTAAGGGGAATTAGCTAGTGCTAAGCAGGCAATGGAGGAGCTACTCCCCACCATCAAGGAGTTCGAGAATAGGTACTGCCGTGAGAACCTTAGAATCTGGGGGCTGGAGGAGGGGGCAGAGGGATCCAAATTGAATTCATGGGTGTTACGGTTCTTCAAGAATACCTTCCCAGCAGCATCATCTCACCCCATTCAGTTGGACAGAGTGCACAGGACAGGTCAGCTGCGGAGGGGGGCCCCAGGCCCTACCTCGGGATATCATTATGAAATTGCATGCCTATACCGTACAAGAAGAAAATCCTGAAAGCCTTCAGACCCCTGGGAGAGATTGTCTACGGCAGGCATACACTTCTGATTTTCCAGGACTTGGCTGCACTTACCCTCCAGAAACGACTCTCATTCAGGCCGGTGATGGGGAAACTTAAGCAGGAACGGATCCCATACAGATGGACATTCCCTTTTGGTTTGATATTCACCTGGGAGGTGAGCCAGATGAGATGCACTATGCTGGAGGAGGCCGCAAAGACTTTGGGGATCTCCCTTGAGCAACCCAGGGAGGGAGAGAAGATGGAGGAGAGCCTGGGTCGGAGGACCGGGGGATAGGGAGCCAAAGCACGGACTGGGGGTGGGGCACCATCTTTGGGCCTGCAGCAGGATCGTCAGGAGCCATCCCCTAACCACAGACTGGGTTTGGAGTGATCAGGGGCAATAATAAGACCTCATAGCCCCGATGTGGGAAATATTGGCGGGTGCCACGCTCAGGAGAAGGGGGTTAGATGGAATCTTGCAGGTGGGGTGATGTTTTGGAGGATGTTTCCACCTCTTCTCACTGGTGAGTGGGGTGAGATTTTGGGACATTTGCTGGTAGTTGTAGATGTTGGGGTTTGGGTTGTGGGGTTGATATATTACCATGGAGGGAACACGCCAGAGGTGCTGGGGATGAATTGGGTGTCATGTACCTCAGACTGGGGCTCCCCAGTGTCTGAAGGAATTAGGAGGTACTATTTGTGATATGTTGGGGTTTCACTGCATAACATATAATGGAAGGGGACTGGATTCCCCTTGAAAGCGCAGTACACTGTTGCATAGGTTAAAAAGGGCAGACATATACATTGGGTTCCGACAAGAGACACACTTATGTGGAGGTAATGTGGGTAGACTTAAAAACAGGAAGTTCCCGCAGCATAACGTCTTAAGAAGAGGGGAGTGGGTATCGTCATTGGGAGGAGGCTGGATTTTCAGGTCCATGGAACCAAAGAGGACAAGGGAGGGAGTTTTCTATTTGTGAAAGGGCTGCTGGGAGGTATTAAAGTCACTCTTGCAGTGGTGTATGGTCCTAAAGCAGGGCAGGACGAGTTTCCTTGCACAATGCTGGGTGATCTCTTAGTGTACTCAGAGGGTCACATTATCCCAGGAGGCAATTTGAATGTGCCTATGAACCCCAACTAGGATGAATACAAGACGGATTAAAGGGGGGGGTTCATGGCCCACCAAGGCACTACAGGAGCATTTGAGAGATTCTTTGCAGGTGGACGCATTAGCGGGTTTCCCACCCAGGGCGAGGACTACACCCTCTTCTCCCGTTGCCACTGTGTCTATCCGAGGATCGACTATTTTTGGGTTGTGGCAGGTGTCACTCCTAAAATAGACTGCATCAAAATAGGCACCATTGATTTCTCTGACAATGCCCCTGTTATCATGCTTCCTACTCTTCCTACGGACAGCGGGATACACAGGGGCTGGAGGCTTAACCACAACCTTCTGAACAATACCTTGGTGGTGGAAGAGGTTTGGGAGGCAATTACGTAATACCTCCAGCTGACTCGGATGGGCCAGGTTCAGGAGGTGAATTCCTGGGATGCCTTTAAGGAGTATATCAGAAGGGTATTTATCTCCAAAGGAGCGGGGTGAATCACCGTAGGAGAAAACAGGTGCATCTTATGAAACGGGCTATTAAGTTTAGGGAGAAGGAATATAGAGAGACCAGATTGCAGAAGGAGTTTCAGACTTTGCATGCGGCGCAGAGACAAGTGATATGATATGAAATATGATATGATATGATATGATATGATATGATATGTTATTTATAACGCACTTAATACCCAGAGCTTTCTAAGCTTGGACCCGGGGACCGAACCTTTGTTGCTCTGTGCCGTCTTACTTCCAAGGCAAGCATGTTGCCCCTGAACTATCCTCCCGAGTATGGAAGGCATCCAGGGGGTGATATTGACAATATTAAAGGTGAAACCAAAATATTTTGATGAAGGAAACAGGGCAGCAGAGATACTACCATGGAGGCTGATGCAGAGGACTATCTTTAGAGGCGTTGTGGGAATTAGGGATGATACAGGAAATATGTTGGACCATACCCCTGAGTTACTAAAGGGCTTTGATGCATTCTTCCAGAAGCTATACACATCAGAATCCCCTAAGCGGGATGCTATCAGAAGGTTCCTGAATCTGTGCCCTAGGCCACGCCTGTCGACCAAGCTGAAGGAGAAATTAGAAATGGGAATTACCAAAGAGGAAATACTGTGGGCGATTTCCGCCATGAGGGTGGATTCAGCCGCCAGGCTTGATGGCCTCCCTTTGGCCTTCTTTAAAACCTACTCAGGGAGGCTCTTGGAACCACTCTGAGTCCTATTAGATGAGATGCTTCAGTGGGGTGTCTCATTGCGGTCTATGGGGGAGGCGAGAATCACCTTCATCGCGAAGCCCAATAAGGACCCTGCATCTTACGCATCTTACAGACCAATAGCGGTTCTTAATACTGATATAAAAATATATGCAAAGATCTTAGCACTAAGGCTGGAGAAGGTTCTCCTATTCTTGATAGCGGAGGACCAAGCAGGGCTTGTGAAGAGGTGCCAGGGAGCTGATATAAATAACCTATCATATCATATCATAATGTTTGGAAGATTGTATATTTGGTGGACGTGGCCAACCGCACAGGGACGCCAGCCATTCTTTTGAGGCTAGATGCTGAGAAATGGTTTGTCCGCTTGGAGTGGCCGATCCTCCGGGTGATATTAGACAGGTCCAACATGGGCGAAGGCTTCATAGGGGCAATATTTGCATTGTATTCTTGTTAAGACGGATTTCTGAACTCTGTCCTGGTGGCGCAGAAGTTCAGAAGGCCAACCTAATTACTTGGAACAGGGTAACCTCTGGACGAGCCAGACCAATCAAGGTAGCGATCGCGGCGGTCAAGACTAGGTCTCAAGAGGGGTGAGGGTGACTGAAAGCCCGCAATGAGCAGACAAAGCAAGATCACTTACAAACTACTCCAAACAGTTGTTATATCAAAAATATATACACATTTATTTTAAGGCCTTTAAAACAATGACCGTAGCGAGAAAATCACAGTATCACAATATTAAACCAACACATACCATATCAACACAATATATATACAAATACGACAGTCGCAAGCGTTATATGCACGAAATGTGTAGTCCACCTGCAAGGGAAGGAAAACAGGCAGTGCAATACAATGCTTTAGACTCAGTTCGCCTTCAGAGGCACCTAACTAGATGGAAGTCCGAGCCCTGCGAAGAGTGGAGCCTTGTGCTCAAAAGTACCTGCACACGCTGGTGCCAACGGGCAAAAGGAAAGTCTCTACTAAGGAAGTCAGGCAGTTCAGTTTAGTGCTTACAGAAGAAGAACAAGTTCCGCGACTCAAGCGCAGCCTCCACAGTGGGCAGAAGCAGAGCGCGAGTACGGCAAAAGGGTGCTGTTTTACACAGCGGGGAAAAGCAATGGGCTCCTGCAGGAGGGCGACCAGATCCTAGCTAAACTACTCACCGGTCCCCGATGCAAGCAGACCCAGGCTTCTCCGCGTCAGTTTCAGCAGCTGGCAGGTTCAGAAGAGCAGGGAACGCCTCGTCGTCGTGTTGAGTAAAAAGACGTCCCAATCGAAGAAACCTGCACAGTTTTGTCACCACAGCAGGGCGACGGAGCGGCCGTGTGTATCTGAGCCAAATGTACACTACTCACTTCCGACCTGGGAACGCCAAGTGTACGAAGCGTGTGAGAGTGACAAGGACTCGAAATACAACACAACCTGGCGGCGGTTACAGAGCAAGACTCCCGTGTAAGCTGGTCAGTCAACTGGATGGCCCAGAGACGCTTCCGAAGGCTTACTGGCAGGAGATGATGAAGATGCCGAGAATAGCTGTTCCCGCTATTCCAAGGGACGAAGCACCAGTACAGGCCTTCTGGTTCGATCAAAGGCGAAAAGGGTTTCACAAGGCGACAGCAGTGCAGAGCAGAAGTCCTTCAGCGGGTCACCAGCGATTCCTCGGTCCAGCCTCTTGGTTGCAGGATACTTGGCTCCTGTATTCCTTCGTTCGTGAGAACTCAGGAGATCGACATGGTAGTGGTGTTTCCAGCCCCCTCTTATCCACGGTTCCCTTCGCGCCAAAACGGAGGGGACCCAATGGGAGATCCGCTCATCAACACTCACACCATACGTGGACCAATCACAGACCACGGTGGTCCCAGGCATTCACACCACCCTAGACACTCTGGCACCCAGGATGTGTATTGGGACCAGACATCCCAGCCCACATCCTGGAGGCACACAAAAGACATGTAGAAGCCCGCGAAAGCATCCGTGTTTCGCGGGAAAGTACATGCCCAAATAAGGAAGGCCCCGGGTCGGCTCGACCTGGGGGAGGTGAAGGGAGCAAGACGGTCAGCGGACAGGACAAAGGAGCCTCGTGGTCTGGCCATTTTGGGAGCCAGGCCACCATTTTGGGTTAAGCGCAGAAAACGCGCTTAGAACGCCAAAAGGAGCTCAAAATACAAAGAAACGATCGCTGCCACCATTCCCGTGCCTGAATTACTTGCACCGATCAGATACAATCCTAAACGAGTATCTAGGGCCTGTAGAAGGCTAGAGACCCAAGAGAGCTGTAACTTAGCTTACAGTGCCCTCTTGTGTCATGTTGGACTAAAGCCGCAACATGATAAAAGAAACTACGGGAAACAGCGTTCCCCGGTACTGACTGTCTTAAGGGCATGTCAGTTTCCCCGTAAGAAAAGAGCGAAAGCCCAGAGGAGTGCGGCAGAAGGCTGCACTTCTCTGGCAAAGTCAAGAACAAGGTGAAAAACAACAGCAAAAAGTTTAGGGGTTGCCACATGGAAGGAAAATTACCTACAATTACGAAATCTTTCCTAACACTTCTTGTCCCACGGCTCGGGAAATGGTCAACGGGGCCCTATTGAGGGGGCTTGCGTTGTCCAGGGGCACGAGGTAGGGGTGCCCCCTTTCACCCTGTTGTTCACTCTCGCAGTGGAGGCCCTGGCGATACGGGTGAGGGAAGAGAAGTCTCTTTATGGAATTCCCTATGGGGGGAACCTCGTAAAATTGACCTTTTCACAGATGATGTGATCCTAACTCTGACTTAGAGAGAGTCACCTATCCCCAAACTGTTAGAGATCCTTGATGCATTTCAGCTAGTTTCGGGCTTTAGGGTCAACCTTAGTAAGAGTGAAATACTGGATATCAACTTCGCTCCAGAAGCCATTTCTGTTTTGAAGCAGGGGGCCCCTTTCACCTGGGCCACCCAGAGACAAATACCTGTGGATCTTTCTTACCCCATGATGTGAAGACCTTTACCAGGCAAACGGGTTTAAAGGCAACATCCATTTACGGGAGAATTGCAACTTTCAAGATGAATGTTCTTCCCAGGCTGCTTTTCAGGTGCTCCTGCTTCCGGTCCCATCTAATATTTTAGCAACATTGCTAAAGTAGATTATGAATTTTGTGTGTTGAGGAAAGAAGAATTGTGTGTCTAAGGCTGTGTTTTTAGGACAACGATAAGAGTGGGTTTGGCGCTCCCAAACATACAGAGGGACTAGATCAACCCTGGCTCGACTAAGGTATGGTGGCGGCTTAAGGAAGATATATTGGGCAAGCCCCTCTGTTACCTCAAATGGGTGCCAAAGGTTGATAGGCCGCTAAGGGTCTATGAACTTCCAGCAGAGGGGACGACCATGCCGGTATGGGATTCACTGGTGGTTAAACGAGGGCTGTCCACATTTCCCTCCCCTCTCACCCCCATGCAGTCTAAGGGGCTGGTTGATGCTCAGTTAGTAGTTGAACATTGATTTTAATCAGTTTTTGGCCTGTTTCATGTTCTCCTGTGGAGAGGTTTGTGGTTTTTTTCAATTGTTTTTGACCAGTTTATTCTGGTCTCTTTATAATGTGTTTTCTGTGGGCTCCCTCCCCATTTTCTGAGCTTGCCTGCATCTAGACGGTGCAGTCCCTAGGGTGTAGTCCTGTTTTTGTTTCTGGCTTATTCCTGTCCCCGCCCTCTTCCTTGCAATTTGTTGAAACAGTCAGGTGTCTCTCTGCTTCTGTTCCTGGTAGCCATTTCCACTTGCCTTCTGGGCTTTTTAACATTTTTCTGCCACACCTGTGTGGCCTCTCCCCTGCCACTTACCTACCCCGCACTGTGCCCGTGGTTGGCTGTTGCCCTCCAGGAGGTAGGCTCTTAACCACACCCCTTAGGGCAGCCCACTGCCCATGCTGCCCCTTCGGCTAAGAGCCCCAAAGCAAAGGGCAGCTCCCAAAAAAGCTGGTCCAGACCGTGTTTGCCCGTTTTCGCCTGCGAAGCATATAGCCAGCCGTCAACCAGCAGCGAATGACAAGATAAGTGTGGTCTCAGTGGGGAGCACAGCAATCACTGTATTCCAAAAAGCCCTGCCTCTCTTATTACCTACACAATATAGCATACCAAAATTAGCCAGCTAGTAAAGAGTACTCCTATTACTGCTGTGTACCAACCGTTCAGTGGTGTTATTTACTGTTGTGTCACATTATTAGGTGCTCTCCCTGTATCTAGATATCTCAAATCTAGTTGTTTTGCACTTACTGTTGTGCCTCCAATTTAGGAGTTCACACTCTGCCCAGGTGAAGTTTAGCCATGCGTCAGAATTAGAAGAATTATGGAGATTAACCATCCACTTCTACCTCCTCAAACACACCACCCAAACACTATACATGCCCACTGGTCTATCAAACCTATACCCTAACACAAACCCAACACAAGCAACTCACACTTACAACAAACTAACTCGCACACTGCACCTTCCCGATATGGATACAAGCCAGTGCACACAACCTTAAACACCTGCCAGTCTAGCCATAAAACACACATACACACCCCAACATTACAAATACCCACACCGAAAACGGCCAAGGCATTGTACCATACCCATATGGATACAACAAGCCAGTGCACGCAACCTACCATCTGCAAGCCAACACTCACAGACTCCAGTTTCTCCTGGTTCTGGACCTATCCAAGCATTCTTCGCTCACTAACCAACAACTTCCTCTTTATTGCAGAGCCACGTGAGCGCCTGGAGACTGCCCTTGGGTGGTTTCGATGTGCGGTATACATCATCATAACATAACTTAACATAACAGGGACACAGCTCTCTGTAATGTTCTCTGTAACCACAAAACTGGCCCACCTCTCTCCTATCTTAGTATCCCCACCACAAAATAGAAGGTAACATGCATGTACCCACTTCCATTCTGCAATGTCACCCCACATAGACTCACTGAATTGTGAACTGTGTTGCCCAGCCACGTCTCACATCAAGATAACTATTAGTTAGCAATATCGCATAACTAGGTAGACTATACTCTGTGCTAGCTAGTACAGATAAAATTGCATATATGAGCCAGCGTCACAATTAGACAGAATTGTGAAGATTAACATTGCGTCATATCAAGACAGAACTGTAATACTAGCTTGCGTCATATCTAGACAGAATTGTGAATGTCAGCTTGTGTCACATCTAGACAGAATTGTGAATGTCAGCTTGCACCACACTTAGACAGGATTGTAAAGATTAGCTTGTGTCGCATCTAGACAGAATTGTGAAGATTAGCATGCGTTACATCTAGACAGATTTGTAATACTAGCTTGTGTCACATCTAAACAGAATTGTGAAGATTAGCAGTGCATCACATAGACAGAATTGTAAAAAATAGCTAGCATTGTGTTACATGTAGACAGAACTGTAATACTAGCTTGTGTCACATCTAGACAGAATTGTGAAGATTAGCATTGTGTTACATCCAGACATAATTGTGAGATTAGAATTGCATCACATCTAGACAGAATTGTAATACTAACGTGCGTCACATCTAGACAGAATTGTGAATATTAGCATTGCGTCACATCTAGACAGAATTGGGAAGATTAGCTTGCGTCACATCTAGAGAGAATGTTGAATGTCAGCTTGCACCACACCTAGACAGGATTGTAAACATTAGCCTGCATCGCATCTAGACGGATTTGTGATGTAAGCTTGCATCACATCTAGATAAAACTGTAAAGATTAGCATTGTGCCGCATCTAGACAGGATTGTGAAGTTTAGCATGCGCCACTACTAAATAGCGATGCGACTTACCAACCCCACTAAACAATCTCACCCATCTGCATACACATCTCAAACTCTAACTAAACACAATAATACCTCTAATGCACAACAAACCGCACATCCTTCACCGCAGTGCAACAAAAAAATATACTACACATAGTCTCACACAACAGCACACAGCAGCTCCCAATATGATATGATATGATATGATATGGCATTTGTAACAGGCCTATACACAAGTGTTTCAAGGCGTGACAAGGCAGGGAGGGGGGAACAAGGGGAAGTCAGACAACGATCCTACTAGGCCAGGTGTCATTCAGACCGCGCAAGTGCAGGGGTAGGGGGAAGGGAAAAAGTGCAAGGGGAAGGGGAAGGGGAAGTGCAGTACAAAGTAAGTAGAATAAAAAATAAATAAATAGGGCCAGCTGGTGGCAAGTGCAATGTAAGTGCAGACAAGTGCTGGGAAGGGGGGGCTGTAGGGATACACAGACAGTCCCGCAGTGCAGGGGTTCCCAGGAAGGCAGTGCAAGTGGAGAGTGGCTGGGCCCAGGACCGAGGTCGGTGAGGGTGGCCCAGTTGCAGATTCAGTGCAGTTTCAGTGAAGAATTTAGCAGGGGAGAGGGAGAGAGAAAGCAGAAGCAAAGAGGAAGGTTTTGAGGTGCTTCCGGAACCGGAGATGGTTCTCCTCAAGTTTCAGGGAGGCAGGAAGGCTGTTCCAGAGGGAGGCCCCTGCCGCGGAGAGAGATCTACCCCCAGCTCGTTGCTTCGAGAAGCGGCTGACCCTGAGGGAGTTGGAGACGGATGAGCGAAGGGCTCGGGAAGGAAGATATTTAGGAAGAGAGAGTTGAAGGTATTTAGGCCCCAGACCCCAGAAGGCCTTGTGGACAATGCAGAGGGTTTTGAACTTAATCCTCGAAGCCACTGGGAGCCAGTGTAGAGATTACAGTCCTGGAGAGATACGGTCCCTGGGCTTGAGGCCAAGGACAAGTCTCGCAGTTCTGTTCTGGATGAGTTGCAGAGGGCGGAGAGTGGAGGTAGGCAGATTAAGATAGAGGCTGTTGCAGTAGTCCAGCTTCGAGAGAACCAGGGCTCGGGAGACAGTGAGCTTCTGGGGGAAGGAGAGGAAGGGAAGAATACCTCTGAGGAGGTGCAGCTGGTAGTGTGACTTCTTAGAGACGTCAGATATATGAGGAGAGAAGGAGAGTGTGGAGTCGAAGATGACCCCAAGGATTTTTGCCTTGCATGTAGGAGCAGGAAGAGGGCCAAGAGAGGCTGGCCAGAGAGCTGCAGGGAAGGTGGGAGTGGGTGTGCCGATGAGTAGAATCTCAGTCTTACTGGCATTAAGGCAGAGGTCATTGGCGGCACACCATTCCTGGATAGCAGACAGACAGTCAGAGATGAGGGAAGGAGAGGAGGAGGCCGAGAGTAGCCTGAAAATGAGCTGGGTATCATCCGCATAGCACTGAAAGTTGGGGCAGAGGCCGGCGATGCGGTGGGCCAGGAGTGCCAGATACTGGTTGAACAGCCAGGGAGAGAGATTAGATCCCTGGGGAACACCACAGGTGGAGAAAAAGATGTCAGAGAGGAAGGACCCAAGTTTGACCTGGGAGGGTCAATTGGAAAGGAAAGAGGTCAGCCACGCCAGAGCCTGACCAGTAATATCCAGGTTATCACGGAGACGGTTGAGCAGGATGGCATGGTTGACAGTGTCAAAGCCAGAAGAGAGATTGTGCAGAATGAGAACACATGGAGTGTTGGAGTCAAGGTTCAAGAGCAGGTCCTCACGGATGTTCAGGAGAGCAGTTTCCGTGCTTCTGGCCGCTCTGAAGCCAGATTGATTGTCATGAAGACTACCAACAGATTCAGCATGGAGGATAAGCTGGGAGATGGCCAGTTTCTCCAGGAGCTTGCCCAGGAAGGGAGTGATGGAGATTGGGCGATAGTTAGCTGGGCAGGAGGGGTCGGAAGAGGGTTTCTTGAGAAGAGGGTGCATAAGGGAGTGCTTGAGGGGGGATGGGAAGACTCCACAGGTGAAGGAGTGGTTGCAAATGTCAGCCAGAGCAGGAGCCAGGGAGTCAATGTGGTCCTTGATAGTTTTGGAGGAACAGGGGTGAACCTGTTTAGACGAGACTTTCATAGATCGACTTGTCTGGAAACCTCGTCAGCAGAAAAAAGGGGATAGGCAGAGAAGGAGGGAGGCGGGGTGGCTGCAGAAGGGCCAGAGGAAGAGCCAGGAAGAGAGGGAGGGAGGTGATAGGAGGAGAGTGAGGACAGGATGTCCTGAGTTTTAGAGATGAAGTGAGAGGCCAGTGCAGTGAAGAGGGCCTGGGAGGGGACAGGAGAGGTAGAGACTGCAGCAGGGTTGGCAAGCTCCTTGCAGATTTTAAAGAGTTCAGCCGAGTTGTTAGATGCCGCAGAGATGCAGGCTTTGATAAGGGCTCTCTTCTTGGTGAGAACGGAGAGACGGTATTGCCTTTGAAAAACTAGAAAAACACACCTAAGCTCAGCGAATGGTGCAAACTGAACTGAGGCTGCCAACAGCACAACACTGCTCTCTTGCCTTTCTCCCACTCAATCTTACTAACCTTCCTACCCTCTTCACCTTTCAGATCTGTATGAGTGCCTGGGGACCACTCCGGTGATGACGGTGCACGGTACAAATGCCTTTATCCTTAACATTAACATACATAACCACCCAAATTTTCAGCCGGCCTATGTGGGTACCGCCTTCTGTAACTGGAGGATGGGGGGCTGCGAGTTCTTAACTCACATGTTTGAGCTCGGGCAGATTTGCTCCTGCAAGGTGACCTTTGGGGTGGGAGAGAGAAATCGATACCAGTATTGGCAGATTGGGCATTGGGCGATGCAATCTTATAACCAGCAGGCAGCCACTAGACCCCTCACAAGCTTTGAGAAGATAATATTCTCTAGGACCTAGGTGGGGCGGTTGCTCTCCAACCTCTATAGATGTTTGGGTGAGAAAGAACATTATGAATTGCCAGCATATGTCAAGGCATGGCATAAGGATTTAGGGTATGAATGATCCACAGAAGCATGGGGTAGGATCTGAAGGGGGCTTACAAGGCAGCTAGAAGCGTTACTTTCGCTGAGCGCAGCTTCCGCTTTCTGACTAGAGGATATAATACACCAGACAGAATGAGACATGTGGGGGGACAAAATAACAATGGCCGGTGCTGGAGGGGCTGCTGGTCGGATGGAATGTATCTGCACATATGTTGGAGATGCCTGAAACTCTGGAGCTACTGGACAGAGGTGTTAGGTACAATTAATGGCATTACAGGGTCCACTTGCCCGAGAGAGGGGGATGTGTCTTTTGGGATTGCAGGGGGGGCCACCTGCTACCGAGGCTCAGTATGCAAGTGGGGTACTTCAAATGCTGCTCCTAGTGGCGAGAACTATGATAGCTTGCTTTTGGAGATCTACTAGATCCATGAGTGAAGAAGACTGGTGGGCGTGCATTTGGGCAATGGTGGCTGCCGAGAAAGTGATGTTCCATGTGGAGAACCAGGCTCAATCTTTCTACCAGAAGTGGGGACAATTCTTGTCTTACCCATGAACCCACAATAGAGATTATACCTGTCCTGCCC
Organism: Ambystoma mexicanum; assembly: GCF_040938575.1. Taxonomy (NCBI): domain Eukaryota; kingdom Metazoa; phylum Chordata; class Amphibia; order Caudata; family Ambystomatidae; genus Ambystoma; species Ambystoma mexicanum. The sequence continues at coordinate 1,270,292,811 of NC_090935.1, read as the reverse complement.
GATGGCACTTGATGGGCTTGTTGGAAAGCCGCTAGGGAATGGAGGGACTCTGAGATGTTAGGGCAGTTTCCCCCTCAGGGGATGCGGGGTGAAGCATAATGTGTTGGGTGCTCAGCAGTCGCGGGTGTTAATGCATCAAGAGTGGAGGGTAAGGGGAAGGGGGAGATTCGGTTGAGATATGGATATGTTATTTTATGTTGTGTTGCTCCAGACTATGCATATGCTGACTTTGGTACAGGAGGTTTTACTTTGGCTGAAAATCAAGCTGACATGGATTGTGTTGTAATTGTTAAATGCTAATAAAAAGGTTTAGAGACAAAACAGTTTTGGTCCAACAAAAGAGGATTCTACTGACATTGTTCTTTCTCCGCAAAGGAAAGTGTATGAACATGTCTGTCAAGAATGCTTATCGAATTCCTTCCAATTTACAGAGCAGAATCATATAATATCAACAGCTCTGAGAAAAGACACTTACATTCTGTTGTGGCAATCACAACGTTTGCCTTTCTCGAATCATGCTATGCTTGCTGGATTCCCAGGAGCCCATGGCAACAGAAGATGCTCTTCAGCTGGGCTTTCTGTAGAGCAAAAGATGTTCAGGAACTCATAATCTTAAATGCAACTAATGACATTTTGGAGACCTAAGTTATGCATGCCAGAAAGTTCTCCATTGTTGGAGAGCTACGTATTGTGATGAAGGATCAACCAAATGCACCAGACTAAGTGGAGCTCAACACCTTCATTTTACACAGCAGCTTTGGTTTGTAGAACACTTACAGGTCCTACAGGTTTCAACTATCTCAAAAGGGGCAACTATTCTCAATAAGTGTCCGAATGGATAACTGAATGGTGTTGCAGTAGCCTAACTATATGACCATGGGCTTTGCTCTTTTTCTCTGTCATCAGGAAAGTGTTACTTCAGAAACCAACTAAAAGTGATCAGGATGGATAAATACATGTTCCATTCCAGGGATCTCTTGTCTAATAAACAGACTTCTGAGTATGGCGTCCCTTACTTCTTAGTTTAGAACTCACAGAGTTGAAGCACCCAGTTCCGTTCTTGACGTCTTTTCCCCACGGTTATCATGCCCAGTGTGCTTCTTGGCATATCTAGGGAAATAGCACCCTACTTGCCTCTTAGAAATCCTTTAGCCACAGCTTGGTTCTTGGCGATCCTAAGGATCTAGCACAATCCTAACCCCCTAGCAGCAGCAATAAGCATGTATTCTCCTACCAGCTCCCTACAAGCTTGCATTTAGTTCCCCTTGTTTCGTGTTTTTGATAGTCTCCCCAACTAGCTTTGTGTCGCCCTCCTGACTCAGACATGCAGTATTTCATATGTTCATCATGTTCCTTCTTGCTCTCACAGAGGTCCTGAAGAGCGTTGTTACTTCGTATGGCCTGGACCCCCTCAATGTCTGATATATAGCCACCAGCAAACGCGTTGCTTCTCTCCTTCTGACTTCTTCTCTCGTTTCCTGCCACCAAGGCTGTAGAAAGGACATTGTCAGTCTTTGCAGAAAACTGTAGGCTTATAGAGTCTTCCTGATTGATCTGGTAAACTAATGAACCCTCAGATTGGTGTTCTCCTAGCCTCATTCTATTCTTCTTCAGTGATTGTTTTAGTGTTGTTTCTAAACAAAATAAGGAGTAGATGGCTGGAAGCATTGACACACAAATGCCTTCACGGCCTTGGCCCACCCTATCTAGCTCAAAGAATCTCCTTCCACACCTCCTCCAAACCCACCAGAGCTGCCTACACCAATGGATTAATGTCCCTGTCACCCGCAGAGTGCGGGCGGGCGGCTCCAGCTTCCCAAACATGGCAGCCACCCATTGGAACTCCCTCCTCCCCTTCATTAGGATAATTGACTCCCATGCATCCTTCAGTAAAGCTATCAAAACCAGGCTCTTTATCTGAGATTGTACGTCTTACATCTGCCCTCATTTTGTACACATGCATGTTTGCCTGTCTGCTTCTGTTCAAAAAATTGTATCTGCAACAAAACTATCTGTACCAAGTATTCACTGGTGAGGCCGCATTCGTGTAACCTTGAATCAAGCCTTCTTAAATTGTCTCATAGCTCCTCGATGCCCGTGGGCTGCAGTGTGCTTTATGAATATAAATAAATAAATAAATGGCTGGACGGTTTAGAATTAATCTTAACCTCTGGCATTGTTCTGGGCAACCCTCCAGGCCCAGGATCGGACTGGGACAAGAAATAGGCCCGGACACCCAAAAAAAGTGGCCCACCCCTCGCTTCAAATAAGTGGCCACCCTGCACCTCAAAAAAAGTGGCCCACCCCGCGCCTCAAAAAAAGTGACCCACCCCGCGCCTCAAAAAAAGTGGCCCTCAAACCATCATCCGTGAATCGCCTACCACACTTCTCACTGCGCAAACACGGATGTTTCTACAGTATCAGTGCCATTAATGAAACACGACCTTTCACCCCTTGACCCCTTGACAAAACAGGAAGTGGCATCAAAAGCAGACTAAAATGGTTATGATTTCACTAATGTGATATGCATTTCATACAAGAATGGATCACCATATGTATCTGTGTGTTTAGATCCATATTGGGCCTCATTACAACCCTGGCGTTAAGGGGTTAACGGCGCTGTAAAAGGCTGCAGCGCCGTTAAACCCTTAACGCCAGATTCCCACTTTAACGCCTGCTTTTTGCAGGCGTTAAAGTCCAAGGCGCTAAGCGACCTTGGTGCTAATTACGGCACCGTAATTTACAGTGCCGTAATTAGCGCCTTCCCCATCCCCATTGAGCCCTATGGGGCAAAAATGGGAATGGGGAAGGGGCAATGGTGAATGGGGATTTACCGCCCCGCCAACCTTGGAATGGGATGGTAAATCCGCCATCCACCATGGCGGAATCCGCATGGACCATGGTGCTAATAGCACCATGGTCCTACGCCAGGGTTGTAATGAGGCCCATTGTCAAATTACTGTGAATGCAAGCAGACGTCCAAGGCCAAATGATAATATGTTATTGTATAGCACTTACGCTTAAGCTCTTTTTTATAGAACAAATATGCATACAATATCACCCAACCTGTCTTGGTACTCATTTATCAACCTCAGAAGAATGAAAGGCTGAGATGGCCTTGCTGGGATTCGAACCTGAAGATCACACACACATCACAGCAGCGAGCACTCAACCCACTAAGCTATCATATTGGCTATAGTAAAATGAGCATCTGCAGGTCTGGTGCAAATGTGGCCGCATTTCAAGCATGTGTGCAATGCATCTACTTTTCAGGCTCTTCCCACGGTAGTGCTTGTGTGATGAGGGCTTCAGCAAATACAAGTGCATGACACAAGGCAATGGCGCCTGGCCGTTGAGGGTAGTTTATAAGATCCCAACGTGCAGTCTCTAGTAAATCACGTCCATGACAAGCTGCCAGCCAATCCCCGAGGACCTCGAGCACCTGATGGTAGGCTGATGTCAGCTGGATATCAAAGCCAGCCTGAAAACAACAACATCACGTCAGTAAAACACTGTCAGTAAAGGCCCTGTTTCTGGAACACCACCACCAAGGCATGGTGCTTCAGGCAGTCCCGCTTCTGCTTATTAGGAAGTGGGGGGCCCGAGAAACATGTGAATGAAAGAAGGGACATGCATAGCGCAGCACTGTTAACTGAATCGTCTCAAGGCGCTTCCTGGCCACACGCCCACAGGGATTCTGGGAAATCGACAGACCAAAGGAGGTCGAAATTGTAAAGCAAAGATCCCTGTTAAGCAGGATAGATTCTGCACGGACAAAGCAAAAGTAAGATTCTAACAAAAAAATGTCAAAAGAGAAAAGTCGATTAGCTTTGATGAAGGAAGGATGACTGCTTTGTGGGATGGAAAGTACATCACACCCCTCTGAGATTTGTTTTAGCGAGTAGGCCCTCTTTAAATGTCATGTACGCGTACATGTTTGGGATATCGTTGATATGACCAAATTAAAAGACTAATTGGAGAATTGTTCACTATTAGTTGCATTTCCATTTTTAAGTTGGCGACATAAAATGGAGGCTCGTATGCAGGCATAACGTTGCCCACAACTACCTCATGCAAATAAAAGGTACCAAAGGACGTGGAAATCATATTGAAGCCACAACACAGTGTGGCTAGTGAAATGTGCGTTCGCCTCCAGCTATACAAGGTTGACAGCAGTTCGGAGAAAAATTGCACTCAATGTGCAAAGGCGAAACACAAGGTGAGAAATGGAAAATGCTGGCTGTGCTTGGATAAATGATAATAATGCATGCGCCAATAGTCATTGAATATAGTGCATAGACTGAGAACAGCCAACCTTGAGCTGTTTATGTGGCGCTCCCCAAATGCCACAACACATCATAACCATCACAACACACCACCATGTTGCGCCCTCTCTACCCAGCCCACCTCACTCCCCCATTCCCGACATGGCACCGTGGCATCCATTCATGCAACAATTGTGGATAGGCGCGTTACAAATGCCACATTCGCTCAGATTTTAGTCCATGGCCTACAGTCATCTCTGCAGCAGGACGCTACCCCGCCGCGCTATCTTAAAGCACTTTGCCCACGGTTTTCTGAATTTCTGTGTGTTATGGCAAACTCTCTGGGGTTCCATTATCTGCCCTTTAAACTACCAACATAACTGGCTCTCCTCCGGCGAGTTCATGGTATTATTCACTTCCAAAGGGGGAAAATCTGGGGGGTCTGACTCTTGGGTCTGCCGGAGCTCGCACCCCTGACGCTGGAACTGTACACCGATTTGAGCAGCGGGCGCAAGGCCCACTGAGATACCTTGCCTGCTGCTGAGTCACAGGTTGGGCGACAGGTGATGATATGATGGGCCCTACGAGAATAGTACTAGTACTAGTCCTTACCTCAGTGGCTGGCTGGCTGTTGGGCTGCTATCTCTGGGCTGTGGCCTGTGGCAGTGGCACTGGGCACTGTCTGCTGGCCGCCTCGCCTGCTACCTGGTGGTCCTCCTGTGTGTGGGCACTGGGCACTGGACTGTCGGCCTCCAAGTTGTCTGGTTAGGTCCAGCTCAGTGGTGCCTGGTGGTGGTGGCTCTCTCTCTCTCTGTCTCTCTGCCAGAGCGCTGCCATTTGCGCTGTGTCAGTGTGACTGCGGCGTGCCCAAATAAATCAGGGCCAGCCCAGGGTGGGTCAGAGAGGCAAGCGAGGCCCAAGGCAATTAGAAATAGCAGTATTGGCGGCACTATGGGTGGGCAGGGCAGCCTGCCCAGCTGAATTTTAATTGGCTTTTCTGTGGCGCCGGCGGCCCCGGGCCCCAGCCCAGCCCCCAGGCACAAGTTGAAGACAGTTGCTTTCAACTTTGCAAAGAAGTGTTACTTACTTCCTGCAAAGTTGAAGCAAGTGTCTGTGAAATGTGTCACTGTTCTGGCAGTGCTGGCCCTAGGCAGGCCCCCAGCTCAGCCCTGCAGGCAGGCTGCCCGCCCAGGGTCAGAACTCGGAGGGAGGCAGGTGTTACAATTGCTTTATTGTGTGTTTGCAATTGCTTCAGCCTGCCTCCCTCCCACAGATCAAAGAAACGTTCTGGCCTGGCCATTGCAGGCCCGAGCGGAGCGCGAGCCGGCGAGCACACACGGCACCGGCCCCCTGCAGTGGATGAATTATGCATGCATCTGCACGCATCATAAATGATGATGCATGCATGATGCAGATGCAATCATCAAAGCAAAGTAACATCTAGTGTGTTACCTTGCTATGATGATTCTGCAGACGGCAGATGGTGCTGCCGCCTTGCGGCCCTGGCGCCTCCCCCTCCTGGCTCCCTGCCCTGCTGCACAGGACAGACCCGCCCAGGCGGCCCAAACCCCCCCACCCCATCTGAACTCCGGGCCTCGGGCGGCCTCCTGCTCTGAGCCCCTGGAGCCACAGACAGTCGCGAGCTGCTGCTCTGCGGTGCTCGGCGCGCACACACACACTAGGCCGGGGCCGCCGGGCCTGCCAATAAAAAAATGACAAAAAAAACGGCCCAGAGGTGGCTGCTGGAAAACCAGCCCCAGGGGACCCCAAAGTCGTTCAGCCACGGGCCCAAAGACCGAAAGGGCCAGTCCGAGCCTGTCCGAGCCTGTCCAGGTCATTATTCTTCATCTGCCAAGCCATTACAAAAGGGGAAAGACCATATGATTCAAATCAGACTTGGTCCCACCTAAAAGAGGCAGTCCAGCCCCAACTGCTTGGTCACATGTCTTCTGCATCAGACCACAAACATCCCCAGACTTGTTTCAGCCTTGTTGGGCCTCATCAGTCAGGAGTAGCCTGAACCTCTAGGCTTAGCAGGCACAGGACCCACAATTAGGCATACCCATACCACTCGGATGGGTATGTTGTTTCAATACATGTTTATTGAAGGTGTTTTGATTCACCCTATTGAAATTCCCAGTTGGTGGGAATCAACCGTTGACAAGGGTTTAAAAATGCACACTACCATTGTGGACTGAGATGGATATGTTGTTTGCTGGAATGCAGTGCCGTATTTCAGGGTTCTGCTCCAGTAGCGTCTCCACCTTGGACCTCCCTTCTATGAACCTCCCTTTCATTTGATCCCAATGAGTGTTAGGCAGCAGTTGTCACGACTTGGGATAAGGGTTGCAGCGACGTGCCCTGGAGAATTGTGCAACGCCCAAGCCAGCATCCACTTCCTCTTTCTCTATCACACAGTACCCATGAAACAGTGTTTACAATCCTAAATAGACCCCAAGCTCAATTTACTAACTGTGATAAGAATTCGCTAGGTAGATTCCCTGTGACAAGGGAGTTTGGCAGGGGAGCAGGGAGGCCTTGTTTGTTAAACTAATGAAGCCCCTAGCTTCCAGCAATGACCTTATTGGCATTCATGCTGGTTGGTAGCCCTTCCTTCTCCCTCTCCTGCCCATGATATCTGGATAGGAACTTTGTGATCCATTTGGGACTATGATGCACAATGGCTTGGGAACTGTGGGGGGACTCTCGGGGATCCACCTTTGAGCAGTTCTTCACCTGGCTCGTGGGGATAACCAGCCCCCATATCCCCTTGCATTTCCGTAGGTAGTGCAAAACAAAGAGTGATAGGTCGCCTTCCCCTACCTAGAGACCCTGAGTCGCAAAAAGGTTATATCCAAGGTAGCCTCATATAGTTTTTCAGCTACACATTCCACATCTAATTCACATAAATCTGTTGCTTTTCACTTGTCAATTTATTATTCAAAGAATGAGTATAAAAAAAGACACCTAAACAGTATTAAAACAAACTGTGCTAGTCACTTACAATCTAACAATCTAACTGGTGAGGGTTCACCAGGCCTTTCAGAATGCCTAAAACCATAGTGAAAGGTAACGGGAAAGGACAGTGTGTATTACTGTGAGTGTGTGAACATATGTTTGTATGAGGGAGTCAAAGTGTATTGTGAGCGCCCAACTTCTAATGTGTGCCTCAAAGGTGTTAGGCCAGAGTGAATGATCCACTATTGTATCTTTGGTTTGTTAATCACTCTGTTTCACATAACTTACATTGATACAAGGTAGCTAAGGGTTATTTAATACACGAAAGCTATCTTTTGATATGAGAGATAGGAATCAGCAAACACATAGGTTCCCATTAATACGTCGACATATGTTTCGGCCTTTATGACTCATACGGGACTCTCTCTGGTGCCGTTGGTCTGGATGTGGATAATGGCCGTCTTCAGGACAGGAGCAAATTTGTATTTTTCCGTAATGGATACTTTCCCATTATTGAGACATCTGAGAGTTTCTCAATTTCTTTGGGTCGTGTATGATAATTATCAGCAATTTCAATGGGTTCCAACAGGAATACCATACATTTCATTTCATGCACCGTATCTTTCGTGGTTCGATCTTGACGAACTGGTGAACTCAAGAGATTTTGCTTGGCACAGTTCGCAGTAGTGCTAAATTTAAAGAGGAGACACTTCCATTTGTTGATGTTGATGCGCTGTGGCTAAAGCAAGAGCCTTAGTCCATGCGTGCCGCGCCGAGGTATTGCTGATACGCCCTATATATCAGCAATACCTCGGCGCGGCACGCATGGACTAAGGCTCTTGCTTTAGCCACAGCGCATCAACATCAACAAATGGAAGTGTCTCCTCTTTAAATTTAGCACTACTGCGAACTGTGCCAAGCAAAATCTCTTGAGTTCACCAGTTCGTCAAGATCGAACCACGAAAGATACGGTGCATGAAATGAAATGTATGGTATTCCTGTTGGAACCCATTGAAATTGCTGATAATTATCATACACGACCCAAAGAAATTGAGAAACTCTCAGATGTCTCAATAATGGGAAAGTATCCATTACGGAAAAATACAAATTTGCTCCTGTCCTGAAGACGGCCATTATCCACATCCAGACCAACGGCACCAGAGAGAGTCCCGTATGAGTCATAAAGGCCGAAACATATGTCGACGTATTAATGGGAACCTATGTGTTTGCTGATTCCTATCTCTCATATCAAAAGATAGCTTTCGTGTATTAAATAACCCTTAGCTACCTTGTATCAATGTAAGTTATGTGAAACAGAGTGATTAACAAACCAAAGATACAATAGTGGATCATTCACTCTGGCCTAACACCTTTGAGGCACACATTAGAAGTTGGGCGCTCACAATACACTTTGACTCCCTCATACAAACATATGTTCACACACTCACAGTAATACACACTGTCCTTTCCCGTTACCTTTCACTATGGTTTTAGGCATTCTGAAAGGCCTGGTGAACCCTCACCAGTTAGATTGTTAGATTGTAAGTGACTAGCACAGTTTGTTTTAATACTGTTTAGGTGTCTTTTTTTATACTCATTCTTTGAATAATAAATTGACAAGTGAAAAGCAACAGATTTATGTGAATTAGATGTGGAATGTGTAGCTGAAAAACTATATGAGGCTACCTTGGATATAACCTTTTTGCGACTCAGGGTCTCTAGGTAGGGGAAGGCGACCTATCACTCTTTGTTTTGCACGTTTCAGTCTCCCTTTGATAGTGCCGCCCCCCCGAAAACAAAAAACTGGGAGTACCCAATCTTATAATACTGATTTCCGTAGGTAGGCCATGCGATGTGACTTTGTCACAGTATGCCACAAGTTAGTTGTAGCGTCACAACTAGTAGTAAATAGAAAAAACACTCAACTAGTTGGCTGCAACTAATATATGTATTAATTCATTAAAAGGAGTTTTATTAAGTGCCCCTCTAAACTCAACACCAGTTTCATCACATTGGGATGTAATTACAGCAGTTGATGCCATCTTCTCCTACTGAATGGTAGAGATGTTGCCTAGCTACTGACCGCTATTATTTTTGCATAAGTGAAGCTCTGTTTAGGGAAGGATTACAGGTCTTGGGGTGGCTAAACAGGGCACAGAAGGAGAATGTTTAAAAAAAGGGGAAATACCTGGACAAGAACAAAACTAGAAAATGGGACAAACAAGGACACAAAAACAAATACATGAAAAATAAAAATAAATGTGGAAAACGACTTTAGGAGGGAAAATGGCATGCAAATATGTAGAAATGCTGAAAAACAGAATGAGCAAGAAAAGTATGAGAAAAGCATAAGGTAGGAAATTATAAATGTCAAATTGACAAAAATGACTGCAAATTTCGAAAAAAGGGGACTAATAAATGTAGTGCACAAGGATGTGATGACATTAAAATGCAGAACAATTGGTGCAGTGTTAGAAAAAAGAGAAGCATACATTAAGCGACGATTGGTTATAGTGGGAAATAAATGGCAGGAGAGGTTTGGGAGTATGGAAAGCATGCTTATAATGGAAGAAAGAAAATAACCCCTATTGTACATAGAAATAATGTTGCAAGTTACCTGAGACTTCCTCAACTTAATACTTAATAAGAGGACCTGGTCTACAACCTTGTGCACCTTTACTGTAATGGAACTTCTCCGCAACTTTAGACTTTTATTGTAAGTTAGATACTTTACCAATATGTCGTGTACAATCTGGGTATTTTATCCCATATGCTAGCAGATGAAAGCCAAAACCAGCCTATCCGGTAACAGACCGTACTGGATGTAACACTATCCTTGTAGTCGTGGGTTTGACCCGGTATACCTATACATTGTTACAGGTAATTCTTTCTTTTCAGTGCCTCTTCCTCTGCTGTGTTTTCAGAGTGCGGTCCTATGACTCGAGGTTGAATAGTTATTACATGTCGGACTGATGGACAGCAATACTTCTGGATGGTTGGAGCTAAGGTAGATTTTCCACAGACATTTTTCTATAAATAATAAGCTATACAATATTTTAAAATGGCATCGATCAAACCAACATTTTCTAAGTCAACTTCCTTTTTTCTCTCTACAGTGGAGATGTGAGAATAAAAGTAACTAACTACTCCCTTGCATTTACAAGATCCAAGAATAGGTTCTACCAAAATAAATCTTTGAACAGTGTGGAAGCCTGTTATGGGACAATACTTATCCCTTCCCATTTTATGAATTCATACGCCTGGGCGCCACCAGCAGAAGTACACTACGGTGTTGCCTTATGTCATAAAAACATCAACTTAACAACCATTGTTATAAAGGGGGGAGTGCCGTAATGGCGCTTAACATGCAGTAGCATAAACCCTTGCACCACACTACTTTTTTTCTAGAATATGTGAATTGTTAGCGAACAAGTCAACGATGTCAGTGATGGCAACAGAGATAACTTTAGAATTGTCTTGCAAGACAAGGATACAGCATCCTACGTCTATCAGCTAGGGACCAGTCTAACCCCAGTCTTCCCTGCAAACCCCTAACCTTCATAGGTCACTAATCAGCTGACAGAGTCTAAACCTAAGAACATTCTGCAAACTCTTACTAGGCCTTCCGGCTAAAATATGCACCCCCAGCAAACACAATGCATCCTTCCATTCATGACTAGTCATTCTTTGATATCAACTTCGGGTCACAACATCACATGGGGAGTCCTCCTTGAAAGTGTTCCACTAAGGGGCGTACATACGCGTCCCATCGTCTCATCATTAGAGCTCTCTGAGTGGACCTTTGTCTGTACTGGACACAGCCAGGTTATGCAGTCACATGGGTCTTAAGATCTATGCTTCAATTCCTGCATGACAGCCCCTTTCAGTATTACCTTCTGCACATGCTCAAGAGTGTGACAAGAAACAACCATTGTCCCAAGCCAACCTATTATAATATGTTGCAATGCAATACATTTTGCAAAAAGGAAAAACAGTGGCGACAGAAAGGTTCAGCACTTTCACAGTAGGGGGTATACAAGAAGAACATGTAGGTTCCGCAACATGTAGTCTACTCTATAGTCTGCCAATGATGGAACAATCTAAAAAAGGAGGAGTAGAAAATATCAGAATTCCTTTACATATCTGCTAAGCATCACCTGTGCAGTCTGTTGAGAAATAACCATTTAAAAAGTGCAGCCACTGTCAGGGCAAAAATAAGCATACAGGGGCTGCAGATCAGACACAGTCGACTTGCACCAGATGATCAGAGCATCACGCAGGCTCAATTGGCATGACATTATCTGGGGTAAGTCTGGCTTACCCTTGGCTTACAACTCAAGGGGGAAATTAGATTAACAAAGTTAGTCTGGGTAACTCTGACCTATTCTTCACTTACCCTTAGCAAGTCAGGAGTAAGGCAGGTGCAAGTAAGAGCAACTTCTCCTGTGAATAACATTGCCCTTCCAAGGTGTCAGTCAAGCCTAGTGAGACTTACCCCTAGTAACGTCTTTGTGAAGCACCCGATGTCCCTGTACAAAGAAATGCAATAAGTTGCTATTCGTTACACAAGAAGAACACTGTTTATACTATCCCCCAAATGTTTCACCAATTAGTGCAGTAAGAGTTGTCTTAATACATACTCAATTGTGTCTTGCCATATTTGGAAACAGCCCACTAGGAACCTTTGTTTTTAACTTGAGCAATAAGTGGTGTCAAACTCCTTCATTTTATTGAATGTTTTGTAAACGTATCCTAGCTACAAAAATCAGGCTTCTGGAATTATGTGCTTTACAAAGAGAGTAGCTATTGTTTTAGTATTAACAACAAAACTAAAAATGAGAATTGATCCTAATTTGGAGCATTTCTCAAAAATCCATCCACCAGGTTCATGTTACTCTATGTTGCTTGGTATTGTTAGATGTATTTTGGTGCAATTTTTGGTTGGTTTTATTTGTGTTATTTCGTGGTATAGTGGTGAGACTAACTTTATAGTACTTCCTAATTATTGTTTTTATAGTGAGGTAACTAGCGGTAAGCAAAGACTGGACTTAGTACACTCTAAATGTTGAATTTCTGCCTGTGTAGTATTTTATTTCCAATGCCACGATATGCCCTTTCGGCAGTATCTCAGAGTGCATTTCCCACGTAAACCAAACATGGGCATTCATTCAGAGCTTCTTAGAAGAATATGATTTACAGTAACTATCTTGGCATTGCATTTTACCACATGTGATACAGTGAAATACTGCCTGCCACAAAATGCAGATACCACTTACTTCACGCCTGCATGATAACACAAGAAAACAGGGCACATAAATAAATACTAGAGCTGGCTTGTTTCTTTGCAAGCAGTGTATAGGTCATTAAGATTCATGAGTAAAATAAAACAGCACAAGTAATGTACTAAAGATATATGAGCCTTTGTTCACTTGCCCATGCTGAATTCACCCTTTGTTAAAATAATACAATGCGTTTACAATTACAGCAGCAATATTTAGCACACATTTTGCTCTTTCTCATCCCAGGTGATGATCCCTCTAGAAGTTCAGAGAATTACTGTAGCTCTCTCTCCCACCTCTAACTTGGCAGACAATACTATGCAACGACCTGGAGCCACTTGGTTTTGGAAGCGATAACTTCTATTCTTATAAAGTATTACTTTTGGCAACAAATTCTGTCATGGTAAACATTTCAGTATAATGGGAGCAAACAGACTTTGGGAGGCCTGATATGTAGAAACCCATGCAAAATTGTCATCTGCACTTGTGATCGCAAGGCTACACGCACCTCGATTATACTTTTCATGCTCACCTAGAAGATGTCTGGTTCAGCGTGTGCCTTCACACAGCAAGGTTAAGGCTTCCCCCTCAGGTTGGCTGTTGCAAAACACCCAAACTGTGACCCTCTGGACAGTGCTCACACTGGATCTTCCTTTCTCTGCCTTCTCCCCTTCATGCTTAGGATAACTCACAAAGTGTTTTCCCCAGCCTTGCTGTCAGCACTTGTCGCACGCCCTTAGGGTCAGCCAGAGATTAAGAGTGCCTAAGACTGAAAACTCTTCTGAGACAACTGCCAGCCCAGGGGCCCAAGAGAAAGAGCTAGCCTCTTCCTGCCAGCCTTTTTAAGCTCTCGCACTAAGCCTGCCCATGTATATAAGTTGCACCTGTATGAAATGTAAGAGTGCCCGCTTTTTTTCTGTGATCTAACGTGTATATGGGCAGGAGCCACACTGTAGCTGGATGGCTTTCAATCATTCCAGATCCTGCATCAAAGAACACACAGGGTTGCTCATATGGGGGAATGGCAATCTTTGTCAAGTCCCAGTATAAATGTGACCACTTCGAACTAAATGCAGATTATCATTGCTTGCAGGTGGTGAAGGTTAGTCTGGACGTTAATATGAGCAAAGTCCTAGTTAACTTTTACAACAGCCTACGTAAATCCAATAAGGGACAGTGTCTAATCAACTCAAGCAACTTTTCAATGATCACATTGCTGACCTAGATCAGGGCACACATATGATCCTGCTGCCAGGGGACTTTAATGTAATATGTGACAGCAGCCCCCCACCAAATCACATCCATTTAATGACACATAGGACCGCCTATGAGAGTCCAAGATCGAGAAATGATGGATCCCAGAAGGTGTGCTGAGGAGCTCAAGCTAACACTGTGGTTGCATGAATGGGGGTTGAGAACAATCAATGACTGGTTCAGGGGTGATAGACCAGGAAAAGCAACATTTAAAGGCACTAACGGAAGTCCTACCATTGACCACTGCTTCCTCCAAATACATTTCTGAAACACGATCAAGGAGTTTCACGTAATGGAGGCTGATTTGAGTGATCATCATCCTCTGGTGCTGGAACTCAAGATTGGAAAGCCGCAGGATGATGTCATCATCTGGCACCTCAGAGCAATTGTACTGGAGGCCAACAAGTGCACTATAAGGTAGTGCCCTGATAAAAAAGACAAATTGTTGCAGAACATCTATAGTAATGCTGCACACTTTCTTACTCACATGATAGTGGACATGGTGAAACTCTGGGTGGGATACAACGTGCTGGCAGATTTCGGCCAGCTATGTCGGATGCTGACCGCAGGGTGCCAGAAACACTCGCAAAAAACAAGGCGCCTAGCTTGATAAGCATTGCAAGCAGGCAAAATAATTATTGCTTTCTGAATTAAGAAGGGAAAAAAATGATAGAAACCTGATCAGACCAGCTAGAGCAAACTACAAGCAGGTGGTAGTGAACCTCAAGCAATATCTGGATAGGAAGGAATGAGGTAATTTGGTGCAAGCAGCTAGGTCAAATGATGGTAGGACGTTCTGGGATCTTGTCTCGTCTGGGCCCAAACATAAAAGATCGGGTGATGGGCTGGAAACTAATGTGGCGGACGCAGATTGGATTGAGCATTTTTCCACTCTTTATAACCTGCACGAAGTAGCTGCGGGTGAGATAAATACTGTGCCTAACGAGGCACAGAACGCCCTAGATGATAGACCAGGTAGAGGGAAAGTTCACTTGGTGACATTTTCAACCAAGGAAATAGCAGATGCAATTGCTCATCAAAGACTTGGCCGATCACCAGGCTCAGACAGCATCCCAGCTGATTTGTTTAGAGAAGAGGTCAATCTGTGGGGCCCAGTACTAATGGTGTGCTTCAACACCATGTGTGCAAAGGCACAATTTCTGGGATCATGTGGGAAGGCAATGATCCAACCAATTTACACAAATGGCCCAAGAGATATGCTGTCCTCGTATAGACCAATCTCGTCCTTGACTCCGTCTAAAATCTTTGGAAGAGAGCTAGAGGGGAAAAACAAAATCTTGGATCGATGCCAGTGGCACCCTCAGTGAGATACAACTGGGCTTTTGCCCAGGACTAGGGACGAGCAAGCAGATTCTCAATCTCTACCTGATCTTGGCATATTCTCTCCACCTGAGGGACAAACCTATATATCTTGCTTTCATCAACCTAAGCACAGCCTTTGATAAATTGAACAGGAAAAAGCTGTGGGCTGTCCTTGGGTCACAGGGCTACCTAGTGGGGATAACGGACCTATTGATTAGTTTGCATAATAATACTCAGGCCTGCATGAGAAGTTGCTCCTCGGGTCGCTCTACTGCTAACTTCCAGGTCCAGGCAGGAGTACGACAGGGATGCACAATGGCTCCTGTCTCATTCTCTTTGTACATCAATGGGTTGCTTTGATGCTAGTCACAACTGATGTGCTGAAATTCAACGAGAAGTCATACCCAGTCCTGACATATGCCAATGACACAGTCCTGATGGTACCCACACCAAGAGCCTTGCAACATCTTGTCACAGCGTATATAGACTTTATGACATCATTGGACCTGATGGTCAATGCCGCCAAGTCGACAGTAATGTCCTGTCATCTAACTAGGACCAGCACAAACATAGCACTGATCTGCACAAATGGTGTAATAATCCTGAGAGTCATGCACTTTGACTGCCTAAGAATTTGCTTAACCTGAAACCTGAAACCGGCAGGCCAAATCGAGAAGCAACGGACTAGGTTTAATCAATCCCTTGGGGGAGTCAGGAGATTTATGTCAGTGTTGAGCTCCAAGCCATTAGATCTGATAAAGAGGGTATACACAAGTAAAGCGGAAGCAGTGGTGAAATATGGAGCGTTGCTTTGGGGATATGGGAACACAAGAAAGATCAAAGTCTCAGAGAACCATTTCCTGAAACTCATCCTTGGTCTCCCCCAATCAGCCCCAAATGATGGTGTCCAGACTGATCTAGGGATTCCGTTTGTGGTGGATGAAATAGAGCTCGACCCAATCCTGCACTGGCTTAGGCTATGGGCTAACCCAAAGGTGGGTGTATAACACTCTCTGATAAAAAATCGGATAGGCTAAGGTGGCCACGAGAAAGTCCCATGGCTGACAGAGGTGAGGAAGTGGACGGCAAAACTGAACGCTGAACATCATCTGACGTACCCCACCTTAATCACCAACGCCATTGCGACAAAGCTTAAGCTTCAGGCATTCTCCTTACCCAGTGCTGAGAGAGAATGTCTGGAACTGGAGAAGGGTACTAACAGAAACCTGGCAATATTCTCATCAGAGGCAATCGAAAACTACTGACTATACGCAAACAATCCGGGTGGAAGAAACATCATAACTCGAGCAAGATTCAATCATCTCCCAATAAGATCTACACTATCCCGATGGTCAGGGGGTAGGGAGAGCAATGTGTGCCCTTTTGGTTGTGATGCCATGGAGGATTCCAGTTTTTAAGGACATCCGAGCAAGAACATTGGCTGAAGTCTTCACAGACAGACAATGCTGTCCAGCCTTGTTATATCTCATGTGGGCAGAAAATCAGTTTGTGAGCTGGTCACTGTTATCCTTCTTGAGACAAGCTATGGCCAGGAGGGCATTTGTGTTATCCTCCATCTGTGTTAGATGACTGGCTCACAAAATTTGCCCAGTTCAGAACAATAATAACAAATGGGGGAGGCACATCCTAATATGTGCACAATGCAAAGCATCTGACCAAAACGCATATAGCTGCTTCCTGTCATTTATCATTCCCAATGGTAATAGATGAATTTTTAACCTTGTGGTATCTGGAGGGCATAAACAGAGCTTCCATCTTGCAACCTAGCATCAGCATTTGCTAGAACTCTATACTGCTCATGAGATTGAATGTATTCATGCATGTTCACATGTGCTTTACCTTTTTTGTTGCATATATTTATGTGTTTTATTATTTTATGGCAATTTGACAAAATAAAGTGATTTTAGTTGGAAATTCTTAGTCACTTCTCCCTAAACTTTCCTCCTTTTTTCTACTTGGACATAACCAAAATCACTGCAAAAAAAAAAAACAAACAACATACAGTAATCCCGGCTTCAACACACCTATGTGATTTTAACAGTTAACTCAATCAATGAAGCCATAAAATTAAACAACATGCAACTGGTAATATTCTGATCACTTTATCTTTCTTTTTAAAATTAGTGATCTCCCGTTTGATTTTTTTCTTTTTTTATATCGCTTATTATTTTTAGAATTGTTGGCATGTTTTTGATATTTTTTATAAAAATTAAAAAGAAAAGTAAGGTAAATTTCAAAACAACCATTACTCAATATAGTTGTACCAGTGGCATCAGTCTAATACTGAAAAGTCAATGTTTGTAAAAATAATAAAAATAAAATATGATGTTTAAGAAGTCTTCAAACCATAACGAGAGTTCAGTCAAAATATCCAGTCAGACTCTTGTCCAGGAAATGGTCTTTGCTGAAGTAAACCTCCATCCTCTGCAAGTGGGAGGACTTCCTTCCAGGGTTAATATCTTCACCCCCTTTTTCGGTCAAGGCTGTCTTTTCCAGGGAACTCCAATCCAGTGGCATCCTCCAGAGATCCGGCACACTCAAACTTTGAGAGTATTGGCGGGATAATCAGTTAATTTCTAAAGCAAAAGAGAAAAGACAAATTAAGAATCAAGTACATCAATCCATTCATTTTTCCCTTTTCATTTGGATGTCTGATATAAAAAATGAATTATGCATATAAAATGCAGACTATACACAAAAATACAATATAATGCAGCAAAGACACCTCTTCAGGACCATCTGAAAATAAGATGGATTAAGTACAAAAATATAACGCAGCATTTTTCCAGGTATATATTTCAAACACAACCAATCTCAACACAGCATCTAATAGAAAAACAATACAAATTAACTAAGCATTGCGACAAAATGTGCTTGCATCCAAAATCCCAGCCAATCTAATCATACTCACCCAATCTACCTCCCACCTTTCTCATCTCTGAGATATATCTTACTAACCTGCTATACCGTCTTTCTTAATTATGTATTTATTTATGTGTTTATTTCCTGAACACTTTGGGCTCATATTTCCTTTCATGTGCTCACCTGTTGCATCCCTCCTTTCCTCACATATCATTATAAAGGCATATGCAGTTACTCACCTGATGTATCTCTTCTTTTGACACCTTTACACCCCAAGTTCATATTTTTCAAAATATGTACACCTTCGTACCTGCTATGGTAAGTCTATTTGATGTGCAAACGCTTTATTTACAGAACATAACTACAGTTCTCACTCCCTGATTTCTCCAATTTGTTTGAGTCTTTTTACTTCATGTTTCAGGTGGAATAGCTTAATCTGGTTAACATGGTCAAATTGTTCCACTGTTAAATCTCCCTCCTTTTTGGTGATTCAGTAGACTAGAGGTGAAACTTCATCTACAATCTCAAATGGGCCACACCATGATGCAAGGAATTAGGAGTTTTTATGTTTGCCTTTTCCAAAATTAAACTTATATACATGGTCATCTACTTCATATTCTCTCACAGATGTTTTCCTAGAATAACATGACTTTGCACTGTCAGTGGTGGTTTCCAGATTTTGCTCTGCAAATGCAAAAGCATATTGCAAGTTTTATCTCAGTTCGTCCACATATTCATGGATTGTGGATGCATTTATAAGGACATGTTCATTTGTTCTGTAAAGTAGATGTGGAAAAATGTGTCTACAAATGGCCATATTCAGATTACGAAACCTCATTTGTACATTTAATTGGATGTTCCACAGGAAGTAAAAGCTATCAATATGACATTTTAGAAATTGCTACTTTATTTTAGAAATATCTACTAGGACTGAAGTGTTGAAATTACTAACCTTTAAATAACATATTGATATAGCTTTCTTTAGCAAGTCACGAATTGAGATCAACATCATCTTTGCTGTCAGAGTCTGCCAAGCTCAGTACAGAGTGAGGATCATTGTCACATACCTCATTGTTTCCTCCACATTGACACATGTCTGCACAAGGTAGGCTGTTTTCTAAATATTTACATGGGGGAATGAAGCTGTTTTTCCACACACAAATGTATTATCACCTGCAGAATGGATGAATGGCTTTTCACACAGACCTGGAGCCATGTCTCAAACCTCCCTGTTCAATCCATGTCCAATGAGAGCTGGAAATGTTGACCTGGATTGGTCAGCTTATTTTCAGATCATTACCTGGTACTTGACTCTCTTTATTGCAGGTACAAAAACACTTCTTTTAGGCAGTAACATAACCAGCTTGGGTGTTTCTCAGAAAACATATCCAGTGAAAATGCAGGTTTCATTATTTCAGTTCTAGGCTGATAGACATGGCAAATGAATGTTTCTAGTTCATCCAGTACCTCTTCAGGATTTTCTTCTGTGTTTTGAAGTAACTGCAAAGTAAGAGGCATGGGGGCAGTTCGATAACTATTAAAAGCAAGAATGAAAATATCTGTGCCCTGTATAAATGTAAGGAGTCTTGTTGCTCATCTTTCTGTTTGTTTGGGGCATGATGAATTATTTTCATGTCTGCCTCTGATTAGCAACTACTAGTTCAACTGCTATTACATACCAAAATGCACTGTAAGGCAGCCACTTCTGTATGTCACACCACAAAAAGTATTGTTTGGTCATTTTTCCTCACATATTTGTTTATCCAACTGAGCAGGTAACTCATCGTTGGTGTTAATGTTTGAAAGTAGCTGCTTCTTAGTATTATTAGCTATGTTTGTGCTCTCCATGATTTAGTAGTGGTTGGATCAATTCCCTGGAGCCTTTTTCACCTTGTCATACTGTTGATTGTGTTTTCTTTATATATAAAAAAGCACTAAGTGTATTTCATTATACTTTGAGTATGTTTTTTGGTGAATGCATAGTTACATCATCATTAAACATTGATCCCGGTATATCATAAATGTCAAAATGCCCTAATGTCTCACGTAAATCTGCTTGATGCTGTGATATGCTTATAGCATGTACTCTCCTCTCAACTCTGCAACGGTACTAGTCATTTTACATTTTATTTTCTTTAAGGAGCTTAAACACAGATTTAGCTTGCTCTGTTAAAAGGATTTTATAAATTCATGGTTCGAGTTTCAGAGATGAGTCTTTATGTTTTAATCCCATCATGCAATCAAATGCCAATAGTGCAGAACTGATCAACATCATTTGTGATGCCCTCACCAAAAAAATGCTTTGGCTGCAATGTTGACAAGTTGAGGTCCTTAATATGAAAATAGAATTCCAATCTATTTAAGGCCAATAATCAATATGTTTATTGCAATATCCTCCCTGTTGCTGCTTCTTCAGAGTTGAAATGATGTTTGTGTGCTGATGCTTGCTCTGGTATCCCTGCTGTGCCCAAGGACTGTTTAGATATATGGTCAAGTGCTGGTGCTTTTCATATCAAGCAGCTGGAATAATATCCATATATAAGGACATTTAATATAAAATGTATCCCAACTCAGCTACCTAATTTTCACTGGGCAGGATCAGCAGTGCAGCCCATGGCAGACCCCCTCCTGACACAGAACCCTGTACCTCAGTACTGCACAGCTGCAACAGCAACGTTTCTGCCTGACACAAAAATGTCCATCTGGATTTTTAAACCCCCGGTTGCTGCTCTGAAGGTGTTAATTGAAACCTGTGAACATGGGAGGATGAAAGTTTCAATAGGGGGCCACATGACATCTGATAAAACATGCCTAGAATCAACATTAGGCCAAGCACTGAACCACAATAGAACGAGGCTAGGGGAAGACAATCAAGAACACTGTGTCAACCCACAGCGTGTTGCAATAACCACATTTGTAAGGTGTTTGTAAAAGTGTTTTATCCCGCACATCAGTGTATGGCAGTATGTTTGTTTACCTGTTTCATAGCCCTCAAACTGTCAAATATTCTGCCTCTGTCAAAATCTGCTCAAAGGTCAACTTTAGCCCCAAATGCAATGCACTCCATAGATATTTTGGAGAAACACATTTCCGATATTGAGGGGCACAGAAATCATGAGCAGTGGCGCCCCCCGACATTTTTCATAGGGGTGGCCTGATGAAGCCACAGGAAATATTGGGGTGGCACACCAAAACAAACACATAACTGAATTTCAGGAAATCTATGATGCTGATGCACTATGTTGTCCAGTTGAAAACTATGTATATATGAGAGTTAAGGAATTACATAATGATATAGTTCCATTTATTATTTAACAGTTAACTAATTGATATATCTGATGTGCATAGACTAATACCATTACGATAAAAAGTGTGAGTTCCGTAATCCTGTTTGTGCTACGTAAGGAATATGTGATGTGTGTATGCATGTTAGGCAATTTATTGTTCTTCAAACAGAATGGTTGTTCAACTTTGACTTGAAAAGATAAATATACAGCTTTAATTTAAAGGAGCACAACAAACCGCACGGAATGCACTACACTGCAACAACAAAACCACACATAGCCTTGCTCAACAGCACATGACAACTACAGAGGGAAAAACCACACCTACGCTCAAAGAACTGTGTAGACCGAACTGAAGCTGCCAACAGCACTTCACAGCTCTCTTGCGCTTTCTCCCGCTTAGTCCTACAAACTTATCCTACCCTCTTGCTTTTCAGATCCACCAGAGAACCACCAGGTGGTGATAGTGTGCAGTAAAAATATCCTATAACATAAGATTAACCAAGTGATCCTTCAGACACTTGAATTATAAGCAGACTATGTGTCCTTGCATCTGTTCCTTTCACTGCATTCCTGTTAAAAAGAAGTAATGGAACATCCAACAGATGTGGCTCTTGTATGGCCTTTATCAAGGCATTTTCCATGCACTATCAAAATATGTCCCAGTAATAACCCCCATGCCAGCTGTTGTAGTCTTCTGAACCGGTCGCATGTCCATTACACTAGAGTCTGGCAAATGCTGATCCGATGCCAACTCAAAAATCAAATTGCTTGGTGTTTTCAATGCTTATTACCATTTGCATTCTCTTCCCGTTATAAATGTAGTCAACAATTAAAAGAATGCAAAGAAAACAACAAACCTGGATGAGCTACACCCAGCTAACATGGGCATATCACAAGCTCACAGATCCCAGAATAGGTCTGACATGCTGCGCTATATATCGTTGAATGATTTCCTCTATGCAGAAATACTGAGCCCTGACCAGAGGACAGATCCTAAACAACAGTTCATCTCTAACTCCCAGCTTGCTATGTTCAGTCAGTCTGCCAATATATGTGCTTTTTCTGGAGAGACAGAATGTTTCCCTCCAAACCAGGAATACAAATGCCAGAGTGCATGTCTCTGCTTGCACAAGCCCCAAAGACCTAGTTCCAGGTCCCCTCTTACCTGTGGCGCAGGCAATTCTCTTGCTGTCTGGATTCTTAGTTAAGTAACACAGGTCAGGCAGGAGGCTCGTCTTGAGGACGTCACCAGGTCCTGAAGGGGGGGGGGGGGGGGGGGGGGGGCAACGGGCACGTGTGGCAGCAGAAGCCGATAGGGGCGATATATTTTACTGTAAATAGGGAGCTCGTAGCAGGTGGCTCTTTTGGGCGGACCTGGTAGGAAGATACGCGTTAGCTTCAGCATGCTGAAACCCCTTCTGGCCTTGCCTTGCAAGCATCATGCCCTATTGGTCCACATTGTGCCACGCCTTTTTACTTGCAAGAGCTGACTTTCGTGTGTAGTCAAGTAGCATAGAGTTTGTGTTGAAGTTGAAAGCCGCTCATTAAAAGGGCGCTTGTTCTTCAGTTTTAGAAAATAAACCGAACGTCCGTACAACCGCAGGCAACTATGGTAACCCAGAAGTGAAGGGAAGATGCACACTCTCCCATCCCCCTTCCCCCCAAGAATGTGATTAGAGCTAAATTAACCAGACACAGAGTTATTGATGCATGGGCAAAAGTAGCATTTTCTGAGAGGTTGCTAGCCACACAAAGGGAAACGCTGAACTTCTCAACACCTCCGCAGCCCCACAAGTGCAAAGCAGCATCTTTAAAACACCAGCTGCATTCATAGTCCTGTACTTCTGGTGATTATACATCTTTTGAACGCATTACCACCTGAAATTATGTTAATTGGCAAGATGTGGCTTTGAGGGCTTGTTAGTGCAGTTGGACTCCATGAAACCGGCCGAGGCCATGAAACAGCCCAAGGCCAGAGACTAAGCTGAGTGCCATACACAGTAATTACTTAAGGTTATAAATCAATCAACCACATTGAAATGTGAAAGGTCATGTTCGTTACCTTATCACTTATCAGTACAAACGCGGAAAGACACAGCTGACCAATCGTTATGTGACTTGGATTCCAACCTGTATATATCATGGGATAATCTGACTTGCAAAGTCAGCAGTATACAGCTCAGTTACTGGGTACAGCGAGATAAGCCAGCCCCACAATCCCCTCGACCATTGCCACTGGTTAAGCACGTATCGCTAATAGCTATGGGGTAATTGTGTCTTGTTTCCATTGCCGCTGTGCCACGGTTTATAATCTGATTCTGGGTTTCTAGTTTTGTAATTTACTCTATGCACAGGGAACTTTTTCTTTTTGTGCTGTTGGGTCTTGGTTTTGTTTATTTTGTTTCGTTGTAAAATGTCAAACCGTTAGGGTGGGTTATAGACATTCTACTGAAATATTACCCAACTCCTGGATCAAGTCAGCAGGAGCTTGATTTTATGCGATCGACAGCTAAGTGGGTGGAGAGCGGGGGTTGCCCCCATAGGCTGGTAGTGTACTCAACTTGGGGTTTGGGGGGCTAAGATTTGTTTGATCCTCGTGGAATCGGATACCTCACACTCATGCCACTGATAGTTGCGCATTGTGGAAGTAGGGGCAGCAGAACCAAGCTTTCCTACAAGGTGGATGCGGTTGGGGGAAGAAGAAATGCGCTAGAGCTGTTGTAAGGTGGTCGTCTTTGAAGGGTTTGGTTGTTAGTCGCTAAGGTCCCTATCACAACATTCTGCTCTCTGACTCCAGTCCAACGCAGGCCGCGGCAAAAAAACAACAAAAAAATAAGTATCTTTTATTTTTGCTTTTTTGCAGGGTGGCCGATGGGGGGGGCAGCATTTTTATAAGGGTGGCCGTGGCCCACATTGCCCCCACCCCTTGGTGGCACCCCTGATCATGAGGAATCATCCATACACATCATGTACATGGTACCCATAATAAAGTAATTTAGTGTAATGTATTAAGGTAATTTGACCTACACTCATGAACAAATTATTTCATAAACTGGGGGCCCGGCCTCTTCAACAAAATAGTTTACATGTGAGGATAAATCATTAAACAAATCTTACCACATTCAATTGCAGGCATGCCATCATTCATTCAGATAGTGTGTGCAATTGGGCCTGCCCTGAAGTTAGCATTTTATTTCACTCAACTTGCAAAGTCACTCTGGGGATGGATAGCAAAATGGAGAAGACTCACTTACAGTGACCTAAAGCTGCAGAGATCAATGAGCCCCAGCTCCACCTATCTTGTTTCTTGAAGTTGGCCTCCATGCAGTATGCACTGCCCTTGGTGTCTGCTGTGTGGTGGTGATTTGTGCAAAATTAGCCTAAGGACTGAACATCGTTCTGTCTCACTCGGTCAATTGGAGAGACTCGAAATCAGAGTATACGAAGCAAACAGTGAGTGCTAGCATATACAATCATCTCTGGGACACCCACAGCCTGTGCCCAACACTAACATACTTTGCTGCAGCATTTAAGGGGAATGGTGGCAGCTAGTCAGTACACTGGACAAAGTCTTGCATCTTTGTGAACGCATGTTTGCATCGGTTGATGCAGTAGAGTTTCGGTGAGGGGTGAGAAGGCAGATGACATATCCCCACTCTATGGCGCAAGGCAGCAGGTGTAGCCCACCCTCACTTAGGACATATGTATTGCTGCCAACATCCTCCCAGACAACTAAACATTTTATATGTCCTTATGTCAGTCTGAAAACCCCAAACTCCTAAATGTCGTGTTGCCCCCCCCTTGGGCAAGCACGCTCCGGTCTTCAGACAAACTTTGCAAATCTGACAACCTCCTATAGGGGGTGTGGATCACTATACACCCCCTTTTGACTGCATTCGTATCAGGCCCCATGCACTGTGTACTCCTAGATTACACCTATCTTACTAGCTTGGGAAATAACAAATAACACCAAGACACAAAGAAAACACAAAGAATCAATTTGATTATAATACAATGGGATACATTTATTTATATACATACAGCTAAGCACAATGCATAACAATGTAAGCAGTTCTAATGCAATGTCTAATTTGCACCTTTTATACTTTTGGTGTAAAGCTACTATGCAGTAACTATAAGCCTTTCAGGTTCCTAATGTAAGCCTGTGCTGCGAGTGTGTGGTTCTATTGCAATCTAACGCAAGCGCTAGTCATCCATCACCTTCATGGGCAAATCCACACCATCAATCCACACCATCCACGCTCTAGATCTTCCCCCTTCACCCAAAGCTCTGTGTGTGTGTGTGTGTGTGTGTGTGTCTGTCTGTTCCATCAGTTTCGCCCAGGCCAACCATACTTCCCATTCTGCATGTGCCAGGTCAGTCAGTGTCTGCCTCTCAAGATCTGGTCACTCGATCTCCCTTGCTGCACCAAGACACCTCTCCCATCGCATCTAGCACTGCACCATCTCTCCAGCCTCTCTCTGTGTCTCTTCCTCGAACTCCTCAGCTCTCTCCAACAACTCTCTCGAACTCCCCGAACTCCTCCCAAAACTCTCTCTGTCCTTCCAAAGCTCTCTAACCCCTTTCTCTCCAGCCACTCCTGGTTATAGTCTCCAATGAGGCACGGAATGTCTATGGAATGTCTCTCTCAGCGTTTAGCAAAATGCCTGCCTGTCTCCTTGCGTGTTTCTTGCACGGCATGTCCTGTTACTGCGCTATCAGCGTGACATCATATCTCTCTGCCTTGGCCTTTCGAGTCTGTTGCGAAATACCCCATCTATACGCTTGGCTGGTGTGCTTCGCGGAGAGACTGCAAAGGTGTGGGCTGCGCCAATGGAGTGGGTAGACAGGAGAGAGGGAAGCCTTTTCACACAGAAGAGGTGCTTTAAGAACAGGGCCTAAGAGCCTTTTATAATGAAGAGAGTGCCAACACAGTGGAGAGAATGGGTATGAACAGTGAATAGATGGAATAAGATAGGTGTATGTTATTAGAACACATTGCACATAGGGCCTGATACGAATGCAGTCAAAAGGGGGTGTATAGTGATCCAGACCCCAATTGGAGATTGTCCAAGTTTGTCTGAAGACCGGTGGTTGTGGTTGCCCAACGGGGGCAACACGAAGGTTAGGGCTTTGGGTTTTTCAGACTGACACTTATGCCAGTGCTGATAAAAAACAGAGGCACCTGGTGCCATCAGTCTGTGCCATTGGCAACTCTTTGTGACAGCTTTACCTGAAATATCATTTGGACTAGTCAGAGAACGATGTGGGACTAGGGGGCTTAGTACAGATAAACCTTTAAGACCATTGCTATACCAGCCCGTGTCTTCCTCAGTAGTCACTACATTTCAACCTTGGGGCACTCACTACATATCACTTTATATTCACTACACCCTTCCAGAAATCTCTTCACGGCTCTTGCTCCACCGGGACTGTATATCATTCTCTATTCACAGAACTTTCCCTAGACTCACTGTACTTTCCATTCACAGCACTGAATTACTCTTGCTCTAGTTAGTCAATTAACAACATGCTGCCTTCACACCACTTTCCATCCACAGCACTGTTGCTGCATTCATAACATTATCCATTGGCAGTACCGACCCTGCAGTTGAAACCACCTCATTTCACAACACTTTCCTGAAAGACATATCACTGTTTTGATTTCACTGCCACGTCTCTTCTATGAAGTCTCCCTTCAAAGGACACCACTAAAGGCCGCACATTTTCTGGCAAAAAAGGCAGGACACTGCGCAGAACCCTAAGAAAGAAATGAACAGTCTTACAGACTGCACTAACCTGCGCTGACATTGATAGATCAGATGATAATAAGACCCCAAGATTATTACTCACCTTCACCGGAGTAGGACAATCATCCAAAGTAGAGGGTCAGAAAGAACCCGACCATTCAACAGTGACCAAATGTGTATTGCCTATGTAAATGGATGGGTGATAGAATGCTTGCATGTCACTGTTAGAACGTATGCATGTCAGTGATTGTTAAAGGTTCCAAGTAGATCCATCGGGACACTAAGCCTGGGTGATGGGACCCAGTGTTAATATCTCTATACGCAACTTATAATAAAGATACCTAAGGAAACTAAGAAGCGTGACAGAATTCACTTTATTACACTGGTGACGACTTTTCAGAAAGGACCGGTCAGCGTGCTGAAGAAAAGCCAGTAAAGAAAGGAAGCCGGCGTGTGGAGAGAAGGCATCGGATGGAAGTCGACTGTGGGGGGAGCAGCAGGAATGGAGAGGGACCAGTGCCGTCCGGTCAGCAAGTAAGTCCCATCACCCAGGGTACATTGGAAGGGGAGGAACGGCCATGCGCATTAGTGGGTCAGTATAATGAGCAGCCAGTAAGAAGTTCTGGCTCTATGAGAAGTAAAGTGGCGCAGTGACTGTGTATCAAGCGGTGGCCGTGCATGGTAAATCCCCAAGTCTATTGAAAAGGTCTGTCTGACACTGCAGGGTCGGATGTTGCAGCGTAATTGTAACGTGAATGGCCAGGGGTACGCTGTGTTTCACTGACGAGCTTGGTGAGGAGGGTTAGCGACGTTTGGGCCAGAGAGCAACGCTACGCATGGAGGTTGAGTTTGAACTGGTGACATCACAATGCTAGCTTGGGTGTTGGCAAAGTCAGTGTTCTGAACTCGGAGCGTATTATTCAGCGCTCGCATTAAAGAGATGCGGACCTGCAGTAGAGTGCAGGACTTGCTCATTGTGTAAGAGTGCCCCTGTACGAATCCCTATCTGGTTAGATTTGGACAATGGCTTGACATAGCTACGGAGGCTAAGGAATACACCACGGAAGGAGAAAGGGACAGTGCTGACAGGAATATGAAAAATTCAGGAGCTCATGATTGGAGTGAGTGCAAAGTAATGGACAATGGAAATGGAAATGGCAACAGGAAGGAGTTTATTGGACCTGTGATGAGAACGGGTGGTCAAAACAACAGTAACTTTAATGAAATCTCGGCAAAAAGGAAAAAGGGCTCTGATGGACAGCAGCATTCGTACAGATGTAACATCGATTGCGAGGAAGGTAGTGAACAACAGAGGAACTATCCAGATTTTTTTCAGGAGTGTTTTAGTTCCGCGATGAAGGAGGAAATTGAAGGAATCCAATGCAACCTGCGTTGTTGTGTCAAGAGCAGTAATGTTATCGGTGTGCCAGAGAACAGCTGTATGGTCGTGCTTCAACAACCAGATCCTGACTTAGCAAGGTTTCTCAAAGAAAGTTCATTTGAAAAAGGGAAGCAGAACGGCTGTATTGTTTCTGTGAAATCATTTGGTATTGAATTTGATATAAGTGGGTTGTATAATGAGAGGAATTGGAATGGAAGGAAGGTATGGTGCGCAGAAATGTAATTGCTGCTTGTCACGTGTTAGATATATGACAACATGGACTTAACAATTGCAGTGGTGTGCATGTGTGCCGTGCCTAAGGTTGAGTGTCAGGTATGGTGTACGTATTCCAACGTTCTAAAAATGTTCGTTATGTGGTGATGTGTAGATGTGTAGTAGTGCTTAACCCTTTGATGTTGGAGAAGCTATGGATATTGTGAACTGAATTTTAATCTAATGTATTGGGTTTGGGATGGACACCTTGGGTGGCAAGTTTTGTCATGAACAGATGTTGGGGGAAATAACAGCAATTGTTTCGGAATGGTTACATTGAGTTAGGCATTGCTGTGTGCATGTATGAATAGCAATGACATTTACGGGACAATGGGGGGATTGCGACTTCCCGGCAATATTCAATATTGAAGACATTTGCACCAACGCTATGCAAAGGTAGGTTTGATGTATTACACTGACGGTTGCTTCCTACTGTGATATGTGGAAATTCATACGTGTTTTCCATGTGTGTGTTTGCAGTTGTGAAAGGAAGGAGATGTGTGGTGTATTTCCTATGTAAATGGTTGGGTGATAGAATGCTTGCATGCCACTGTTAGAACGTATGTATGTCAGTGATTGTTAAAGGTTCCAAGTAGATCAGTTGGAACACTAAACCTGGGTGATGGGACCAAGTGTTCATACCTCTAAACATAACTTATAATAGAGATAGCTAAGAAATCTAAGAAGGGTGACAGAATTCACTTTTTTACACCAAAGAAGAACCCACTACCAAGACTTCGGTCTTGTCCCCATTCAGCTTCAGCCAATTCGCACTCATCCAATGTCCTACTACTGACGGACAGTCCCAAATTTCCAGGGCCAGTGTACCAGGATCCTGATCCAAACGGTCCAAGATCTGAGTATTGTTGGCATAGGAATAGCAATGGAAGCAGTAGGACCGGATGAGGTGAATCAGCGGCTGAATATAGATATTGAACAGCATGGGGGACAAAACCGATCCCTGAGGAACCCCACAGGATAGAACCTGAGAAGAAGAAAGCGAGGTCAAGAAATAGATTGGTCCAGATCAGTGAGAAAGGAGGAAAACCATCTTAGGATGGGCCCCAAGAGGCCCGCTCCCTGTAGGCGAGATAACAGGACGGCGTGGCCAACTGTGTCAAATGCCGCTGACAGATTTAATAATATCGGGGCTCCCACACCGCCCTGATCAGCTAAAATGGTCAGATCATCGACTACAGACACTAGGACATGCTCGGTACCTCGACCCGGACGAAACCCTGACTGAAAGGGGCCAAAAAAGGAAGATGATTCAAGAATAGAAGAAAGCAGAGGGGCTATTGGAGACTTCAGTAGCTTCATAGAGCAAGGAAGCAGTGAAATATTACGGAAGTTAGCCAACACCGACACATCCAGAGATGGCTTCTTCTTGGAGAGAGAGCTGCTAAACATCTTGAAGCAGAATTGCCCTTGATCCACCTGGGGGTATCCTGAGACAGCTGCCTGACCTGCCTGGGTGGAGAGGCCTAAAGGTAATGGAGCATTAACTTTGCACAGGAGAGAGAAAATGAGAAAGCCAATATCTCACTGGTTCTTGCATCTCAGGGAAGTGATGGTAAGGGTAGAGAGGGGACAGGAGAGCGCTTATTCTCAAAGCAGTCCATAAGTGGGTGCTTTCAGACTTAAAAGAGAGAGTTAACTGCTTGTGACAATGAAGCTGCACTAGAATAGCCTCATTAGAATGCATAAAGAAGTTAGATGCCCCACACAAATAAGTTTGCCCCTCCCCCACTGCCTGTGAAATTACCACCTCTCCCAACATTTGAAGGGTTAGCACCCCCACAGCCTGAAATTTCGTTTTTTTGCGTCCCTGAACACAAGCCCACACATCATTCACCATACATACACATGAACACCCAGCCACCCATACATTTAAGTGTGTACCCTTTCACCATACAGGCACACCCAGGCAGCCACCCATATATATAAATGTGCACCCCTTCACCATACAGGCACACCGAGTTAGCCACCCCTACATTTAAGTGTGCACCCTTTCATCATATACTCACACAGGCAGCCACCTATAAATTTAAGTGTGCGCCCTTCCATCATTCAGGCACACCCAGGCAGTCACTCATACATGTAAGTGTGCATCCTTTCATCATACAGTTGACACGCACACCCAGCCACCTATACAGTTTTTGAAGTTTTTTTATCATCTTTATGTGTCATCTTCAAACAAGTATATGCAAGATCTTACAACATGGAATCAGATAGTACAAAAATAAAATAATAATAATAATAACAATAAAAAATAAAAACGGTATATCCTAACACATACAACTAATAACATCAACCATGCCCCAGAAATGTTCATAAAACTTGTTGAATACATATTTATCAGATCAGGACAATAATTGCCAATCCTAATAACATTAATTTAACTACTAAAAAAAGTTTGCCCATGTTTCCAACACTTAGACAAAAAGCACAAAACAAACACTTGCACGCACAAACAACAACAAAACTATACTTATCCTAGCTTATACTTATCCTAGCTATTACTTGACTACTTAGACTAACAAGTCACTCAATCTGATGTTCCATTGCCATACAAATCATTAAAGGGCTTCCACAAGGTCAAGTAATCTTCCTCTTTACCTTTCCTTTGAAACATGACTAATTCAAAATCAGACAATATAAGAATATCATTAATCCAATTCTCAATTTGTGGCTTCTTCCTGGTTTTCCATACTTTCAGAGCCTGTTTCGCTGCTATCACAAACATTCTATCAATCCAACTTCCATACACTTGAGCCATTAAACAACGCCCAATTTTCGCTGACATTAGCACCTGCAATGGCTTTCTTGGAAATTTGATAGATATTCTATCCAGCACCTCACCCCAGAAGGCTAAAACTCTAGGACAATACCATAACATATGAAGCAACGTCCCCTTTCCTTTCCTACATCCCCAACATGTATCGTCCACTACCAACCCTAAGTTCCACATACGCTCAGGTCTCCAGTACAATCTACCTAGAATGTTTTGATGAATAAGCCATAACTTAAGGTCTAGTTTACTACTGTATCCAACCCACCACATGTGTCTCCAAATCTCATGAGTAATAGTACATCCCAAGTCTATTTCCCATTTCCGTTTTAGGTTACTCCATGATTCCAACACAGAATCATTCTCTGGCATAAGTTTCAAGTACGTGGAAACTCTACATGGTGATAAGCAAAAAATGGTCCATCCTGCTGGTTCTCTCTTCATTGGTGCAGACAACATATTGAAAATCTGGGTCAAGAGGCATTCTAATTCCGTAAACCTATTTTTTTCTCTTCTATCTAAATGAAACAACTCTTGAAGTTCTTCAAAAGACAGCATTAACAAGACCCCCTTTGAAATCAAACACCGCCAGTACAGCGTCTTGTTACCAATCTGCAGTGCAGGATTATGCCAAATAGATGATTTGTGATTTAAAAAAAAAATTCCCATTAGAATTAATTAACCACCATGTCATCACATTTTTGGTCACTCTGACAGATGGTAGTTTAACAACCACTTTAGGCAGCCTTTGCATCGAGAAGATACTACCCAAATCAAACTGCAACAAAGCATTTCTCTCAATTGCCAACCAAGTTGGCTCCTGATCGGTCTCTGCTGTCACATATAGAGCCGCTTTCTTTAGGACACATCCCTTGTAG
The DNA here is from genome assembly GCF_040938575.1 of Ambystoma mexicanum. Taxonomy (NCBI): domain Eukaryota; kingdom Metazoa; phylum Chordata; class Amphibia; order Caudata; family Ambystomatidae; genus Ambystoma; species Ambystoma mexicanum. Next base: position 1,270,260,488 of record NC_090935.1, on the reverse strand, counting down.
TCATTTTCCAAGTTTGGATATCCAAAACCCCCCTCTTTAGTATCTCGTAACAAGATAAACTTTGGAATCTTCTGAGCCTTTTTCTCCCTCCAGAGAAAGTCTTGGAAAACCTGATTAATTTCTTTAATTAATTTATTTGAGAAATTAAGGGGTGTTGATTGCATTATATATAAAACCTTTGGTAAAAGTTACATTTTAATCGTATTAATCTTTGCCCAGATCCCTAAATCCAACCTTGCCCATTTCCAAATATCTCACCTGAGATTTTCTATTAATTTAGTCACATTAAAGTGAACCATCTTCGTATATCTTTGATAAGAAATATCCCCAAATATTTTACATGTATCTCAGACCACTTATAATTCCACTCAACAAAATTCCCCCTTCTTACTGCCATCAAAATTGTAAACACCTCCGTTTTATCCCAGTTGATCTTATAACTTGAATACTTACCTACCTTTTCAAATATTTCTTTAAGAACAACACTGCCCCTTTATGGATCTGAGAGTACCACTACCATATCATCAGCATAAGAGAGTACCTTAACGTCTTTTAGGCCAAATTTCAGACCATTGATCCTCTGCTCATTTCGTATCAGAGTTACTAATGGCTCCAAGGCAATGTTGAATAGAAATGGTGATAGTGGACATCCCTGCCTTGTTCCTCTAGCAAGATTAAGGGCATCCAACATTACATTATTGACCCAAATACGTGCCTTAGCAGCGCTCTGCAGAAAATGAATCATTCCCATGAATCTACTTCCAAAACCCATTTTCTCCATCGTAAATTTCAGGAAAGCCCAGTTTACCCTGTCAAATGCTTTCTCAGCAGCCATAAACACCAGAGCAGCATTAACATGTTAATTACGATGAAGACTAATTATATCTACAAGTGTCCTGATGTTATCATATCCTAATCTATTCTTCATGAACCCCACCTGAGATTCATGTATTATTTTCCCAATACAAGCACTCACTCTATTTGCCATTATCTTGGTAAAAATGTTGATATCCACATTTAACAAGGATAACGGCCTACAATTCCTGCACTTTCTACTGTCTCTTCTTTCTTTTGGTATTAATGTAATCATGGCCTCAGTCATTGATTGGCACAATAACATAAGACTGGGGCTAAAAAGTTATCACATTTTCTATAAAATTCCCCTGGTAAACTGTTTAAACCCAGAGACTTCCCCAACTGAAGTTGCCCAATTGCCACTAGAACCTCCCCATTTTCAATATCTGCTTCCAAAGCCCTATTATCATCAGTTGATCATTTCTTCATGTCAATATCCTCAAAAATGCCCTCCAGATCTGACCCCAAAACCAATTCTTCCTCTGTATACAAACTTTCATAATAATGTTTAAAGCTTGCACAAGTCTCAGTATTCTTCAACACTAATTGATTATTTTCTTTCTCAATTCCCTGTACAAAAGATCTTCCACACATACCCTTCAATCTATTCGCTAATGATCGCCCACTTTTGTCACCAGTTTCCCAATACTTTTGTCTCGTGAAAAATAGACCCCATTCCGCCATCTGGTTGGTTGCATTTGCCAGAGTTTCCTGAACATAGTTCATTTGAAACCTATCCTTAGTCCTTCCCGATCGAGCATATTTTTGTTGCAAATTCGACAACTTTTGCTTCCATCATGTTCAGCTCACTCATGGATTTCTTCCAAAGGTGAGAGGTCCAATTAATCAAGTCACCTCTGATCTTTGCTTTGAAACTATCCCATACGATCCCTTGACTAGCGGAGCCCTCATTGATCTCAAAGAATTGGGTCATATTAGACTGCAATTCCTCCACTACACCCCTAACCTCTAATATCCCCATCTTTAGTCTCCATTTCCAAAAGGACGGAGCCTGAATATCCATCTGCAATCGAAGGTCAACTGGCGCATGGTCTGAGATTTCCCTCTCCCTAATATTAACATCAAGAGTGTTGTCCATTAGTCTCTTAGTGATCCATATATAGCCTAGTCTAGAGAAAGAATCATGCACTGGAGAAAAGAACATAAACTCTTTCTCCGAAGGATGCAGTTCCCTCCATATATCAATCAGATAACATTTTTGGAGAAAGTAGTCAAATTCCCTATACGTGTTTATATTAGTATACCTGCATGAACTACCTCTATCTAACCTATGATTACAAATACAATAAAAATCACCGCCTAGAACAATTGTGTCACCATGCATCTCACATAAGAGTTTTGAAATATCATCAAAAAAACCTTTACTTGACGAACACGGCCCATAAATGCATCCGAAAGTAATTAATTTCTCCTTATATATCACATCCACAAAAAACATTCGGCCTTCCCATCCATCACCACTTTAGCAACCTTATATTGCAAACCTCTCCTAAATAGAATACTCACCCCTCTGCAATTGGTCGAATAACAATTAGATAGATCCTTATTATATCTTGAGGTAGTGTCAAGCCTTATCTAGTCTCTTCTACCAAATGCGTTTCTTGTAAAAGGACTATGTGAGCCTTAGATCTCTATTGCCATCACTTTCTTTCGCTTCTTAGGACAATTCAAGCCCTTCACATTCCACGTTAATACCATCAATTCATCCATGTCCCTGTCAACCTATCTTCAATTTTCCACTAACCCATTGTATGACAAAATGGCAGACAGAAATAGCACCACATTTATCGTCTTTAAATGTTATAATAAGTAACTCAATTATATAGATTATCAGTGTATAAACAAAAGGCATCAAAATCCCAATCGTCAGCAAAAAACATCTAAGCAAGTCATCCATAAAATGCATAACATTAAAACAGACACACAGATAAAACATTCACAAGACTTAACATAAAAACAGAAATCAAAAGAAAATTTAAACAAACTAGAACCCTGGAAGGATCCTCCAGCTAACCACTGAATATCAATCATCCCCATACAACCCGTGTTCCAAACCAATCCCTCCAAGGTTGTGCCCACCATATTTCAGTGTAAAAACCTTTATTACTATCCTCTCTCCAACGCTAAAAGTGTAATTAATGACTAATCATAAACTACTTATCTTCAGATACAAGAATTAAAATAGTTTTCAATTAAAGCAAAACAATCTTTCAGTAAATCCCCACAAACAAGCGCAACATAGTACCCATATAATTGCTATAACATTACCCACTATTTCCCATTACCCCTCATCCTTATATCATTACCTATATAATTTCCACAATGTCCAGTACTGCTACGCTGGACTACCACAATTTGTTAAGAAGTATTCTACCCCTTAACACTCATTCAGCTCGTATTATACCCCAAAGCACACTTCATTCATCCCCAGGCCTTAATTAGATCACCTATAATATCTTATATGTAAGATCAGTAGTAACCATAAGATAAATAATATACATTCACATCACATATCTCCCTGTAAAACAGCTAATGGATCCACAGCTTTGCGCTATACAATACATGCATAATGAAAGATAAAATCAACCCCCTATGTTCATCACCCTCCTATAAATCCATTGAAAGCAGCAAGCGCATATATATAGTGACACAGTGCCAATCGTATCATATAATATCCAACAACATGGCAACAATTCACAACATAAAAAATTAGACCTACATAAGTGGTACACTTTTCAGAACAGAGCACGTAGAATGAAAAATCAACATGTGTGTAAAGACAGTTTGGTTGGTGTTTCTACTCATACGGCGCTGGTGCATTTGATTGTATGCATTCACTTCATTCACTCTGTTGAGCGTAGTAGATATGGTCCACATGTTTATGCTTTACGTCTTATTTTGATTTATTGAAATTGTGTTCATCTTGAGAAAGTGCTGACATGTGTTTTGACCATAAACAGGTCTTTATCAAGGCTGGGTTTGTGGTGTCTCGGTTACAGAGATTAGAAGGAGGCTTGTAGCCTTGAACTGCAGTCCATTTCGTTGTAAGAGATTTCAAAAGGCGTGTGGCCTTGGGCTCAAGTTGTCCTCTCTGGTTAGGTGCATCTGTTTGCAATGGTGCTTGCTAGCTTATTGCTGTAGTCTTCCATCCGTGTTTCTACCAACAAGCCGCAAGTACAACGAGACCTGACAGAATATATTGAGTAACGCGCGGCAACCACTCATTCCTAGTGCTCATATCTTTCTGTGTGTAAAGACCTCGGGCAGTTCTATAAAATGTAAGGGATTGTAGTTTATGGTAGGTTGACTGGGTAAATATAATCAAAAGGACCCAGTCTGCCTATGACTAGTGGTGAAAAGAAATGCAAACCCCCTGTAGGTAGCCTAGCATGACCCTTAATTGGAAGCGACAAATCAAAAAGAGCAACACAATAGTCAGATCCTTGAAGGATCAAGCCCTGTACAAATATCTGCATGGATATGACCTCCTTTGAAGTGCCATTTACATAAAATAAGCCTCAGCACAAGCCGACATCAGGTGATTGATTAGTCCTTCACTATTTCAAACTCTGTAACTATCAATAAGGGTCAGGTCAAATCTAAAATTACAAGCCATAGAACTATTACATTTCATCATAATCACACATTAGAACATTCATCACCTTTTCTTTTGCCCAGCATATATTAATTACAACACCAATGTAACCCCACTTCTAGCTGGGAATCCATCTAGGCTGTTACTACTAGTCACATACACATGTTTTTGAAATATTTTCATTTCCTAGTAACATAGCAGTTCAAGGTGCATGCCTTAACATTGAAGCCAAGGAAGCCACATCATGCATATGAATTGAGTTCTAGTAACCCGTGAATGTCAATCACAGATAGGTTGGAAGTCTTACCAAGTGCAGTACAACATAACACAAACACATTATAAACCAACAACCTCTCCTTGTCTCTGTATCTCTCCTCAATGGTCCTGTGATGCCCTCTTCAGTTTCCCAGTATGTGTAGGGGCACAGTTCACTGATGCACTGGCTATTATAGAAGTGAAATTCTTTAGTCTTCCTCACCGAAAGAAAGAGCGGCCCTATCCAACATCATTGTTCCAATAATAGTCCCCCTGCAGCGCTCTCACTTACCGGTTTATATGAAAGGAGAGCACTTGTGACAGGAGCCTTGCCTTTCTCCCGTCTTCCGTTCCCTAGGGGATGGTCAGCGTTCAGTCTGGTTTCACAAACCTGAACAGATTCAATGTGCACACATCCAGTAGCGGAGTGGAGGGGGGGGGCAGCCTCACTTGTCTTCTTTCCAAAGATCTGATTGTGTGCTGTGATCCAATAATGGGGATCCAGCACTGTGCACACCGAGCGCGTAACAAAAGCCAGCATACGGAGGTCTGTGAAAAGTCAATACCTCACTTTGCTTACATTGTTCACGTTTCTGAACAATGCGTTAGGTTCTTTCCTCCACTAATGCTATTCACGGCATTGCATGCGCCTATTTCAAATGAACACAACATTCAACAGCAAATAAAAACAATCTACGAACAATATTCCAACAATTATTATAAATATTAAAACATTAAAAATAAAAAAAACAAGAATACTAAAATAAGGTTAAGTAAAATCAAGAATCCAAACAATATATATGAATCAAATCCCATCATCTTTTCTTCTTTAGGGCAGATCCTTCTCTGTGGATGGGTGTCTCTACCAAGGGATGGTGGTCCAAATCAGTGAGACACGCTTCAGCCCCATGGTGATCCAAAAAGGAGTGCACTATGCCATTCAATACTACTCTTAGTATTGCCGGATAAATCATATAGTATTTCAAATGCTTCCCCCCTTGCTTTCTCCTTATCAACATTAAAGGCTTTTCTTTTTTCCAGTACATCCCGACTCAGGTCCGCAAAGATCATTATTTTATGGCTTCCCCATGATAGATCACCTTTCTCCCTTGCCTTCTTTAACACTAATTCTCACACTGGAAACCTCAAAAATGTTATGATGAAATGTCGAGGCCTCTGTCCAGGTTGTGGCTCAGGACCCAATGATCTGTGTGCCCGTTCAATCTCCAGGGGAATCTTAGGATCCGGATTGAGTAGTTTAACCAAGGCTCTTTCCAGAAAGTCTGTGGGGCAACCCTGTTCCATATACTTTGGAAATCCAGCCACTCGGATACTATTTCTTCTAGAAATATTCTCTTGTTTAGAGCACTTTAGAGTCAGTTTTTCCACTTGGGTCTGCAGATCTCTTATCTGGATAGCCATTTTCTGGGAGTCATCATTCTTCACGGTTAGATGACGTTCCATAGTTGTAACTTTCCCTGATAACTCATTGTATCTGTCCTCAGAAGCCAAAGGGGCTTGATGTCAGCAATGTCTGTAGTCACTTTAAGCAGGAGTTCCATCAATGTATCTCCTTCTTTTCAGAGTAAGTCTCCTCTCCCTTCTGCCTCTTAGATGGTTGTGAGCCACCCATACATTTAAGTGTGCACCCTTTCACCATACACTCACACAGGCAGCCACTTTACATTTAAATGTACACCCTTTCAACATACACTCACACAGGCAGCCACCTATTGATATAAGTGTGCCCCCTTTCACCATACACTCACACGGGCAGCCACTTTACATTTAAGTTTGCACCCTTTCAACATACACTCACACAGGCAGCCACCTATACATTTAAGTCTTAACCCTTTCATCATACAGCAACACCTAGGCAGCACCCAAACATTTAAGTGTGCACCCTTTCACCATACACTCGACACGCACACCCTGCCACCCATGCATTTACTTGCTCATCCTTCCACTATACACTCACACTGGCAGCCACCTATACATTTAAGTGTGCACCCTTTTACCATACACTCACATACGCATCTGCTTTGGTTTTGAGGGGAGCCCTATTACTTCAAAAAGAAATGGCTTCTTTTTGAAGCATCTCCGACTTCATAAAGAAAATTTTTCCATTAAGGACCAAATAAGGATAATGGAAATAATGTCTTTATGAAGGCAGAGCGATTTCAAATAGAAACTATTTCATTTTTGAGTCATAGAGCTCCCCCACCACATGACATGGAAGCCTCCAACCTAGAGGCTTCCATGTCATGGTGTGGGGGGTGCCCTCAGACTTCAAAAAGAAATAGTTTCTTTTTGTAGTCACTCTGCCTTCATAAAGAAATTATTTATATTACACTGTAACATACATCATTTCTTTATGAAGGCAGAGTGACAACAAAAAAAATATATTTTTTCTTTTCAGTCCAGGAGGACCCCCCTCCCATGACACGAGGTGGAGGGCCCCCCCACACGAGGTGGAGGGCCCCCCCACCCCTGAACCGCAGGAGTTGTGGTGCCCTGTTGTGCCTGTGATGCCACGGTTTTGGGTGTCTGTAGAGGGAAGTACTTTGCAAAAGTGAAATCCATTCTAATTCTCCATTGTAAAACATACACTCTTTCCTGAGAGTGGGGAATGGACCCCGATAGCAGAACGATTTTTGCATTGCTTTTCGGGTGAAGAAAGAAAGGTTCTCCAAATAAAAAATATCTTCACAGTCTGTGTGATTGTCAACTTCTCGCATTTTTAAGTGTGCAGGGAAATCCCATGTATTCAACACTGTATGTGTAATGTGTTACTTGTATTAAAATCGACACTGTGCTTTGTTTATACCCTGAATTCTATCAAGTAATGTTTGCCTGTTTTTACGAAAAGGAAAGTACATGTCGTATTGAACCTTTGTTTTGGTGCCACAAAGAAGGTGGTGTGTGTAACCGTTAAAAGATTTATTGAACATGTACTTTAAATGAATATATATATTCTCTGTATACCCCGGGCTGGTTCTTGGCTCATTGTTGGCACAGGGGGAGAGATCTACATGGTTCAATATGAGTCATATATAGAGCTCACTGAACAAAAATGAAGGATCCGTTGTTCGCCATCTTAATTGACGGGAGGACCATATATGTTAAGTGTGATCTCCAAATATATTGTTACATAGTGTTGGCTTGTGCCGGAATTTAGCTTACTGTTTTTTGATTCATGACAAGTGCATTGTGACAGACTATTAATTCAGGTGTAAGCACATTAAGGTGGATAGAAAGTTTGTTTTTGCTTTGTTAAAGTACCACTAGGACTTGACCCCTGAGTTCCAGGGAGGTGTGTAGGTGAAAAAGTGTGAGTACCAATGCAAAAAGGAGATTATTAGAATGAATCTTTTATTTGGCATTGAGTGTGGAAATCAAGCAAGAATTTGGTGATTTTGCCCCTGTGCAAAGAAAGTTGCAAAAAGCCATTTTAAAAATACTGCAATAGAAGTTAGTGATGCATCTCCTGGTTATGCTATTTATTCTAGGAGAATGGAGTGAGAGTGAATCCGGGAACTGCTAAACCAGAATGGTCCAGGAGGTTACCAAAATGCCCGTGAAGAACTGAATCAAATGGCCCAGCTCACAGCTTATTTGTATTTCCACTTGCAGTTAATGGATGAGCTAGTGCAAAATAGGGAGGCCTGTGTGCTGAATCCGACTGAGGTCTTGAAAGAGGCCTGGAAAGAACAACAGGGTGATATTTTTGAAGTAAAACAACAAAATCTCATTGAGCATTTCAAAATGAGGTGAAAACCCACCTATGGGCCAGTGCAGGCCAGTGCAGAGTGAGCGATATAGTTGGCTGTGCTGAAAGACACATGCAAAGAAAGTGCAGAAACTGTGAGCCACCTCCAATGCAAATTAAATGACCATGTTGGTCACAATAGAGGGTTGTTAGATGACATTATTTATTAATTTGCTATTTGTATAGGTTTATGCAAACCTTTACAAAAGAATTAAAATACAGAAAGTACAAAACAATTCCATTTACATAAGATCATAAAACCTATTCAGTTTCATTGTTTAAATGCATAATACAAATACAAATACAATTTATATATTCCGTTTCAATTTTAAATTCACTTTCAGTTTCAATTACAGTTACACTCTCAATTTCATCAGTTCAGTTAAAATAAGTTTCTAATTCAGCAATTGAGATAAAATTGAGTTTTAAAAAATAGTTGTTATCCCTTACATGACATTATGGCCCTCAAACAACAAATCAAGGAATTAGAAAGTGAAAACAGTCAGTTCATCATCAAAGAAATGGATTTACAGCAGGCGTTTGAGAAATTGCTTGAGGATTTTAATATACTGAAGCAACAGAAATTACAAATGAGTAAAGACCAAGATGCATTCAAATTGAAAAGGGATGCAAAAAGGGTCAGTCAGATTCTCAGTAAATGACCAGACTAAGGGAAGAGAACATGGAGCTTATGAAGCGTGTGAAGCAAACAGATGCTGACCTGTTACAGGCAGCACATTGTAGTGGTGCATTAGAGAAAGAGCTTTATTTCTTGAAATGCAAGCCCCTGGAATATGCACGCCTAATGCAGGACTCTCAAAGAGAACATGAAACATCTCACGAGGAAGTAACGGGAATGAATGGTTAATCAGTGGCTCAGAGCAGGGTGCTCAAGACTAGTCAGGTCTTGATGCCTGAGTTAACGGTCAGCTCTCTGAATACCACCAGGAAATAAGGACAGAGAGAAAGAGGAGTGAGAGCCTCACAGGGGGAATGGATAAATATAAACAGGTCCTCAGGAACCCTGACCAATGAGGGTATTTGATAGGGCCCTCGGATGAAGGAAAGATGCCCCTCACATCAGAGACCTCAGGCCCAGTATCCACAATTTCCCATGTACAAATGAGAACTGACCTCATGCAGACCACCTATAGAGAATAGTGTGACATGAAGCAACTGGACTTACCCAGGCCTAGCCAAACTGATCCAGAAGGCAATTGATGAGTATTCATCTGTACCACACAGAAGGGAAGAGGACCAGGCCAGCATGTCTTGGGAGGCTAAAAATAATGTTGTGAGTGTGACAGACCATGAAAACACCTATAATGAGAAAATCGGGGAGTTAGATTTGCTGAAGATTGTACTACAACGAGACCACCTAGCCTGCTTATCTGGAGCAGAAAAAACAGAGCTTCAGCTAAGAAGGGCATACTAAAAACCTCCATGCATTCAGGAGAAGGGGGGATTTCTCCAGACTCCTTGGAAGGAGGGATGAAGAAACTGGGTTTTATCCAGAGAAAGAGACCTTAAGAGTTCACTGTGGACTAGGCGAGAGGAGTCCAGATGTGATGTGTCTGAGAGGTATTGCCAATCTTACGCAGATAGGGAGTGCCTAGAAGACAAGGAATGGAGTCCAAATAGCAGGTCGTGTCAGAAAATGAATGGTGCAAAATGGAAAACACACTTTTTTAAAGGCCTAATCAGACAGATCAAGTCCATAAAGAGCTTCCTGACCTCATACTGTAAGAATGCCAAGTATTCAGTGTTGGAGCACTTGCAATTTTATGAGCAATTTATGTCATCATTTCAAATCAGAAATTATGTGAATTGTATAGCATTCGCTAAATGGACATTCTCATCTAAGTACTCAGGTTTCTTTGCCAGACTGGAGGACCAGGATAATTATAAATAGTCCACCTGTAAGGCAGCCATTTTAAAAACATTTTACAATACATAGGAACCCACAAGAGGCTTATAAGGCTGCCTATAATTTGCAATGTGGGGAAGATCAGGTGCCTATGGAGTTTGTGAAGGAGATAAAGCATCCATATTCTCAGACTTCCCGGTGGGTAAACACCAATAGTAGGGAGTTTGTGACCACCTATTTCTATGCGCTCTCCAAATACATTATGACCCAGTTGGTGCGTGATGTTCAAAAGCACAGGAACCTGGATTAGGTGATTGAACAAGCCACCAGGATCTATGAGGTCAAAAAACCCACTGAGAGTAAAAACAATCCCAAAACTCCCAAATCATTTAACAGACTTGCTGCTGCAAAGGTGCCAGAGGTAAGAACTGCCCCTCCTTTGGACCTGTAGACAGAGGGCCTAAAAGTGCTCTTCCTGCCAACAAGCAAAAGGGAAGGCAGAAGGGACCACACGCCCCGGCACAATCAAATGGTAGTAAGGCAAAAGTTCAGAACCATGATCCCTCTCACCCTGTCACCTATGTAAGCCCTAGGAATAAGGGTACCAAACCAATCCTGGGTTATGTATAAACTCCCATGGCCTGGGTGGGGGAGGTAACCAGGTAAGTAAGGCCCTAGTAAACTTCACTCCAAACTCCCCTTAGGAGAGAAGTATCACTCCACCTCCCAGCCTGAACTTTTACCCCAGATAACCCTTAAATCGGAACTTCCAGAAAGATCCTCCTCATTCTCCCAAGTTCCAGGACAATAGATCCCTGAACTCGGGAGAAGAAAGGAACAGGATGGAAAATTATGGGGGAAATTTCCAGTACTCAAGCTACTTCGGGAGAAGGGACAGTTACCTTCTCCCGCAGCAGGGGTCTGACCTCCCTACAACCCAGAAAAGTCTCACAGCTGGAGCGACAGGTCCAGCAACTGATGGGCGATCTGGGGAGTGTGTTGAGAGCTCAGTTCGACCCTGAACTTTACCCTGCTTCCCAGAATTCCCAAACACCTAGGTCGGATGCCCCTTGGGGGAAATGACAGGAGGAAATGTCTGACAATCCACAGGTTCCTAAGGAGGTGCCCCGGGTGGAAGGGCAATGCCAAGCCCTAGAGGAAGCTTTGTTTCTCCCCCAGACAGAACCCCTGCAACCCTCTCAGCTTGAAAGTGACTCCCCGGGAAGTTAGAACCCAAAGAGCAAAGGGTAAGTAGGAGAGGCCCAAGAAGGACTTACTTTGTAGAGGAGCTAAAGATAATCACCTTTGAAAGAGAGGAGTCCCTGGAGGATTCAGGTAAGCAAACCTTCTCTATCAGGAACAGGGGGATCCCTCCCAAAGAAAAATGGGTCCAAAAAGACCATGAATTGGAGACTGACCCAGATCAAGAAACTCTTCAACCCCAAAAATGTGAGCCATACAAAGTAGAAATAAAATGGGGTGTCCTTCCCCCGAACGGGTTCTAAGAACTGTTTCCAGGTAAAGGGAGACAGCAAAGAATTGGGGAAGAAAGTAAATCCCCCAAATCCACCCATTGTTAGTTGTAACATTTTTCTTACAGATTCCCAATATCCGACACGGGAAATCGCAAGAGATAGCACAGTGTCAGAGTTCAATATCAAGAAAACCATCGCCAGGCTAGCAAGTAACTCACACTTTCTTTGCACTCTTGAGGAGAAAGAGGGCAGATTTTTCAAGGTGCAGGTTCAGTCTGAAGTATCAGCTCTGGTGGATACTGGAACCCAAGCCACCCCCCCTGTCGAAAAAAGACCTTTGCCCAACTGAATTCAGGGAGGGGGGAGATGGTCAATCAAATTCCCCTTACAAATCTTACAGACAACTCAATTTCAATGGGAATAAGATTTCTGTCAAAGGGACTGCTGACCTGGAAAGAAAAATTGTGTGACATTGGTTGAAGCACCCAGTGATAGTCTTGACGCCTTGTTTACTGCGAACCGATCTCCTGAAGAGGTTATCACCACTAATCAACTGTGTAAAAAAGGCCCTCTGGACCCAGACTAACCAGCCTATGAAACAAAAAATGAGTACCAATTATGTCAGCATGAATGGTATTTGCTATTTAATTGACCAACGCTCAGAGAAAGTAGAATTCAATTTCAAGAATAACCAGGTTCCAGACATCACCGTCGTCTCAGTAGGTTGAACAAACTGGTGATGGGAACCCTTTTCTATTCTTGAAAATCAACCTTCCTCACAGTTTGAAGTGGCATTCCACACTGGAAGGGAACACTCTGAAATTTTACACCACTCCAAACATCGAGTCCCGTGAAAAAAGACGAGGAAGAACCATCGCAAAGTCTGACAGAAATTCAGAAAAAGGGCAAACATTTGTCAGATAAATGAGGGGGAGGAGCCTGTGCTCACCAGTGTATGCCTGAATAATGGAAAAAGCTTAGTCAGTGGAGGGATATTTGGGAAACTCCCAATTGATCAGACCATTCCCACATTTAAATTGATCGATAAATGAGAAGTAGGTCTGGAAACCCTAAATTCTAAACATGTCCTGCATAGCAGGTGTATGCTAAAAACTTTAATTGCCCACAAAAGCATAGAACATAATTGTTGCATTGTGAGAGATGTCCCTTCTGACTTTTATTTAGGTAATGACATTCTCAACTGATTCGCAATCAATATGGATGGAATTAAAAATAAAGCCTGGTCACGGGTAACACCATGGGCTTTGACGACAAAGGAAAAGCCTTTCGGTCAGCTCAATTGATACCCTATGTGGTTGAAGTTCAAGTGCAAGAAGAGGACAGGTGTGACGGTTCACAATTCCCCTCAAAATTATGCGAGGACAGTACCTCAAACATCGGGATGCCTATATAAATTTGAATTTCTGTCTCCAACAATAAGGTTTTTTATTTAAATCCAACACCTCTAGTAGACCTAGAACACAACACCATCTGAATATTGGTGGATGACAGCGACCCTCGAAGTATACCCAACATTGTTCTCTTCATTTAGGTAATTAAATCATTGGACCAATCCAAAACAAATGTTTAGACATCAGCAATGGTATTCCTCCAGAGAATAATTTTACCAGACATAGACAGGATTTCTTGGTGTACTCTTCTGGCACATTTGTTGTTGAAGAGGTGACCTGTGACATCTGGAGGAATGAGGTAGTATTCAAGGTCAAGGACATCTACCACGAAACCTTGGAACCTCCTGTCCATGTTAACACCATACAAATAGATTTCTCCACCCAACTGGAGGATACCGCTGAAATTGCCAAGCCTGAGGTCTATTCCGGTTTCAAGCAGATGGTCAAAGAATGGATCAATCTAGCTGATGCCTGTAAGACTAAGGAGCAAAAACCAAAGCTGAAGCAGGTTTTCCTGGACTTCCAGGATATATTTCAGTGGACTCATATGATTATGAACGCGCATCGATTCATTCAACCACCATGCCCACGGACCCTGAGATGGCTCCAGTATTTGTTAAGCAATGGGGTACATTTGCTGACCATGTGGTACACTTTTACTCAGATCCTTTTTCATCTTAATACTCCTGCCTCTGATCCTCCCTCTAAACTGAAAGACTGTCTGACTGTGGTTGGAGACTGGATGGCAAAACACTGGCTCAAACTTAACTGGGACAAAACAGAAGTCCTTCTGGTTGGATCTTACACCTTAGGGAAGCCATGGACCCCGGACTACTAGCTGACCTCCCCAGGCCCCTGTCAGGAGCCTGTTTTTACAGTGAAAGGCTTAGGCATTAAACTTATTACCAGTGGCTCCAGAGAGGCTCAAGTTTCTGCTGTTTACCTTTCCTTCTGCCTGAATCTAAGGTTAAGATTCTTACTGCATCCATCATGGGCTCTGTTGATTATTGTAACTGTATCTATCTTGGTCAACCTGAGGCCTTATTGCAACGCATGTAGACTCTTCTGAATATCTTCTATTTCAGAAGAAATTAAAGTCTCACCTGTTTAAGCCCTACCTTGGATTTGCCCTCACCTGTCCTTTACAAGCACCTTGATGCCTTTTTGGTGTTTGTTCATGCTCTATAAATTGCCATACAATACAATGCAATGCAATGCCGGTTACTTCTAGCATCCATGGAGTCACTCGCGCAGATTATTAAAAACTTAGGCTCCTCTGTGATAATTCGTCAAATCCACGGTACCTTTAACAATCTGGTCCTGGGGATACTAAAACCAAATGGCCAATGGAGACTATGTGCAGACCTGAGGGAGTTGAACAAACTGGTCCACATGTCAAGATGGTCACTTCCCTACATCGATCAAGGGCTGGCACAGATCCACGGGTCAAGGGTGTACACAGCCATTGATTTGACTAACAGCTTTTGGACATTATCTGTAAGTAGGGAAGACCAATATAAGCTTGCTTTTACCTTTGGGAGCAGCAATATATGTGGACGCAAACCCCTGTTGGATACATCAATTCTGGCAATGAGTTCAGCATCTTTCTGCATAAGGCCAGGCCCGACTTGGGTGAAATGGGAAACCTGGCCTATGTAGATGATGTTCTGATCAAGAGCTCAACTGTCTAGAAACAAATCGCAGAAATCCACTATGTTCTGAACCAGTTCCAGAAAGATGGAGTAAAACTGTCCTTTTAGAAGGCATAATGGTGTTATATATGAGTGAACTTCTTATGGTACGACATCACACCTGAAGGTCTCAATCTCCAGGCGAAGAAGGTGGAAGCCTTAATGACCCTACTTGTCTGCAAGAAATAAGAAGCCTTCTTGGACTTACTAATTAAAGTAGAAAGTTCATCAAAGTCTACGCAGAGGTCACTCGACCCATGGTCCATTTATCATAGTCCAGAGTCAAGTGGGAGTGGGGTCCAGAACAATCCAAGGCAATTAAGCAACTGAAAAGAAGCCTTTCTGAAGCTCCTTATTGGGCTTACCCCATCAAGAACAAGGAGTTCTTCTTGGAGACGTTGTTCTCAGATGCTTGCCAAACAGCGATTTTGTACCAAAAGCATGACAAGATCAAAAATGTTATCTCGTACGCAAGCAAAACTTTGCCCTCTGTGGAGGAAAAATTCAATGACTATCAAAAGGCACTCCTGGCAAAGCTGTGGGCCTTGAAAAATTACCACCCATTCATCCAGGGGGAGCACATCATCGTCGATACTCCTCACCAACCCTTGCGATATCTACAACGTGAAAGAATACAGGCGTGAATGTCAGTAAATCCAGAATTACTACCTGAATTCTCTCCATGCAAGTCTTTCCTGCGGAGGTCAAATATGGCTAAAACAAGAAGAGTCCTCTAACGCGAAGAGTCCTCTAACGCAAGGATTGGCAGACTTGCATGATTGTGTTCAAGTAAACTTTCTCGAGGATGAAAGTCTAATGGTCAACTATAACCTGGAGGAGTGCTTGACATCCCTGCACAAGGTCTATGAAGAAGACAAGTTTCAGGGGATACCCACAGTTTATGTGGATGGCTGCTCCTATCACATTAATAATAATGGGGGAAAGGAACTAGTGGCTGGCTTTGGGAATGCCTGGGTGAATGATACCCTGGAATTCTCTGCTGGTTACGAAATAGCTCCCCGAAGTAGTCCAGTGACCGAGTTGATGGTTGTTTATCAAGCCATCCTCACTGAAGTGCACCACCAACACAAAGAACTGGTCATAATCACTGACTCTGATTATGTCAGGAATGGGTTTGTGGAACAACTGATTAACTCGAAGAAGCAAGGCATGCTTTGTGCAAACAACAAACCCCTGAAGCATGGTAAATTGATCCAGTCAATTGATGATCTGGTGACCTTTAATGAGATGGCCATTTATTGGAAGAAGATAAGAGGTCATTCCAAAATAGATGAGCCAGATAAGACTGTCAATGACACGGCTGACCAGTTGGCTAAAGCCAGAGCTCTGCCACAGGATTTCATAAAAACAGAATCCTTGCTGGGTGAAATCCAAGTCGCTGCTGTCAACAGGCCACAACATCATGCCAATAGTGAACTCTCGACTGCCCAGTGGAGTAAATATACCCCAATGCACACGTTGAAGACCCCGTGAGTTTCCCTCTAACAGAATCGGATTATGCTGGTAAAGAGGATCTCTAGGTGTTGAAGAAGTTTTACAAAATGTTCTGGATGAAAGACAGTTTGTTGGTATGAAGACCCCTATCTGTATGTGACCAGTGTCTGAAACCAACCTCATTCCGAAGCCTGATGTTGAACCACACCCATGACGCAGCCACTGCCGGTCATAGGGGGTTTCATGCAACATTGGAAATCTTGCACAAGGTTGCCTACTGGTCACATAAGGGCCATGACCTCGACATTTACTTAAAGGGGTGTCTTGTGTGTGCTCAATTCCAACCCAGTTCACTCACACACAGAGATCCCCTACAAAAAAAGGGGAATGACACTGCCTTGATCAGATTTGCAATCTATTTCATTGGGCCAGTGATTTGCTCCTATAGAGGGAACACGTACATGTTGACTGTACCATGCTTGTTCAAAAAGTCGGTAGAAAGTCTTCCTGCCCCTAATTTTAAGGTGGAGACAGCTGCTGCACTAATGATCTACCATACCTTCTTTCATTTCAGGCTCCTGCAAAGGATTGAGTCAGATCGAGGAAGTCATTTTACCAGTGAAGTGATGGCAAAGATGTGGGAGATTCTAGGGGTAAAAGGAAAACTCAACATTGCCTATCACCTGGCCTTGAAGGGGAGGCGGGATAGGGAGCTACAACAAGACAATTGTGAGCATTGTAAAGAGGTTTGTGGCAGACTCACGACCCAGTTGGGATATTCAATGACTGCTTGTCCTGATGGTGATGAGGTCTACACCATCTGCTGCAACTAAAATGTTTCTATTTGAGCTTTTGACCAGACGGAAAATGGTGTTACCTCAGCATCTGCTCTATAGAACTCAGGAGCAGACACCGGTAACTGTATTCCCCTCTCATGAGTACATGAAAAATTTAAAGAAGCACCTTCAGCACACTGCACATGCTGAGCATAATTTTAAAAAAGTCGGCTGAAGGAATGAAAACATTTTACAATCCAAATACCACAAAGAAGGAGTATGAGGTAGGTCACAGGGTTTACTTGTACAATATTCTGAGGAATAAAACCAAGGAGCGGAAATTCCTTCAGTCTTGGCTTGGCAACTATGAAATATTAGATACATTATCACATGTTGCCTATAAGAACCGCATCCCAAAAGGAGAACAGACGGAAGAAAAATTGGTCTGCATCAATCAGTTGAAAAACTGTCATTCCCGGAAAGCTTTACAACTGTTTGAGGAGCTCAATGAAAGTCGAGGAAAGGAATGAGAGGTGAGGAGGAAACCCCTGGATGGAGACTTATAACAGGTGAGTAGTTTCATGTATATTCATCAGAAATGTTAAGAAGGAAGTTGTAAAAAAAAAAGTGTGATGTCTATTAACTGAAATGAAATATCTCTTTCTCTACAATGTTGTTTCTTCGAATGCTATGTCCTATCTAGCGGGGAAATATGTTTTGTATAAAATACTGAACCTGTCTTTTTCTTGATTTTTATAGTCAAATAACCTCCTTCCATTCCAGCCTTTGGAACCAGAAGAGCGGAGCCGGGTAGGGCCCCAGGGATGAAGGAAAAGGAGAGGGGTTCCATACCATACCCCACAATGACAAAATACGGAAGTGGAGGCCCACTCGCTAAGGAAGGAAAATCAGTTGGACGGTTTCCAACAAAAAGAAAGATTGGAGGAAAACCACACTCTGCCCTGGTCTTTCCCACAAATGATCCATAAAAGAACTGGGGGATGTGTGGGGTTTCATGACAGCCCCAGGAGAAAATCAACTAAAAGGACATAGTTGTGACGCTTACCTCAAGTCTCCGCGGGAGTGTAATGCCTTTTCAGCTGAGGACCTGTGCTCTGGGCTTTAGTTCTGTGGAAACAATAATGATAACAAAACCACTATTGTAATCCCCATTCACAAACTGTTAATTGTTATACAGTGTACCTTGAAAATAACCCTCCCTTCTCACCTGTGCTTTTGTTTTGTGGAGCTCTCCATCCTGTATTCTACAGGGGCGCGTTGGGTAGGTGACTTATTCTGAGGGGGACAATAATGTCGAAAGCTTTTTATTTGAATAGCATCCAAAACTTCTTTTAAGGTATCATGGCAAGTCTCTTGGTGAAAATAATAATTATAGTTCATCAAGTTAGAAATGGTCCCTACGTTGGAGTAATCTCTCTTGCTAGAATTTCCTTAATCTTTTGCAGGTTCGTGGTTCCCTGACAAGGGCTGCGACTGTGGTAAGGCTGCAGCTATACTCGTTTTTTAAGGCAACATTAATTATGTCAGCTTGTCGAAACCACGGAGTAATAACTGCCTTCAGAAACAAGCGCAGTAAAAATAAGCGAAGAAAAAACGTTGCTAAGACTTCAGGAAAGCACATATGAAACTTCTTCTTTCTTTTCTTTTAACAAGTTCATTCATTAATTAAATACCTGGTTTTGCAGGTCTTCGAAGGAACTGTGGAAGAAAATACCTTCGGAACATACTGGGACTGGTGTGGAAAACTTCAGGAAGAATAAACTGCGACCAGGGACGAAGGCTGATGAGAGAAGAAATGCTGAGCTGCGACAGAGCTTCTGACAGGAGATGCAGAGACTTCGAAGATTACTGCAGAATGAGGAAAACTCCTGGAAAACTTCGGTTTGGTAAGTCTTTACAGTTTTTCTGCTATTCTATAGATTTTGCTATGGAACCGACATCTTTGACTAATTTTCTTCTGTTGACAGGTTTTGTCAGGAGATCTCTGGAAGCGTTACCCACTGTCAGCGGAGAAAACGCGAAGTGAGAGCTTCGGCGGAGGCGGGGCTTAAATAGCTCCCTCTGCTACAGGTGTAGAATGCACTGTGAGTTGTCTATGGGATTAGCAGCAGCCATGTTGAGGGTAGGGAACATAATGTAAGTGTAATGAGCCTACCGGTAAAATGCTAAGAGTGAGATAAATGCCTCTTGCGCCAAGCTTGAAGCCACTATTGACCCACTGATAGAAATGAAGTTCCCTGTCTCTCAAGTATTTCTGAAAGGGATTTGTTTTTCTGTGCTGGGATCATGACAATAGTAGGCCAACATGTGCAAAGATACCTGCTGTCATGGAAGGGCAAATTAACAGAAGAGAAAATAGCTTTTAAATACCAACGCAGACCATGTGCTCAGTGAGCGTTGATCCATAGACTTTTGCAATGGCACCTGGAATTAAAAAGCAGCATGGCAGAGGGGTGATTGATAGATCATGATGGGCCTGGATGTTTGTGATTTCACTGATTCCACTTCACCGAAAGTTTGAAAAATGTATAAAGTGGGCATTGCATATAAAATGTAAAGAAAGGTTATTTCCATCTCGTGATCAAGGTGTACCATGCTAACTCAGAAAAAGACCTCATGAATCAATGAAAACCATGGCATTTTTAAACAGAGAACTAAAATATTTAAAAGGGGTGTGCATTGTGTAGTTTCAAACAAACGCATGGAGGTAAAATGTCTGTTTGCCAAAACGATGGGAGTCCCTCTTCAGATATGTACTTTAAAGTACAGTTTTGTTATGGATAGAAAGGCTCTGTTTTATTCCGAATGACCTTTGAGGGAACAAACATAGACCTTTCCCCCATCAGCTGAAAAACAACTCTTTGAAGCTGGCCAGGGCAAATGGCCTAGCTGCTGCGTGTCAGGTATTTATTGCGGACGGAATCAATATTACCCCAGAATCCCTCATCAAATGATTTCAGGGAAATGAAAGCTAACAGAGCTAATAGGAAATTAAACTAACTGTAAATTAATGGGAGAATATGTATCATGTAGGTTGTAATTGAATTGCCCATAGGACCATATTTTAATGATTTTATCTTAAGGGCGAGAAAAGCCAGTGTGGTGTCCTTTTGAAAATATCATCGAGATGGTTATGTGGGGGAATCCTCATGGACATTCGAATCTTAGAACCTTGACACAGCTGGAACTTGGAACAATGGTGGCTGAGTGTATGAAACATAACAGGATGTACAGTTTTGTGATAATAACTGATATGGTTTAAACACAAAGGGCGAAAAACTATTTGCATCTCCAACCTCCTGCAAAGATGGGGGACATCTTAATCAACCCACCATGATTAGCCAAATCAGGATATATATATGTTGTCAGATTAATTTGTAAAATGCATACATTTGCCACGTAGTTACTTCTTAGGTGAAACTCAACAGTGGATTTATCTCCTCCCTTAATTTTCCATAATTTAAATGTCACCACCCCCAGAACCTATCTGTAGAAAGGGGCCGGAGTTTGGGGATGCAAAGAAGTAAATTACTAATCGTGTGTGAGATAATAAGCTGGCACCGCCTAAGATTAATAATGTTGTGGCTATGTCGAGGAGCACCTAAAGCGGATGCCCTAAGAGAGAAGGGGAGACACACAGAAAAATCCTGCCTAAAACCATCTTGATGGGTGAGCTTCTAAACATCTTGAAGGAGAACTGCCATGAATGCACCTGGGGTCACCCTGAGACAGCTACCTGACTTTGCTTGGGTAGATAGGCCTAAAGTTAATGGAGCATTAACTTTGTATGGGAGAGAGGAACTGGGAAAGCCAATAGCTGACTGGGCCCTGATTCTTAAGGAGTGCCAAATGAGGGATGGATGCTGCGACTATCGTTGACATCAGGATGTGACCAGACCCGAGCTGTTCCCCCAGAGGGGCCTGGCTGTCTTTCCTGAGTGACCCGAAACATAGGTCCATTGTAAGTAAAATTGATGCATTTGCATTTAAAACCAAAGTGTGTAGGGGGATCTGCCTGCCTTAATATCTTCCCTTTATAATGGGTGCGGTGAGCAAATTGTGTAGACCCTTAGCCTATTTGACTGAATATTAATGTAATTAACTCCCAAATCGATTGATGGTGGGGGCGAACTTGGAGGAGTTTGAATCTGCCACCCTCTTTCCTAGTGCAATTATACTCACGTAAAGTAAATGGGTGCCTTTATTTTTCCTGTCCATCCCAGATTTCTCTAATGAAAAGGGGTATCCTTGCCATAAAACGAAATTCCCAACTAACATAATTCCCAAACTTTGCCTTTAAAACAGTAAGTTGTTGGACCCAACTGATACCACTTCCCAAAACGCTGCCTTCCAAAAAAAAGTGTTTTCGTCCCAAAACGTAATTCCCAATTGTCACCACTCCTTAAACATTGTAAACTCCTAAACTGGCCCCACTCCCTAGACCCGGCCTTTAAACAGAAGGGTACTGCATATAACTGATGCCAGGGTTTTGGGTGTCTCGGGAGAGAAGTGCTTTGCTAAAGTGAAGCCCAGTGTAATTACAGGAGGAGGAAGCATTGCTCAGGGGCAACGCATTTGTCTTTGAAGCAAGACAACACAGCGCAACACAGGGTTGAATCCCGATCCCACGCTTTGAAAAATATATATTTTCTCTATACCCCGACCTAGTTCATGGCTGATTGTTGGCACAGGGAGAGGGATCTCTGTGACTCTATGTGAGTCATAGATAGGGCTTATTAGATCAGAAATTAATTATCTATTGTGAGCCATCTTAATAGGGGGAGAGGAACTCTCTATGTTAAGCGTGATCTCCCAATATAAGTCGTTATAGTCTACTCAGCACCAAGAGGGCAGTGATAGATATGTCTGTGGGAGCAACTTCTATAACATCTCCAGCATGAGTAAAGGCTGAGATTTAAGGAAACATTTCATACTCATCACAGAGGATATTCATGGAAAGAATGTCTCTGGTAAGGATTGTCTGGCTGCAGAAAGCTGAGCCAAGTAAAGATGGTGGCTGTGGAGCCTGAACCAGTTCTAAACTAAAACCAACATCGAATGGAAGGATTTGTTTATGTGGGAAGCATGAATATGATACTTTAGAACTGAAATGACACTGACAAAACCAAAAGTTGTGGCATTAATAATGATAATATGTTCTGTGCGTTCATGTAATACTAATTTATTATTTTATTTAATGTGATACAGTTTAGTTAAATAAACTTTACACATGTCATAAAAATTATACATAAAATATAAAAATAGTACTAAAATCAAATAATATAGCATAGCATAGCAATTAATAATATATTTAAATATCAAATATCAAATATCAAATCAAGAAAAAAGACAATCACTTTCACTTTTAGCAAAAGAGCAATTAAAAATTACACATTTAGGAGTTAAACAACCAAGCCCAACATATCCAAGATCCAAACTATGCCACCTTAGCTGCAAAGGAACAGGAGAAAGACCTATATACGAGCATCACGCTGCTCACCATATCATTAAAGTCCTCGGATCTCAACAGCCTGGAATATTTCCAGGCAAAGGCGGGGTCCAAGGATTAATGAGGTCACAGTGGTCAGATCTTGATACCCAATATTTCCTCAATTCTGATCCAGATGTTATACAAAGCAGTCAAAACTCGCATACTCTCCGAATTTATGCAATAGTGCCAGAATGTTGAATCAGCACTAGTTGCAAGGTCAAGGGTATACAACCCAATGTGGCGATGTATTACATCCATCAAACTTCC
Source organism: Ambystoma mexicanum (assembly GCF_040938575.1). NCBI lineage: Eukaryota > Metazoa > Chordata > Amphibia > Caudata > Ambystomatidae > Ambystoma > Ambystoma mexicanum. Next base: position 1,270,237,538 of record NC_090935.1, on the reverse strand, counting down.
ACATTGAGTTAATACATGGTCCAACCTTAACAATAGTATGAAGCATTGCAGTCTTTTGGAGGGGCAAAGATTAAGGTAGCCTTGCGGTTTCATAAATGAGTATAACCTGAATTGGACAAATGTGTAGCTTTTTAAGGTATTGAAGTGGGCAAAGTTTTCCAGCCAGTCCCACATTTCAATACGTTTGTCAAGGGCATTCTGGACCTGTTTGGAGTACCCCCCTTCCCTCCAAGACCAACCTATGTCCGCCAGGTATGTAGTCATTTTAGCAGCAGATGACGAGGAAGCTCGCATCTTACGTAGTTCCTGATAGATTGTTATAAGTAGAGGATTGCTAGTACCACTACGCATTTTCAGGAATAACCCAGCCCATTTTTTAAGATAATGGCTTTCAATGAGGGTAACCCCAATTCCAAGCGTATAATGGCCATTGGAGTTCCTGGTGCGAGACCAAGTACCCGCCGCCAAAATTTCCCCTCCATGACCTGCAGCCAACTAAGATCTAAATCAAATAACGCTTCTAGCCCATATGTTATCATGGGGATGAACACTTGTAGGTAGAGTTGGCGTGTGCCCCATATCGTAAAGCCTCCTTGTTTAAATGTGAAGCTAGCAATTAAAGCTGTTACCTGCGCAGCACGTGTGATCCAGGATGATTTACATGCCACATAATCCCCACAGGGCTCAGTAATAGTTATCAGTAATACTAATAGATGTTAAGGTATACACACCATTTGCAAGGTATTGACGTAATTTGTCGAGCTATTCACAGCAGTTGACTGCTAATGCCATCATACCACAGATGTGGTAATGGTAGGGCAAAAGAGGCACTTGCCCCCGGCCCCCAACTTGGAGGGGGGCCCCACATGACTGACTGAGCTAAAGAAGTCAGTTCCTATTTTTCATAAATCTTAAATAGCATATGTCAGGACATTTTATGGCATGCTGCTGAGGCTGAATATATTACCTGTCTGTTGTTGGCAAGTACATTCTGCTCTGATCAATTAATCATGTAACGCTATCTGTGTTACCTGTCGTACACATAGTTTATGTGTTCTCTAAGGCACAACTCCTGTAGAGTTCTCACCTTTCTGCGGGGGTTACATTGATCATGAGAAATAGCCAAAGTTGAAATGCATATTGATACATTTGACTTTTGCAATGGTTTAGAAGATAGCTCAGTTTGTTAACCAGTCATTGCAGAGATCTTTGTTCATATGCAAGATTACAATACCAAATTCCAGCAAGGCCAACTCAGCCTTTCCCATTTATGGAATTGATAAACCTGCATCTATATGTAATTTGTTTTGTTGCCTTATAGGTGCTATTATCAGCAATGCATCTGCACCAGATAATGGTTGCTATACAAACAAACATATCATTAGTGTGGTGGGGTTTAGGAATTGGTTTGATCAGCTACGAAGGTGTAAAACCTAGGCGGCCACCTCCAGTGATGAGCATAAAGTGTTAGCCCCTAGAGGGGATTAGGTATCCAAATTCAAGATAGGGGAACCAAAGCATTCATACAGGTTTCTTCAATTTGCCAGAAGACCATACAGCGATCCTGGACAAATCACCATATCACTGACATAACTGTGCTGTCATCGGTGAAAATGTTTGCTTTCTAACCTGCTAGTGGCATTGTTTAGCACATTACCTGATCTTTCATTCTTTTAGACCATTTGAGTGGAAGGGATGCTAGACAAAATAAAGCAGACCTCGTATCACAGGCCTCCCACCTGCTGGCATATTATAAGGTCTGCTAATTTGACACAAAAAACTGTTTGCTTTTTTGTACAATTCAGATTTTTTTTTCTGCATATTTATAAATAACAATTTCTCAAGCCTGTGTTTTGAGCTGTTCAATACAAAAGATAAACTCAAATAAAATCTTTCACGATCATGTCACTTAGTATGCTGTACTTATATAATCCCTTTGATGATGAAGACAATGAAGCTAGAATCATTCCAACTGCATAATTGCAATGTTGGGTTGTGTTATTTGTGTACTTTCCAAGTCAGTTCTATAAAATGGATTATCTTAGTTCATTATAAGAACTGGAAATGAAAGCGGTACAGTGGAGAAATTGAGAATGGGTGCAAATCCCATTGTCACTTCTTAAGCAATGTGTGATTCTCGGCATCTTGTTTTATCTGGTATTGCCTTACTTGTAAAAATGTCCAGTCCCTAAACCTTTACAAATTGTGTTCTCAGGGTATGCTCATCAAAAAAGCCTCCCTCGTGATTTCACTGGCTATAGTGTTGCTTCCGCTAGAATAATAGTGAGCATTGATATGTTGCACACCACAGCCACTTGTTCTTTTGCTCTCAAGTGACAACACTACTTGAAAACCATGCAATATCTATGCTTTGGCATGTGTAGCTTTCTCCTAGCTTCCAAATGGTCTCTTGCATTCTGTGTGGCAGCTAATCAGAATCGTCTGTCTAATCTGGATTATGCGCACCTTTTTCATACAATCTGTATCCTGAATATCTACTATGGATGGTGTACCTTCCACGTGGCTGCTGTTGATGAAAAGGTACCCGTTTTGTGGACTGCAAATGTTGCTTTCAAAATGCTACTTGTTTATCATTCTTATTACAGCAATAATTAAGAAGTAAAGAGGAATGAAAGGAAGTACCCATGCTTATTCTGATCACTGTGTGGCAACATGTCGAGGGCAACAGAACCAGATAGTCTGGGTTCCTTGATTCATTTGGTTTGGTGGAGGGAGCCCAAAGGTGTACATACCTCGGGACCCAAAATTGCTTAAGATGGCCCTGAATCATAAATCCAGATACAACCTTCATGGGCCAGGTATATCCCCACTTTTCTCTTTTACTCACATCAAGTGAAAGGTATTGCTATCATATACCCACATAATCACACCATCGATACTTGTTGGTGAACTATCACTTGCATCGGCTAGATTTCTCTCTCATAGGCCCGTGTACCATTTTCTGGGCCCTGTCTTCATATGGCCATGTACTCACAGCATTGCCAGGTATTGTCAGTAAATGCCCAGGTACTCATGCCTTTGCTACTTCGCCCTATCTATTCAATGTTGCTATCAAAGGTCCAGGTGTTCCCAACATTGACAGCTATTAACAACAAATGACCAGGAACTAACACCATTTCCATGTATTGCTATCAAAGGCCCAGGTGGGCATACCATTAGCAGGTATCCTTTTGTCTGTTCCTGGACCATGGTACTCAGAGAAATATGAGAGTATTTAATGGGGCTAGAAACGTATATTAATTAATTATAATACATCATTTATACCAGAGATCAGTCTGCAAGGACGGGACTGGGATTTGAACATGTGTTGCTCAGCGTTGTTTTGCTTCTAAAACCATGGGGCCTTCTTCATCCCGACAGGAGCAGGGCATTTTCAAGTCTTCTATGAAAATATGTTCAGCATCCTCAGCTGGCCAGTCACTCCGCCTGATTCAGCAAAAAATGCATTGAAGTACAGTTAGCCTCCACAATCTTGGAACCTATCATTGTATACAGTGTTAGTACTTGTAGCTGGGCATTTACACCCTACTTAAAGTGTATGTTTTGTGGCCTCTCACTCACTCATATTAGGAGATGCAGTGTAAACCCATCCAAGACATTGGCAGTTCGACTCAAACATTTTCATCTCAAAGACATTGGGCCTCATTACAGGTTTGAGGGTATTTCTGCGGTAAATCCACTGAAATAACACCAAACAGATTTACCATTACAGCAACTTGGACGGGCGGAATTACTGCCACTTGTAATCAGTGGCGGTATGGCAATGTTAGTCCCCATTTATGGAGTCCATAGACTCCATGATGATTTTCACAGCATTGCCGCCTGCAATCCTGACGAAATGGCTGCATTTTGGTGGTTAGGTGGCTGATATCCTCCAGGTTTTTCCACCACTCCACTGCCAAAACCATAGCTGGCCGGTGCGATAATACAGCATTAATGCAACAGTAATGGAGTTACCACTGCATTACTGCCACATTACTGCACCACCCAACTATGGCTTTGGCAGTGGAGGGAAGGAAAAACGTTCAACAAAAATGCTGAAAGTAATTCCGTCACCTTACCTCCAAAATGTGGCCATTTTAGCGGCAATGCCGAATTAGGAATGTTGACACCTAAAAGCCTAAAAATTATGCCAGACCACTTGCTATCGCGACTGGTTCACAGCCCCCATAGCATGAGAGCAGATGATGGCGTATTTGGGGGCACAAGAGGGTCACTGCTGTTGTCATATGATGTGCCCTAGCACAGAAAGATGGGTCTTTCAAGACTGGAATTGATGGACATGCTTGAATCACGATTACCACACCACGGTTTGGAGGATTTCTCTTCCATAAAGCTAAGGCATTGTGTACTAAGAAGACTATTAGTAAGCTTGCAGGCGCTTTGAACCATCCATGCCACAGAACATGCCAATCAACTGCAGTGCATACAACCTTCTCAAAGCCAAGCAAGTATCCCATCCTTCAAAGTACAGTTAAACTATATTTTCCAATCGTCACTATTAATCTCCTTACAGGCTATGCTGGAAGACATGCTGAGCTCCACCACGGCCTCTGGCATTCATGACTACCAATGTTGTGAGTTATATCACTACTGGCCCTTTCATAGCAAAATAAACCAATTAACTTCAACAAGCAAATCATGGGAAAGCCAGTTTAGAAGTCCTATGCCCAATGCATGCAGAGTGAATAAGATGGCTGGATGCATACCAATAAAGGGAAGCGGACTGGCGCACAGCTGCCATTGCTACGTCTTGCTCATAAAGCTCACTCTAATTTACATATGGAATAAAGGGTGTGCACGATGGGACTGCTGGACGGCATGGGTCAAAGCTTGATCCCCTTCCTTCGATCCACATAATGCCTCACTTTGTCCCTGATCCAAAAGAAATACCAGACCAGTGTTACTAGTCTAAACTTCAAGACTATGATAGCAGGTTCTGTAAGGACCTTTTTATGAGTAAGGTGGTAACCTCATGTTTTAGAAATACCACCTAAGATTTGGAATTGCAATGGCTGTTCACTGTTAAGCAGTGAGAGGTAATGTGGATGCCAGGCACCTACCTGTTTGCATTTTGGAGAATTGGACAAAGGACCAGTTGCCTGTCTCTGTTGGCATTCTGGAAGGCTGGCTAACTCCCCCCTCCGAGACCCAGTAGCTCACAACAGGAGGACTCCTGGGAACCTGGCTTTAAAAAGGCCATCCCATACCTAAGACCTTTCTCTCAACATGGTTTTGCACACTAACAGGCTGGAGAAGGGGGTGGGGGGATTTAGGCAGACAGGCAGAAGCGATCACAAAGGAGAAAGCAATCCTCCATCCTGATGTTCTTTGGGCTCCTCTTTCCTTCTGGCCTCTGATACATTCTGCACAGCAAAGCACTTTGGGTATGATGCAACAAGGCACAAGTCACTTATCTTAACAAGAACTTGACCCCTTGAAGAAAGCTTGCTTTTATGAATCCCCTGTAGCGTGTTCCCTTTATAAGGAAGAGGTCTCCCCTATTTCTTTGATTTATTTATTTTGGCATCCATTCCTGGACTTCAAAAATCATTAATTTGGACCTCTTTTGATGGAGCAGACCTTTCCAAATTTCTCCACTGTGTCGAACTGCATTGAACCACTCAAAACAACAAAACCTTCAGCACTTCTCAAAACTCTTTGAACTGCTGGTGCTTCTCCTTGAACCAGTTCACTGCAGCACCAAGCCAGCAGAGAGTGTTCATTGCCCCGGCTCAAACAAGAAGCTCACTGCCGAGGAAACATTCAAACCACCACATCACAGACTGCACCTCGAACCACCAGCTTCTTAGCTGTCAATACCTGCTTGAATGCCCAACTTACTCGTGTGGCCCCATCTACCTGCATCCTATGAGCATCACATCGAATCACAGAAAACTTCACCTCAAACCCAACTCGACCTCTGCTCCATCTGGATCACTGTGACATGCTGCATCTGGTCCTGATTCGACAAACGCACAAAATGATATCAGAAGCCTGGTTTGAATCCATTGTACCACCTAGAACGGATCATGGTACTGTTGGAAGGCCCCAGACTCCCTTTTTCCATTTTTTGGAACCTGATAGACTATTTAAGCACCCTTTTGCACATTTTCATGAAAGAGAGATCCTTTTTGACAACATTTACGTGATGTGTTGCCCAGAGGTGTTGCTAGGTCTGGAAAAGACCCGGGGCTACGCTAATGTTGGAACTGTCGGGACTGGGGGCTAGATAGCCTTTTGGTTGTATCTCCTGATCTTCGATCCGGGGCTACAACCAAAAGACCAGGGGCTATATCTCCCTAAGCCCCCCGCCTTTGCAACGCCTCTGGTGTTGCCTGTTCTTCACTGCTACATATCCAGAGGGCTTTTATTCTACATTTCTGTCGTACTTCACATAGGTCGAATTTTAGTAATATTTTATAGCACAGATTGGAATTGCATACTGGTGTGTTAAAGTATATATATTTCTATAGATTCTTTATTGGACTTTCATTTATTTTGGATTGTTGTGCTATTCCTGCTTGGATTGCTGCTACGGTTTCATTATATCACAACACCCGTAAGAGTAGAGCATACCCTCGGCCCATGTTGCCACAAAAGGCGAAGGGGGCAAATCTCTTGGCTTTGCCTGTCTCAGCTTTATGATTGGGCTCACTGTTGGTGTGTAGAAGTGTGAGAACTGAGTAGGCAGTTTAGCCACAACGCATCCTTGTGCTCCTGCGGGGCAGTTGTCATTTCGTCACAATGCATAGATGTGTATGTTTACTCTCAATAAAGGTTAATGTATCTGGCACTAAAAACATTGACTCCCTCATGCCAAACGACCTGTGGAGCGTACTTGCTTGAAACATTTATTTCTTTAAGCGTTTGCATTTGTCTAGCAACAAAATAAAAGCTATCTTTAAATTCCACCTGCATACTTATCTAAAGAGATGCCTATCGAGTTTCTCCATGGAGAGGTTTGGCCATCCTGGTGTAATTAAAACCTGCCGAGTACAAATTATATTAGCTTATGAAAAAGCGTTTTTCCTTTTAATCTCTTCATTTTCAGTAATCAGAAGATTCTAATATGATTCAGTAAACACTGTGATAGCTCTCGAGCAAGGGGAAGTGTGAGCTACATTTTTAACAGGTTGAACCAGCAAACAAAAGGCAAGATCCTGAGATGTGCACACAAATGGATTATCGAGCAAAAATGGAATCCGGATTGCAAGCAGGGTCAGGTTTCTGTATATTCAGAAAAAGATGGCAGCTCCCTCAGCAAACAAACACCTCCATGTTCTAGATCCACGCAGTTTTAAAATTTCCCCTGAGGAAGTAGAGGCAAAAACACGCACGGAACCACTTGTGATGTGAATAACAGAACCATTCAGGTCAAATTTATGTCGCAAACTTGCTAAGGAATGGGATATAATGCACACCAGCACCGGCCATCACCAAAGGATATGAAATGTATTACTGCTTAGCCTGGGAGTAACATGGCCAGCATCAATGAACGCAACACATGGAGGAGACACGCAGCATAGGCTCATAACTAGTGCAACACAACATATTAGTTTCGCGGTTTAAGGGTTGTATGGCATTTGGAAGTTTTGGCCTTTTCGTGAACAGCATTTTAGCTTAAAGCAAAGAGGATCAGGGAAACAACTATTTGACATTGCATCCGTGCTATGTGGCACAATAAGCGAGCAGTTCATAAAGTGAGTGTGTAGTTAAGAAAGTAAGTATATAATGCGCTCTGTCCAATGTACCGTGACTATTTTACTAGTAGTTAGTCTTAGAAAGGGGAGCTATACTATACAATAACAAGATTAGCTCAGTAAACTGACAAGTTCTGTTTGGGATGGTGACAGGAAGCTGGAAAGGATCAAAATAATTCGCCAGACATAAGGGGCTGGCATACATAGCCCAGAAAGCTTGATAGATGGGCATTTGTGGTTTCTTTCCTTCATCAGCTTCCTCAGACTTTTGTTTTCTAATGATCTCCCTGTAAACTCCAAATGTGTTTTAGGGAAAAAAGTGTCACTCGATGGAGAGGGGTACATATGCAAGATGACAAGTCAAATCACAATGCACGGGACAAGGAATATAGATATTAATGAAAATGGATAGCAAAAAACATCAGATAAGGACTTGGGACAAGTAACATGAATAAAAAACATAATGGTGGCCGAAAGACTAGATGATCTATTCAGAGTATATTCCCGAAATTGGAGAATAAAAAACAGAAATCTCACACAAAGGTTAGGATTTCCAAATACCAAACACCACACCCACCATACACAGAGGTGTGAGAGTATAGGTTATGGATGGTAGGTGGTCCTAGGGAATCAAGGAAGAGTGGTATCCCGGCCAAGTGAAAGGGGATGCATAGCAGACAAGTGGTCTCAAACAATTTCAAGTACAAACAGATTGTATATAAAACACAAAGATCCTCTCCATGGTCAAACTAAAAAATATAAAAAAAGGTCAGGAGAATACTTTTCTCAACAGTTCCAAAAATGTGATGTACAGTTCACAGTCTCTAAGGTACTTTCTCTCAATGTCCTCTTTCTTGCCTGGTTAATGGTAGGATACAACCACCTCTGGTCCTCCTTGCAGCCCCTGCAGACGTCCTTGTGTCTTCAGCATGATCTGTAGATACAAGTGGAACTTCTCTTCAACTTTAAGATAGAGCCATTAAGCTTTGGCTTCCCTGTTTTCAACAGGTGAGCTTAAGAGGGCCTTATCACCTCCCTCCTCTATGGTCCTGATTTATTCCCTGTCCACAACCTATCTCCTCTTCATACGATCCAGCTCCTCATCAATATCATGCCGCATACTTGTTTCTCCCGCCAGGGATTTTACCCCTTCAGAGTCCTCCCTATCCTTTGCCATGTGTTGAGAGCACCCTCTTGTACCTTCCAGATATTCTGATCTACAGCCTTGCTAGACTTTGACACTTCCTCCTGACTCTTCACTCCAACCACCTTCTGATATTCAACCCACACCTCCTTCTGCTGTGCTAAACCAATGGCCTACTGATGTTTAACTCAAACCTTCTCTTGATATTCTTCTGAACATCCTCCTGCTGCTCTAAACCAGCCACCTCCTAATGTTCAATTCCAACCTCCTCCAGGTGTTCTGCTCCACCCGCACCTGCCATTCTAAACCAACCACCTCATCCACATGACTTTTCTCCCCCTTTTGTCTCCTGCTTCCTCCTTACTCTCCTTACCTTGTCACTCCAAATCCCTTCTGTTGCCTCCTTCAAAAACCAACAACTCACTCCAAAGTATGCCGGAGAGTAAGGCAGGGGGCTTTGTTAAAGTTGCACATTATTAAGAGAGGGAGATGGAAAAGGTAGCTCTTCAACATCCTGAAGGCATTCTAAGTAAACTGAGTCCATTGGATGTGATCATATGATCATCCTGTTAGCTTGCCAGTGAGAGGTCCTGCGATAGAAGAAAAGTTTGAAAGCATCAGTAGTAGCCCAATAAGCCAAGGAATGATCGCAATTCCTTGTTCATCTGGGATTTCGGGATATTATGGGTTCTTCCAACATTTCTCTCTTGTGGTTGTTGAATCCTCTTTTTGAATTGGAATCCTACATAATTGTCTGTGGGCAGGGCAATGAGGCATTTGGCCAGATTGGACGTAATTACTACCTTTCTGAGACTTTGTGCAATCGGGTATAGATATATCATGTGGTTATCCCAGTTCTACTGTATGCCCAGATGTCACCTTGGTAGGATCCTGCAAAAGCTTGGTGAGGCTAAAGGATTGTATCCATTATACAATTAAAGGTAGTAAGAGGCCCCTGTAGCCTGAAGCGTAGTATGTTGAACTGGAACAAGCCCACAAGCATGATGAAGGCCCTTTTCTCTCAATATTTCTGGGCCAAGAGCATCTGCCTGTAACCTTTTGTTAAACAGAGTGGGCATATTCCCCACAGGTCTAAACCTATCTCATTGCTTCTTGGCAGGGGACAAATGGCAAAGTGAGAAATGTAATTTGATTTCCTGAAATCAATGCACAATTGACAACTCCCAAAAATCTTAGGTCAGGGGACAATTGGGGATGGCCAGTGGCTTTGAGATGGCTCAATGACATCCAGGTCCACCATCATCTTCATTTCATTCTCCGGAGACTTCTGATAAGCCTGAAGTAGTTGATTTGCTTGTAGTCTGACTGATTTCCCCAGATAGGTTTCGATTCTGTGTACAAAGGTGTTGGCCTCACTGCAACAATTAACAAAGACTTCAGGAAAGTAATGTAAGTAGGTCTGTAGATTTTGGGTCTGGTGTCAGGTCCTTTGGCATCAGATTGGGTAATTTTGAAAATATCTTCTTCCTTTCCATGGTTCCAGGCGCACCAGCAAACGTGGCTCCTCTGGTACCAAAAAGGCTTTGAACTAGTTTACACCATATACTTGGGTGGACTTTCAGTGCTTGCACAGCTGTATTCAGTAGTTGAGGTCACTGTAAGGTCCGTGCCACCTGACCCCAGTTTATTTTATGAGTTTGCAAGTCAGACCTGGACAAGATCACCTAATGTGAACATCCATAGTTTGACTTCTTCATCAAAAAGAAAACTTCTGCTTATCTTGGCTAGTCTGTAGATATTGGTTTGCCACATTGCTAATCAACTGGAACCTCTCTTGTGTTGTAAACATAAACTCTTGGGTTCCTCCTTCTAGGTCTTCTTGTCCCTCCCAACCTTCTTTCACAATATCAAAGACAGCTCAGGGTTCACTGCCATAGTCCATTTCAAATGGTGAGAATCTGGTGGACGTTTGGTTGTTTACCATGAAGTGAAGAGGTCTCAGGCCAGTAGTAAATTCTAATTTCTTGCATACTCCAAAACATATTTCTCCAAAGTCACCTGTCTGGGGGAGAAAGCTGAAGATCCACAAAGCGTCTATTTTTTAACGCTTTCTTTAAATGAGGGAGGAGTTTGGACATAAGCAGGGTCCCCTGGTCATTGAGAATTTCCTTCTGAACCACACCCATGTAAAGTATGAAGCTAAATGTTTTAATCTGTATTGTGCACTGTTCACTTTAATAAAGCAGTCCTCAAGATATTGGGTAACCAACGAGACTGAGACATAGCCATTCCTGGCTTTTGATTAACACAGGGAACCTACCACACCCATTACAATATTAAAGATGGGAACATGGATGAGAAGTACGCATTATAGGGGCGATTTACCTTCATCATTCCTTGATGACTTTTGAGACAAGGGCCCTCAAGAAGTACTCATTACTAAATTCTCAATTAATTTGCATTACAGCAGAGCCCACCTAGTAATGATTCCATGTATCTCATATTCACTGGATTATTTTGTTCTGTACTTGAAACCAAACCTTTGCAGAAAAAGTACCAGGGCTGGTGTCTACCGCTCGTGATTCCCTGAATCTCAGAGTAAGTGGTTTATTTTGTCCTATTTTTGGAACCAAACACACCCCTGGAGCAACTCAAGGTGGTGGCTTTAAGTGGAAGCTAGCCAAGTCACAAAGATGTCCTAAACTATTAGTTTGAAATCCAGGTGTGGAAGGCACGGGTGTGAAATAGCATGTAATGTATCCATGTTCAGTATGTCTCCTGTGCATAAACATGGTATCCAATTACTGCCAGAAAGTTCGTTGTTTTTAGTTTTATCAGCTGTAATAGCAGAAACCACACTTCACCTTAATGATTATTCTGATCTTACAGCTCAGCACCTCTGTGGACGGTCTTTGACGTATCTTGCAGGAAGCAACCCTGTTAGCTAGACTTTTGGCAACAAAAGCCACTTCCCTACTGTAATAACATGTGTATATCAAATAGAAAGACTGGTTCAATTAGCGCTTCAGTTAGATTGACGGCTATTGTTAGATAAAATGATTTTTCAGATGGGGAGTAATGGTCGGTCAATGCTGGCACAGATGGCATGTTCTAATGTGAAAGAACACAGCAGGGTCAGTTGAGATTATGCAGTTGAACATATTAGAGGTATGTTGTCTCCAACTAAAATGGGAGGCAACATTGTGTACACATGTCGTGAGAAGTGACATTCTGTAATGAAATGTTCAAGGATAAAAGATGTGAAAAAATGTAGTCCAATGATGAGAACATGAGAAATGTTAAATGACTTTGATTTGACTACGCTTTAGTTCTGTCAAGAATGTGTCAACCAAATGCTTCCTTTCAGTGAAGTCAAAGTCATGTATTTAGTATTGCAACGAAAGTTCTAGCACATGTTGATTATAGAACACTTGGATGACAATGTGGATTTCCAAAGGGTAGCTGTTGCTGCCCAGGAAAACCTCTTTACTGCACCTTGCAGTGCCTCTTGTAGTGATGGTGTCAGGAATAAGCTCAGGTCTTCTCTCTGATCACAGGCTCAACAGGTCTCAGTGCACTCTGAAGGTACCGAGGGGGTTAACACTGCATTTCTCTGCAGGAGCCCAGATATCAAGAGACAGATGCAGCCCACCTAAGTATGCATCAGCCCACAAAAGCTAAGGGTCTGTCCATGCCCTTCGCCCCACAGTGTAATTCATCAGCAACACCTCCTAAGCCTGTCATCATTCCATGGAAGGTTTTCACTCCTCCGTGTCCTGCCTTCATTTTCATCCCTGCTACTGCCTTTATCCAATTCCATCTCATCACATGCAGTTCCTGCATTTAGGTCTGTGCTAATCCACTCCATTGAAGGATCCTCACTCACCTCTGAGTAGACCACTCAAGTTTTAAACAGGTATATGTCCATTTTCCCACTGAAACAGGAATAACGCGTCAATTCGTAAAGCAGTTCTAATAACATAGACATACTTACATAAAGGGACAGAGACTGACTGAAATGTAGTACTTGCTTTGCTTAATTATATATTTGACCTCCAAAGACATTGTATTCGATAATTCTCTTTCCCAGTAATAAAAGTCTTGGGGGACTCACATCACACTTTGTTGATTTCTAGTCTTGCCAGGGACATGAAATAAAAAAAAGCAGGTTGGCAAATCCCCCGGAGTCCTCTCACAGACTGAGGTAGAAATCAATGGAGAAACGATTCCACAAATCTGTCACTTTGGTGCACAGTAGAAACGTATTTGAGATCCACCTATTCTAGGATAAGCCTCTGGGGATCGAGTTTCAGACCTTTTGCACCATAGGTATCACTTCATAAGTGTGTAGTTAACAGGTACATTTCAGGTTTGATCAATTTTCAAATTAGGAGTTGTATTGCTTAATAAGGATTTCATTCTGGGGATTAATAAAGGTATACATTACCAAGATACTGCCACCATTCCCCCATTCGAATTTGTAATGAATTCCTGATTACACAAAGATAGATGAACAGCATGGTAGTTGAGCTTCTGCTTCAAGATTAACTCCAAGAATGAGTGGCTTCTTACACATTTGTTAATTTCAAGTTGTGGGTAAACAATCTATTACTTTAATGTATTTTAAAAAGTGGGCTAAAGTAGACGAAATATGGCAAAGACTGCTTTAAAAATCATCATGTCATTATTAATAACCAGCTTTATAGGTGTTCCTAAGTCTGATCAGGTCAATTTCTCACAAGGATCATCACTGAATATTTCTGGTACATTATTCATTGCACACAATTGGGGATGCAGTTATGTAAGAGTTGTCAGCATACACCTACATTTGGCTATTCAAGTTGCAAATACATTCTAATTTGTTTATGGTATTCTAAAAGATATACCTATATCATTGGGCCCTTTGTAATAGGATATTGGTACGGTAAGATGGTACTGCTTTTTAACCTATGTGTTCTGCATTTTCATCAAAGTGGCCCAGTTATCAGTCTAAAATTGAAGACCACCACTCTGCCAATTGTTGAGGTGCCGAGAAGCAATATTGAAAGCTAGTGAGGCTTGTCATTTAATAACTTTGCAACACATTAAGAAAGCATGTGTGGGAACATTATTTTCTCACGTGGTAACTTTTCTTCTCAAGTTCTCAAGTACCTCTTAAATAGTTTAATATTTTTGTATAGTTTGATACTCAAGTAGTCATCTTTTGATCTACAAATTTCAGATTCATAATTTCTGCATTTTAATTTGCAAATCACATTTTTAGAAATACCTAGCTAGAATTGGACACAGTTTCTGATATTGTTTCAATGGTTCACATGCTAATGAGAGGAATACACGTAGGAATTGCAATTTCACTTATGCAAACGAAGATAAGGCAGTCATATATGTTGCCCCTAATAGGTTGGATACCACCCGTGTCTTCTGCACCGCCAAATCTGTAATGAGGCCCATTGGAGGAACATCAGATCTATCAGTGCTAACACAAGACATAAACTGGTAGGGCTTGATTCACAGAGCGTATTCCAATGGGTTTGCACTATTATAAAATGCTTCTGAAAATCATGCCCATTGTCTATACCTGTTTCTAGTAAGGACGTTAGCAATGATATAGAAGTGCTTAAGCTGTGCAGTATTCCTGGCCGAAGGGTTTCCTGCCAAATGTAATGTGGTTGTAACCGGAGTCAGCGCTTTTTATACTAATTTCCAATGCTGGAAGGATTCGGGGAATGTGCCAGATAAAGAGCAATCTCACTTTTAGATTTTGATATGAAAGTTTAACTGATATTGTGCGGAAACTGATACACGTTACTCAATCCGTTTTCGTGAAAAGGAGGACTTGATCAGCTAATTTGATAGATGCAATGGACGTTACAGAAATACATGCACATTCTGACATACCAATGCTGAACCTTAATTTGGAAGGGTAAAAGTTCCTCAATCATGTGAACTGGAGCTTTCTGCAAGAATCTCGGTTGCACTATTTCTTTCCAGACACTATTTGTGAATCCTCATGCTGAACTCCACTCTCCACTCACTATGGAGTGCTAACAACTCACTCAAAATTACCAACTTTTGACCCGGGATGAATGCGCTATTACTGAAACCCCTTCTTAGAAATCCATGAATTGCTTTGTGGACCTGAAATGACCAAAGACCATTGCATCACTAATCGTATCTGTCTGTTAAACACATCTTTCTTAGAACTACCAGAAGTCACAGGTCTATGACACTACAATCCTTATTTATATATTGCCAAACAAAGTCCAGGTTTTGATAGCTATTATTGGACTAACTGAAAACATTACGCTGCAATCGTAGTTCCATGAGCTTTCCATGTCCCACAGGCATGTTCCTCTGCTGATGGTCACCAGAGCCTGTGCATCGAATGGAATTCCATGAGCTTTCGAGGTCCCAGAGACTTGTTCATCGGATGGTGGTCACGTGACCACTATCCGATGAATGAGTCTCTGGGATTTCGAAAGGTCATAGAACAGCCATCTGAGCATTACATTAAGTAAGTCCAATAAAGGGTATCAAAACATGGATTTTGTTTGATTTTAAAACTGAACTAACACAGCGCCAAACGCTCCACACTTTATATATTACAAAAACAAATGGTAACCTTCAGGGTCCTTTGAGACTGATTAGACACCTATAATCAATAGGCATTCTAGAAATCTCCAAATCTGCCAATCTATGTCTGTGCTATTATGACATTCTGCATAATAAAGAGCAACTGAATGTTTTAATATCGCTCTAGTTTACGATTCTTGACCTACTGTATGGTGCTGCCTTTGTACACTGAATCTCACTGGTATTTCGGTGTGTATACTACACATTTAGTGCCATAAATGATATAATACCAAATTAAGTGTCTTCAATCCATCCCTGTCACCTCTAAAATGTTCATTATATTGATGCAGAACTTTCAAATCTCATGTGAATCGCATTTGAAACAGCCAATAACTTTGTATACAAAGGTCTGGGAGCCTCCCTACCGATAATGAACATGGCCAAATACCCTGTCCTCCCAGTAGGTGCCCACTCGTGAGGGTCTACATCCGTGTTTTAACTCACTGTACCTTTCACAGAGAAGAAATATCCATTTGCCAATCAGTCTGGTCCCATCAACCTGGGCAGTCCATTACCAACATGCTGGGCAATTCTCCTCTGAACAAGAGTACCATCAGCAACCCAGACACATGTTTCAGAGCAGGGGAGTTGCTAGGTCTGGAAAAGACCCGGGGCTAAGCTGATGTCAGAACTGTTGGGACTGGGGGCTAGCTAGTCTTTTGGCTGTAGCTCCTGAGATTCTATCCAGGGCTACAACCAAAAGATCAGGGGCTATAGCCCCCTTAGCCCCCCCCCTAGCAACGCCCCTGTTTCAGAGATTCCCACACTCCTTTGTAATTGAATCCAATAACTTTGGCCAACCACATATTCGAGCCAGAAGAAAATTACCACAACCCAAAAACGTGTTTCCATGTATGTGAAGGGATATTACTTTGCATCCGTTCACTTGTGGGAAAGAATTTAGATGCCAATACATAACTGGCATCAGAATGTCTACATCATAGACATGCAGAGTGTGATGCCCTTTTATTCCCCACTGCATATATATGCTTAAATCTAGATGCGGTAGGGAGCAGTGCACGTTTCTGCCCTTGGGGCAGCAGTGGTGACTGAGCAGCACTTCTTTCCTGCATACATACCCATCCCTTACATATGGATGGAACTACATTTTATGCTGCATGTGGTAATTTCATTATTAGGCATCTATGTTTTGTTATTGTACTAGCCATGGTAAACGTCTAATGGCTACTGGATAAGCATGGGTAGGATGGGTTGCATAAATCTTGAACATTTAGAATTTCTATTGGTTTGACATGGTGGGTTCGAGATAAGATTTGATCTTGCCACTACATAATGCGAGATGAGTAGAAACTCAGGAAAATGGAGTTTGGAGAAGCAACAGAAATACTACAAGCTCTGAAGAGTGAGTTAAGGGTAAGCAAGGAATACTTATAGGTTACAGTAGTATCACATTGTTAACAGGACCTTGTGTGGAGACGGAGGGGGGGCACACAAAACCAGGAAAAGGTCAAAGAAATGAGAAACCCACATGAATGTTTGGAGGTGTGGGAATATTTCAAAGCAGTCTTAGACACTTATCAATAATGTAGGTGTGGGAGAATGACAAAGACAATTTAGACACACATGAAATGTGTGAGATAGCGAGCATGTCCCAGGAGTCTTAGGCACTTGTGAAATTTGTAGGTGGGGTAGTATATTAAAACAGTTTAAGGCATACATGCCATTGTAGGTAACAGAGAACACCAAAGCCATCATACATACTCATTAATTTTGTAGCGGGTATAGTACGCCAACGCAATATTAGGCAAATGTGAAATGCGTAGGCTAGGCATAATGTCCCAACAGCATTTTAAAGAGGCTGTCACATTACAAGGTCTTGCTGCTCAGCTGCTCCACCAATCACCAGTTTCCCTGCCTTCCAGAAGGCTACTTAAGGACGCCAGGCCTGCTCCAGGCAGACAGCATTAAGGAGGCTTCTGGTCATGTGACCAGGTTCTGCCACTCAGCTGCACCTTTTTCACCCATCCTCCTTAGGTGTCCTCATCGCCATCTTCCGCAGCAAAGATAGTAGTCGCTACAGAGCTACTAACCAAAAGACATCACAATGTGACTCTTCCCTCCACAGTCCATTCCTAGCCTCACTAGCATTTGAATGGCCAAGCACCCTGTGCAGCCCCAGCAAGCAACCCTAGTGAACCTCATCAATATCACTGTTGCCCCATCCAACACCCACGAAACACATGCTGACACATTCACTCTCATGCTGATCAATGCTTGCTCAGCAGTCACTCACACCGCAAAGATTGTAGACCTCATCTTGGACAACAACCTTATGCCCTTTTCATCACTGAAATATGGTTTATCTCATCCTCTTCCCATGCTTTCAACATTCTCCTATTCGCCTCAACTACTATCCAACTCATTTACAGATCACCTCATAGAAGTGACTGTTTCATTGATGACATTTCCAACTCACTCTACTCTGCCAAATTAGCACACACTATTAATGTATTTCTCCGAGCTTTTAATGTTCCTGAGTCCCACGCTGACAACAACACCGGAAGAACACTTTTCACACTGCCCAGATCCATGAGCATTAGGCAAATTGTGCTCTCCCCCAGGCACAATAAAGGCAACACCCTAGACCTAGTATTTACATCATCCTTCCACATTACCTGTACAGATCTCACTCGGCTGTTCCGACCGTGCCACCATCCAACTGTTGATCACCCACTCGACCATGGCCCACAAAGGTCAGCTAAATGCCCCCTCACTCAGCGCCACTGATTCCAAACCTTCCTGCTCAACAAGTTGGAAATACATTTCACAGACACAGGGATTGCCTCGGTCCTCTGAGGATTTCTCCACATCTCGCTATGAAACTGGTGGATACTCATGATCCCCTAAAAAACAGAAGTGCTAAGACCAAACCATCCACCTCTTGGTAGATGCTGGAGCTCACCTCCAGCAAACTCTCATTCAGAGCCCTAGAGAAATGATGGTGTAAAATCCTTTAACCTAGTGATCTCACAGACTTCAAATCTCTCCACGCAAACCGCAGGATTCTGATCACTGAGGACAAAACTGCTTACTATTTCACCACCATCGTGTCAGGCTCTTAACAGATGCAAAGCCTTCTTTGAAGCAGTATAACATTGTACCAAACCCTCACCCAACCCAAGGTGCCAGCAACTCAATAAAACATGTGACAGAATCAACAACTTTTTCATTGAGAAAAGAGATAAAATCCGGCAGATCATCAAATCAACCTTCCCAGCAATATCACCCCCTTCACCCCAGCATGCACACTACCCCACTGGGCCAAAGTCACTCCTCTCTCTCTCTCTTCCCAGACCACCTACAAATGCTTGCCTCCCTCAAACCTACCGCTTACTCTGACAATATCAACAATTGATGGGCCTGGTGCTCAATGCACTCTCAACATCATTAATACATCCCTCACTGAAGGATCATTCCTGGACATCATCAAAGTTGGTCCCATAAAACCTCTTTTGAAAAAAATGACCCAAATGACCTGGTCAACTACTGGCCCATAAGGAACTTCACATTTATCGGCAAAGTCCTGGAAAAGGAAGTTGCTGCACAACTTCTGGACAGAATTGAACAACTACAACTCCTAAACAACTATTAGTAGGTGTTGCTCCCCAAGTGTATCATCATGACAGCAACCATCTAGGTGGTGCATGATGCTGTCCAATAATGTATAATGGTGACTCATGTCTCCTCATCTTTCTTGACCTCTCGGCTGTATTTGGCCCTGTTGACCACTGCATCCTCCTCTACCTCCTCACTGACAGGTTGGGATTCTCTAGCACTGACCTAAATTGGTTTACCTGGTACCTCTTTGGCAGACACAGGCCATCCAGACAAATGTGTTGCATTATACTCAATGTCCAGTCTCCTGCAGAGTCCCTTGAGGTTCCACCCCCTCACAAATCCTTTTTAACCTTCACACTCCTCAAAGTTCCCCACTTAGCCATCCACCAATAAGTGGATGATACTAAGTTGTATATGAGAGTAAAAAGCCCACAGGACACAAGTCATCTCCCTGATTACCTAGCCAACATCCAGTCCTGGATGTCGACTGCTTACCCCTTCAAGACCAAATTTGTTTTCATTGCCTCCCCACTTAACAACAACTCGTTTAACAATGGCTCAGTGATTTTGGCATAGAAGGATTTGATCTGCAACTCCCAGATTCAGTACAATCCTTAGGGTTCACCATCAACAGCAGCCTGTCCTTCCAGAAGCACAAAACCAAGAGGTCCAAAGTGGTGGCTGTCTCAAAATATCCACAAATTACAAAATCAAACCCCTCATCCTTCAATGAGGGAAACACCCTTCTGATGGGCCTCCCAGCTACTCACTTGGCTCCTCTAAAAGGAATCCATCATGCAATTGCATGCCTTATTAGAGATGGGCAGAAATATGACTGAAAAAAACTCATCCTACGCAAACTGTATTGGCTTCCTCTCATGCCAGAATACTGTTCAAGACTGCATCGATCATCTACAAATCAGTCGCCAGTAGACCACCAGTTTAGCAGCTGGCTAAACTCCACATATCAGGTGGCACACACTCCTCATGCAGAAAATTGGCCAAACGTTTTGAATCCTGACTCATCTGCAAAAAGAGTACCTGCAAACAATCATTCTCTTGCCACCCACCCTCTGGAACTCAAAGCTGGTATTGGCTCAAATTTCTCCCAAAATTTTCCAGTTTCACAAATCTCTCAAAACATTGTTTTTCCAACAACACTTGACCAAGGACTAAACCCAATGGATCCACAGACTGATGTGCAGACCGGAACTCACAGTACTGTCCTATGTATAACTGCAGCAGCCCAAATGCTGGATATCCACACCTTGTACAGCACTCTGAGTCAGGTCCATTTTTTAAACAATAAAATTTACTTTAAAAAAAAGAAATGTCAAAGCATTATTTTTTTTATTTTATGTGTGGGTACATGGGAATTTTATAGGAAGGTAAGTATGCCAAAACAGGCTTAGGCATGTGTGCATTTTGTAAGTGTGGGAGCATGTCAAAGCAGTCTTAGACACACATGAAATGTATTGTTGGAGTATGCCAAAGCAGTCCCAGGCACAAGTGAACTTTGTAGGAGGATAAATACCCCAATGCAGTGTTAAAGCAACCCTGAATTTTGAAAGAGTCAGAGTATGCCATAAAAGTCTAAAGCATGTATGAATGTTATAGGAACGGGGCATGCCATTGAATTCTTAGGCACGGATATATATATTTTGTAGGTGGGGGGTAAGTCAAAGCAGTGTTAGACTCCTGAATTCTGTAAGCGGGGGCGTATGCCAAACCAATGAAACAAAAATGTGAATTTAGTGGGAGTATGACAAAGAATTCTTAGGCATATGTGAATTTTGTAGTCAGAGGGTATGCCAAAAATAGCCTTAGGCACACTTGAATTTAGTAGGCAGAGGCATGGCCAAAGCTGTGTGCAGCCCACACACATTTTGAAGGGAGAGGAGTAGACCTAGGCAGTCTTAGACCGACATGAAATGTATTGGCACAGTATGCTAAAGCAATCTTAGGCACAATTGAACTTTATAGGAGGATCAGTACCCCAATGAATTCTCAAGGAAACCCTTAATTCTGTAGAAGGAAGACTCTTAGGCACACGTGAATGCTGTAGGGAGTAGAGCATGCCAATAAAGTTTCAGGAATAGTTACGTTTTGTAGGTCGGGGAGTACACCAAAGCAGTAGTAGACACATGTGAATTTTGTTGGTAGAGGAGTATGCCAAAACCATCATAGGCACATGTGAAGTTTGTAGATGGGGTATTATGACAAAGTAGTCTCGGGCATATGTCAACTTTGTAGACAGAGGAGTACGCCAAACTAGTGTCAGGCATGACTGAATTTAGTAGGCAGAGAAGAAGGCCAAAGCTGTCTCAGGCACACATCAATTTTGAAAGGGAAGGGTCAGAGAGTATACCAAAGCAGTCTTGGGTCGAGATACAATTTGTGGGTGTGTGAATCCACCAAAAATAATCTTAGGCACTGTGACAATGTGCTGGGCTGTTCATACATCTAAATGTTTCTGTACCGGGGAAGGAAAAACACTGTTAAAGCCTGGATATGAAGCAGGAAGCAAATCCTGTATGGCTTTTCCTCTAATAAGACTTGTATGTTTTGGTATCCTAGGAAACCGGGGCTGACGAGGAGGAGGTGAATCCCAACGATTTCAGCTGGGCTTACTGAGGTGAACAACTGACAACGTGAGGGAGAGATAAAAATGTCTATGCCGTTGCGCGGATTACAATAATAGTTTGTCTAGTTGATCGAGGTTGCCGAGTGAGTAGCGAGAAAAGCACCACTGTTGGGCTCACCCTCTATGAAGGAGGAAAGGCAGCGCCGTTGCGCTCGACGTGTGTGAAGCAGAAAAAACAGCGCTGTTGCGCTCGTTTACAAATACTATAGATAGGCGACCATTGTCGCTCATTATAAAGAAATATTGAAGTAACGCCATTGCGCTGTGCTAACAGACAGGAAACGACCTTTGTGAGTATCCCGAAGAAGGAGGAGGAGCGCCGTTGCGCAGCGAAAAGGGAGAGAGCCAGAACCGAAGTCTCTGCTGAAGTTGGAAGCGAAGAAGAGTCGGAAACTACGTCGGACCAGAAACCGTAAAGTATACATGAGAAGAGTGAAGGATGTGGAGGCATGTCGACTGAATCACGTCAATGGAGAAAGGATGTATTTCTAAGAGAAGGATGAAGGGCCGTGTTTGATCAAACAAACGAGCGAGAGTGCCTGAATAGCAGACGGAGAGAAAGTCCCGCAGAAACACGTGAAGGGACAGGGAGTTGCCGAAAAGTGAGAGAGAAAGAGATCTTTGAGGAAAAAGGTTTGTGTAACGAGCAGAGGAACGACAAAGCGTGAAAGTAAATAAAGAAAACAAGTTGCCAACAAAACCTTATGCTTCATAACCCTCAGTGAAGCTCTACTGTGATATCTAAAACATAACCATATATAAGAAGTAAAGAAATAGAAAGAGACTATTTTTCCTGACAAGTTGTTTCAAAACAAGGGAAGGAGAAATACAGAGATTAGTATTATACAACAGGAAGGAAGAAGAATTGCTGTGGAAGATACCGTGGAGAAAACAAAAATAGAGAGAGAGAGACATACACGGTAGGCGGTAAAAAATGTGAATTACCGTCATGGCGCAATTAGCGTGTCCGCCATCGTAGGAGACCGCTAATAGCGTTCCATTACGAGTTAGCGGACACGCGCATAGGGCCATGCCGGTAAATGACCCTACCGCCATGGCGCAAAAGCACCTTACCGGCTCCGACCAAAGTGCTGATAGCACCTCCGCCCTCATGCTGCACGCTAATAGCGGTCACCGCTGTTAGCGGTCACTGCTATTAGCGGTCACCGTAAAACACCGGAACCGGAAATAGCGTCATCGCACCGGAACGGGAAAGAGCCCGGCGGCCATCTTTAAAAACACAATCCATTGCCATCCCCTGCACTCAGGACCTGCAGCAACACCACGACTGGCAAAACCACATCCCACAAGAACAAACAATGCACAAGGCCCTAAAGAAAGCCGATGTGCGCCAGCGCAAAGAACGCTTCTCAAACGAGGAATTGAAAATGCTGGCAGACACCCTGGCTGCAAATGCAGACGTAGTGTTCGCTAGCGACATGCGGCGCCCGGCACTCCTGAGAAAAAAGGAAATCTGGGCTGAGGTGGCGCAGAAAGTCAGTGCGGTGGGCTCCACCCCCCGCACCGTAAAGGACGTGCGCAAGCGGTGGGATGATCTGCGCCTCCGTGTACGCAGCATTTTATCGGCCAACAGGAATCTGGCCATGGGCACAGGAGGCGGAGGTGGATCCCCGATGAAGATGCAGGAGTGGGAGGAGACATGTGCCAGCACCATTGGCATAGAATCCATCGAGGGAGTGGGCCGAATGGAGTGTGGTGTGGCAACAACGTCAGCCGGAGGTGAGTGACCACGCAAAACACAGCAATGCTAAGCATGAGTCCCTCCCCCAAATGTGAAATGGGAATTAGCTAATGGATGGGGTCATCACACACACATGTACACAACCCTGCATATATGCCCTGCACATCCCCACACAACCACATGCATGCAGCACCTCACACACGTGTCACCCTGACACATGTCCGGATGACCCACCCATCTGGCCAACAACCTGCAGGCCCAAACTAGATGTCCAAATCCAAAGAACTGCAGCAACAACAACATATGCATGATGCACGTTGACCCATCACTGATGTTATCCCTGTCTTGCTCCCCCACAGGGTCACAATCTGACAGTGAGGAGCTGGACTCTGCAACGCAGGCCCCACCACCCAAAAAGCAGGCCAAGGGAAAGGATGCAGGCACCAGGCCCAGTACATCGAGGGGCACTGGGATATCTGGAGTGGCCCAGCGTTCAAAAGCCACACACGCAACGACCACACCAAGGGTCGAAATGCCATCCGACACTGTGGCAGCACCCCCACCACCCACCCCCACCACTCAGGAGCCAGTGCCAGAAGGCACGCCGTCCGCAGCCAATAGCTCCGTCGGGGAAGCAGCAGCCACGGCACCTATGAGTGATGTGGACGACCCATGTCCGACACCAGAAGGGCAGCGTACACCCAGCACCCAGCTGTCCCCACTCCACAGCCCATGCAACACATCCAATGGCAGCATCCATGAGGTGCATGCCGGTGATGCAATGGATGGGTCATTCAGTCCCGTGGCGAGCTCACCTGATGTCGGCCACATGCAGCAAGCTGCGCCGAGGAGTAACAGGGGCAGGGCCGCAGACGACACCATGAGCCTGATACGCCAGCGCCAGGAGGAGCTCAATGCCCTGGTTGCCCGGCAAGTGAGCGAGGCTGCCTCGATCAGGGAGGAGATCCGGGTGTTGTCAAGGGACATGAAAGCTGCCATGGACAGCAACACGATGCGCCTATGTGACGAGATGGCCGTTGTGAGGCAGGTCCTAACGCGCATTGCTGAGGCGATGGAGAGCATGCGTCACTCACAGGGAGCAGATCAACCAGCCACCCCCTCGTCTACTAGCTCCGACCAGACAACCATCCTGCGCAGGTCCAGCCGGTCCTTGCGGTGGTCAGACTCACAACCCCCCAATGGTGGTAGTGGAGGAGGGAAGTAGGGCCAGCCTGTCCCTGTTGACACTTGGGAACTAATGCAGCACTGATGTGCACACCATGTTCGGTGGAGTTGTGGGGGGAGGGGGGTGAGGGTGTTTGGGGGAGTTGTGGGGGGAGGGGGGTGAGGGTTGTTGGGGTGGAGGGTACATGCACGTTTGAATGTCATAATGCTCAATACACACGTAATGGCATGGATAATCACATGACTGGACATTGATCATTGTGTATGTGTGCTTTATTGTTGAAGGGTGCACTGTGTTTATGTCCTCCATACACCCCGTGCCCTGAGCTGAACACCAATTGCACCCTCCTAATCCATGTGCATCAGAAACAATGGTCTATCAGGTGCTGCCGCACAGCACGTCCCTCATGGGCATCGCCACCTGCATGACCTGCAGCCCCCTTTCCTCCTTCCTCATCCCCGTCATCATCCTCAGACGGTGGTCGCAGTTCTATGTCAGGGGGCATTGGCACATTCCGTCTGATACACATATTGTGAAGCATGACACATGCCATGGTGATCTTGGCCACCTTCTCATGCCCGTACAGGAGTGCCCCGCCCGACCTGCTGAGGCACCGGAAGCGTTCCTTCAATAGGCCGAATGTCTGCTCGATCACCACGCGGGTACGGGTGTGTGCATGATTGTAGTCCTCTTCGTGCCTGTTCTGTGGGTTCCGCACAGGGGTAAGGAGCCACCTCTTCAGGGGATAACCTGCATCACCTGCATGGGTGCAACAATGGGTATGTGTAAGTGTCTACATAATGTGGAGCGTGCACATATCACACAAACAAACATTGCATGTTCAACGACATCCACAGATCCAAGCACGCATGGCAATCAGGGTAACTGCAATGTGGGAAGGTGAGGTGGTCCTTGCAAGTGGACATGCACCATGCATGCATACGGCAGGGATTGCCATGTCCCGCCTGAGTTTAAGTGATTTGTGTTTCCTGGCCCTGGCAACGTTAGTGCCACACTGCTAGTACACTGCCATTCCTTAGTTGATGTCCCCATGCTGTTTGATGGCAATTCTGTGGTGGGGTACGGGTGTGCCTCACCACAATGGCTACAGGGGATCCATTTGTATGCACTCATGTGCGCGGACCATTTCTGATGTTGTTCAGCGTACATTTCAGTTGTGATTTTGATATGCATGTTGCTTATTTGTGTAATGGGGGGAATGGTGTGTTGTGCGGTGTGCATGTTGTTTGGAATGGCCTGTTTGGCGTAATGGATTGATATGTTTGTCGTGGCACTCACTTCCAGCATGTGGTTTTGTCTCTGGTCCATTGTGGGCTGCCTCACTGTACAGTGATGCAAATATGTATGTCCATTCTTCTCATGACACCAGTTCACGCCCAGTTGGAGTATGCATCCCCCCCCCCCCATTCACGCCCAGTTGGAGTATGCATCTCCCCCCCCATTCACGCCCAGTTGGAGTATGCATCTCCCCCCCCACTCACAATCCACATCACACTGACATGTGGTCGGCCTGCTACTCACCAAGTAGCCACGAACGTTGTCCAGCATGTCGCTCCATGTATCGTGGTATTGTCGAGTTCCGCAGGACCATTGCATCATGGGTTGAACCGGGATATCGGGCACATCAATGTGTGATGATCTTGTTGGAGTCACATACCATTTGGACGTTGATGGAGTGGTATAGCTTTCTGTTACGGTACACTGCCTCATTGGCATGTGGGACCACCAGTTCTACATGGGTACAGTCGATGGCCCCGATGCAACTTGGGATGCCTGCCAGTGAATGGAAGCCAACTTTGGTGTTGGAGATCTCCTGGGCAGTCCGTGGCATGTATATGTGTTGACTTGTGTGCTGCAGGAGGGCATCGAGCACCTGGTTCAGTGTGCGTGAGAATACTGGTTGTGATATGCCATGCATCTGACCTACCGTATGCTGGTAGGTGCCTGTGGCCAAGAAGTGGAGCACTGTTACCACCTTCAGTAGAGGGGGGATGGCAGTACGGATGTCAATGAGACTCACAATTTCGTTGTATGTCATGTCTACTATGGTGGTGATGGTATCCCAGTCCAGACGGTACAGGGTGTGTATCTGCTCAGGGGTTAGGTTGACTGGACTGGCTCTGATCCTGGGAATCGGTGGCTGCCTCTGTGGTATCACTAGGTGCACTGGTGGTGCTTGCTGCGCCTGTCTTGCCCTCCTCCTCCTCCTCCTCCTCCTCCTGCGTCTCCTCTGTGCTGCCTGTTGTTGTAGCTGCTGCACTGCAATCATGTCCTCTAGCCCATATAATGCTGCTAGTATTGCATCCATCTTGGTGTGGGAATGGGTGTGGGGAGGGGTGTGGTGTGCTCTTTTGTGCTGAAAGTCTTCATTGCCTCCACCTGTGCTGATTTTGTCCACCTGTGGCAGGTGGGAACTCTGCTGTGCTCTTTTAACGTGTGGTTCGCGATGCCGGTATTAGCGCCTTGCCGGTAAGGGTTCTTTGGGTCTACTACATGCCGGTATTGCCATGTACGCATGGCTCGTGATGCCGTGATATTAGCGCTATGCCGCTATTTCCGGTCTGAGGGGGCGCGCGCTCACGGACTTGCCGCTAATAGTGCCACCGTACTTAGCGGTGCCGCTAATAGCGGTATGTCCGGGTCGTGATTGGGGAGGGGATTTACCGATACCGGTAATCCCTTACCGGTAACGGTATGTCCCTGCCGCCTACCGTGTAATGAGGCCCATAGACAATAAGGGAGAGAGAACAAAATAAAGACTATTAAGATCCCCAAGAATTTACCTGTTTTGTCTGCAGTCATTAAACCTCCCATGAAGACTCCAAGGCGATGAGAAGACATATCCTTTTCCAGTAAATATAGAAAAGAAATTTAGAAGTTAATAAAAGAAGTGGGTTCTCTTGTGATTCACACCAACTAATTATTGGCTCAGACTCCTTATTTTATGCTATACTAAATTGACAAACTTCACAGGCACATGTTTATTTATCTATTATTAGGTGTGTTATAGTGTAAAATACATTTTACATCAACCAACTATAAATGCAATTATTATCACATAACAATCCTATTCAATTATCAATTAAGATTCACTTTTACAACATGAATCCATTATTAAATATGCTGGTTGAACATATACAATTTCCGTTAATGCCTTCCCAGAATTTTGATCAGACATAAAGACAGAGTTAATTCCCACAATGATATTAAATCAGCGCTTTGGCTACTCCCCACACATTCAGAATGGCGATTTTTGTTGGTAGTGTAATGCCCAACATATATCTTCCCCAGAATGCAGAGGTTTTCAGTATCTGGGGATCATATACAAGATACAAGATGACCAAAGTGTTAAATGCGTACACTTCTAAATCGCTTGCACTACATCAGAATATGCCATAATGATTCTATCTTGCTATCATCCATGCAAAAACATCAAGTTATTTTATCTCACATAATATTTAAATGGGCTCCCATTACCAGAATGCCAGGCAAAAGGTTAAACCTTAGTTGCAGAAAAAACCTTCTCATTCTAGGTCCTACTTATCTTATTTAATTAGATAAGGCTGTGGCTGACCAGGTGTAAAGGTTTTTACGATGTTTTCTTGAATGGAATGATGTCCATTCAATGAATTGAGATTATCACAATAATGCCAGTCAAAGGCGTTTTTATGAAGCAGTTTGATCATACCATGTAGCTCCACTGTCGAGTCAGTGGTCCATTGAATTTTTATCAAGCAATTAATACATTTTTCTGTAAATCCTGCCTTTTTCTTTTTATCATCTGCACTCATTTCTTTCCCAATTAGGGCACACATAGGTTTTAGCTTTTAGGCACATGTGAGTTTAAAAGGTGGGGGAGTATGTCCAAGTAGTTGTGGACATATGTCCACTTTGTAGACAGTGGAGTAAGCCAAAGTAGGAGCACATGAATTTACTAGGCAGAGGATAGACCAAAGCTGTCTGGTACACCTTTTGAAAGGGGAAGGTCGGAGAGTACACCAAAGCAATCTTAGGTAGACATAACATTTGTGGGTGTGGAGTATGCCAAAGCAATCTTAAGCACATATGAATTTCATTGGCAGAGGAGTATTGTAAAGCAGACGTTGGCACATGTTAGCAAACAAGTATACCACAGTAGTCTTAGTAAAGCATGCATTTTGTATAAGTAGGAGTACACACCACAAAAGCAATCTTAGGCAAAAAAGTTATTTTTGTAGGTGGAAGAGTACACCAGAGCAATCTTAGGCACATGTGAGTTTAAAAGGAGGGGTAGTACGCCAAATGTCATCTTATGAACATGTGAATTTTGGTGTGGGAATACGCCAAAGCAGACACAAGCACATTTGGATTTAGTAGACATAAGTGTAGGACAAAACAGCCTTAGGCACAAGTTAATTTTGATGGTGGTCGACTATGCAAAAAAGATTTTGAGCATGTATGAATTATTTAGGTGCAGAAATTCACTAAAGCAGTCTTAGGCATAAGTGAGTTTTCAGGTGTGGGAGTATGCCCAAGCAGACTTAGGTACATGTGAGTTTTACAAGCAGACAAGAATGTCAAAGCAGTCTTGTGCAAACATGAATTTGAAAGGTAGGGCAAATATGACTAAGCAGCCTTAAAGACACAGGCATTTGTGAAAGGGGGAGTGCAGTAAAACAATATTGGGCAAGAAGTGATTTTTGTAGGCGGAGGAGTAAGCCAAAACAGCCTTAGTCACATGTGCGTTTTTTATGCAGAGGAGTAAGCCAATGCAGTCTTATCTTAGGCACATGTGTATTTTGTAGGTGTGAAGGTTTGCCAAAGTGGACTTGTAGACTCGGTACTATGCAAAAGCAGTATTAGGCACACATGAATTTTGTAGGCAGAGAGGCACGGTAAAGCTGTCTTAGATACACATAAAATATTTATGTTTGGGAGTATTTACAAGAAGTCCTAAGCACACAAGAAATGTATAAATGTGGTGTATGTCAAATAATTTTTAGGAATATGTGAATTTTGCAGGCAGCAGAGTATGACAAAGCAGTCTTAGTCACGCATGATTTTTATAAGTGAGGGTGTTCCAGAAAGCACTCTTAGGCACACTTCAATTTCATAGACAGAAGAGTATGCCAGAGCAGCCTCAGACCAATGTGAGTTTTGTGGGTGGAAATGTATGCCGAAGCAGTGTTAGGCACACATGAACTTTGAAGGCAGTGGAGTATGTCTAAGCAGTATTAACCACATGTGATATTTGTATGTAGTGGAATGAGAAAAGGATGTCTTTGGCACACATGAATTTTACAGGTGGAAGTGTAACCCAAAGCAATGTTAGCTAGTATAGTAAGTGGAGAAGTAGTACAAACCTGCCTTAGCCATATGGGATATTTGTATGTAATGGAGTAAGACAACAATGTCTATGGCACACATGAATTTAATGGTGTGGAAGTACACCAAAGCGGTCTAAGGGGCAAGTGAAATTTTTAGATGAGGAAGTTCATCAAAGCAGACTTGACAACACATGAATTTTGTATGAGGATGAGGATGCCAAAGCTGTCTTACCCACATGGTAATTTTGTAGGTGATGGTCTATGCCAAAGAAATCTTCAGCACACATGAATTTTATAGGTGGAAGTGTAACCCAAAGCAATGTTAGCCACTAGAGTTTTGCAAGTGGAGAAGTGGTACACACCTGCTTTAGGCACACACGAATTTCATAGGTGTTGATGTACACCAAAGCAGCCTTAGGCACACTTTAAATATTTGGTCATGGGAGTCGCCAATGCAGTCTTAGGCCCACGTGAATTTCATAGGCAGAGTAGTATGGCAAAGCAGTCTTAGACACTTGAGAAATTCATAGGCGGAGAAGTATACCAAAACAGTTTTGGGCACACTTGATTTAATTTCTTATGTGGGGAGTGTCCTAAGGCAGGCATATGAATACATGAATTTGGTAGATCTGCCAGTATGTCAAATTAGTTTGAGGCACATGTGAATTACATAGGCAGAGGTGTATGTCAAAGCAGTCTTAGGCACACACATTTTCTAGATAAAGGAGTATACCAAGGCAGCATTAGGCAATGGTGACTTTTGTTTATGTAGAAAACCCCAAAACAGTCTTGGTTACATATGATTTTTGTAGGCAGCGGAGCACCCCAAACCACCCCAAAGCAGTCCTACACACACATGAATTTTCTAGGTGTGAGAGTATGAAAAAACAGTCTTATTCACATGTGAATTTTGTAGGCACAGGATTATGCCATTGCAGTCATGGGCTCATATACATTTTGTAGGTGTGGGAATGCACAGTATTAGGAACAAAAGAGTTAGCAGCTATCAGCAATTACAACGAGTTCCTAGACACATGTGATTTTTGTAGGTAGGTGAATATGAGCTGTCAAAGGCACTTGTGGATTTTGGAGGAGGGAAGTAGACACCAGCAGTTTTCAGTGATTATTGTAGGGTGTTGTTGGAAAAAATGTACATGTCTCAATCAAGCATGGTATGGGTTGGGGTAAGGGCCGGGTATGAACACATCTTTTACCATTTTTTGCATGCCAAAGGAGAATTAATTTGCAATCTAACGGTCCAAATAGTCAAAATATTCTGTTGGCCTGAGTACCAGCCACCAAGATCAATGAGTAGCTGCAGATCTCTTCCTCTGCAAAAAACAGAAGCATCTCTCTCTAGTGATTTGGATGAAGTTGGAAGAAATTTAATCATGCATGAGCCTCTATTGAACTTGTATTCTGCAGCAAGTGGGGAGCAATCGACAGATGATGAACAAGAGGTGATTCCAGAAAATTCCCCACCACTGATTGACTTGGAAATTGACAACACAAAAGAACATGATAAGGATTATGCTCTGTCCCCTGATTCATGATCAAGACTAAGACATCTCTCATTTGAGGACACCAAAGATTGAGAGAAGGACAACATGGCTAAACAAAAGAATGCAGATATTGATGAGTGAATGCAAATGTACATTTTTAGTCTTTTCTCCAAAAAGGGTCTTTAAAAGATGTGCAAGGCAAGGTTTACCATTAAAGCCAGTCACATCAACAGCACCCATACATCATCCATTGCAAAATACACCCAGCAGGCCCCAAGACATGGTATAGGTTAGGACCCATACAAGCCCTAAATAAAATGGGCATATAGAGTTATTTTACTGCAGAAGAAAAACAGGCACATCTTGCCACTTGCCATACAAGCAACACAAAAAGCCTCTGGTCAGCTTCCCACCCCTCAAATGCAGGCATTGAGGAACATTTTGCGAGACTCGCAAACATCTTTGTCCCTGTCCTCAGAAGCGTTGGAAAGTGACTCAGTCTTTTGGGCCAACAAGCGCAGATATGAATCCTGCCTTTCATCTGCTGCGGTTTCACAATTGGAGAACAATATAATGGCAGCACAAACTATTTCTTTGGCCCCATTTTTGAAATTATATGAAACTGTGAATGATACGCTCAAAGACCCTACTAGCGATGATACATTCAAAGATGATATTTTTTGAAACATTTGCTTCTACTGTTCAGAGTAGACTGGACAGGAAACAGAATCATCTGCATACTGGCAAAACAGACTTTACGATTTTGCAAGAGCAAAAGTAACAGATAAAAACACTTTGATGGCGGCACTCCTGGGAGATTGCAAATAGAGGGGGGCCCAGTATAAAAACAGAAACATGGCCACCATGAGTGGGCTTCTAGTTCTACTTTAGTGAAGCAGCAAAGTTCTAAATCCATAGCAGATGTGGAAATTATCAGTACGCTGATGCCTGAGAATTCCGATAGTGGCCCTGAGAAGGTAGTCTGTGTAAAACAACATGAGGCTCCACAGCCAAATGGAGGAGAGGGGCAAAGTCTGATGATGAAATCAACTCCCCCCAAAGGGAGCGCCACAACATCAAGGCAGAAAGAACAGAAGACTCAAAGCCCCCTTATCAAACCATTTGCAATATTTGAAAAACAGAAAAGATCTAATCAACTTAATTTGAAGCCCAACGGATACAACAAAAAAACAAGTCAAGAGCATTTTTGCAGGAACTTAAACATGCCCCCGGCAAGGACGTCTGATCACCACCTGTGGAGTGGTGAACGAAGGGAACAATCTATTTGAAGAAGAACAGCGTGTCTGAAGCTGTTGTAGTTCCTATCCAAGTGGAGGAAGATGATGAATACAAGGAGGAGTACACGTCTGAATAGCTAGGCCTAAGCGTACTATTGGAAGTAATCACCGACCTCAAAGGGGTGATGAAATAGAAGAATTCTGATCATAGACTCTGTTGGAATTGGGCATATCGAGAATTCATCTTGTGGTAATGCTTTAGTTTCCTCCTTTAACCCCTCATGCCAAAGGGGGAATAGGTTGGGGGAAAAGGGGGGTGAAGGCTGAGTTATCAGACTCTTGAAGGGAAACGAAAGGCTGCAGCCCTGAAACTTAACCCAACAACCCGGGATAAATCAAAGAACGTCTCTCAAAAGCAGAACATGACATTTAACAACTCCTCATTTACACATCAAACAAGTCCGACCTCTGAGAATACAATCATATTAGAGAGACTGCTACCCACGGACAATAACTTGATTCTTAACTAAAGAAATGTGCTGAAATTGCTGCACCACATTCCTAAACTAAGACACGTACATTTGGATGATATACATGTGGTACAATGTGTGAATGAGAAACAATTGGATTGGGTAATTCTCCATCTGAATTCAGCCTTGGTGAAGTCTAATCTTATGGAAGCAGTGTTAGATTTGCTACCCTTAGTATTTGAATTAAATGAGAAAGAATCTTTGAGCAGGGAATCTCAAGAATCTGACAACTCCCAATATAATCAGGTGCCTATATTGGAAGTGGCTCGACAATTGGCCAATTCGGATAAGAATCTGCAAACGCCTGAGGTAAAAAAGTATATTCTGATAAGAGTGGTGGTCGATTGCACAAAAGGCCAAACACAAAAAGTAGTAGATGCTTATGGCACAAGAGTTTCACATTCTACTAAACAAGAATGGTCATGGCTGGCAGTCACATTAGCTGTGTCCAAGGACAATTAATGCCAGTCAGAGGATGAAGGCACTTCACTATCAATAGGTTATTGGAACTCTCGAGGATTTGTTAATCAGTTCATCAACGAAGATTTAGATCTTGGGTCATATGACATTTTGTACCTAGTTGAGACATGGTTAAGATCCAAGTCACTTTGTGATGGGTTTACATCTCACCTGAACCTAGCAAAAAAAAAGGCTTGTCCGGAAGACCATCTACTGGCCAATTCACACTCATAAAAATTAGAAAGGGGTTTCCAGTGAGATAAGTGATTAATCCTAACATCTTTACACAAATGCTGATTCTAGATAGAGAGAAGAAATTCTGTGATGAAATGAAACCAATCATAATATTCAATCCATACTAGAATGTGGCAATGTGTGGGGAGGATGCCTTCATTGCATCTGCAATGGGATTGTTGATGTGATCTATACCACTCTGAAAGATCCCCATATTCTTTTGTGTGGCTATTTAAATTTAAAGTGCTTTGATGCCCAGGGGAGGCTGCTCATTAAGAGCTTACTACAAAAGAGGACCGCATCATGGTTACAAGAAGTGAATGATCGGGAGCTACAAATGTTAAATCGTCAAACTAAGGGCGACATTCCAGGATGCTGGACTTGGTCAAGGGGTGAACAGAAAGGCTGATTGGACTACTGCTTTGCCTCTGCTAATGTCCTGCATTTAGTGGAACTATTTCAGGTGATCCCAATGGCAACTGGTGATCACAATTTGCTGGAAATAAGATGTCAGGGGAAGCAAGTAACATCTAGGGATACAGCAGAAATTGTAATACAAGTCTCACACGGGCAGAATAGACTGACAGTAAATCCTCAGGAGGTTCCAATCATTACATCTAAATTCAGCAAATATGTGAGTGATACGAATGGGGGTCTTGAATATGCTTGGATACTAACAGATGTTATAGAAGTCAGACAGGACTATGGGAGGCCAGACTTTAATCCTATCCACACATATAACAAAGAGTTGATGGAGGCTAGAAAATCCCTTCAATCAGATTTAAGGAAATTGAGTCGAATCGAAGGGCATGAGCAAGTGCTTTTAGTGAAAAAACTTAAACAGCAACACATAAACTGGCTGATCGCATTAAGAGAAACCAGATCGCAGCTTGATGCAGAACAAATATTAAAAACTATTTGCAAAAATAGCACCTGCAATTCATGGGAATTGATAAATAATGATGGTAGGATCCAACCCGCATTATTATCCAGCTAGGTTTCTGAGGAAGCCTGGATTAATCATTTTCCAGCTCTGTTTGTGACGGCAGAAATAAAAGGAAAAAACAAAGGCAGAGGCTCTCTTAAAAAATGGTTCTTTGAATTTGATAAAGATGTCATTGAGGGCCCAATTGGAAAACTAAATTCTACCCAAGTACCAGGCCCGGATGCACTCAACAACTCTCCGCTAAAGGAAGCCGCTGGCCCTTGGGCCAAGTTTATTATGCTATTATTCAACCAGGTGAAATTTCCAAATTCATGGAAAACGGCTTTGATCATCCCTATTTTCAAGAAGGGCGATAGAGAATCAGGAATTATTGGCCCATCGCCCACTTAGAAATATTGGGAACATTTTTCTGTCCATGCTCCTATGTAATTTGAATACCTGAGCAACTAAAGTTCATTGTTTGTATCTACAGAAAACGGGATTTGTCAAGGGGATGGGCGCTAGCCTAAACCTCTTACTTCTGAACCTATTAAAACGAAGAGCTATTAGGAACAAGTCAAGCAGCTACTTGGCATAGATTGATTTGGAAAAAGCGTTTGACAGTGTCAGCAGGGAGAGATTATGGGAGAAAATATTAAGCTGGGAGTGGCCACAAGATCTTGATGAGGCAATAAAAGCATTGTATTTGTCGACCTCAATACAGGTTAGATTCACAATGCAAGGTGCTCTCTAAAAGAAATCCCATACGTACAGAGGATTAAAGCAATAATGGCCTCTGGCAACTGCATTGTTTAATCTATACATGTCAAACTTGGAGGAGTCCCAGAGCTCCATAGAGGCATTCCCTCCAAAACAACACAATTGCGTTATCACCTGGATCCTATGTGCAGTCCACTTGATCATTGCTGACCAAACAACAATAGGACTGCCGCAGAGGTTAAACCAATTTAAGGCCTCCATCATTGAGAATGAATGGAGAGACTTTGCTAAAAAAATCAAAAGTTTTGATCTTGACTGCAGCACAGAGGAATATCAAGGGTGGATTTAAGTGTAATGTATGGTTGGAGAGATTGATGCAAGTGATTTGATCATGTATGTGGGGAGGCTGATAAATCGTAGTTTAAGTGAGAAGGCATGGTGCTTGACACGTAGATCTAAAGTCAGGAGGTTGGTGGCCCAAGAGTCGGCACTGCATAAGCGATATGGAAGATATACAGCTATCCCGATTTTGACCTTTTACAAACAAAAGGTTGCCCCAGTTATAACTTATGGAGCAAAAGCAGTCCTAAATCTTGCTTGGAAAACCTGGGGGATCCTGGAAAGATTCTTTTGAAGGAGAATACTGGGGCTTCCTAGAAGTTTGCTGGTGGTATCCATTAGATATGAACTGGGGCTAAAGTCAATAGGAAAAAGAAACAAATATAGACTATCACTAAATTTTGATCATGAAAGGAGAGCCATTAACGAACTTCCTGCATACCTGACCAGGTTTACTTCTTCTCATTATCGAGATTTATGTACCTTCCGACCAGACAAGTACTAATACTTTGTAAAGAGATAGAGAAGATGCACTCTAACTGTAGATATTGTGAAGAAGTTGGTCTGAGGAGTGAAACGCTAAATCATCTCGTAGTGGCAATTGTGAGAACCCGTTATTTGAGGGCTTTTGTTAAAGAGATTAACATATTGTCAGCAGAGGAGTGGTTGGATATGCTCATAATTGGGGACAAGTCAAGCCTGATTTGTGCAGTCATGAAATATCGTGCATTGTGCGAGTGCGTTGGAGAGTGCTGTTCCACTGTTCAGCGGAACAGCGAGCAGCTCTTCCCTCCACCTATATTGAGGTGTAAATAATATGTCTCTCTACAATTTAACTACTACTATGCCGGCAACCAACCCTCAAGCAAAGCCGGTACCCCCTATTACCCTTATTGGACCCGTGAAGACTTTAAAGCTTATTAAGGTTCCTATTTTTACACCACCTACAAACAATAATCAGCTATGACTGATACTCAATTACTTGCATGTTTTCTCCGCATATTCTCCGCAAACGAGCGAGCTCGACTCTAATGATGAAAAAACCATCAATGCTCAGGTTGCAGCGCAAATTCTACCACTGCAGGTTTGTGAAGCCTTAATACATTTAAGTGATAATTCACAAGTCCCACCCTTATACTCCCAAATTGTGAAGAACTCAATGCAAGAGATTAATAATGTTTCACAACCACAAGCACCGACCTTGATACATGAAAAATTGGTTTCTGAGGCTGCACCCCCTGTGCAACCTTCTACTGCACCATACCAATTTCCTAGTGCCATTTGTGAAACACAAGCTGAGGACCCAATATCCAAACCTCCCTTAAACATATAGAATTCACCTATCCTATATCCCGAATCAGAAAACTCATAGTTTATTTCCTCTGCATCCTCTGCAATGTCTTATGTAAGACCTACCCTGAGACCCTCATTTGGGCTGATACACCCACCTAATTATATGTATGAAACCACCTTAAGAGCCATTAATACTGGCATCTACAGTCCAACCAAAATATCTGTATCCCTGGAAACAAAAACTGACCACCACACATTGCTATTGAATGCGTTATCAGCTAAAGTGGACTGGCTGGCATTTGAAATCACACGTCGTGACGACCTTTGTCTAAAGAATCCAAATCTTATTGCTGATCCCATTCAATGTGATTCAATAAGTGGGGGATCAAAGCCGCTTCTGACTATCGGCGCAGGTTCCCAGACATTTGAGGTAATAGAAATTGTGTCTCAGACTGCTCCTTGTATTCCTCAGAATATTTCTACGTCTGCTAGCATAATTGAAGTCATTGGCCCTCATTACAAGTCAGGCGTTAAGGGTTTAACGGCGCCATCGGCGCCGTTAACCCTTAACACCTGATTCACACTTTAACGCCTGCTTTTTGCACTTGGACTTTAACGCCTGCTTTTTGCAGGCGTTAAAGTCCAAGGCGCTAAGCGACCTTGGTGCTAATTACGGCATCGTAATTTACGGTGCCGTAATTAGCGCCTTCCCCATCCCCATTATGTCCTATGGGGCAAAAATGGGAATGGGGAAGGGCAAATGGTGAATGGGGAATTACCGCCCCACTCACCTTGGAATGGGACGGTAATTCCGCCATCCACCATGGCGGAATCCGGCATGGACCATGGTGCTAATAGCACCATGGTCCACCGCCTGACTTGTAATGAGGGCCATTGTACCTGTTTTAGATCAAGAACCATTATTTGACTTATTTCAGCCTCTGAAATGCTAAAAATAATTGCGGAGAAACACTGATTTCAAACAAACAAAAAAAAACTAAGAACCAGCCTTCTGTAGTTAGAGCAAGTAATAACAAATCTAAAAAATGTATGGAAGCATTGTGCCCTCCAGCCCGAATTGTATCTTCTAAACCTTGTTCTAGATGTCCCACACTAATGCAACTAATAGTATGCAGATGACTGCTGAACCACAGATTCAAAAGTCCCATACATCTCCGTCCACCCCAATAGATCACAATGAGGAAGAGAATGATGAACTGCTGAACCTATCGACATATTCCACCACGTCCCTCCCTCCAATAGTTGAAACTCAAGAGAGTGTGTATCAGCGTCGGTTTCTAGAGAAAAATTAACAAGAGGAGAAAAACATGGTGGAATTAGAGGATGATTATTCAAATTTCATGACTATGGAACAAAAAAGAGTGCCTACACAATCTATTAATAGTGATGCTAACCTGCACAACAGAGCATACTCTTATCCTAATGACCCATGGAATCAAAAGAGGCCTAGGCCTTGACTGGCGAGGGAGCGGATAGCAAGTTCCAACTGTGTCAAAGTGCAGGCCAGAAACAACAACAATAACACCAGTAGGTCATCGCATAGACACTCTGACATGTTAATGTTCACAATGATTAACAGACTAAAAGCAGATCCATTTCCAAACCGAACAACATTATTAACTGCATTTAAGACTATACCTAATCTAAAACTTATACAATCTCAAGATATCAAATGCATTAAATGTATTAATAACTTGTTAGGGAGCTACTGTGGAACACTAAGGATAAACTACGGCATTATGGTTTTGAATTACACTTACAAAGACCCATAAGCAGACAAAACATCACATGTATGCCACAGCTCTCTCTCCACCACAGCCTAAATTTGAATCCCTCCTTATTAACTGTGAATGTGATAGAGGCCAATTATCACGTGAAGACTACTTTAAGGATGTTCCCTTGGTTTTAGGTCATCGAAAATGGTTGTGGCTAAAAAAAGCCATTAGGGACACCAATCACAGAAATAATTATTAATGCCAAGAGATAATGTCAAACCGGAACCTCAGAATGGCTGTATGGAACGCCAGACGGTTCAAACATTTACTCCAGCCCAACAGAACAATGCCTCTAACCAAATTTTATATTATTATTCTGCAGGAAACGTGGATAATCTCTGAACACATTTGGCTGAACTATGAGATCTCCTGGATCCCGGCAATAAAGCAGCCTAAGGGACGACCCGCGGCCAGAATGTTAACAGCAGTAAAATTGGATTTGGGTATCAATTGAGTGGAATGGGCATCGCCGCATCCCAGCATTCAATTAACAAAATTTTCTTCACTAAATCCTCTTTTTCCCTTGGGTAAACATGAAGCCATTCTGAATCTATACTGTAATCCAGTGGCCATTTCGGATGACAGATTCTCTGACCTCATAAATCAAATGCTTGACTTGATTGCAAATGATATACAAGTCCAAACAACACTTGTGGTTGGTGACTTGAACATTAGATGCATCCTAACATCAAACAAAGCTATTGCATATAGAGTAGAAAGGCTGTCTGAATATGATGACTGTAAGGAACCTCATGATGCTAAATGGCACAGTCGATGGCAATATCCCTCCAGCACCTACGTGGAAAAGAGAAACATCCCGTGCAATCTTGGATTACTCTTTAATCTCCACTGGCGCCGTCAACAGAATCCAATGTTTTTCAGTTCTGCCCTCCCTAGCCAGTGATCACAACATATTATAAATCTCGTGGTTGCAGACAGAGAGCCAGTCACGAGAATACTACATACACCTTATTGCACTCTCTGAGGGCAGAAACAGGATAAAATAGACAGTACCTAAGCTGGAGTCCTTTTTAAATCAACTTCTGTCCGATCTTACCCCGGCCCTCCCGTCCACATGTCTAGCTTACATGGACACCTTGCATTTTTTTATTGAAAAATCTATTAAGGGATTCCACCCAATGTTTAACCGCAAACATCCTTATAGCTCTACTATCCATTCTCTGAAATCCCAATTGCGTAGAAACCTCAAGAATCTTAAAAGAGGTAGCCTGAAAGACATAAATAAGGAAACTGTGAGACTTCGCACTACAAAAATGCCATTAAACAATATAAAATTTCAAAAAACAAAATTGACGACGAACGACGTTGGCTGCAATAACCAATAAATTGAGTGCGCAAATGTGGGACTTAATTAAGGAAGGAAATATTAATGCCCTCTCCTCCTTGCTGCTAAATGCAACAAGAGAACAGGCATGGATCATATCCAGTGTTTAAGGAGGGGAACCGAAATGATCCCATAAGTTATCATCCAATTGCCTTGTTGGACATTCCGGGAAATTTATTTGCTCGATTAGTACTTCCAGTCTGGTTTTGTCAAAGGCTTGGGAACATCAGTTGACTTGCTTCTTCTGTTAGCCATGAAAAAGCAAGCTACAGCTACAAAACAACCATGTATCTAGCTTTTATAGAATTTAAGCAAGCCTTTGACTCTGTCTTGATAGATCTATTGTGTACGAAATGAATTGATGCAGGCTGCCCCCCCTTTATTTTAGTTTTATTCAAATACTTCTATCAAGATAAAATTAACGCAAGAGGGCCTATTATCGAAATCTATCCCAACACAATGTGGCCTTAAGTAAGGCTGTATTTTAGTCTCCACTCTTTTTAACTTTTACATGAAGGACATTAATACACATTTAGACCTGCCTCGATCGTTTCCGCCTAAAGTTGGTAACTGTCCTGTATCCTGGCTCCTCTATGCCAATGACCTTGTCATAATTGATCAGACTCCTATAGGCCTTCAAAGGAAACATAAAGCTTTGGCATTGTATGCAGCAAGTAATGGTTTAGTAATCAACACTCAGAAATCAAATATTCTTATAATGCGTACTGCCAAAAGCAAGTCTATCCCGACCTTTAAGTGGATAATTGACACCCTAGCGGTTGACATCATCCGTGAATTTAAATACTTTGGTCAAAACATTAACAATAATTCAGCAGATCTTCCACATAAAACCAAAAAAAAATTCTAAATGCAAACATTGACTTCGCAAGGTAAGCAATACAGAATAAATTTGGAAAATGTTCTCATTTTCTCGTACTAAACTTTTACAAACAAAAGGTTGTTCCTGTAAATACAGAGCACAGGCGAAACTCCCAGAGAACCATTCCAAATGGGAGTATTTAGAAGGCATGTACTTGAAAAAGATACTATCCTTACTAAAAAGCATACCTACTGGCATTGTTCAATAGAACTTGGACTTGTATCCCTTGCTACTATTGGAGCCTGGCAGTCACTATCTCATCTCTGTTCTGGAAATGTCTTATGAAGCAAACCCATTAAATAATCTAATTC
The DNA here is from genome assembly GCF_040938575.1 of Ambystoma mexicanum. Lineage (NCBI taxonomy): Eukaryota > Metazoa > Chordata > Amphibia > Caudata > Ambystomatidae > Ambystoma > Ambystoma mexicanum. Next base: position 1,270,196,066 of record NC_090935.1, on the reverse strand, counting down.
CTTTTCTCGCCTCATCACTCGAGGGGAAACAAGATACATCTTTCAACACGTGGAAAATATACAGCATGACATCCATGAAAAATGCTGACATTAGTGAACAACTACTTGTAGAAAATCCCGACAGCGCCAAAAGAAAATTATGTCTCTGAAATTGGTGCTTAACTTGGAGAACTGTACCACCTATACAACTTTAAAAAACAGAAAATTCCAGTTAAAAGCGCTGCATCAAATTCCAAAGTATTTAATGAAATTCCCTGAGAACAAATATGCCTCTGTCCTGATGATAATACGCTTTAATCTGTGGCACCCGACAGCACAAATCACGTCACTTTTAAAAGCCCAAACGTTTATCAAAACATGTAGGTTCACCACCCATCCAAATCAAATTGAAACACTACAGTATCTTCTTGTTAAATGCCCCCATTTAACCCCATTAAAGAAAGAATTATTTTATAAATACTTAGCAAATTTGTAATGCTATCACAACAACAAATGTGGTCTAGAATCTTTAGTGTGAATCGCATATCCTTAAATCTCGCAACCATTAATTTTCTTTTGGCACTAAATATTCACAACGAAGCCAGTGAAGCAAGAACTTTAGTAAGCGTGGGCCAAAGTGGTTTTTAATTTAGCATGATCACCCTGTTCATTTTATAACATGATCATTCTACACTTTGTTCTTGCATCAGATGCGCCAACTATGCTAGAACACCTAACAATTGGGGGATAAATGCGTGTGTTCAATTTAAGCTCACTAATCTAACAAAAATGCATTTCTTCTGCCTAGCACTTGATGGCTTACGTTTTTATTCTGTTGAGTTATCTGTCTTTGTTAATCTTGCAAATAACATTATTCTTGCTTAGCACCTTGAGGGTCAAAAATTTAAAATCTCCTGAATGTTTTCTATTTTTGTTCTATTTTTATGTAATGTATGTGTGTCTCGTAGTTGTTGGTACTTATGCTATTCACATTGGTAAGAAAAATGATCTTTTTGTTGATTGTAATCAAATTCTAATCATCATATAATTCTTTGCATCTTAATTGACTATATTATGAAATTACTTTTATTTTCCATTGAATCGTTAACACTCTTTCTAACCTCATTTGCCAATGAATTTGTTTTTCTTGTAATCACCTACTCTTTTACTTATTTTACTCCTGTATAATAATTGCTGTGCTGTTCATGACAATATTTGAAAGGTTGTTATTAACAACCAAAACAAATAAAGAATTGATTAATAATAATAATAAAAAAATAATTTAAAAAAAAAAGATCTGGAACAAGTTGTGTTGTATTTTTTGATTGAAGTGGAATTGTAATGCATTTGATTATGATGTATGTAATTTTGGAAATATGAAAGGTTTGTAATAAACTGAAACATAATAAAAACATGTTTTTTTAAAGTTAACTTTCATTCAAATTAGTCTGACAAAATATATTCTCATAGTAGGTAATTTGATTCTGAATCGAAAAATACAAACCTTATTCGCCTTCTAAATCAAGGGGCATTTGATTGGCACAGGGTTCCAAAATACCAACCAAAGTTGAAAATCTCAACATGTGACATGTTTTTACATGGGCCGAGTTAACTAGAGCTCAATGTGATGTGGTTTATGCCTCTAAGATCACTTTAGAAATGGTCACGATTTTAAGCATGTTGCAATGCAGGTTTGGCACTCTGAGAGCCACTCCACAACCTCTGTTATTCTTACCATTATGTGTCCACCTCATTCACCTTGCACGCAGACCCACTCTGACCTCTGTCACTTCTGACAGCTAGATGGGCAATTTTTACATTTTCGTTTGGGGTTTCAAGGCCATCATGCAACCACTTACTGACACATTTCATTTTGCGTTTAAAGTACTAGAAACTACCCACCAAGCAATACACTCTTTCTACAGAAAGATTAGGCACATGTAAATATCACTGATAATTGTACTTAAGGATCCTATGCATCTGTAAATCATAGTATGTCTGTAAATATTTTCAATATAATATATACCAAACTTTTGTTTTCTGTTGTTGACTGTACCGCATTACATGTTTTCCAGCACCCAGATACCCAAGGGTTTGGCGCGCTCTATAAATGTTAAACAAATAAAAATGAATAAATAGAATAAGCCCACTTCAAAATACATGTTGTGCTCCGATCACTCTTCACTAATGCTAAAGTCATCCAAACTATCACAATCTCCATCCATACCTTACATACCCTCTATTACGTGCACAAACCCCAACCCTTATCAACTGCTTCCCGGTAATAAACCATTAGATGAGTACAGGCGTAAACTCAAGCCAGACAAAACAGAAATCATGATCCCTCCAAACGACCCGTCAAACCAACACCACACTCCATGGCCTACCAAAATGGGAAATTGACCTGAACCTTCCAAATTTGTAAAATACCTTGGAATATTAATGGACAATGACTTAACACTCAAATCGCAATTCAAAGCAATAGTAAAGAAGTGTTTCTTTCACCTGCACACAATCAAGCAGATACTACCTTGTTTCACCCTCCACAAAAAACCCTCGCCATCATCTCCCTCGTCATGTCAAGAATAGACTACGCCAAAATCATCTATCTCGGAATGCCGGACAACCTTACCAAAAAATACAGTGAATACAGAGCACAGCAGCAAGACTACTCCTCAGACTCACTAAGAGAGAACACATCATACCAGCACTGAGAACCCTAATTTGGTTACCAGTAAAAAATAATTTTCTTCAAAACACTCTGCATAACTCACAGAGCAATCCACGGCCAATGAGCAGAATTCATAAAGGGAAAAAACGTAATCTACAAACTAAACCGAACACTAAGGGCCAGCAACGGCATTTGCTTCGAACCAAAACAATACTCAAAGAGGAAATCTAGTGGATCAGCCTTCTCCTCCATCTCTGCAAAACTACAAACACCAGAAGACCACCTAAAATTCAGAAATTTGCTAAAACATGTCTCTTTAGCTCACCAAGCTAAACAGGAAAGACTGTCAAAGTGAAACAGCCAACACAACACAAACACCCAAAACAACCGAAACCTAACAAACCAAAACCTGGATACGCCAACAATATAAAGCTCTTTAACACAAACCACTATAGAAGAACATTGTACCTGCCAGAAAAATATAACCACTGCACAGAAGGGCACAGACTACTAACATTACTAACGCTACTAAAAACTTTCCAATCTCCTGCATAATCACCATCAAACTAAAACAAAATGCACACGTACCTCTACCACAGCAGAAACTTACAGCTGCCACAAAATATACAGACTCAGCAACCCCCAACTAAGCACAACCCACTACATAAAACTAAACCAATTATACACAAATCATCCCACAGAGACTACAAACCCATCCAAACTCTTAATCAACTAAGAACAAGCCCAGCACACACTGAACAGCACATCAAAGCTTTCTAACACTTTCCCTCTCTAGCCCACTAACTAAGCTCTCCTATCCCTCCTTCCTTTTCAGATCTGCCATAGTGCCTGGAGACCATGAAAATGGCACCGGCGCATGGTAGAAATCACAATAACATAACATGTTTGTCTCACTCTTCACCCCCTTCATACTTCTTGACTCTTGATAACCTTCCATTCTACTGCAGACTAAGAGCTGGATATCCCTGGACAAGATCCAATATGCCACTTTCTAGACAACCATCGGCACTGTTAGACCACTACATTGGTGGCTGGTGCAGTTTACAAAACTATTAAAAATAACATAACATTTGCACCTCCATCCCACACCATTACACCATAGAGCCTTGGTGATTCACACATGTTCACAAGCCATGTCAGGATTCCATCTTTGCCAGCTGTTCAAATGACAGTCAGACAACTTTTTTCTCCTAAATGTGACAGCCCGCCACTGTAGAGGCTTTTGAGGGTATTTAAATATCTCACAAAAGTCACAAAATGATCTCTCTATTAACATACATCCTTAGTGTATTATTGGCAAAAGAGTTACTGACCTACTCTTTACGCGAATGCCAGGACTTCAGACAGCTCCTTGGTCTCATTGATCCCTGCTGGGAAATTATGTGATGCTGCTGCTTCACCCTGACTGACGAAGAATAAAATCAGACTCAGACTTATCAGGACAAGAAGATCAATCATAAACATAAATTATAAAGTAGCAATGTTATAAACAGGTAGCCAGAATGCCTTCGAACAGATATCTGTAAAGCTTCTCTGAATTTCTCCTTCATTTTCCTCACAATTTTCTGGAATCATAGTGCTCCAGAACACTCTACAATGGATTATAGAAGTATATTTTCAGGACAAAACTTGCAGGCCGATTCATGGAATAATTAGCGTGGGGCAAGTGGCCAAAAACGTGCGATTCGCAGTGGAATAGCGAAAATCGCAGTGCAAGTGCGAAAATCGCACGAAAAGCAGCGCACAACGATTCATGGAAGGCCGTGCGTGAGAAAACCATCGGATGTGCGCTAAAAAAGTGCGCGGCACACGTTGGCGCACAGGCCATCTAACGGCGTGTGCCAGGTCACAGCGAAAATCGCACAGGCCACAGCGAAAATCGCACATAGCGCGGCGCACACAACAAAAGTAGGCGGAACACGGGGCGTAACACTCGGAATGGGGAACAACTTGCCAAAATGTGGGCGTCACGGGGGAAGTACAGGGTGCAAGTGCGCGGAACGCCCACATGCTCGCCTACAACACGTGTTCATGGAATCGAATAGGGCAAAAAAGCGCACGGTCAAACCAGCGCACAGGCACAAACACGACCGCCACAAGAAAGCAGGCGGTAGCGTCTCTGCGCCTGTAATAAATGTGCGCCAAAAGGTGCGCCAACAAATAGCACCTATATACAGCCATGATGAATGTCCTATACTGTGGCCCTCCAGGACAAATGACGTGCAAAGGGGTACCCACAAACACGGACACCCGCTGACTGAAAAATAACGTGTGCGCGTATTCCGGGGTGCGTGGGAACTTTCACACGCGATTTGGCTGGGTACGTGGATCTCAGGGGTGCGCGGGAAGTCTCACATGCGATTTGGCAGGGTACGTGGATTTCAGGGGTGCGCGGGAATTTCCACACGCGATTTGGCCGGGTACGTGCGCGGGAATTTCCACACGCGACTTGGCTGGGTACGTGGATCTCAGGGGTGCGCGGGAAGTCTCACACGCGATTTGGCAGGGTACGTGGATTTCAGGGGTGCGCGGGAATTTCCACACGCGACTTGGCTGAGTACGTGGATCTCAGGGGTGCGCGGGAAGTCCCACAAGCGATATGGCCGGGTACGTGCGCGGGAATTTCCACACGCGATTTGGCTGGGTACGTGTATTTCAGGGGTACGCGGGAAATTCTACACGCGATTTGGCTGTGTGCTCCCAGGTATTCCCTGTACACCCTCCACGGCCCCTGCAGGCATCCGACACCACAGGGGACTACCCTGCACACCTGCTCATGTCACCCAGCACCCCCACCCCCCAGCAGTGTGGGGCACCCTCCACCAGGCCCCCACTCATGTCCCCTATCACCCCCACCCCCCAGCATCCAGGGGCACCCTACACCAGGCCCCCACTCATGGCCCCCTGCACCCCCCCAGCAGTGCAGGGCACCCTCCACCAGGCCCCCGCTCATGTCCAACTCATGTCTCCCACCACCCCACCCCTCAGCAGTGCAGGGGCACCCTCCATCAGGCCCCCACTCATGTCTCCCACCCACCCCCCCAGCCACCATGGGCAGCCCCCACCAGGCCCCCACTCATGTCTCCCACCCACCCCCCCCAGCCACCATGGGCAGCCCCCACCAGGCTCCCACCCATGTTCCCTATCACCCCCACCCCCCAGCCACCATGGGCAGCCCCCACCAGGCCCCCACTCATGTCTCCCACCCACCCCCACCCCCCAGCCACCATGGGCAGCCCCCACCAGGCCCCCACTCATGTCTCCCACCACCCCCACCCCTCAGCAGTGCAGGGGCACCCTCCACCAGGCCCCCACTCATGTCCCCTTGCACCCCCGACCCCCAGCATCCAGGGGCACCCTCCACCAGGCCCCCACTCATGTCTCCTGCCACCCCCACCCCCCAGCAGTGCAGGGCACCCTCCACCAGGCCCCCACTCATGTCCCCCTGCACCCAGGTCCTCACAATCCCCAATCATGTGCGTTATGGTCAGCCTCCACAGCCAAAAGGCCCTACCAAGTAACCCATTCACCCACATGGAAATGGAAATTACATGTTACACCCCCAATGTTCATAAAGCAAATGAACCCATGTCCGTCACACACAATGGTTGCAATTGAATGGGAAAACACCCAACATGACATGCATGAAACCAATGAGATGATACCACACAGTGAAGTATGAAAACAAAATTGTTGACTCCGACGCAACTGCCTCTGCCAGCACGACGGCATCCAGGCTGATGGAATCCACCGACGCCGTCGTGCACGTGCCCTGCCTGATGATGCCGGCACATCCTCCATCTGCTGGGGTACAGTTGCTGTGGTGTCCACCCCTGCTGGACCTCCGACTCCCGACGGTGGCAGGGATGGGATCCCCACCAATTTGGGTGCATTGGTCATGGCAGGTCCACAGGGGGCCCTGGTGGCATCTGGGCCGGAAGACGGCAAGGAGAACGACCGGCTTATAGCCTCCACAGAGGAGGAGAGGGCCGCCAGATTGGCCGACACATGCAGGAAACCCCCGAACATGGAAGATCCCAATTGGGCCACGTCGGCACGGTGCTCTTCGTGATGACGTGCGTGCTCCTCCCGGGAAGCACGCACGTCATCATGAATTGCACCCGCGCGCATCGCGACCCCAATCAGGACCTTCTCCATACGGCCACGGGTCCCCTCGTCCACAGGTGGAGGGGAGTCAGGTGACATGGACATCCCCTCTACCTGCGGACGGGCCTGGGACGGGGCATCCCTGCTGGTGCATGGTGGTGCACTCACAGGGTCAGGGACAGCGACATGCACAGGCCCCTCCACGGTGACCTGTGCTGCCTCCTGCCCCTGCCGCTGGACTGCACCACTTGGACCAGCAGGGATGCCCCCACCAGGCCCCATGTGTGCCTCAGTGGCGGCCTCCTCCTCCTCTGTGGAAACCACCAACCTAGATGGCTCCTCACCGTCTTCCGCCGTAGCAGGCCCCTGTGGGGGCTCACCCACCCCTTCCGCTGCAGCCGTGGGGGCATCCCGGCCGCCTTGCTCCACAGCGCCGTCTCCGCCCTCTTCTTCACTAGCCGTTGCGTAGAGGGAGACATAGAACACACGCATCAGGGTCCTGTACAATGGTCCCCTAGACAGGAAGCAATAGCAGATGAGTACCACTGTCAAAGTACACTTCCATCATGTCCCTCCACAACACATGGGTCAGTCCAGGCAAAACACACACAGTAACAGGCATGGTGCATGCCATGGACATTTCCATTCATGTCCAATGGACTCTTGAAACATACAATGATATGGAACTCACATGCATCATGGGTCATGCCTATCACATGCACACACTTCACCTCAGTCACATCCATCTGGCCTCATACACCCCAAACACAGTGGATACAAGGATAACTAGGCTGCATCAGTGAATCTGTGCATTGTCACACACATGTGGCATGCATCCATGGCATTCACAAGTCACAGACACGCAGGTCAGGCACACAGACATGGCTACCATATATTTACCTGGCATCAGCACCCATCCCTCACCCCCACCCATGTCCAGGAACAGAGACTGGCATGCTCTCATGTGTAAAATCTGCATAGGGCTCCCCATGTCGCATTTAAACACATGCAACAACCATGTGGTTCACACATCACTGGTCGCACATGCATTACCATGATGTCCCTGCACACATACATGCATACATGGCCTATGTCACACATACAGGCAAGTATCAGACAACCAGCACACCGCAACATGCCCTGTCTCACCCAGCAATGCTTGGCCACTTACCGCTCGACTCCAGACGGGTCTCCCTCTCAAGGATCTGGGCGTGGAGCGCACGGCGTACGCGTTCCAGGACCCTCATCTGGATGGAACTCATGCGGCCCCGGCCCCCCTCCACGAGGCGCCGGGCCTTCACGAGGGTCCTGGACCTCAAGTCCTCCCAGCGCTTCTTGATCTTCTGGACGTCGCGGGTTGCCACCCCCTCTGCGTTGATGGCAACCACACAGTCGGCCCAGATCCTCTCCCGTCCTTCCTTGCTGGCGCGGGACGATCCAAAGAGAGCATCATACTGCCCCAGGACATGCTCCACCAGGACACCAACTTCGGTGGCAGTGAAGCTGGTGCCCCTCTGCCCCTCTGGCCTGGGGTTGCCACTGGTGCCAGATGTTGAAGTGCCCGACATGGCAACCCCAGAGGCAGGAGTGGGTGGGCAACTGGGTCCTGGGGCTGGGCTGTGTTATCCCAGTCGGGAGTCTTCTGTTCCAGCAGGGCTGGACACAGCAACTGGACCCCTGCAGATGGCTGATGTGCAGGCACCAAATGGCAGAGCACGGTGGCAGCAGGCAGGCAGGCAGGCAGGCAGGCAGCAGCAGATGGCACGTGGGAGGCTGCTCGGGGCACTGGGGGGCAGTAATTCGGCCTTCTGGGCAGGAGCGTGGTCTTCCGTGTGTTTTCGCGTGGCCAGCTTGATACAGAGTGATTTGGCACGTGAAAATCCTGCACGTCAGCATGAAATTCGAGGAAAGGCCCTTAGCGCATAAGCGCGTCAGCACGCATACGCGATTCTATTGGACCAAAGGCCCTCAGCACGTAAGCGCGTCAGCACGCATACGCAATTCTATTGGACCAAAGGCCCTCAGCGCATAAGCGCGTCTGTGACGTGACCCGCACGGGTGTTTCCCTCATAGCACGTGATGCTGGAGCACACGTGGAAAGGCTGCACGTCAGAGTGTCATCGCGTGTAATTGGACAAAAGTGTGTGTACACGCGATTGGCCTATGTACGTGTATTTCAGGGGTGCGCGGGCACTCACACGCGAGTACATAAGCGCACGTGTATTCCGGGGTGCGCGGAAATTTCCACACACTATTGGCCTGGGTACTGGAGTTCAGGGGTGCGCGGGAAGTTTCACACGCTCGCCTACAACACGCGCAAAGAAACACGTACACCAGTAGGAAGCAGGCATACGTCGACCCGCGACGCATAAATTTGCACGCAAAAAACTAACAAGCTCAGACGCCAGGATGAATATACCGTTCCTCGCAGCAGTGGCCGTGGGCTACCAAAGAAGGAGGAGGAGGATAGTCAGGGCCAGAATTTTCACACCCAGAACCAGCCTTTTCGGGATGCCTGATGACCAGGTGTATGGGAGGTACAGGTTTCCACCACACATAATACTGGACCTGGTGAGTGAGTGGGAGGATGACCTCACATCACCCACCCTGTGCTCCCAAGCACTCAGCCCCCTGGAGAAGGTCCTCAATGTACTGCACTTCTTAGCCACTGGATCATTTTAGCGGACAAGTGCCATAGTGGGTGGGGTGTCACAGGCCACGCAGTCACGCTGCCTACACCAGGTCTTGAACATCATCACTGCACGCCCATCAGTCCGCAGGCACATATACCTGCCCAGAACACCTGCAGAAAGGCATGCTGCCGCCCTGGATTTTTACGGTGTGGCACGATTCCTCAAAGTGCTAGGTGCCATCGACTGCACCCATGTGGCTCTACGTCCCCCCAGGGCATCTGAGCACATCTATAGGAACCGCAAGCACTGGCATTCCATCAACGTGCAGGTAGTATGTAATGCCAAGGGAATCATCACCTCAGTATATGCCAACTATCCCGGGTCCACCCACGACAGCTTCATTTACCGAATGTCCACCCTAAACCGGGACCTAGAAGCTGGGCGGCATGGCGATACATGGCTGCTTGGTGAGTATGAATGCCACTGCACATGCATGCATGTCAGATACTGAGCAAGGTCACAACCCCACCAATGATACCCATCACCACCTCCACAGGGGACAGTGCCTACCCTCTCAGCCCCCACATGATGACGCCAATTCGGAACCCCACCACGCCACCCGAGGTAAGATATAACACAGCCCACATTGCAACCCGGGGCATAGTGGAGCGCACATTCGGAGTGCTTAAGTCACGCTTTCGCTCCCTTGACCGTTCTGGCGGGCAGCTGTTATACGCTCCCCCAGTAGTGTGCAGGATCATAGTGGCAGCATGTGTCCTGCACAACGTTGCAACACGCCGGGGCCTGGCTGTGGACATGGTGGTGCCCCCACATCCCCAACTACATGCACGCCCGCTGCGCATGGGAGGGGAAAGGGCACGGGGGGAGGCAGCCCGTACACAGCTAGTGGCTAATTACTTCACATAGAAATCACACCCCTGTGGAGTGCACACTACCCTGGCACATACCATCTTACAATCAATGATGACTCAACCTGACACTGATCCTGAATGTCTGGAGAATCAACCGTCAAAACCATATCAGCCTGAGATTGTTCACCTGGAAGTGTTACAATGTGTGCATCCCTACCTACACAGACAGCACCAATGCAGTTTCGTGAAAAAACACATTCATGCAGCTAAAATGAATACCCACTTGCAAAATGCAACATGAGGACAGTGCCATGTCACCCAACCCATCCCCAACACCGCCACACGACACACCGTGCCATGTCATGCTATGTGCAGGTAAACAAAGTAATCCCCACAACATGACAAAAGTGTCACAAAGTACAGTGTCCCTAATTGAAACTCGCTACACCTGAAATGCTCACAGTAATGCAGGACCAACAACACACTTGAGCAGGTATTTAGCAATAACACTTATCAGCTACTGACCCTCAAAACTACCATTAACATGACATTACGAATGTAAGGAATCAGTAGTCTCACCACCTGGAAATGCCTGCACTCCCACCACTTCCAACTGTACAGTGTTGCCGCCATGTAGGGTTGTCAGTGCACTGCTGCCAACATGGACCCCATCTCCAAAGTAGAGGGCCTTGTGTAGACATGAGGAAAGGGCCTGCAAATTAGGAGGTAGACATGGATGATGAGTTACACATCAATGCAACATGCAGTGTACAACACAACAGCAATATGCACTAGGAATGTATACACAGTATTGACTAGACTACCCACACATGTAGTGGGAGTCCAATGTCACCATGTACGTCAATGTCACTTGGGCACACCCTTTGCAAGCTCATGGAAACGGGAAGCAGGAGGGGTGTGTGTGACAAAAACCCAAGCATCTGAACCAAATACATTACAAGCCTGCATGTGCCCAGCCACAATGCAGCGTATGCCCACTCGAGCCACACAAGGCAACACACTGTCCCAAAAAAATAAAAAATAAAAATAAAAAAAAATAAATAAAAAAATCAAAAATGGCCATTAATGGGCCCGGGGAGGTTGGGGAGGCCACCCAGGAGGTCCGAGGACAGGGTGCACACCAAAACCCACCTGTGTGGATCTTGCGGAAAAAAAACACCTCCATGGGCTCATGGCCCACACGGCTACCCTATTGTGGGAGTATCACTGCTGTCGCTATTATCACCCTGTGCAGCTGCATCCGGAGGTGGTGGCACTATGGGAGGCAGCCCACGCAAGGCCCTAGTCTGTTCCTCCATGGCTGCAAGCATGCAGGTGTGGTAGGTCTCGTTCTGGAGGTTGAGTGTGCGGAGGTCCCCATGCAACAACTCACGGGATGCCCGGACCTCCGCCCTAGTTGCCTGCATCTCAGCTGAGAGCGTATGGGTGAGACGCTCCAGCTGCTGTTCTGTCCTTCGGTTTGTTGAAGCCTCAAGCTCAACAAGAGTCATCCTGAGGTGAAGGAGTTCCAGCCTCAAGGCTTCCCTGTGGCCCTGGGACTCTATGGAGATGGCTTCCTGCAGAGTCGCCAGTGCCGCCCGCCTGTCCCTGTTGGACGCCAACATGTCCTCCCTGTGTGACTGGCAGATGGAGTCGGTTGCCTGCTGTAGTTGCTCCATCAGCCTTTCGGGGGGGACAATGGAAGTGGCCACCCTATCCATGGCCTGAGCCATCATCTCTGATGATGCTGCCTGTTGGGTTGCCATACCGTAAATGGATTGCTCCCATGCGGTATTGCCAGGTGGCGTACGGCCACCACGTCGGCGGGCACCACACCTGTCTGGGGCAAGGCGAACTGCGCCTTGCTGTGCCGGCACTGCCTGAGGCTGCAGGACTGCATTCCCCCTCTGATCTGCTGGCCCAGGAACAGGATCAGATGTCGTGGAGTGTGACCCTGCATCCGTAACCACCAAAGGCATAGCTGCCAACACTGACATCCCCATTGAGTGTTCTGACCCTGGTGCAGGTGGGTGGGACAGAACTGAATCCCTCCCAGGAACACTCACCTGCGACGGCACGTAGGTCTCATCATCCGAATCAACACCTGAGTACAGCTCGGGGGAGGTGCAGCCAGAGACACCCCTTGAGAGCACGACCTGCAGCAGTTGTGGGTTCTCACCCACCACCACACCACGTCCCTCACTGGTGGTCGGTCGGCCCTCAGGCCCCTCCTGGGTCTGCACCATCTCCACAACCCCAGCAGTATCAGGTGCGTCTTCCCCTGCAAAGACATAAAAGCAAACAAATGAACACAGGCATTAGCACCATGGCACACAATGAGAGCTGAGAAGCAACAGAACCAGTACTTGATTGTGACACATGTCCCACATGACTAAAACCCTCCCATGCATGCACCCTCACTGCGTATGAAGGGTAGGCAAATGGCACACACTGATGACACCAAGATGGAAGATGAACAAATTTTCTACATGCTTCCTGGCAGTGGCATCACACATTGGCCTGTGATTGCCAGGTGAAATACACATGCCATCACACAGATGGCATGTACCATTGCTATTGAGTGAAGATGGAGAGGAGGGCAGCACTTATTCATTCAGTCCAGTTCCCTCATGTAATAGCTTTTCTAATTCAAACAGGTCTGATTTTTCACCTGGAGCTGCCAGTCCAAAATGGTCCGATTGCACAGGGACATGTCTAAACAAATGATATCCAGGTAACAAAGTCACTCCACTGTACCATAGCCATGTCAGACATGTCACTAGAGGACTGAGAAATGCCTAGTAAAAGTGGTGGAATGCAAAATGCAAACAATCTTCCTGAATGAACAGAGAAAAATAAGCAACAATGTTGTGGCAAGGTGACACTTCAAGGGCAACTGGCGTGACGTAGGTCCCAGCGACTGACTCATGTGGAGTGAGTTCCATGTCTTCTACTGGAGACCCACCTCCAGTCACTAGAGTTGCGGCATGACTTGAGGCCAGCTTATTCTTTGCCCTGCGCTTTAGGTCATTCCAGCGCTTATAGCAATCATTGGCTGTGCGCCTCACGATTCCAAGGGCACTTACGATGTCCGCAACTGTCTGCCAGTGTGCCTGGCGTTGTGCAGGTGTGGTCTTGGATCCTGCACCAATGACCATTTCGTTATCATGTGCGGACACATACTCGACAAGTGCATTCAGTTCGGCATCCGTGAAGCTGTGCTTCCTCGACGGGCCGGACTGTGTAGCCGTGTCTGGGGCATCAGCCTGCGCCGGACGAGCACTCTTCCTCTTCCGCTTGGAAGTTGGTGGTGATCCTGAGTGTCCTACGGCGCTCTGGACACTAGGGGCAGGAGCCCTGGTGGACTCTGTATCAGGAGTGTGGGATTGCACACTCAGCATGGGAGTTGGTGCAGGCATTGGCTCAAGTGTAATGGTGTCAGGCGGAATGTCAGCAGGATGGACTAGGACCGACACTGTCCTGGCTGGGTGTGTGAGAGCTGGGGTGGATGGAGCCGCAGCTGCCCCTGCAGCCTCTCCACCCTGCCTACTTGGGGCAGCAGATGACCTTGCTGCCCCTGATCCACGTGGCCTGATGACATCAACGTGCACCAGCGCATGTGTCATAGGCCTGCTGACCTGGAAGTCAGCCATGGAGTCAGCCAGGTCTGGTGCCACAATGGGCTGGTCCAACAAGGGCTGAGCATGGATGGTTTCAGCCACATCAGCCTCAACCAGGGGGGGTGGGTGGGGGATTATGGGTGCCCTTGACTGGTCCTCCACACATGGGGGGACAGGGTCACCCTGCAAGTAACGACCACATCCCCTACCGGATCCACCACGGCCACCACTTGTGGCTCGTCCACCTTTGCCACCCTTACAGATTCCTCGCCTCCCAACCATGGCACTGATGTTAATGTGCGTATGGGAGTGGCTGTAAACTATTCAATTGGGGGTCAAAGGGGTTTGGTACCAGATGGTAATTGTACCCTAGTGCTCTAGCAAGGCTGAATGTGACCCCTGGGGAAAGATGACGGGTCACGCAACGCACAGGAAGCCCAAAAAAGGGAGATGACGTGCACGCAACCCCTCCTAGACCACGTGTGCGTAAAAAAAACCTGCACTACGCTGTGGCACCCAGTAACACAAGAATGAACGTATGCGTGTCACACGCAGCCTAGATTGACCTCTGAAGGGGTAGGCTACACACGGGGCAAGCACAGATGTTAGATACGTGCGTGACTCACCATCTGCCAGGAAAAAGAGCGTGAAAAAGAAGCGGGTGTGCGCGTTGGCAACACCCCCGCCAAAAGAAAAATTGTACTCTGTCTGAGGAGACAGGACAACAGTAGAAGGGAACGCTGTTTGAGGGAACAGGCCCAGGAAAACCAGAAAAAGAGAAGAAAGAGAAAAAGCTGTCAGAGGTAACAGGGAGTACGAACTTGAAACGCCGTGAAGTAAATCGCGTGTGAAACGACAAGAAGTACGGATTTCACCCACTCGCTCTCCACGAAAAGCACGTACAAGGAAATGGTGTTCTACACGTACCTTTTATGCAGGCCCACACGTCCAGCGTCACTTCCGCATGTACGCGCTAGGCCCATTTCCACCAATTACACGCTTTGTCACTTACGCGTGTACACGCTAGGACCATTTCCACCAATTACACGCTTTGTCACTTCCGCGTGTACGCGCTAGGGCCATTTCCACCAATTACACGCTTTGACACTCGGCCGTGTCTTTCATTTTTTTTACACGCAACATTTCAAACGTGTGCCATATTCAACGTGCACGTGACTTCATAGACGCGCATACGCTGGTGGCCTTTGGGCCAATGAATGTACAGACGTGTGCTGACGCGCTTACGCGCTAAGGGCCTTTCCTCGAATTACACGCAGATGTGCTGGATTTTCACGTGTAAAATCACTCCGTATCAAGCTGGCCACGCGTTCACACACGGAAGACCACGCTCCTGCCCAGAAGGTTGAATTACTGCCCCCCAGAGCCCTGAGCACGCTCCCACCTGCCATCTGCTGCTGCCTGACTGCCTGCTGCCCACATGCCCTGCCATTTGCTGCCTGCACATCAGCCAGGGGTGCTGTTGCTGTGACCACCCCTGCTGGAACCGAAGACTCCCGACTGCTTTTCCATCGCCCCACAGCCCAGCCCCAGGACCCAGTTGCCCACCCACTCCTGCCTCTGGGGTTGCCATGTCGGGCACTGCAACATCTGGCACCAGTGGCAACCCCCGGCCAAGGAGGCAGAGGGGCACCAGCTTCACTGCCACCGAAGTTGGTGTCCTGGTGGAGCATGTCCTGGCGCAGTATGATGCCCTCTTCGGAAGGTTGCGCGCCGACAAGGAAGGACGGACTCGGATCTGGATGGACATCGTGACTGCCATCAACGCGGCGGAGGCGGCAGTCCGCGACTACGAACGTGTCAGGAAGCGCTGGGAGGACTTCAGGTCCAGGACCCTCAACAAGGCCCGGCGCCTCCTGAAGGCAGCGGATGCTAAGGGGCGCCGGGGCCACTTGTCGGAAGATCAGATGAGGGTCCTGGAACGCATATCCCCAGCGCTCCACGTCCAGGTCCTTGAGAGGCAGACCCGTCTGGAGTCGAGCGGTAAGTGTACATGCATACTGATTGTAAGCTGTGCGTGTGGTGTGCCAGGAGTGTGCAGGTTGAACATGTATTTTTATGTGGGCAAGTAGGGGGGGGTGTACAGGGCCATGAGGGTGACACATGCGAGGGGTCTCATGTGTGACACATGGATGGTGCTTGTGTGTGTGGGCTTGCATGGCACAGGATGTGGAGGAATGATTGTCAGGTGTGACATGGATGTCGATCGGAACACTGCGACAGTTGGCGGAGGTGTACACATGCATGCAAGTTTGGTGGTGTGTGTGCATCTGTAGTGTACTCCCTATGTTGCATGTGATGTGTGGATGACCTTTGGCTGCTCATGCTGTTGTATGTGAATGGATGGTGCTGGCTGTTGCAATATGGCTGTGGTATGGCTCATGTGTGCAAGTTGAAATGACATGTGTGTTGGGGATTGTGATGCCATGTCTGAGGTTTACCAATGCCACTCATGTATGACTGTCATGTGTGTATGAGTCCATTGGACAGTGCCCTGATGCCTGTGTTTTCTTTCTCCCTGTCTGCAGCGTCAACTGATGAAGAGGGCGGAGAAGGTGCTGTGGAGCACAGCGGCAGGGGTCGCACCACCAGCCGGAGACGCAAGGCCTGGATCTTCTCCCAGGTTCTGATCTCGTCGGGTAATGAGGAGTCCGGTGCCGTGTCCCAGGCTGCAGCTGCCGAGGGGAGGTCCAAGAGGCGGAGGTTGGAGTTGGACTCCTCGGCAGCAGAAGGGGCAGCTGGGACCCCACAGGGCCCAACGGAGGAAGATGGCACGGAGTCGTCCAGGTTGGTGGGGGGTTTCGAGGAGGAGGAGGCCGTGCAAGCGACGGAGGCGGGGTCTGGAGGTGGGGATTCCACTGGTGCTAGTGGTGCAGTGCAGGATCTGGGACAAGAGGCAGCACAGGCCGCCGCGGAGGTGCCTGTGTGCAATCCTGTCCCTGCTCCTGTCACTGCATCATCTTGCACCAGCGGGGATGCCTATCTCCAGACCCAATCTCAGGGAGGGGATTGTCTTACAACACCTGGCCTTCCTCTCCCTGCGGATGTGGCTATCCTGCACCAGGTTGAGCCTGTCCAGGGTGGGGTGGCGTTGCGTCAACGGGCCATGCGAGCTGACCTGCAGTCTTTTCATGATGAGTCTGCACGTCTTCTCGCATGGCTCGTTGACTGCGTTGACCCACTGGGACAGCTCACCAGGGCTGGATTCCTCCCTTTCCTGGACCTTGTTCCGACCCCCTCCTCTACGGAACCCCCTATGCCCCAGTGGTCCTCCATGCCATCTTCCCACCCATGTGTCACCTGGGTGCCCTGTGGAGCTGCCTCCGACCGTGCGGCCAGTCTGGTGGACAACAGATCCCTGCCACAGTCGGGAGTCGGACGTCCAGCAGGGGTGGCCACATCAACGACTGCACCCCAGCTGGAGGAGGATGTGCAGGCACCATCGGACAGGGCACATGGACAGCAGCAGCAGCAGCAGCAGGAGGCTGTAGGTGGGAGCCACGATAGCTCGGGGCCTTCAACATCAGAGGGGCAGGCATCGGCCGGAGGGCAGGAGGACCCTGGACGGGAAGTGTCTTCCGTGTGGCAGCGGTTGGGCCACACCATAGATGCGGAGCGGCGGCAGGCGGAAGAGGCGCGGCTCACGATGGTCAGGGCGGAGAACTCCATGCGGATGGCCCTGAGGCGGGCCGAGTGCCTCGAGGCAATCCGCAGGGAGTTGGAGGTGAACATATCGGCGTCCCTGCGGACCCTCGGGGCCAAGGAACAGGACCGCCTCCGGGACATAGACGAGGAGTTCGATGATGCCCTGGCCCGGAACACCACTAAGTGAGCCGCTGGACTGGCCCGCCGCCATTGTATATAGTTATTTAGTGATAGGTTTCCTTTATAGTTTATTTTTATTCGGAGTCGACGGACACTGCTTCACCTTTTGTATATTGTCCCATTTTAGTTGGTTTTTTGGTAGGTTTCATTTCTTCTGTTGGGATGATGGACCCTGAATACTTTGTACATAGTTGGACTTTGGGTTTTGGAAATTGTTTTTACTATGAATATTTTTTCCCATGGAGCAATGGTTTTCTATTTCTTTTTTCCCTTCATTTCCTTTTTATGGAGTTGAACTTTGGAAGAAATTTTTTTGGATTATCATTTATTGATTTTAATTTGAAAAGGGACAGCCAGCTTAATTTTGTTTTTTTTTTACTTGTGTATTTTGTTAAATTTTGTTTGCCATTACTGTTGTTATTAATACATTATTTGGATTTTTTAATTCTTCGATGTGTGGTTTCATCTCATTGTTTTCATGAATGTCATGATATGGGTTTTCAGGTTCTCTTGCAACCATTGTGTGTGTGTGTGACACATGTGTTGATTTACATTGTTTCCATTGGAGTAGTATCATGGGCGCATGTAATACTTGGTTGTGTCTTTGGGCTGTGGTGGCTGGCCATGAGGCCCATGCTTGAGGATTGTCAGGGCCTGTGGGCAGGGGGACATGAGTGGGGGCCTGGTGGAGGCTGCCCCTGCACTGCTGGGGGGTGGGGGTGGGTGGGAGACATGAGTGGGGGCCTGGTGGAGGCTGCCCATGGTGGCTGGGGGGTGGGGGTGGTGGGAGACATGAGTGGGGGCCTGGTGGAGGGTGCCCCTGGATGCTGGGGGGTGGGGGTGTAGGGGGACATGAGTGGGGGCCTGGTGGAGGGTGCCCCTGCACTGCTGAGGGGTGGGGGTGGTGGGAGACATGAGTTGGACATGAGTGGGGGCCTGGTGGAGGGTGCCCCTGGATGCTGGGGGGTGGGGGTGATAGGGGACATGGGTGGGAGCCTGGTGGGGGCTGCCCATGGTGGCTGGTGGGTGGGGGTGGGTGGGAGACATGAGTGGGGGCCTGGTGGAGGCTGCCCATGGTGGCTGGGGGGTGGGGGTGGGTGGGAGACATGAGTGGGGGCCTGGTGGGGGCTGCCCATGGTGGCTGGGGGGGGGGTGGGAGACACGAGTGGGGGCCTGGTGGGGGCTGCCCATGGTGGCTGGGGGGTGGGGGTGGTGGGAGACATGGATGGGGGCCTGGTGGAGGGTGCCCCACACTGCTGGGGGGTGGGGGTGGTGGGAGACATGAGTGGGGGCCTGGTGGAGGCTGCCCCTGCACTGCTGGGGGGTGGGGGTGATAGGGGACATGGGTGGGAGCCTGGTGGGGGCTGCCCATGGTGGCTGGGGGGGTGGGGGTGATAGGGGACATGAGTGGGGGCCTGGTGGGGGCTGCCCATGGTGGCTGGTGGGTGGGGGTGGTGGGAGACTAGAGTGGGGGCCTGGTGGAGGCTGCCTGTGGTGGCTGGGGGGTGGGGGTGGGTGGGAGACATGAGTGGGGGCCTGGTGGAGGCTGCCCCTGCACTGCTGGGGGGTGGGGGTGAGTGAGAGACATGAGTGGGGGCCTGGTGGAGGCTGCCCATGGTGGCCGGGGAGTGGGGGTGGTGGGAGACATGAGTGGGGGCCTGGTGGAGGCTGCCCATGGTGGCTGGGGGGTGGGGGTGGTGGGAGACATGAGTGGGGGCCTGGTGGAGGCTGCCCCTGCACTGCTGGGGGGTGGGGGTGATAGGGGACATGAGTGGGGGCCTGGTGGGGGCTGCCCATGGTGGCTGGGGGTGGGGGTGATATGGGACATGAGTGGGGGCCTGGTGGAGGCTGCCCATGGTGGCTGGGGGGGTGGGGGTGGTGGGAGACATGAGTGGGGGCCTGGAGGAGGCTGCCCCTGCACTGCTGGTGGGTGGGGGTGATACGGGACATGGGTGGGAGCCTGGTGGGGGCTGCCCATGGTGGCTGGGGGGTGGGGGTGATAGGGGACATGAGTGGGGGCCTGGTGGAGGCTGCTCCTGGTGGCTGGGGGGTGGGTGTGGTGGGAGACATGGGTGGGGGCCTGGTGGAGGGTGCCCCACACTGCTGGGGGGGTTGGGGTGGTGGGAGACATGAGTGGGGGCCTGGTGGAGGCTGCCCCTGCACTGCTGGGTGGTCGGGGTGATAGGGGACATGAGTGGGGGCCTGGTGGGGGCTGCCCATGGTGGCTGGGAGGTGGGGGTAATAGGGGACATGAGTGGGGGCCTGGTGGGGGCTGCCCATGGTGGCTGGGGGGTGGGGGTGGGTGGGAGACATGAGTGGGGGCCTGGTGGGGGATGCCCATGGTGGCTGGGGGGTGGGGTGGGTGGGAGACATGAGTGGGGGCCTGGTGGAGGCTGCCCCTGCACTGCTGGGGGGTGGGGGTGATAGGGGACATGAGTGGGGGCCTGGTGGAGGCTGCCCATGGTGGCTGGGGGGTGAGGGTAGTGGGAGACATGAGTGGGGGCCTGGTGGAGGCTGCCCCTGCACTGCTGGGGGCTGGGGGTGATAGGGGACATGGGTGGGAGCCTGGTGGGGGCTGCCCATGGTGGCTGGGGGGTGGGGGTGGGTGGGAGACATGAGTGGGGGCCTGGTGGAGGCTGCCCCTGGTGGCTGGGGGGTGGGGGTGGTGGGAGACATGAGTGGGGGCCTGGTGGAGGCTGCCCCTGCACTGCTGGGGGGTGGGGGTGATAGGGGACATGAGTGGGGGCCTGGTGGGGGCTGCCCATGGTGGCTGGGGGGTGGGGGTGGTGGGAGACATGGGTGGGGGCCTGGTGGAGGGTGCCCCACACTGCTGGTGGGGGGTGGGGGGTGGGAGACATGAGCAGGTGTGCAGGGTAGTCCCCTGTTTTGTGGGCTGCCTGCAGGGGCCGTGGAGGGTGTACAGGGAACACCTGTGAGGACCCACCCAGCCTAATCGCGTGTGATTATTCCCGCGCACCCCTGTAATACACGTACCCAGCCAAATTGCGTGTGATAATTCCCGCGCACCCCTGTAATACACGTACCCAGCCAAATCGCGTGTGATTATTCCCGCGCACCCCTGTAATACACGTACCCTGGCTAATCGCGTGTAAAACTTCACGCGTACCCCTGTCATACACGTACCCAGCCAAATCGTGTGTGAAAATTCCCGCGTACTCCTGTAATACACGTACCCTGGCTAATCGCGTGTTTAACTTCACGCGTACCCCTGTCATACACGTAGCCTGGCTAATCGCATGTAAAACTTCCCGCGTACCCCTGATATGTACGTTACCCGCTTTGCGTTCCTTGTTTGACAGCCCTGTAAACTGGTCCAGGATTAGCGCAGCCCTTTGCGATGATTTAGCGATTTTGATGGCTTTTCCTTGCGCGAGGGCGTTCTTGGGGGCGTTACTGGCGCTGCTGCAGGATCGCTGCGATACTCTGCGCCACGGCTGCTTTGGGAGACTAAAATCCATGAATACGCTGTGCGCGGAAAACGGTTTTGGCGCACGCGCCTGGCGCAGGCAATCGCACGCTGACACTCTGCGCCAGCCGCTTGCGACACTTTTCTGCGAAATTTTATGAATTACCCTGTTAATCTTGACAGCGTCCTCTGTGTGGACACAGATTGTATCATCTGTGTGTTCGAGATTCAGATCCTCGAGAGCAGAAACAGGCTGAGGCTACTCTCCTGACCCATTTATATCAACACCTAATGACATGGGAATCCTAAACTTGCTTGAGATGTCTGCAAAAAGTTCACTGATGCATCAGAGATCCTGGAAGGTGAAGTAGTTGCAAATCCCATCCCACTATCATTGCATATGTGTACAGAGGTGGGTGCAGAGGAGGTGGCTGGCATCCCTTCTCCAGTATCAACAGGAGGATCAAATATGGATATCGCCATAGTCGTTCCAGGTTTTCTTATCGAGTTGGCACTCACTGGAAGTTGGAGGCTGTGCTATCTTCAAAAGTGGACCGCCTTACGCTGGGGGCGTCAGTCACTCTTCACTCATACAAGGAGAGACAGACACGAGCTGGGGTGCAACACTTCTTTATTCTCTAAGTGCCTGCCTTGAACTAACTTCTTTCCTGTCCCGCTGCTCCTCCCCTTCCTCCCACCCCTTGGGCCTCCCCATGTGACAGGGGTACAGTGACGACTTAACACCCTCCCGTTACTAAACATTTAGTCCTGCCTTTAGTTCATTTCTTCAATGAGGCGGTGGGGTTTCTTTCTGGTTCTCTGGGGTCGACTGTCCACCCTTTCCGATTGACTTATCAATGTCTCTGGTGCCATGTCGTTTCCAGAGTCTTCTCTGTCTCCTTCACATGTAGCATCCCATTGAGAGAGTGTGTCAATCATGTTTGGGTTGGCTGTGGATGTGATTTCGGTTATCCATCGGAAGTGGGATGAGTTTCTTGTCATAGACCTACGGTCTCCTTCTGCAGTGATGAGTGATCCCTTTTTCTTGACAATGATGAGGGGTTTTTCGCTGAATGGAGCCATGTTCTTGCGATGTTGAGGTTGCCGGACTGCTACCAGGTCTCCTGGTGCCAGGTCATTTTCTTTGGCCCTTCGGGTGGCTTCGGCAGCCCTTTTCATGTTCTCTTTCATGAGCTTTTCTGTCCTTCTCATTTCAGCTTCATTCTCATATTGATCTTCATCAGCCGCTACATGTGGTAGCCGTGTTCTAATTGTTCGCCCAAACATCACCTCTGAGGGCATTTTCCCCATGGTGCTATGTGGTGTGTTCCTGTGGTCCCGCATGAGTTGGTATAGTAGTTTCTCAACAGGTTCTCCTGTGATGCGTGCAATTTGTGTTGTGCGTTTAACGTTGCTCATAAATCTTTCTACTGTTCCATTTGCCTGTGGCCACAATGGTGTTATTTTTCGGTGGCGAAAACCCATGTATTCAGCAAATCTTTGGAAATCTTGTCCAGTGAAAGGAGGTCCATTGTCGGACTTTACTACCTTGGGCACTCCGTATGTTGTGAAGATGCGATCTAGTGCTGGAATGGTATGATGCGCTGACGTGGACGGGAATATCTGTAGATCGGGGTATCTTGAATATTCGTCAACTGCCACCAGTATGTACTTTCCCCCTTCCATGGGCCCAAAATGATCGACGGCTATTTCCTCCCATGTTCCTTCAGGCAGTGTGGTCATGCTCAATGGTTCAGGTGATGTTTGTGGCTTTATGATTGCACACGTGGGGCAGTTTTGGTAGTTCTTCAACCGAGATGTCTAGTTGGGGGAACCATAATCTTTGTCTTAACATCCTTTTCATGGACACAATGCCCTGGTGTCCTTCGTGGGCTAGCTCCAGGACTTTCCGTCGCAGGCTTCATGGAAATACAAGTTTGGTGCCCTTTAACAGCAGCCCTTCTTCCGACTTTGCAAATTCTTCTTTCACTGCCAGAAAGCATGTGATGTCTTGTTTTGTGTCATCGTCCACTGTTTCTTTGATTTGTTTTGCTTGTTTCCATCGCCCCGTTTCTAGGCATCTCAATATGATCTGTATTTCTTGGTCTGCGTTGGATTCACAAGTTATCTGGTCCATGTCAAGACCCTGTGGTGTGCTGCTCTGGGTGACATATCTTATGTACTGATCTACTATGGATAGTTCTGGTCCACATTTTTCTCTTGGGTGGCGGGAGAGGAAGTCGGCAGGGTTTTGTTCTTTCCCTGGCCTGTGTGTGATGGTGAACTGGTAGTCTTGTAAGCGAAGTGCCCACCTGGCTATTCTTGGTGGCATCTTTGCTTGTGGGTTGCCATAGATGAAGATGAGTGCTTGGTGATCCGTGACTACTATGAACGGTTTCCTATACAAAAACACTTGAAAGTGTTTGCAGGCCCAGACTACTACTAACCCTTCCTTCTCTGCCTGAGTGTAGGCTTGCTCAGTCCTGGAGAGACTTCGACTGGCGTATGATACAATGTGCTTTTCGTGTCCCTCTCTGTCATCGAGCTGCGTGAGGATGGCACCCAGGCCTACCAGACTGGCGTCAACGATGAGTTCTGTGGTTTTTTTTGGATCAAAATACGCCATATTTCGGGCTTTGGAGATGTGGTCCTTGATGATTTGAAAAGCCTCTTGGAACTTGAGAGACCAGACAAATTCGGTGTTAAGCTTGGTGAGAGCTCTGAAGGGTTCACTGATGGACGCAAAGTCCCATATATATCTTGTGCAGTAGCTTGCAAGTCCCAAGAAGGATCTGAGGTCTGATGTGGTGGTGGGTTGCTTAGCTTCTCGGAGTGCGCTACCCTTCTCTGGGTCTGGTGTCATGCCCTTCTCTGAGAATATGTGTCCAAAGAATCGAAGTGTCTTTTTGCAAAACTCACACTTCTCCTTGTTTAGGGTGAGTTGGGCTTCTTCTAAGGCCATGCATACTCTCATTAGCGTATCATCATGTTGCTCTTGAGTCTGGCCGAAGACCAGGATGTCGTTGCTATAGTTCAAGCAGTTGGGCACATGTTTGATGATGTTATGGATTTCTGCTTGAAAGAGTTCTGCCGCTGAGGATACCCCAAAGCTTAACCGTTTGTAACGGAACAGCCCGAGGTGAGTGGAGAATGTTGTTATAAGCGGGAGCACTTGCAGAGTTCTAACAGGTGTTAGCCTTTGTTTAGGTCCAGTTTGGAGAATACTGTTGCTCCATTTAGGTGATGTACCATATCGGTTATTCAGGGAGCTTTATGGCGTTCCCTCAGGATGGTTTCGTTTGGTCTTCTCATGTCTACACATATTCGGATGTCGGGCGAGTCTCTTTTTGGCACTGGTACGATGGGGGAGACCCATGGTGTGGGACCTTCTGCTGGCTCAATGATGTTTGCCTCGAGTAATTTAGTCAATTCATTTTCAACTTGCTTTTGAATGTTGATGGGGATTCCCTGGTAGTGCTGGGCTACTGGCGGGATACTGGTGTCGATGTGGAGCTCGAATTCTTTGTCCTTCAATTTGCCGGGGCCTTTGAATAGTGATGGGAAAACTTGTTCAATGCTTGCCGTCGGGTCAAGGTACTTGTGTACAATTTAGCGATACAGTATGTGGATGAGTCCCATCTCTATGGCCGCCTGGTAGCTTAATATGCATCCGCTGTCGGTGGCAGCTTCCAGCACATGCATGGGGATACTTTTTTCGTGTTCCTTGTACCGGCATGATGCCATGAAGAATCCTTTGCATGTCAGGGGGGTCTTCGAGCTATATGGATAGATGAGGGCTTGTGCTGGTTGTAGCTGAGGGGCGTTTGGTATGCTTTCATAGACTTCCTCACTGATTACATTAATGGTTGCCCGTATCTATTAGAAACTCAGCAGCTGTTTGGTTGACTTGTATCCTGAGTATCAGGCTGTGTTCTTTTGCCGTGTTATTTCCGAGAGCGTATAGATATCCCATTTTTCTCTGTGCTTCTTGGTGTTTCTCCGGTCCGCGTGCTCTTTCTTCTGATGATGCGCTCGACACGCTGTCAGATTGTGACTGTTCTATGAGGCATCTGACGTATCTCCTGGGTCTCCTTCTGGGTTTGGATGACGTGGTTTTGCTCCCTTTCCAGTCTCTTTTGTCTTGCCTTCTTTCAGATTGCTCGTCATAGTGTCTGTGGCGACCTTGATCATGGGTTTAGTGCGCCGTTCGGTGGTGTGTCGATGGGTTTGGCTCCTGTTGTGATGTAGACTTTCCACTTCGTCCTTCCCCTCTCATCTTGCTGCGGAAAATCAAGCATACAGCCTTATAATGGTTTTCTCTGCCGCATGCGGAGCATGTTTGGCCCATTGCAGGGCATATTCCCTCATGAGGATATTCGTGCCCACACCTGTAACAAAAAGGGTCGCTGTTGTTTCTTGCCGTCCCTTCTAACTTGTTGAGGCTTTCGTGTTTTCAGTGTGTGATCTTTATGTCATCTAGGCCTTCCACTTGCGCGAGCCAGTGTCATGATGCCCGCTCCCGGGGAGCCGGTTCAAGCCCTGCGTCCCCGAAAGCGGACATCCCGTCCCCAAGGAAGGACCCAGCAACCCCATATAGGGGCCCTTTGGACAGTGTCCTGGCGCCTATGGCGCCAGGCTCATAAAAGACATCAGTCCTGGCGCCATAGGCGCCAGGCTCATTATGGAAGTGCTTGGGTGCACTTACCTGATGCAGACCATGCTGCAGGATCCCGGCCTCCTTGAGGCCTGAAAGGAACTACTTTACCTGTGGGACTAATTTACCATCCGGGCGTGGGCGGGGAAGGATACATACCTGATTGGAGGAAGGATACATACCTGGAACTTCTTCCAAGGCTATTTAAACCCCACCCGAACAGCAACACATGCTTCGCGTTGTTCTGCATCTAGCAGCTGGAGGCTCACCATGTCTACTCCTGCATCCTAACTTCTGCCACGCCTGCCAGCATCCTGGATCACCTGCAAAGGAAGAGAAGGAGAGAACAGAAGAAGGAAAAGTCCTTACCTGCTAAACCCGCATCCCGGAGACATCTCGCCGACAATCCTGAAAAGGAAGACTTTTATTTAAAAGCTCACCGCGTCGATCGCTGCAGCGCCGCATTCCACTCACCTTTACAGGGCGCCTCCATGTTCAGCAGCGATCATCCGGATTCGCAGTCACGCACCAGCGCCTAGGGAGAAAAAGACCAGAACAAAAGGTGAGAGAGAGAAGGGAATAAGGAAAGCTAAATCTCCATGTTAAGACTTACCTGTTGATTCATTCCCTCTTCATTTTGGGTCCGCGCCGCATCCTGGCATTTCCAGACCCCGGCCCCGAAGGGGAAAAAGAAACATCAGCGTTAATGAGCGAATGAAAAGACATTACCAAAAAAACGCTCATTAAAGACTTACCTGATTTCTACAAGGATTTCACCTCTCATCTCTGGTCGGTGCCTGTTCCCCGGCATTCCGTACCCCGGCCCCTATGGGGAAAAAGACACTAGCATTAGTACATTAATGCATGGACACAAGGGGAACCTCTTATCAAAAAACTTACCTGGAAGCCAAGCAAATTTGGTTCTCACCAATCCGAAAATCCAGTGAAGTAACTGGATACCAACGCGCCCCTGCATCAGAAGCAGGATGGAGAGCTCGTCCTTCCAGACCCTAAGGTGAGACGCTACGAGGAATCACAGAAGGGTTTCGAGGAGGGTGAGAGGGGAAAGTGGGACGCTGATTGCATTACCCTGCAGACAGTTAATCCCCTATTTTCGCCTACAGAAGGATACTTCTGCGAGCCAGACAAGCCAGATTTGGGGGCCCGGTCCAGTACGTCTTCTGAACCCTGCGCATCACCTTAGAAGAGGTCACAGCAGCGTGAACCAGGCCAGCGTCTCCGTGGGAGTCAGGTGAGCGTTACAGCCAGCCAGGCATAAGATTTCCTCCAGGCTGCTTGGTTGTTGCAGTAGTCATTTGCGGAAGTCGGCGCTTTCGCACCCCACTATAATTTGCGACCTGAGAGCCTCCTCGTTAGAGTAGTTATTAAAGTCACAGTGTTTCATTTTCAACCTTAGTCTCATGACAAATGCATCCATGGTTTCCCCTCTGTTCTGTTTAGTGGTGTGAAACACATGTCATTCATAGTCCACATTTGTGTGGGGCGTGAAGTATTCTGTGAGTGCTGTCTTCAATTTGGCGCAGGTTTCTATGGTGCTCTCTGGTATTTCATCTAGAATGTCCCACACATTTGATCCCACTGCATGGTTTAGTAGGTTGAGTTTCTGTTCATCCTCCAGTGGCCCAGCCGCTTTAAGGCACACTTCAAAGTCTCTCAGCCACCTTTTCCATCGTGATCCGAGGGTGCTGGTGTCAGTGAAGTCGAAATTTGCTGGAAATTGAGCTAAAAGGCTGTCTGTCATTTCCTGTGTTCTGGTCTTGCTGGTGTCACTGGGACTGTCAGTGGCTCTTCTTCTGAGCCGCTCAAGGGCTGTTGCTATTTGTTCTCCTCTCAGCTTTGGTTGTGCTGAAGTAGGCTTTCCCTGCTCCCTTGTGAGGTGAGGCTTTGAGGTAGGGTGTGACTTCCACTCTGCGTGGCTGACTTGTTGTGGGAGGTTTCTTTCCTCTCCAGGTGGGCGCTGAGGCCCTGGTGCCAGGTGGTGGCGCTTCACCACGCGCTGAATGGGTCTGTGAGGCTTCCTGTGGCGTGGGAGTATTAATACCCTTGTTTCGTGCGCAGCGAGGTTTGGGCGCCAGGAGGGGCACTGCGACGCTTGTTGGCGGGCCTGTGAGGCCTTGTGTTGGTGACACAGTCTTTTTTTTCCATGTGCGGTGGGGCTTGGGCACCAGGAGAGGGCGCTACGCCGCGTGTTTACTTGCGGTGGGGCGCATTGAGGGCTTACCCTTATTCCTGCTCACGTTGGAGCGGGAGAGCTCAGAGTCGTCTCTTCTGTCGTTGCAGTTGACGGGAGGCCAGTGCTCCTCGACCGCCCGGAGCGTGTGAGCGGGGAGCCGCTTGCTCTACCCACCGATGTTCTGATGCACGCAGGCCAGGCCTTGCTGCGTCATTGCCGTTGGCGGGAGAATTCCCTTCTCCACCACCCGGATGATGTTACGCGGGGAGCTGCTGCTAGACCCGTGGAGGATGTGCGCGCGTTTGCCCTGGCGGGTCTTGCGCAGGGGGGGCCCTCGTCCCGATGGTGGGGAGCCTTCTCGCTCCAACCTACTTTCTCCGGGTGCCCTCGAGAGGGGGTGGTCTCACGTCTCCAGTGGTGCCGGACAGCACTCCACGAGCACGATGGACTTGAGATGGCAGGCTTGGTGGGAACTTGTGTCCGCCTCATCACCACTGTGCTATCTTCAAAAGTGGACCGTCTTACGCTGGGGGCGTCAGTCGCTCTTCACTCATACAAGGAGAGACAGACACGAGCTGGGGTGCAACACTTCTTTATTCTCTAAGTGCCTGCCTCGAACTAACTTCTTTCCTGTCCCGCTGCTCCTCCCCTTCCTCCCACCCCTTGGGCCTCCCCATCTGACAGGGGTGCAGTGACGACACCACAGAGGCATGGACCCACGTTGGATGCCCCTGACACTTAATGTCTGTCTGGATGGTGAGAAAGATTTTCAACTGCTCACATCAATGATATTTCAACACTGACTTCCTCTGGTGCACTTGCAGTGTACCCAATTCCCAGATGAAGTGAATGATAGGGTCCAGTAGCCAGCTCTGGAAGTGTTTCCGTGACCTGCAAATGAAGACATTGGATTGCCTTCACAAGGGACTTACAATAGTTCAAAACATTATTATCTTCTAATTGCAAATTCAAACACCTTTCTGTCAAAGAAGGTGTTTTACCCATGTGTATAGGATGTTCAGTCTCAGGATGTGACAGCTCATGTCACTGGTTGGAACATTTTGCATGTGTAACAATACTAGGATATCGGAGGCCAGTCAAGGTTTTTTTATATCACCATTACTGTGTTAAACTGCTCCACTAGATTGGGAATGATTAGCACAATGAAAATGCTGAGAAATATTTAGAGCCCAGCAGCTATCTCTTACCTCTTGCCCAGTGATTCGAAAGCCTCTGTCACTGTCAATACCAAACCTACGTATACATTCTGTAAGTAGATCCTTATCCACAGTGATACAATCAGCTTTTCAACATGGTTAGGCCTCTACCCACCATGTAAACAATTTGACAACAACAAGACAGAATTGACAATTGAGACATTTGGTGAGTTGCATGAAGTCTATGTACACGTCAAGTAAGGAGCCCTCCGTTTACAGATATGCAGACGGAAAAGCCTTTACAGTTTTTGCCACATTATGTGCCAAGCAAACAAGGCAGTTGGTGCAGCAACTTCGGGCTACTTGGGGAGGTAGGAAGTGAACAAGTCTCTATTTACAACAGTTATCATTGTTCCTTTTCCAGAGTGAGCCACAGAATGTGCCAGCTGGGCAAGATAAGGAATTCCTGGTGCTACTGGATCGTCTTCCAGAGAGCACCGCCATGAATTGGGACATAACATACAATTGCGTTTGGACAACAGCTCCTTCTCAGATTCGATGTCAGGTCCTGCAGCATAGCCAGACTGGAAAGACTTGTAATCAGTGATTGTTTCACTGAAACACAGACACAAACATTGGTAGATGCCAGGGTTCTTCTGGGGATGCATTCTGGGCTGATGTGTCAGTTAGGCTGTTGCTGTCCACTGTTAGGGTGCAGGATGCATCAAATCCATGTCATTTTACAATAGCTAAAGTTAAAGGGAGGGACAGAGTGTCCATAAATGTGGAAACATAAATTCCACTAAGTATAGGGTTGCCGATTGTCCAATAGCCACGCTGCTTCCAAAGTACACCATGATCATGTACCACACCATAAACAAACATAGAATCAGTATAGATTGTACTCATTCTACCCTTGGCCAAGAAAGACACAAGCACATCTGAGTGCTACCAATTCATCAAGCTGGTCAGAACGAACATTGCAAATTTGAGAAGCCGCCAGTACCTCATGCAGTGTACACACTGTATAACCCACCAACGCTCTGACCAGATTATTACTTAAACAAGATCCCTCTACAAACAAAATGATCTCAGAGTTATGCAGAGGCACATCTTTTAAGTCAATTCTAAAAGTCATGAGGTTCTCAACTACTACAAGATCATCATGGGCTGCCTATCTAAGAGAGTTTGAAGCAAAGAGGTAGGGTTTAAACCAAAACATCAATCAGTAGTTACATTACTGAAATAAGTACTTTGTTGTATCTTGTCAAACAGGAATTTGAAAGATGCTGGTTCTTGCCTTTCAGAAGTAGCGCTAACACAGCATGTGGCAATGAGACAGTGACTTGATGTCCCTTAATGAAGGCCTCAGCTTTCTCAACTAATAAAGCAATTGCTGCCACAGCTCGCAAACACATAAGTTAACCCTGCAAACACAGGATTTAGTATGGCACCATAATATGCAAAAAGACAGTGCTTCTCACCATGCTTTTGAGTTAACAAACCCTGAGCAAAACCTTCCCATTCATCACAAAACTAAGTGAAAGACTTGGGCTAACCCAAAGCTCGACCTTTTAACACATTGTGCGTGATTTTGACAAAAGCCTCTTCTGCTTCAGGCAACTAAGGTAGGGGTTCAAGAACCAAATCAAGGGTAAGGTTCTAGAAGGGCTTCATAAGTGAAGCATAGCGAAATACCCACTTTTGGCAATTAGTAGAAGTTCAAAGAAATCCTATAATTTGCTTTCAGGTTCGAAGTCTGCACTCATCTATACACATGTGATCTTTGGAATGGTGTCTCTCCCCTGCAGAGATATCATGACCATGGTAATGAACTCTAGCATAACATAATAGAAGCGCACAAGCCTCTTATGAGGGAATCTTCAATAAAAAGTTGTCTGCATATTGAACCAAAATTTACACCTTGGAACACCAGAAAGTCAGATCTCTTTTTAAAATGTGACAAAAGAGTGCCAGGCCCCTGGGGCTGCCTTGTGAAAGAATATTGATGATTTGTATAATTAAATGAAAATAAAAACTCATGGTCAGGGTGTAGCGATATAGAAATGAAAGCAGAACACACATCTTCCAAAGTGCGTAGAGGTGGCAGGAGTGCAGAACAGCATGGAAGTAGGATTAGCAATGACAGTAAAAGTTGGTAGTACCTCTGCATTGACAGCACAGAGGTTTTCTACAAATGTATATATATTGTTTCCCTGGCTTTTTGATAGGCAATATTGGAGTATTACAAAATCTACCTCTATGTACAATAATTCCTAAGCAATAATGCAATGGTAAGCTTTATACATTGTTCTGCCTATTTTGAAACAGCATACTTTGTTAAGCAGAGAAGAAGAGGTTGGACTGTATTCAGATTAATGCGAGCTGGGTCAAATGTCAAGATGTGTCCTCTTTATTTGCACGTATGGACCACATTTTGGGTTTAAACCTGGTCCATCAGTCCTTGTTTCAACAAAGAAGTATCCTTTTAAATTTGAAGACTATGGCAACACAGCCAAAATTCCAATTCTTGGTGTAGTGGTACATCTAAATAAATACCACCTGGGAAACAATCGACAGTGCAGCCCATTTTACATAGCAAATCCAATCACAATACATTCATAGGTGTGGAAGGGACCAACAGAAAAGTGTGATCCTCAGAAATAGGTCACAAAGGACATGTGGAAACTTAAAGTGTATTGCGATGCTCCGGTATAAACAAGGCAAGAAATTTCTTTCTGCTAACAGCACAATTAACACAAGGAGCAGAAGGATCAAGCAATGTCAATGGTGCAACAAACTTACAGGCACCATGGCTGTCCTTTTGTGTGTTAAGTGTAAAACATGACAGAGATGGTGGGAAAGACAGCGTGAAGGAAGGAGGGAGCTGCGTTGGTCTCCCTGACTGTTGAATCGGTCGATACAGGCGCTTGGACTTCCAAGGCCCAAAATCTTTACAGTAGTGTCATTTTTAAATGCAAGCATTCATGGTCTGTCTCCCCTGTAATCATCCTTCCCATATATCAGCACAGGTTCCTCTTCTGCATCTTCCTCATCCTCGTCCTCTGAAACTAGAACATGCTCTGTCCCCACCCCTTCCCTGTGCAGGGTGGAGCCACTGGTTTTGTAACACCTCTCATTTAGTCTCAATGTATCTTTCTTTGTGTCATTCTGTCTTTTCATGAAAGTGCTGTGCAGCTTGCAATACATGCTTCAGTTAAATTCTTGACTTCCCAAGCAATGAATACTCCTTTAATTCCACCAGCAATCTTGGGCTTCAGCCCCATTATGAATCCTAAAACCATTGCTTTCAGTGCCTCGTCACCACATTTGGGATCTCTGAAAACTGATCAAAACACTTCTTCAATCTTTTAAGAAACACATCGGGATTCTATCCCCACACTCTCACTCCCCTGTTACCTTCTCACTCCTTTGTTTCTCTGCTTCCCTAGAATGTTCTTCCCTCCCCCTATGATTGTAAAGCACTATGTTGCTTCCTGAAGGTAGGTCCATGTTCAATAAATACAATACTATTAATAATAACAGTAATAGTAATACTAACAATACGAAGACATCATTGGATTATTATTTTAACAAAATATCAAAAGTAATGTTTGTTGTCAAGCAGATCCAACCTGTGGTATTTGATTCCAGGACAGTATATTTCAACCGATCGAGGTCAACTTGATATTGTAAAAAAAAACTCCAACCTGCATGTCAGTGCACAGAATCTCTCAGCCAACCAAGCTTCATGGGTTATTTCTGCTCCAAGAGTACAAAAGCATATATAAAATGCAGCCCGAAAATGCACTGTACTGTCTTTCAGTGCCCTAAGCATTATGTTTATTTTTAGCAGTGTTTTGAATTGTAGTTCTTTGAAGACATCCGACAAAATCACCTAAAGAAATGTTTATGAAAGTCAATTCCAAAAGTTATTGTAGGAGGTGAGATTCCAAAACCATTTCTGCTGGTGTCAGACCACCAGAGGTAGATGCTTTAACCACTACACAGCCAATGATGTGAAGGTGAAGCAATCAAGTAGTGCAGATGAGCATCAACTTAACCCACATATGTCACAATGCAGTCAGCTACAATGTGAGAATCACCTTGAGCTGCACTACAATACCGAGTTCTTGATGCCACTCTTTTGTTTCCATTTCCAGGTGCACTGTTACAAAAGCAACAACATTTAAATGTAGCATAGATGAAGATGAGCACAAATCTTTTCCTACCCTACTCCCGACTGCCTATTTACCCAACACTGGTATTCTCTTGACTCACTACTCTGACTGAT
The DNA here is from genome assembly GCF_040938575.1 of Ambystoma mexicanum. NCBI lineage: Eukaryota > Metazoa > Chordata > Amphibia > Caudata > Ambystomatidae > Ambystoma > Ambystoma mexicanum. The sequence goes on along the minus strand of NC_090935.1, from coordinate 1,270,162,594 downwards.
ATTACAGCAAAACAATGCATTTGCAACTGACGTGACTTTTATCAGTCTGCATTTAGAAATGTCCCATTTAATGGGCTGCACATTAGTGGACAATTGTGGGCCCAGTATGGTGGCTAAGGTAAGGCCCCTTCGCAGGGGCTCCTCTTGACATCAGCCTCAGGTTGCAGCAAATAAGACGATCAGACACAGACTGGTGATAAATCAAGCTTCGTGTATTAGATAGCAAAACAGCATACAGAGACATTATCAGCGGAGAAACAGAGAATACCGAAGTACATGTGTTCCGGCAGTCAGCAAACACTCTCTAGGCCCCCCCAGAGTGCCGGTTAATATAGCATATCATAGGCAAATAATAATATGTCTCAATACTTTCACAATGGGGGTATTTTCTTGCATGATATTGCAGACATTTAGCAAGAACTATTGACATCTCACTTGTGACCTTGTGACGCAGCCCTGCTGGGACATTGTGTTGTATTATGAACAAGTGACATTCGTAGAAACCCTGCTGTTAACTCCCATATATGGGGCTAATGCTATACTTGTAGAGAATAAGCAGAAGAGAAGGTCTGATGTGTCCTCTGCCTTAGGAGGGGTTTGGGCCTGTCCGCGGTGCTGCGTGTAGAGGAAGCAGAGGGAGGCAGAGGGAGGTAATGGGCAGGGTCTGAGGCCTAACTGTATGGGAGAGCCTAATGTAGCATACCATAGCATAGCATTGCATTGCATAACATGGCATAGCATTGCAAAACATAGCATCATTTATTTATTTATTTATTTATTTATTTATTTGTTTGTTTATTGTTCGCTTGTTAGGCGCTTATACAGCAAGTAAATACTGTTTCAAGGAGCTCACGGGGCAGGGGGAGTGAAAAAGGGAGTGAAACACATTGAAATACACTAAATTCTACAAACTGTGAGGGGAAGAAGAAAAAAAGAATGAGCCGACTATTCCTTGTGAGTATTCAGAATGTGCAAGTGCAGCAAGGAAGAGGGCATAGGGGTTAGGTGCTGGAGTGTCCTTGCTTGTGGTTGAGCCACAGATGAAGTGCATGGTATGGTGAGTGCTACACGACCTGGAACCACGTTGGATGCAAGTGTGAGACCCCAGGGTGGAGGGTGTGCCAAGGCAAGTGCTGAGGGTAGACAGAAGCTGGGGCAATTGGGTGTGGGAGGTCAGGGCCCCGAGGATGCATAAGAGCCCAGGAAGCCAATCACAGCAACTGTGAGATTACTAGAGGAGAGAAAAAGGGAAGGAGGAGATAAAAAGGAAAGACTTGAGGAGCTTCTGGAATTTAAGAAAGTCGTGCTTTCCCTCTGTTTAGCAAAATGCTTTACACACAAAGTGTTGATGCCAGAGGAACATAGAGGTCTGGCGGGAGAGTATTTATTGAGATAAAGTTGAAGATAGTGTGATCCCTGGGCCCAGACAGCCTTGTGGATGATGCAAGGGTTTTGAATTTAATCCTTGCAGCAACTGGGAGCCAGTGAAGACTTTTTAGGACAGGAGAGAGGCAGTCCCTGGGCTTAAGGCCAAGGATAAGTCTTGCTGCCATATTCTGGATTAGCTGGAGGGGTTGCAGAGTGGAAGAAGGTACATTCAAGAGGACGTTATTTCATTATCCAAGCCTAGAGAGAACCAGGACTCGGGTAACATTGAGCCTCTGGGAGAAAGTGAGAACATTGAGAATTCCTTTGAGAAGGAAGAGCTGAAAGTGGGACTTCTTGGCAATGTCCTGAGATTGAGGGAAGAAGGAGAGAGAGGAGTCAAAGGTTTCTGGCTTCAGAAGAAGGAGCAGAGGAAGAGCCCATGGAGGAAGGCCAGAGTGTAGGGAAGAAGGAGGGAGCTGGGGTCTCGATGGGAATGATCTCCGTTTTACCGGCCTTGATGCAGAGATCATTGGAGGTGCACCAGGACGGGATGGCAGATAGGCAGTCAGGGATGCTGGAAGGTGCAAGAGGGTCGGTAGGAAGTTTGAAAAAGAGTTGTGTGTCATCTGCATAATACTGGAAGTTGGGGGAAAAGGAAGAGATGAGGCATGCCAGCTGAGCAAGGTAGATGTTAAAGAGTAAAGGGGAGAGGATAGAACCCTGGTGTACACCACAGGTGGAGAAGATGGAGAAGGTGGAGAAGGTGCCCATCATGGCATAATATAGCATAGCATAGCATTGCTTAACATAGCATAACATAGCATAGTAGTGCATAACATAGTACAGCATAACATAAAATAGCATAGCAATCCTGCCACATCAACCCACTGTTTGGTCGTCCCTGAGACAAGGCATAGACCACAGGGAGCATGATTGGTGTTACAGGAATTACTACTGAAAGGATGTTCCTCCTAGAGACAGAGATCATGGGCCTAAAAGGTCCTAATTCAAAAATTCAGTCCATTCGGTGTTGGACATCTATCATTTCCTGTTCATGTGAGGCATTATTTGAGGAGTCCTATATAATATGAGATGTCTCTATTTCAAGTGGCAGCAGTCTGGCCTAGTGAAAGACACCTGTCTAGCAAAGCATGACAGAAAGCAACGAAGAACAATAATTGTTTTAAAAATATTATTTCTTTACTGTGGAATCAGAAAAGTAAAACACTAATACCATGAGGAAGGAAGAGAGAAGTTTGCACTCCTGCTTGAGAATTACTCAAAATATGGTTACCTCCCAACCAGCCTCACCATGATCAGACAGTTAAGTCACACCCTATCCTCCCTCAAGAGGCAAAGCCATTTTCCCTCCAATTCCTGTGTCCTGACAGCATAAAGTGTTATCTTTATATAGTCCTATACAAACAAGTTCCCTAGAAAGCTTCTCATGCACTTAGGGGTGTGTCCCCTCAACTGTATATAGTGGATGAAATCTGCCCCCTGTTCATGTGATGCCAAGTTGACAATTAGCCGTTCTTTACTGAAGTCAGTGAATGCCATGTAGAATGGATGAGCCCAGTGAACCAAAAGTGTTTGAAAGCAGTGAAAGAGATCAGATTGTGTGGAACAAATGCGGTTGGTATCTTGGGTGGTAAATTGGTGTAGCTGGGGTAGACAAGAAAAGACATTCATAAGGCGGTCATTACACCATTCAGCAACATTCGAAAGGGTGGGCATGAAGGTAATCCCCCATTGGCATACATAGGAGTATTGGAGTATATATAGCAATCGTAGACATTCATTAGGTCCACGTAGACTCTATAGAAGTTGAGAAAGGTGTTGGTATCTCGGTGTAGGATGGTGGTTGTAGGGTGAGGCAGAACAAATACTATGGTAATGAACAGCAACCTGGTGCAAAGACTTCACATTTACTAAGGCAATAGCAGCACTATTCCTAGCTTTAGCAGTCCAACCCTATCCAGATTGGGGCTTTATGCTTAAATGTTCCAACGAGTGTCAGTTGTTACAGGACCCGTTAGACAGGAGAGGCGATGATGCAAAAGTTCAGGATCCCCGCCAGGATGAGCTCGAAGAAATTTACTGCAGCTCTGGCCCCCTCAGCTGGCCTAAAAAAAAAACCTTTGGCTGAAGGACTTATGCACCTACACTCCAGGTGTGCAGCATTATTGTGACTGCTTGGAGAAAAACGTTTGAGAGTGATGGGCCACCTACAGTACCCAAGGGTATCAAAAACCTTTCAGAGTGATTGTTCACCTGCTGAGATGGGGGCCGCACTCTGCAGATTGTACCTTGGGACAGGTAGCGGGACTTCGTCATTGAGGAGTGCTGGATGAAGAGTCACTGGGGTTGTAACTGCTGGGACCCCATTGGGCAGCAGAAGAAGGGTCTCTTTCTCCTGCACCCCTGCTGATTGCAGCTTTGCTGTGTCCTTGGTGATGGTGGACGATGGGTCGTCTGTGTCCTGGACCTCACCCTGTTTTGCATCGTCAAGTGGAAGTGCTGTTTTCACACACTGGCTGGCGTGGACTGCGGTGTGTGGGTGTAGGACATGGAGGGCATGGGGGGACAAATCCCCCCCACAATTTGTAAGTGGGAGGGACACAATGGCATTTATCCCCCCCAGTTTCCCCCATGTGTGTGTGTCTCTGGAGTGCAGCATGGCCGTCTCTGGAGTGCAGCATGTGCAGAGGGGCACCACAGGGCTCATGCTCACCTCTAGCCCTCCCCCCCCCACCTTGGGCAGAACTGCTTCCTTCACCCCAATTACACCAGGCTATGACAGGAGTCCGGCTAATGAAAAGCAGGGGTGGCTGGGGGATGGGAGGAACTCCACCACAAAATGAATGCTCACGCAGTTTAATTACATGTTAATCTTCTCCCTAAAACTGCTAGTTTGCCAGTTTAGATGACAGCACAGTCCATTACTTTAGCCACTTTGTGCACACAAATTGCCCGTGGGGGGTACGATTGCGGCATTCGTGGGGCACGAGCGCAGTGTTTAAAATATAAAGCTATTTCTGCTGAGAAAGGAGGGGGGAGTTCCTGCAAGCGGGGATGAGGGCTTGTCAGAAAAGAACACACTTTTTTAACGTTTTGCCAATCTGAAATAGAAATTAAAAAGGAGTACCATAAATTCCAAAATAGCTGCATAAAGACCGCATATGACGTGTGAATGCCAACCCTCCTTATCCCATTAGGGAGATGGGGGATCCCGTCCATTTGTTTGTTTTGCCTTATGGTACATGCAGTCGTTTATTAATAATGGGAAAATCAAAACTACAAGTCAGAGAAAGAAAAGCAAAGAAAAAATAAACACGACCGGGCGGGTTTCTCCTGAATGACAGTGGTGATGTTTTTATGCATGTGTGTGACCTCTTGAGCAAGTACCTTATTCGAGAATGGGAAAAGCGGCACTACAAGTCCCAGAATTCATGGGGAAAAAGAGGAGGGGATCTGCACCTTCTGCACGATATGGGACATGTTTGTATGCATGTGTCAGAAATATGGAGCCAGTTACATATTTGAGAAAGGGAAAAGCAGCACTGCAAGTCCCAGAATGCAAAGAAAGCAAGCATCGACAGAGCCAATAGCGTTGGCATTTGTTTAGATATTGTATAACCATTTGCCAGGCATTATTAACATATACCCATGTACTTGTAGCTTTGTCCGGCTGTTGCCATCTTAGTGCCATTATGTCAGTGCTATGTTGAACATGTGCAAATCCTGGTCTTCTGTCAAACAACCTGGCCTGCCAAATGCCTATCTCATGCCTGCACAAGAACCAAAACGGTTGACTTTGCACACACTTGTGCTCCAGCAGCTGCAGTGCTCTGATGTTTGTCATGCTGGCTATGTGGCAGGACGACACTCAAACAATGAAGGGCAACCCAAACACCCCTTTTCCTTACACCGCTGCTTCCCTTCAGCCCACACCGTCAGACTCCCTTGTTATCTAGCAGGCAGTACAGTTGCACGAGTCGGGCAGAGGCATGGCCGTTCTCACTCCCTATAATCATCACACACATGCAGCTTGTTCTTTCCTTGACTGAAGCAAGTTTAGGGAAAGCCCATTGGGGTAGCAGGTATCAAAGCGCTAAGAGGCGTGGACTGTCCATTCTGCGTCCCTGGTTACTGAATCTTTGCACTTGTGCAAGTGCCATTTTGCGTGGCATTGGCATTTGGGCAAACATTGCCCTAGTGCAAAAAAAACTTTCAGTGCATGTTACACCAGTGCAAATTTACCATACTGCTAATACGATCCCTAGTCACACTAGTAAGCACTAGGACACACATTACCCAGGTGTAAAAAGTAAGGCATTGAAATGATAGGTTGTTTGCACTAGGGCATTTTAGCACTTGCGCACATATCTTGGGAACACTGCACTTGGGCTGCTGCAAGGTTTCTGTAATTCGGCCCCAGGTTTACTAGGATTCTGCATGAGCTGAACATATGGCAGCCCTCCATCCAGTGTGTACCCGTGGGGAATGCAATGGTGAGCTAATGGGCGTGTTTCGTGTTTAGATATCTGTTTTTGATGCAGTGCCTCTTTCTTGCCTTGTTTCCTCATGGGGGTTTCTGACACGGTTGTAGAGGGGGGAGAGAACCAATCACAACCACTCAATGCACAATCGGGCACTTCCATCTTTGTAATTTTGGAGGGGCAATCTGTGTGTTGTATGCCTGCTTCCTGCCGTATTACAGATTATATCTTCACCCAAGGAAAGCTAGCCGGTCCACAATTGGAAAGCATGCAGTTAATGCTTGTGTGAGTGGTCTGCACGTTGTGGCAGCGTATGTTCCTGTTTAAGCCATCGATTCGTTTTTGTATCATACATTGGCCTCCTGATTTTGATCTCCTGAATGTGTACCTTAATGTCTGTGTGACAGGCGGTATTCTTACTTATCGAGTTCTTTGACAAAAAAAAGCGAAGGCCCAAGGTGTCCTCTGTCCGCCACAGATTTTATGGGTCTCCTACAGCCCTGGGTGTGGGTTGTCAGCAGGATCTGGAAACAAACTTTCCAGCGAGGATGCAGGGATTATTTTTGCTGATGCACTTTCAGGACCACTCAGTCCCCCGGCAGGAGGCGGTGGCACAGCGTTTCAGGTGGTCGAGGCACAGCCTCTTGGATTTGCTGGAAAGGAGAACTGACAACAAGCATTAGTTTTGTGCACTATGACACAACAAGATCATCATTCAGTTGTAAGTCACAAAGTTCAGGGGAAGGTGGCACAGTAACTGGCCTTTTCATGGGTCTCTTGGAGGGAAGGAGGCCTCTGTCAGAGTTTATGGAACTGGAAGGCCAGGATAGAAATAGATGCTAGGGGATCCTCAGCTGATAGGAGAAACAGCAGCACATAAACAGGAGCCTGAGGGCCATGGAGGGTGCCGTCTGAAAGTCGAGTGCGGACCTTGCACTTCACTATGGCCAACTCGGTAGGTAGCAGAATCGCAATAAGCAAAGCTTCATCATAAGGTGCATTACGGATGGGAGTACTTTGTGCACTGAGGTAACCTCTCTGTTTCCAAAGGGTCCCGTAGTCATGTGATATACCCAAAGTGTAACGTGAATCAGTGTATATTGTGGCTGTGCATTGTGTGGCAATTGTGCAAGCCTGTGTTAGGGCAATGAGTTCAGCAACTTGTCCTGATTGTACTGATGGGAGCTGAAAAGCTTCTAATACTTCTGAGGAGGTGCAACCAACAAAACATGCCAGTATACTCCCTATTGAATCTCAAAGACAAGACCTATCAACAAAGAGAATGAGGTCTGCATTGGGAGGGGGATATCCTTGAGGTCTGTTCTTGGTGATACAACGTCAACCACTGCAAGGCAGTCATGCGGGTGACCGTCATCAGGATTAGGCAGGTTGGAGGCAGGGCTGAGTGGGGTGCATCAGAGGAGAGTGATGTTGGCGGCAGAGCAGTTTTTCATATTTGGTGAGACGTGCAGCAGATAGGTGTTATGTTTTACCCCTGAGGAGGAGTGCTAATACAGAGTGTGGTATTGCTATGTTTATGTCATGCACTAGGGCGATGTTGTCAGATTTTGAAAGGAGAAGGGCAGCAGCAGCTACCACTCTTAGACATTTGGGAAAGGCAGAGGCTACCATGTCTAACTGTGAGCTAAAATAGGCTACGTGACGTTGTAGGTCCCTGTGCTTCTGTGTGAGTACGACTAAGGCATACCCCTTTTTCTCATCACAGAACAGGGTGAATGATTTAGAAATGGACCAAAGGAACCGCTTCAAGGTGCCTCAGCAATAACATTTAGCACTTAATTATCAAATGGCCAAAGTCCATCCGCATCAACTTTTTAGCAGAAATTAGCACACAGATATAGACTGCAAGGCTGTGAGTGTTGTGGTAGGTAAAGCAATGAAGGTGGGAGGCCAATCACACAAATTTAGTTATGCAGGAACTCTTTTCTTGTCCATCTGATTGCGCGGAATGCACAACAATCTAACAGCAACGTTCCTCTGAGAAAGCGCCCATAATATACATCCAGTGGCAAAAGTCTTGGAACCAGTATCCAAACCTGGGGACATGCGACACACACCTGGACCTCCTAGTCACAAACCGTGTCTATGTGGTGACACACATAAACCATGGGCACATAGACCCTGAACAAACTCATCCTGAAAACAGCATCATGTCTCACTAGCTCAAAAACCAGAAATCGACTGTGACATCACACGGTGGCCCTATGCCTAAATCTCAAGAAAATGCACAAGGATCTAAACCTCCTCTTTGACCAGTGCAAGAAGAAAAACAAACATTAACCCATACGGTTAAAACTAACCTGAGCATTTGAGAATTCAAAACATCCAAAGCAATAAGCAATACAACATTTCAGAGTATTAGAAACAAAAGAACATGACAAATAGACAGCAATGATATTACACGATAGATCAGTTGTTTACCAGAAAGGGCCTTTCAAATAAGACCACATCTCTCCTGCATTCTGTAGTTAAGAGCTTGACTTTATCAGTGGTTTATGTTTGTCGAGAACATTTACAAAAACATTAAACATAAAACATTAAACATTACACAATGGCTTTTATGTTGAGCTGTGGCAACCTGCCTGTGCTTTCCACATCTGGATTGTGCTGCACTGATACAGGGAAGAGGGGGCCATGGGCTGGTAGATCAAAAGCCTGCAGGGGCATTTTCTGCTATATCATGGGACACCTATCTGTATTGTCTGTTTTAATGCCACAAACTGTACACCGACTTGTATTCCTATTGATCTCTCAGTAGATGGTCAAACAAACAAAAAATCATTACGTGCAAGCTAGCTCACTGCAGTAATTCATGGGGATTTAATTTGAGCTCTACACCGAAGCCAGCAACTAGTGCATAGAAGCCAAAACAGACAGACCGCAGACAAACACGATGAATGCGCTCAGCAGAGCTGAAACTCTCTGTCGCACAGCTATCTACTCAGGGAAAAATAGCAGAACATGGAGCCAATTACCCTTCTCTAGATCCAATTTGTTTCGGTAAGTGCACCACCTTTTCACCTTATCACTACAAATATTGTAATGAGGTCTCACACGTTATCTCCAGACCCTTCATGTAAAACATATTTCATTCATATCTTCATATAGCAAACATAAAATCACTTAAGATTGTTCATATATACATTTACACAAACAAATTTACAAAAACAAATCTTCTGCAAGTATTTAGAGAAACGTTTTCCAATAAAGTGGGGGTAAAGGACTCAGATCCTTTTGCAAACCAAGGTAGCCTTCTAAGAAATCGCAACATAGGAACAATAGAAAACAGAAATGAGTAGCTTCAATTCTTGATATATTGTTCTGTTCTCATTAAGTTGCAAAGCTTTCATCTACAGAGATCCTTTAGTGTGGTCTCCCTTATCTAAGGCTTGATGTTTTATGCCTTTTCGATGGTCTACATACGTTTCGTCCTTTATATAGTAAATGAGACAATATCTCTAGCGCCTTTTTGTGTATGTTATGACCTTCTTCAGGTCCCAGATATTTCTTATAAAGTTGCGATTAATTCACAGGAACCCCTTGAGTGTCGTCGTCTCCCATGCACTACAAAAAAAACATAAAACCTAATAAAAAAACAAATTAAAAAGGCAGAGGGGGTGGAGAATCACGTTTGTGTAGCTACAACATTTTCCGCCTGCTTTGGACACTGACCTGTTTTTTGTAAAGGGTTGGATTTGAGTTTCTTTTTCAATCAAATTTGTAGTTCCCTTGATATAGTAGAGGACTTCTTGATTTTACCTAAAACAAATAATGAATCCATCTTATTCGCCTTATTTTTCAATACCAGCTGTCATATTGTTAGACTTTTGTTTTCATTATTACTATACTAACCTGTAATCACAGGGTTTTATTGCTTATTTTCTTGTCTTGTTCATTTATACCGCGCCGTATACTTGCCCGTGTTGCTAGCCATCGTTCTTACTTTCATTTGTTGGGTAAATATTGCATCTGTGGAGTTCAAGAAAAAAGATCTTACTCCATATCAGTGTCTCATTAGTATAAGGAGGTTTTATCTTTACCTATTTCCTTTTTATTGTAAGAACTACTGCAAAGTATTTTTATATACACATAGTGTGCAGGCACACATCATTCTAGACCTTATTTAATTGTCTATTTCAATGGGATGCCTCGTGCTGGACACTCAAGAGTCGGTATTTGTTGACTTACTTGTGTGTTCTTGCCATCATTCCTCATATGCTCATATCCGTATCGATCTGAGATACCGTTATGCGGCCAGCGGCTCGCAATAAGGCTGTTTTACCTGTTTATTCAAGTCACCTGATAAGGATCTACCTGTCACGTGACGTGTTAGTTGTTTCACTGTTGCTTCCTAAGTTAATTATCTCTGTTGTTGCAGTCACACCGTCATATTAAACAGCATAATGAATAAACATGTATGCTTTTGAAGTTTAATATGTCTCATTTATAGTGCTGATTATTGCCTATAACACACTCATATTTCATTCATTTAACCTATTCAGGGTCGATGTTCAGTTGTCTAACATTGTCACGTATATTTTAAATTTTTACAGTCACGATCCCGTGACGTTCTTAATTATTTCACTGTGGCTTTTGAGCAGATTTACTGCTGTTGTCACGGCCTCGCCACCATGTTTCGGAGAGGCTTACATCGTAGTACATAAATCTTCTCTTGAAAGTCAATGCAATTCTTTTATTATATGGATAGTTGTCAAAAATCCTCTTATCTGGTTTACCCATGTCGTAATCAGAATTGATGTTTGGTTGTTTTGTATTCTTATCTGTGTTCATACTTTTATATACATTCTCATATGTTCAACATTGTAATTGGTTTATCACATATTTTTATCCTCATCAGTCTATGGACGATCGGTTAGTTTAGTTCCGTTTTATGTGCTTCTAAAGAAAGTTGTTATATACAAAGGCTATTTTTTATGTGTGTTATTTTGGCCAGCTGTTGTTCTTTATATGTAAACATGTGCTAAGAGGATAAATCAAAAACAAAGGACATTTCATTTACCTTGGATATATGCCATAATTACATAAAGATACTCCACTCCACCGAGGAATTGAGACCATTTCTGACTGTGTCAAGATTATAGATCCACTTTTGTTCGCATTTTTTTAAAGCCAGATCTCTATCACCATTTCAAGCCGGAGTCTTCATTACCTGATTGTGAACCAATACATTGGTGTTGGTTTATGTTGGTGGCGTATGTAGTGTGCCACTAAGGGTTTGTTTTCGACTTTGTTCTTAATACACGATCTATGTTCACAGATCCGTTGGCGTACTTGGCGCTATGTTTTGCCAATATATAAGAGGTCACATAGGCATTTTATCCCATATACTGGTGAAGCTGTTTAGTCGCTACTCCTTCCCTTTGAGATTTATACTTATGATGTCTTTTGTTAAAGAACATACCGAGAATTTGCCACATCTAAAGTCTTATTTTGCCCTGTTTGTTATCAGGATAGGTGTGTAGCAGGCTGTCTTTCAAAAGCCTTTGCCTTTTAAAGGCAAATCTGGGAGGCTCAGTATTAAAGTCTGGTGTTTTTATAATGTACAGGTTTTTTCGGATTGTTTTCCTTAAGCAATTGCTAACAGGACTAAAAGTACTGACGTATGTGATTTTGTCCAGGGTAGTCTTTTTTTGTGGGGTTAGACATGTTTCCCTATTTGCATGCTTGGCCTTTTTTTATGCTGTCTGAATTGTCTTTTTTGGATATCCATGATCTTTTAGTCATGTTTTTAAAGCTTTTCCATGGTGTTCATAGTCTTTTAGCTGTGTGCAATTTCTTTGTATTCTTAAGAATTGTCCTATTGGCAAACTTTCCTTTAAACTTAAAGGATGGAAACTGTGGTACTCCAATATTATATTTTTGTCAGTTATTTTTTTTTAAAGTACAGTTTCCAGATTGCCTTCTGCTGTTTTGCACAATTTCCAGATCTAGGAAGGGCATATTATATTTATCTTGGTTAGCAGTAAAGTAAATGTACTAATTTTGCTGATTAAGCCACATCACAAATTGTTCAAGTTCCACGGGGGACCCTCTCCAGATCATAAAAACATTGTCAATATAATGATACCAGCTGATGATCATTTCTTTATGGGTTTAGCATGGTGGTAAATAGAATGGATTTCTAAATGATCCATATAAAGATTTACAAGATCAGGGGCAAATGTTGCCCCCATGCTCGTTCCATGTTTATCTACTTAGTTACATACAAATGCAAAACATAAAACACCAGGACGTGTAGAAAGAGCGAGAGAGCATGTACCACATAGCAAATCAATTTTAGCCGAAATAACGTGCAGTGACGAGAAAAACACAGTCACAGAACATAAGTGGAAGGTTGTATTTACCTCTCAGTCTGAGGGGAATCAAATAGGTTAATGGCCGTGCGCTGTGACAGATATTTCTTGGAGCGCCACTTCTCAATCACACCGCTGAATTTGGCAACTTTATTTGACAGGAGTGCCACGCTTTTAACAGCACCCTCTGGTATGATGAGGTCCTTATGTAGTCGGCGTACGGTTGTGGTATATAGGCGCCGCCAGAACAACTACTGTGCAGTCCTGGCCAGAGATCACAGCACCATTTCTGTCGTGACTAAGATAAGGACCCTTCCCAAGGGCTCCTCTTGGCATCAGCCTCAGGGTATAGCAAATATGATAATCAGACACAGGCTGGTGATAAATCAAGGTTCTTGTACTAGATAGCAAATACACAGCAGACAGAGACATTATCAGCGGAGAAGTGGAGAATATAGAAAGACATGTCCGGGTAGTCAGCATAAGCTCTCTCATGAATGGAAGATAGCACAGAGGCAGCATGCTGGTCTTGGAAGCAAGATCACGCAGAGCAACAGAGGTTCAAATTCCGGATGCATGCTTAGAAACAGAACTCGGATATTATGGGTGTTATTAAAAAACAATAATATAAAAATAAATATTCCCCACCCCCAGAGAGCTGGTTTATATAGCATATCATAGGCAAACACTGAAATGTTTAAGTACTTTCAGTATTTACACATTGGGGGTGTTACTTGGCATGATATTGCAGACCTTTGTCAAGAACTATTGACATCTGACTTGTGACCTTGTGACGCAGCACTGTGAGGACATTGTGTTGTATTAGGAATAAGCAGCATTCACAGAAACCCTACTGTTATATCCCAAATATGGGGCTAATGCTATACTTGCAGAGAATAAGTGCAAGAGAAGGTCTGACATGTTCTCTGCCCTAGGAGCGGTTTGGGCCTATCTGGGATGCTGCAAGCAGAGGTAGCAGAGGGCAATGACATGGATGCTCTTAGGCTTAACTGTACGGGAAAGTCTAATGTAGCATAGCATAGCATAGCATTGCATTGCATAACATAGCACAGCATAGCATTGCATAAAATAGCATGACATACCATAGCATAACATAACACATAATAGCAATTCTGCCACCCACCAGGCACCAGGAACTTTTTCCATCTCCTCTGGCTGCTATCAGACCAGCGTGTGCACTTCGGTGTCACATTAAAGTGATTGCTAATATTGATCTGCCCCTACCTGCAAAGATATCAAAATTAATTCAGTTTCGGCGGACACTCAACTGCGAAAGGACATTTGACATCTGCTCTCAGCCAGCAGATGTGGTCATGAATGTTAGGGTTTAGAGTGTGGGCTAGTGAGAGGCCAAGGCTAAATCAGCTTTTTCTGAGTGAGTACCCCATGTACATACAATATAACATATAAAGTTAATTATCTTCAGTTATGTTCTCTGTCATACAGTGGTGGTCACTCGCATTCTCCCATTCCCCTCTAAACTTCTTGAGCGCGTTGCCTACTCGCAGCTCTCTACCTTTGTCACTAATCTCTCTCTCCTTCCCCCTTCTCAATCTGGCTTTCGTCCCAAACCCTCCTCCTGAAACAGCCCTCACTTACATCGTTAACTCCCTCTGCTTTGTCCGACAATCAAAGCAATCCTCTGTCCTTATTCTTCTTGATCTCTCTGCTGCCTTTGACACTGTTGATCATCCCCTTCTTCTCAACACTCTCTCCTCCTTTGGTTTCAAGGGATCTGTTCTTAAATAGCTATCCTCTTACCTCGCCTCCCTATCTTTTACTGTTTCCTGGGGTGGCCGCTCCTCTCCCACCCACCCTCTCGTTTACGGAGTTCCCCAAGGCTCGGTGCTTGGTCCTTTCCTATTCTCGCTCTACACCTCCCTCCTTGCCCCTCTTATCTCCTCATTTGGCATCTCTCATCATTTCTATGCCCACGACACAAAGCTCTTTCTTTCCTTCTCTTCCTTCACTCCTGATCTCCACCTTAAACGTTCCTCCTGTCTTACTGCTATTAAAAACTGGATGTCTTCTCGCTTTCTTTCCCTTAACTCTGACAAAAATCAAGTAGTTTTCTTCCCTTCCAACTCCCTTCCCCCTCCTCCTTTCATTAATTTTCCTCCCTCTAATCTCACTTTCTCGCCTCACGCTCGCAATTTAGGCTTTCACTTCGACTCTTCTCTCACCTTTTCCCACCACATCTCACTCACCTCTCATGCCTGTTGCTTCCACCTCTATAATATTCACAAAATATGCCCCTCCCTTACTTTTCATGCTATATATCTTTTAATCTCCTCCCTTACCTTTTCTCGTCTCTTCTACTGCTCCTATTTACTTTTTGGTCTACCTTCTTCTCATCTTGCCCCCCTTAAATCTATCTATCACTCTGCCATCCATCCCCTCTGTCTCCTCTCCCCGTGACTCCATCTCTGCTTCCTTATCCTCCATTGGTTGGCTCCCCTTTCACTCTCAACTTAAATTTCATTTTCTCTGGTTAGTCTTTAAATTCTCCACGATCTTGCTCCCCTTTATCTCTCTTCCCTTCTCTCTTTCTACAGCCCCTCTCACCCCCTCCGTTCCGCTGACCACTTCCTCCTCACTGTTCCTCCCTCCCCTTGTGCCTCCTCCCGTTTCCGCTCCTTCCAACTCCTGGACCCCCTCCACTGGAACCCTTACCTCTCTCAATCCTCTCTATTCCTACCTTTTCCTCTTTCCGCACGTCCCTTAAATCCCTCCTTCTCCATTCCCCGCCATGATACCCCTCTGCCTCCTCTCTCCCTCTTTCTCCCTCCGTTTCCCTCTTCCCCCCTTAAGCCTCTCCCTTCTTTTCCCCCACCCCATCCTCGCCCTCACACCCCCTCCTGCCTCCTCCTCCTCCTTCCCCCCTCCTCTACCTCCTAGCTCTGCTCCACTTCTTTCCCCCTTCTCTTTGTCATATTGCTCTACATGCTGTTTTGTTGACTGAATCAAAATTGTAATGTGCTTCTTGTTACCGTTATTCTTATATTAAATGTATCCAGTTGTTGTTAATGTGCAGCGCTTTGGTATAAAGCGCTATATAAGCCAAATAAATACAAATACAAATACACTGAATAACAGATTATGACACTGCTGATTGTTATCAATCCAGAACACTCGCAGACTGGTACAATTTCTAAACATAGCCTAGGATTGGGGCTTTCCTATCCCTGTTTATGTCATCCAGCATTTCACACACATTGTTACACTCAGTGTTCCGCAACCTGATGTTTTGGACTATGACTCCCATCAACCCTATCTAAAATAGTCAATGGTGAGGGATCTTAGTAGTTGGAGTCCAAAACATCAGGAGAGTTGCATGTTGCAGTTTCCAAACATTAAGACTATGGTGTGTGCTTACTGTACAGTGCATACCCCACGAACAGGGCTTGCATACTGGTCTCGGTCCTGGGTCAGCACCTTTGGGATTCCTGAGTGGAGATTTGCAAAATACAAAGTTGTATACACAGCATGTCTGCACTCAAAATGAGAAAGCGCCATATCAGCACATCCTATCTTATGAATGTCTAAACGTACAGCAGATGAAGTCACTCGTGGTCTGCAATGCACAATAAGTAACTGTAATACTATCTTCTGAACAGGGCCCTTGAAATGATGTAGAAAGGTGGAAGGAAAAGTACACAAGGTAGGTGAAAGACTTTGGTTTAATTATTTCATTGAGTACCATCTTAAGTATAGACATCAAGGATTGGCACCTTAATCAGGGCCCATTGATGTTGTTCATCCTGGGCCAACATAAATAGATCATCCATGTGAAAAGGTATGGACACCCTGAATGAGGACAAAGGCAGGGTACTTTGCAGGAGGTTATAATATCCATATCAGTGAAACACACTTGCACCACAGCAACCCAAACACACAAATTAGATGGGGAGTTGAAAAAGGAATACCTTCCTGTTTGTGGAATAAGCTTTGATCGAAATAGAATAGAAGCAACAAAAAACAATATGATATTCACACAGATCAGTAGCAATATTGAAAAAGTACTGTTTGCATCTGCATCATAGACGAAAAGTGTCACTGTAGTAGAGCAAGAGTGTCTGTTTCTATTTCTTCCATTCTGTTTGTGGATTAATCTTTGACAGCACAGATTGCCTTTCATTACAAAATTAAATAAAATAAAGTTAAAGAGCAACAAAATGGACCACGAGATGCTAATTATTAGTATTTTGGAAATCAGCATTGGATGTCAAGAGGTGTAGCTCAAGAGCGGTTTGTACACGAACAGGTTCGTAAAAGCATGCACAGCTATCCCTCAGGCATTACAGGCATGACAATGCAGCTCCAATCGTACACAAGCTTCTACTAAATAAGGTGGGGAACAAACTGTTTATATTAACTTTTCAGTGCATTTCTTTAAAAACAATCCAGAAAAAATAAATTAAAATATGTCAATTGCAAAAGATGTTGAAAGAGGAGCAACTCGAAATTAGCTCAACTGGCTTCTTGACACCACTTTCACAGATGAGAAATTAAACATCCTGATATGTCCCAATGCATGCATCTCAGGAACGACCTTGCACATAGGCAGCAGAGTTTCAGTCCAGCGCTACACAATGGAGAGAGAGGAGAGGTGCAGTTCGTTTCCCTTAAGGCATACTGAAGATGGAAAAAAGACATGTATCAAGAAGAGGTCACTCAACAACACAACAGGTCTCGTCAATAGGAAAAAATGTGCAACGTGAGTTGGTTGATATTACAAATCCTGATAACGAGCACTGTACAATGGAAACAATTCAATGATCTTTGGGACACACTATTCTATCAGTCTAACTTGCTGTATTTATTGGCGTCCTCATGAGAACCCTGCAGGCTCACTGCAGGCCAGATGGTTGACGCATATATTCTCTGCACATGGCAACTGGGCAGTGATGATGATCCAGAGCAGTTTGTGGCTTGGCAAAGAGTCACTGTGGCCATTTGTACTTGTTCATTTTCCTTTGGACAGCCTAATCTTTCTCTGGCTAGCATTCAGTGTGAAGGGATACTCACCATTGTTGTGGCTGTTATCTCATAGCACTGTAGATGCTTCATTGGCACAGCAGTGAAGCAGCTTACGTTCATGAAAATGAACCAGCATCATATCGCTGAACACTGCGGTGGAAGAAAACACCAGTCCCATCACTTGGTAAACCACACAACAATTTCTTCACATGATGATGGGTGTGCAAGCCAGCACTGGGAAAGGTGGTTTATTATCAGTATTATTATTATTGTTATTGTTATTTTAATTATTCTAGTATTTATTGAGCGCTGACCGAGCTTTGAAATGCAACAATGCAGACAGACGACAGAGCACTTTACAGAGGTAAAGAACACCACAGAGCACTTTAACTTTTAACTCTGATTATTCAAACTTCCATAATCATCTTGTCCACTTCTCTGAGCCACGAGAATGCAGGCCCCATAACACATTTCCTTTCCCCTGAATCCTCCATCTATATGGCAGTACAAAGCTCCAACCAGAGGAGCCACTGTCCAAGTCCCAGATTCGTGCTCACAAACTAGAGGTTCAACCACAATATATTTGACAGTAGCACCCAGCTCAGCCACAGGTTAAGTCTAGCACCACACCCACAAGCTGGATATTCTGCCTCAATCTAGCTGGCTCAACAAGGAGGACATGTGAGACTGGGGACAGAGGTACCTCTTTGTATGAAGACGCTTGACCACTGTGTAAGTCAAGTCATAGTACTGTGCTCACAAACTGGAGCATGGTCAGGTGGCATCGCATGAAGACGTGCCTGCTGTAGGCTCTTTCTTGAGGCGGCCAGAAATCCCTTCATAATGCCTTAGAAAATATGATTCTGACTGCTTACCCCTTCCATGCTGCACCAGAACGGCTGGGGCTTGCCCTGCTTGCCTTTGAATCCTGAAAACCTGAGTTGCTCAGAGACCCATGGCATTGTGGGGTTGGCGGCCCTGTGGCTTAACAAGATGACGGATGGGCCCTGGCCCCTGACTCCTGAAAGCCTTCTGAGCTCGTAGTGGCCTGTGCTGTTGCCCTCTCCCACCCAACCGGATCGGAAGGGGGGCGATTGTCCAGGGCCAGCGCTGATTGGAACCCTCAACAGATGGCACCCTGTGATGGGCTGTCCCTCAATGAATGAGAGGCGGCTCCTACGCACACAACCAGCCTACAAGGGCTACCGCAGTGGCCCAATGTGGCAAAGACCGCTTGTTGGCCCATGTGAACTTGCACTGGAGTGAGCGCATGGAGGTCTCCTGCTCCCCAGTACAGCTTGTGTACAGTGCGCGGAGAGCGGGCTGAGCACCTTCCTGCTGCTGGAGCTTAGTGGCAGCTATGCACTCTCTCGCCCTGCCGCCGGATCTGGCTTGCTTGAAGGTCATCATCGGGCGGGTAGGTGATCCTGTGGAGCTGTTTGTGGAGCTTGCTGGGTGCACTCTGGTGCTGTATTGATGACGGAAGGAGCATCCGTGGTCTGCCTCACTTGCTGTACAGAGTGGGTGCACCCGGACCCCAAGAGGCTTTCTGCGGATTCATGGGACTTTCTTCTGAAGCTTCTGTACTAGTTCCCAGTTGGTACATGAGCCTGGAATGCCTACTTCCTTGAGTGCTCCCAATTACACTGCTGGGTCGGTGCCTCTTCCACCCCATATCTCTGACCCATCCTGGAAGTTTGGTCCATCGCTCTTGGATCTCCGGGGACCTCCTGGAATCGTGAGGCCAGCCTGATACCTTCCTCTCCCCCTCCCTTAGACACATTCTGGAGTGTGGGCAGTAGTGGCCAAGAAATGGGGAGACGCCCCTTAAACCGAGAGTGTCCTGAACGGAGGTGGGGGCTCAATGCCTAATTCTGGTGGGGTCCTATGCTACAGGTTGGTCACTGGACTTATATTAATCCAGTCCCCTTTCCTTGTCTGGAGCTTTGACGATGGCGAGGAGAGTGCAGGAGAGCAGCCTTTTTGGGATGTCCAGTGCTGAGGCAAGGGCAAAGGCGGGGTCATTAAAACCCTCCTGACCATGCAGGATGGCAAAGGGAGGCAAGCAGTCAATGCGGAAGTCCTCTCTCCTCCCCCCAGCATCAGCATCAGATTTGACCTCTGCACATTGCCTGGGTTGTTATAGTCCCATGAACTGACATTCAAGGGCTCCTGTCACTGATAGAGGGACCTTGAATTGTTAATGTGTTTAGTTTTTTTTTCTTCTCTTTATGGGGGTGGGTGGGAGGAGTTGATTGTTGTCTGAAAATGGGATTTCAATGTTATACTGTGTTTGCTTTACTCATGTGTTTCTTATGCTGCAAATGGTGCATCGACTTTCAATAAAATATAATTTGTAAAAAAAAATAACATACATTTGCAACTCCATCCCACACCATTACACCATAGAGCCTTGCTGATACGCACATTTTCACAATCCATGTGAGGACACCATCTTAGCCAGCAGATCCCATGGCACTCAGACAACGTATTTCTCCTAAATATGGCAGCCCATCATTGTAGAGGCTTTCAAGGGTATTTCAATATCTCAAAAAAGTCACAAAAAGCTCTCTCTATTAAAAGACATCCTTAGTGTAGTATTGATAAACGATTTACTGACCTACACTTTACTCGAAAACCAGGGCTTCAGACAGCTCCTTAGACTCATTGATACCGGCTGGGGAATTATGTGATGCCGCTGCTTCACCCTGACTAACGAAGAACTAAATCAGACTCAGACTAATCAGGACAAGAAGGTCAATCGTAAACATAAATTATAAAGTAGCAAAGTTCTAAACAGGTAGCCAGAATTCCTTTGAGCAGATAATATCTGTAAAGTTTCTCTGAATATCACCTTTAGTTTCCTCACAATTTTGAGGAATCATAGTGCTCCAGAACACTCTACAATGGATTATGGAAGTATCTTTTCAGGACACAGCTTAATCTTGACAGTGCCCTCTGTGTGGACACAGATTGTATCCTCTGTGTGGTGGAGAGACAGATCCTTGGAGAGCAGAAACAGGCTGAGGCTGCTCTCCTGACACATGTATATCAACACCTAATGACATGGGAAACCTACAATTGCTGGAGATGTCTGCAGAACCTCCACTGATGCATTAGCGATTCTGGAAGTTGAAGGAGTTGCAAATCCCATACCATTATCATTGCATATGTGTACAGAGGTGGGTGCCGTGAGAGATTTCTGGGTTATATCTGGTATTTCATGGTATTTTGTGGTATTTTGTGGTATTTTTATAGTGGTGAGACTAATTTCAAAATACTGCCTAATAATTATTTCAACTGGGTCACTAACAATAAACAAATACTGGACTTAATACACTCAGAATAAATGGATCATGCTCTCCTGTGATGTTTTATTTACAAAATCATGCTTATGCCCTTTTGGCTGTGTTTCAACAAATGTAAAGCATGCAAATGAAATACAAAACATTCAGTCAGCCTCTCTAAGTAAAACAATTTACTGCAGCTCACTTTGCTTTGAGATATTTCTTACTGCACGTTTATCTCTCGGTCTGAGAAGAATGCAGGCTCCCTGTTTATGTCATCCAGCATTACACACACATTTTTACACTTGCTGGTCCACAACCTTTGGCTAACCAGATGTTTTGGATTATGACTCCCATCAACCCTAGCTAAAATAGTCAATGGTGAGGGATCTTAGTAGTTGGAGTCCAAAACATCAGGAGAGTTGCATGTTACAGTTTTCAAACATTAAGACTATGGTGTGTGCTTACTGTACAGTGCTTACCCCAGGAACAAGGCTTGAATACTGGTCTCAGTACTAGGTCAGCAGATGAAGTCGCTCATGATCTACAATGCACAAAAAGCTATTGTAATGCTATCTCCTGAACAGGGTCTTTGAAAGGGTGTAGAAAGGTGAAAGAAAGAGTACACAAGGAACATGAAAGTGTTCGGTTTAATTGTTTCATTGATTACTGTAGGGAAGGCATGGTATCACAAATATGACACTGGCACAAAAGATGCAATTTGTAAAATCTTTATTTTTTTAAATTAAAATGTTATAGTTTAATTGTAAACTTTTTCATTTCATTTATATAGAGAGACTTTAAGGGAGTTCGAGAGTAAATGAGTCTCAGTGGCTCCACTTGTTAAGTTCAAGAATGGTTTGAAGAAACAATGCAATTGTGCAAATGTATTTGTTGTTTTGGCCGTTCAGTAACGCAGACCATCTTTCCTCTTTGTCCATTTGTTGTGCTGAAAGTTTGAAGAAGCCACCAAAAGGTGGTATAGGGTTTCGGGTGTGCTTTGGACTTTGCAGAATCGACAGTATTGATCTGTAAAGGGTATCTGTCTAGTGATTAGATCTTGTAGGTATGGTGTTTAGTCGTATTCTCAGGAACGTTGTTCTGATGTTAGGATCTGGAAAGATTATGAGATATTTTGGTAGTTCGTGAATTGTTCGAATCTCTGCAGTGCAATGGAGATTCTGTTGATAGGTGTTTTTGATTTTGTTTGTTGGTATTATCCAATCATTACGCAAGATTTTGATTTTTGCGTGTTGAAGACAAAGCGTTAAGAGTTCCTCTGATATATCTTCATTGGCCATATGTTGCTGGAGCTTATGTTTCCAATCTTGGAGAACTGCGTTGTTGAATGTGTTCGGATGAAGCCTCAAGATTTGTATGGCTTGAGTTTTCTGGTCAGGTAGTATCTTACAAAATATATCGAGTCACTTCCAGAGTACAATGGAGTCCAATGATTGAGTTGCCAACTCATATCTTATTCTTGGCATAAGGGTACGACGGTGGCAGGTCTAACATTTTGCGTCAGAAGATTTCCTCCTACTTTGTCCAGTTTATGGACCTTGCATTGAGCATTGCCTCTGTGCAATAGGTGATAATAGGGATGAATTTTTGTCTGTAGTAAGCAATGATAGGCTTGAAGGAGAATTTTGTCATGATTCCTACCCCCGGGCATCCGGACCAGGTCCATCTGTCCCGGGAGCAGGCATCCAGATACTTGGGAAAAAACCCAGTAGCCCAGGCTAGGGGCTATCTGGGTACAGTGGTGGCGCCGTAAGCGCCAGACTCATAGAAGGGGTCAGTCCTGGCGCCTTAGGCGCCAGGCTCATTTGATTTCACTTACCTCATGCAGACCATGCTGCTCAGCATTCAAGCCAATGTGAAGTCTGAAGGGGGACTACTTTATTTCAGGGACTATTTTCTTACTCGGGTATGGTCTTGGGAACTTCTTACCTGGGACTACTTTGAAGGCTATTTAAACCACGCCCAAAGAGCAGCTCACGCTTCGCGTTATTCTGCATCCTGCAGCGTAACACTCACCGTGCCTGCAAGCCGGCATCCAGTCTTCTGCCACGCCCGCCTCGAGTCTGGAGCTCCTAGAGAAAAGGGAGAAAGAAGGAAAAAGGTTAGAACAAGAACAATACTTATTTCCTCACCTGATTCTGGATCCATCGCGCCTTCGAATAGGAAGAAAGACATTATTTGATGCGCGTCACATCGCCTGCTGCAGCGCTGCGCTATACTCACCAGCCTTCGCAGCACCTCCACGATCCACCTCTGTCTTCATCATTTCTTCGCCAAACTCTGGCACCTAAGAGGAATAAAGAACAGCAAGGTGAGCCGAGTGTCATGATGCCTACCCCCAGGCATCCAGACCAAGCCCATCAGCCCCGGGAGCAGGCATCTAGACATTTAGTGAAACCTCAGCAGCCCCAGCTAGGGGCTATCTGGGTTCAGTCCTGGCGCCTTAGGCGCCAGGCTCATAGTAGGAATCAGTCCTGGCGCCTAAGGCGCAGGCTCATAGTCATTACTTACCTCAGGCAGGCCATGCTGCAAATGACTCCAATCCAACATGAAGCCTGAAAGGGACTATTTTTCTACAGGGACTATTTTTTACTCGGGTGTGGTTCTAGGGACTTCTTACCTGGGACTACTTTTGAGGCTATTTAAACCACACCCGACCAGGAACACACGCTTCACGTTATTCTGCATCCAGCAGCGTAACACTCACCGTGCCTGCAGTCTGCATCCAGTCTTCTGCCACCCCGCCTCGAATCTGGAGCTCCTAAAACAAAGAGGAAAGAAAGGGACAAGGTTAGAACAAGAACAATACTTATTTCCTCACCTGCTTCTGGATCCATCGCACCTTCGAATAGGAAAAAAGACATTATTTGATGCGCGTCACATCTCCTGCTGCAGCGCCGCGCTATACTCACCAGCTTTCGCAGCACCTCCACGATCCACCTCTGTCTTCATCATTTCTTCGCCAAACTCCGGCACCTAAGAGGAATAAAGAACAGCAAGGTGAGCCGAGTGTCATGATGCCTACCCCCAGGCATCCAGACCAAGCCCATCAGCCCCGGGAGCAGGCATCTAGACATTTAGTGAAACCTCAGCAGCCCCAGCTAGGGGCTATCTGGGTTCAGTCCTGGCGCCTTAGGCGCCAGGCTCATAGTAGGAATCAGTCCTGGCGCCTAAGGCGCCAGGCTCATAGTCATTACTTACCTCAGGCAGACCATGCTGCAAATGACTCCAATCCAACATGAAGCCTGAAAGGGACTATTTTTCTACAGGGACTATTTTTTACTTGGGTGTGGTTCTAGGGACTTCTTACCTGGGGCTACTTTTGAGGCTATTTAAACCACACCCGAACAGGAACACACGGTTTGCGTTATTCTGCATCCAGCAGCGTAACACTCACCGTGCCTGCAGCCTGCATCCAGTCTTCTGCCACGCCCGCCTCGAAACCGGAGCTCCTAAAACAAAGAGGAAAGAAAGGGACAAGGTTAGAAAGCAAACTGATTTCTATTCCACAACTAATTCTGGATCCATCTTGTCTCCGGACCTGTAAAGAACATCATTTCTGCACGCGCCGCACCTCCAGCTGCAGCGCCGCGCCATACTCACCAGTCTTCACAGCATCCTTTGGGTTGGCGCTGCCTCCATCATTTCTCCGCCGTACTTCGGCACCTAGGAGACAAAAGAAAACCACAAGGTGAGCCGAGGGAACCAACAAATATAATTCTTACCACCATAGACTTTCCTGATTTACCACCGGAGGCATCCTTTTGTGACTCTCCATATTTTCACGTGCCGCATCTGTAAAGAGAGACAAAACAACACGTTTTCCTTGTGCAACATTTACCGGACAGCGCCGGGTAATACAGACTCTTACCTGAGCGCCGCCAGCTGCCACAAGAGCATCTTTTCACGAGCCAGCTGCAAGACAAGAAAGGAAGGGGGGAACAAGAGTGCACATCGGACATATTGAACTTAATACTTACTGGTCCTCACCAGGAACCTCAGAGTTAATACTCTCCGGATCTCTCCTGAGCCTTCAAACCAGTGAAGTAACTGGAATCGACGCGCCCCTGCAAATCCACGCAGGATGGAGAGCTCATCTTTCAAGAATATACGGTGAGATTGCTGTGAGGGCATTTCAGAGGTGATTAGTTGGGGAGGACTGTGGGGGTGCCATCACTTGAATCCACAAGTGGCTAAATCCATCTCTCCACTTGCAGGAGAATATTTCTACGGGTTAAGCAGACAAGATTAGGAGGGCAGGTCCAGTCAGTCATCGCTGCGCATCACGTGGGTGGAGACCGCAGCTGTCTGGGTCCGACCGACGCCCCTGTGGGAGCCAGGTGAGCGTAACACCGAGAGAATAATAAGGCAGTATTAGTTACCACAATAGACTTACCTGATTTTACCGCCGGAGGCATTCTTCATCTCCATGGGCCGGCGCAGCCTCCATTTATCTTCGCCGAACTCCGGCTTCTAAGGGGAACAAAAGGACAGCCAGGTGAGCCGAAAGAACAAACCAAGGGAATCTCGTTCACCATAATAGACTTACCTGATTTTACCGCCTGAGGTATTATTCCTCAAAACACCACAATTCTCACTCAGCACCTGTAATAAGGGAGAAAGCAACAGATTACATACAGGTGCCATTTACCGGACAGTGTTGTAAACTACAGACTCTTACCTGAAGTTTACCAGCCACACGAGGCAATCTTCTCTAGGGTCAAGCTGCAAGCTGCAAGGAATCGGACAAGAGTGAAAGTCAGACATTTTGAACATTTACGAACTATATACTTACGGCTCCTCGCCAGGAACCTCAGAGTCAATATTGTTCTGGAACTCTCCAATTCCTTCGGACCAGTGAAGTAACTGGTTATCCACATGCCCCTGCATTCTACGCACGATGGAGAGCTCATTCTTTAAAAACTTAAGGTGAGAATATAAAAAGAGACATCGGAGGTGATTAGAGGGGAGAACAGTGGGGGGGTTATCACTCAAATCCACGGGTGGCTAATTCCCTTTCTCCACTTTCAGGAGAATACTTCTTCGGGTCAAGCAGACGAGATTAGGTGGGCAAGTCCAGTCTATCATCTCTGCACTACACATCACGTGGGTGGAAAACGCAGCTGTCCAGTTCCGATCGACGCCCCTGTGGGAGCCAGGTGAGCGTAACACATTTTCCATATTTATGATGTATAAGACATCCCTGTCTAGCTAGTGCTTGTGATTTCTGTTCGATTTTATCTAGCCATTTTGCTTCTGCTTTGGACTGTTTTATTGGAATACCAAGGTATTTAAAGGAGGTAACAGTTTCTAGTTGTTTCCGATCCAGGACAAAAGTAGCTTGTTTTTCTTTTTTTCATGGAATCTTGGCTAAAGACATTATATTAGTTTTTGCAATGTTAATAGACAGCTTGTTTGTGTTCCTGTATCTGCTTAATGATGTCAGACTGGTTTGCAGTCCTAATGTGGTCTTGTCGAGAAGGATAATGTCATTTGCGTATAACATGATAGGAACTGGGATAGAGTTTATGTTCGGTGGGTTTGTTACAGTGCTGCATAGGTGTTCTTCGATGTCAGCCGTGAAGAGATTGTATAAGGTTGCAGCAAGTGGGCAGCCTTGTTTTAGGCCATTTTCTGTATCAATGGAATTTGTAGCTGCACCTTCTTCATAATCTGACCTTGAGTGATGTTTTAGAGTACAAAAGTTTAATTGGGTCTAGGATATTTGTTGGACATGTCCATGCTTTTAATTTGATCCAGAGATTTTCTCTTGATATGGCATCAAATGCCATAAGTAAGTCAATAAAGGCCGTATGTACGGTGGTATGGTTTTTGATGGCCTCAAGTTTGATTAGGTTTATCAGTATCAGATTGATGTTGGTTCCGACATTGGGGGTAAAGCCAGTTTGTCTGACAGAAAATCTTCCAGTGTGTGTTGCCCAGGTGGTCAGATGTTTTAGAAGAATTGATGCAAACAATTTTCCAAGGGGATCGAGAAGAGCGATGGGGTGAACATTTGCTGGATCATCCCGTGCTCCCTGCCTGTGTATGGGAATAATTGTAGCAGTCCGCCATGAATTTGGAATCTGATTAAGAGCGTTAATCAGAAAGAGAAGATTGCACATCAACGTTGCCCATGTGGAGGAATCTTCTTTGATGACGGCTTTGGAGGTGCCATCAGGCCCAGGGGCTCTTGAGGCATTTAAGTTTTTAATCATCAGCATAAAATCATCATGATCTTCATTTACTTGTCATTTTATTTTATTGAGAGTACTTTTGGCAGATGCTTGTGCAGGTGGGGCTTTGTAAATATTTGAGAAGTGGAGGGTCTAGGTTTCTTGAGATACGTTAGCCATCAGTTTGTGTTGATTCTGGAAAGTTTTTATTTAGTAGGTTCCACAGCTCACTCGTGTTATGGGACTTGTATGTCTTCATAATATTTTCAGCGTCCAACTGTTGCAAGATCTTTCGCTGGGATTTTCTCCAGTTCGAGTATTTTTGCTTTATTTGCTTTGCCTTTGCACTATTTTCTACGGTTTTGATCTGACTCAGTTGCCATGGTGATTTCCTTAAAAGTTTTTTTTTTGACTGATTCTTCATTATATGTATGCCGGTGTTGCTTCAAGATCGTGGGGTTACTGGTTGTTGTACTAGTCAATTCAAGAGGGCATTGCGGTCTATTCCTTGGTTGTTGAGGTAGTCCACATCCATGTATGGTTAATCGGTTGTGGTCGCTTTTATCAGATAGCAGCGTTTGTACTTTCAATATTAATACATGCAATTGTGCTGATAAAAAGATGTAGTCAATTATGGGACTTGAATTTCCTCTGGACCATGTCGGGATGATTTTGTTTGAGTTGTCAGTGGCATGGTCAAGTAAAATGAGGTTACGGATGGTTATTTCTTTCATCCACCTTCTGACTTGCATTGATAGTTTCGTTCAGTTTAAGAGTGTCCCTTCTGTGGTGTGGAGATGAATATTTAGAGCTCCACAAATTATGATTTTGATTGCCTGATGTTTGGCGGTTAGTCTTTCAATTGATAAGAAGACTTCATCAATAAAAGTTTTGTTGGCGATAGCCGCTGGGTTCCAGTAAAGGTTCAGTATGGCAATTAAGCTTACGCTATTAGGGGGAGATGTCTTATCCTAGTCCGTTGTAAGGATTTCTGTAGTTCTTATTATTGTAATTTGTGTCCTAGAGTAAATGTTTTCAGTGTTGAGTACAGTCCATTTTGGGTTGAATTTGATCAGAGTAAGGAGACCAGATGCAGGTATTCCTTGGTTTTTTACATTGCTGGGTTTAGAAAGGTGAGGAATCCCTCATAGCAAGGTGTTGTGCTGAGCCAAGTTTCTTGTAAACAGATTATTTGATAGTTGTCAAGTTCAGGTGAGGGGCCGGTAAGGAGGTAAGAGTTTCCTCTGGTGTTCCACGAGCATAGTGACCATGTGATGCCTGGTTTAGTTAGTGGTTATGAATTAGTGATTGAAGAGTTTTCTGCATGTGATGGTTGGTTATCATAGTCCCTTCTGAATGGTCGCTGATGTTGGCTGGTCCGTTCCATGTATTGTACGTGGCTCTGGTTAGAAAATGTATTTGGCGGACATCTAGAGGTGCTATGGGAATTGTGTACTGGTCTTTCTGTTTGGTTTGGTAACGGAGGTGGGGTTTCGGATCTAGTTAATCTGGGGTTTTGTGTGTCGGTAGTAGTATTGTCTGTGGTAGACCAGCAGTAGAAGCCCAGTTGTCTGAGTTGGCTACGCATTGATAGTATCAGTTCTAGGTCGGTTGGATCTTGTAACTCTATATAGATTTTGTTTAGGTGGAAATCATCTTTGAACATTACAAGATGTATGTCTCTTGTGGAGATCAGGGCTAAAATCTTTATTAACTTCATGGGGTTTGGAAAAACTCCTACTTTTCCCTATAAATAAAATGGGAGCCATCTCGACCATCATATAATCAAGAAAACAGTCTTAGTCTTGTCTGTCAAATCAAAATGGCCTATTCTTTTTTTATTTTTTTAAATTTATTTATTTACAAGTATATACAGAAACAGCATTATAGTACAGAAGGAAAAATAAAACATCAAAATTAAAAGAAATCATTAAACATATTCCAGATCTTCTCATACAACAACTTATATTTCAATTTGTAAATCAATTTTTCAGTTCTTGACAGACAGTGCATTTCCTGAACCCATTCCTCAAATGAGGAAGGGTCTGTCCTTTCCATCCACGAAGAAGGCTAGAATCAGCCTATTCTAACAAAACCTAATGCCTGCCCTATCTCTTGTACAAAAAGCTGTCTAAAGGAGGCATGTATATAAAAGAAAAATCAGTGTTCGACAAAGAATAAATGTGGTTGAATCAGCTCCCTGCCCCAAGTTTAGACAGCACAGAATAAAGCAGTCTCTGTAGGCAGGATGACATACTCTGGCTCAGGCTTTAACACTGAAACTGTTCAGAACGTGGATCGAGGCCCACCTGGCCTTCCACCTTATAGGGTCCTGTTTCAGTCTCCCCCAAATAATGAAGCAAAAAGTTCACACTAGTCCCCCTCTGTCGGGCTCAGACCTCTTCAAAGAAAACAAAAGTTCAACGTTGGTCCCCCTCTGCCGAGCTCAGACCTTGAACAGTTCAACGCTGGTTCCCCTCTGCCGGGCTGAGATCTTTCGCAGTTGAGCGTCGGTCCCCCTCAATCGGGCTGAGACCGTTCACAGTTCACCAACACTGGCTGGGGCTTCCTTCCCCAAGCTTTTTACACTTCGGGTCTCCCTCAGTCAGGCTCAGACCACTTTTCGTATGTCAAAGACTTTCGAATGTGCAGGGTTTCTTTTACAGACCACCTCAGGACTACTATGACTCAAGATTCAATGATCAGCTTTTCCTCTCCCCTTCTCTATGGGTTAACTTCATTTACTTTCGCTTTTACAGTTCATTTACTTTAGTCACCTCAAACAATGAACCTTTCACGGATACTTTCGAATAGGCTACTCCTTTTGCGGCGACCCCTCTGTTACTCGGTATCGCTGATACCACAGCCGTTCTTGATTTAAAGTTAATTCGCAGGTCTGCCTTTCCTCTCATCTCATCCACATGCATGCAGTCTTCACTTGCGATATATTGCTGCAAACTTCAATCTTTCTCAGCACACACTGGTCTCTCAGGTCGCTTGCCAACTCACCGGCTGTGTGCGGTTCTCTCTTGCTTTTTCAATTTCTAATTCACGAGTCAAAGTTAGTACTAGGCTGGCACGGTGAATGCCTCGATTGTCGCCCTGCCCGCTACCAGGTCCGATTTCCTTCGGGTTTGCTGTCAGTTGGGCTCCAGTCCTTCTGTCACCTCTCAGTCACTTCTCTGCAACCTTTGTTGAGTTTTTCTACCAGTTTTTTGGATCTGTTTGTCCGATCACGCAGGTGCTCCCAATGTCTGCTCCTCAAAGCATGGCCGCCAAGCCATGCCCTGTGCTTGATTATATTATTATTATAATTATTATTGTATTTATTGAGCGCTGACCTAGCTTTGAGAAGCAACTAAGAATTTCACAAAGGTATACAACAATACAGATACACAACAGAGCGCAGATGCATAAATGAGCACTTTCACTCAGATTATGCAAACTTCCATAATCATGCAACACTCAGTCTTCACTTCTCTGAGCCACATGAATGCAGGCCCCACAACAAATGTAATTTCCCTTACTCCTCTGTCTACATGGATGTACCAAGTTCCAACCAGATGAGCCACTGTCCAAGTCCTAGATTTGTGCTCACAAACTATAGGTTCAACAACAATATATTTGACAGTACCAACCTCCTCAGCCCCAGGTTAAGTCTAGTACCACACTCCAAACTGGAGATTCTGCCTCAATCTAGCTGGCTCAACAAGGAGGAGCTCACAACTTTAATCTGAGCACACAGGGCACATGATATGATATGATATGATATGATATGATATGAAATGGAATGTATTACCTCTTTGTATGAAGATTATTGACCACTGAGTAAGTCAAGTCATAGTAATGTGCTCACAAATTGGAGGCTCTGCCTCAATCTAATTGGGTCCACCCACCAGAAGAGCCATAGTCCACATCATAGTACCACACCCACAAATTGAAGATTTTGCCACAATGTAGTCATCTCTATCAACCAGAGGGGCCACAGATTTATTTTGATCAACCCTACCAGTTTTTGATGTTTCCCCCTGTAGTACCCTCTTGCCCAATTACCTACAAGAGGGTAGGGTGCAGCTGGAGTATGTTTTTTCATGGCAGTCACAAATGACAAGGAATCCCTTTCCCAACTGACTGTGTGCCTGCATTCCTTATTTCCTTATTACTCTCTCTCTCCTATCCTGCCTAAATGATGCTACATGCTGAACTCCACAACAACCCACAGGCTGCTGTCCTGATAGTGGTAGCCAAGTGGTCCTACTAATTAATGTTTAGACTTGGTCAGTCTGTCTTGGTCAGATACATGGGGGTGGGAAGACATTTGGGATGGCCCAGAGTCAGGGGAGATGAGCATGGCCAGTGATGAACTGGTGTGCCCCTGATAGCCCTTGTTAATGTTGTTACTGCAGAAGGAGGGTTCTGCAGCAGCAGGTTCTTTGACAAATGTTGTGTTTTCCCTGTGCTTCTTGTTTTGCCGCAGCCTACAGAGTTTGATCATCATGAGGTAGCCAAGGTGCTTTTGCATGAGCTGCCCCAGAACACGGCCTTCTTGCTGTGGTTGCATATTCTTTTGGCTGCCTCCTCATGACAGCCATACCCTCCAGCAAGCTGAAGTAGTCCTACACTCAGGACCAGATGGATAGTCGTGTCGTGGGTGATAATGTCTTCTGTACCTCCTTCGTCCTATTAAGGAAATCCATAGCCTACCATGCCACCTCCACATGGACAGGCAATGGTGAACTGTTCACCATCCCCTTCTCCAGAATCATCTGCTAAGAGATTATGTCTGCATCCTCCAACAACACCAGCACCTCGAGTTCTTCCCCCTCATTGCCCATCGCTACTCCCTGGCTAACTCTCACTGATGATGTTGGAGTACCATCTCCTCCCTGCCAAATCTCAAGGGAAAGCCGAGGCCCACCTTCTGCAGTAACCTTTAGTGTCCCTGCAGTTAAAACAATCGCTTCCTCATCATCACTGGAACTTGACCACTCCTTTAACCACTGATTCTGACAGAGGCCTCCAAACTCCAACATGGCTCTCTCCAATGTCTCCCCCATCAAACTGTCTCATTTAACCCAGCATCCACTACTTTCTCCCCCTTCTGGTTGACTACCTTGATCTCGACACGGTGGTTGAGGAGTAGTCCAGTGTCTCATCTTCTCCTCCGGCCTCCCGCAAGTAAACAGCTTAAGGTGTTAATGTTCAAAACACAAAACAAGTGACCAAGGCAAAGAGATTCACCCAAAACTCACACAATAGAAAAATGTTATTGGAAACACAAACAATAGGGCAGCTGACTGACGTACACGGCACAGGAAAACTTCTCAGGTTCACACAAAGTGTTCACACAAAAAGAATAACTGTTGGGATTTTTTGGGGGGTGGGGGGTAACACCAAAAGATAAAGGAGTCAGGAAAAATTACAGTAGAATGTACGCCTTACATTTATATCACATTTCTGGGAGGACACAAAGGGAATAAGGACAATGGCAAATTATAAGAAGCATTTGTTTGAAGATACGTAAGATTTTATAAGGGGGTAAGGAAACAAATTGAAGATTAGAACAGAGACCTGAAACACTTACATGCCGACTAAAGGAGTTCAAAAAGGGATCACCAAACACCACAAACACTACACACCAAACAAACTCCTCCACATTGTTTCACAATCCTATTAGCCTCACAAATACAATCCATAACCCCTAATTGGTGAACCCGGCCTGTGCTCTCCTCTGTCGACAACCAAAGAAAGCCCACACAAATTAAGCAGGAAGCAAGCTGTGCCTTATAAAGTCCCCAGACCATGTTTTAAAATGGCAGAAGCCATTTTACATAAAAAATATGTATTTTTATTTTAGAAATTAATAAATGCAAACAAGTAATATAAACCACAAAGTTAATTAGTGTAGTAGAGAATTAAAAGGAATTTGTTTTCCCACCAAACAATACCAAATGATGCAATCACAGACAATCCACTTACTCCCAGCTGTTTGGCACGGCATCTAGAAGTTGAATGAATACCTTGATATATCAGTAAATTTCAGTAGAGACCACAGTTCACCAACATCCGCCCGATGAAACGAGTGTCAGCTGCTGCTTTCACCTCCACCTTCATCCCTCCTTTCCCCACTATGTCTTGTTCTACCACTGATTCTGCTCTCAGCAACCTCCACCTAGCCATCACCAGTACTCCCGACACCCTTGCCCCAGTCATGAGAATCCGCCTGAAACCTGGCTCTAAGACTAACACCTGGTATGACTCTGATCTTGCAGCCCTGAAACGAAAGTGCAGTGCAGCGGAACGGAAGTCACAAATCTCAGGCTCATCCTCTGGCAAACTGGCCTGCCGTCTGCTCCACAGGCAATACAGACTCTCCATCCATGCCAAGAAAAGAACCCACATACAGGCACGGGTCTCTGGTGCTTCCAACAACATGGCCTGAACTTTAAGATTTGCAGGGATTTGCAGGTAACTAGCCAAACCTTCTGCAGTCTCGTCTTATCTGTCTCCCTCCCAGGCTCTCTGCAACTCACTGGCCACTCACTTTGCCACCAAAACTCAGGACATCCTGAACTCCCTTGCCACTCACCTTCCCAGCCCTTCCCACACCCCCTTGCCTCCTTTGGCCCTTCTCCCTGCCTCTTCGACCCTCTTCCCCTTGTCCCCCATCACACCTGAAGAAGTTCCTAAAGTTTCTGCTCCATGAAGGTCTCTTCCAAGAAGGTTTCCCCTTGCTCATCCAGAACCATCAAGGAAAAAATTGGCTCTTGCCCCCTCGCTCGCTGATTTCTGCAATCACTCTTTTGCCAGTGGATCTTTCCCCTAGCCCCTCAAGCACTCCCTTGTGCACCCCTCCGGAAAAAAACCTTCAGCAGACCCTACCTGTCCTTCTTGGGGAAACTGCTGGAGAAGCTGGACTCGCCCCAACCCAACTCAACTCACACACTGAACTTGTTGGTGGTCTCCACGATCATCAATCTGGATTCCGCACACCAGAGGCATGGAAACTGCTGTTCTGAACACCCGTGAGGAACTGCTCACATCTCTGGACTCCATCTCCACAGCTGTCCTCACCCTACTTGATCTCTTCTCTGCATTTTACATGGTCAACCATTCCATACTCATACAAAGACTCCACAATACCCTTGGTATCTCAGATCGGGCACGGGACTGGCTGACATCATTCCTAACTGACCCAAGTCATCCTGGGCTCCTTTTCCTCTCCTACTTCCTTCTCCACCTGTGGTGTCCCCCAAGGTTCTATCCTCTCCCCTTGGTTCTTTAACATCTACCTTGCTCTGCTGGCACGCCCCATCTCTGCTTTTTCCCCCAACTTCCAGTGTTTGCAGATGACACACAACTCTTTCCTAAACTTCCTGCTGACCCCCTTGCACCTTCCATCATCCCTGACTGCCTATCTGCCATCCAGTCCTGGTGCACCTCCAACAATCTCTACCTCAACGCCTGTAAAACTGAGATCCTTCCTTTCGGGACCCCTGCATCCTCTTTCTTCCCTTCACTCTTGCCTTCCTCCATGGGTTCTCCCGCTCCTTCTTCTGAAGCCAGAAACCTTGGAGTCATCGTCGATTCCTCTCTCTCCTTCCTCCCTCACACTCAGGACATTGCACAGAAGTCTCACTTTCAGCTATTCCTTCTCAAAGGAATTCTCCCTTTTCTCACTTTCCCCCAAAGGCTCATTGTTACCCGAGACCTGGTTCTCTCTATGCTTGACTACTGCAATAGCCTCTTCCTGTATCTATCTTCGTCCACTCTGCGACCTCTCCAGCTAATCCAGAATAGGGTAGCAAGACTTATTCCTGGACTTAAGCCTAGGGACAGCATCTCTCCTGACCTAAAAAGTCTTCACTGGCTCCCAGTTGCTCAGCCTGGGGAAATCACTATCTTCAACTTTACCTCACTAAACTCTCCCTATATACATCTACGTTCCTCTGGCACCAACTCTTTGTGTGCAAAGCGCTTTGCTAAACAGAATGCAGGTGGTTGCTCTATTTCCTCAGCTGGCTCCCTACTCTGGAACAGCCTCTCCCTCCCTCTGCACCTTGAGCAGGACGTCCTTAAATTCCGGAAGCTCCTCAAGACTTTCCTCTTTACCTCCTCCTTCCCATCTTGTCTGCTCTGCTAATTTCACAGTTGCTGTGAGTGATGTCATGCGCCCCTATGCATCCTCTTTGCCCCTGACCTCCCACTCCCAAGCGCCCCTGCATCTGTCTACTCTCAGCACTTGCATTGGCACTCCCTCCGCCTTGGAGGCTTGCACTTACACCCAACACGGCTCCAGGCCGTGTAGCACTCACCTCACCATGCACTTCATCTGTTGCTCACTCACGAGCATGGACACTCCAGAACCTAACCCCTCTGCCCTTTTCCTTAAGGCACATGCACGTTCTGAATACTTACAAGGCATAGTAGGCTTGTTCTTTTCCTCTCCCTTCCTCTGTTGTGTATTCAATATGTATCACTCCCTTACCCTGTGGGGGGGGCGCTTTAAACAGTATGTACTTGCTGTATAAGTGCCTAACAAGCAAACAGTAAATAAATAAATAAATCTCCTCCACCCACCTCCTAGTGTCCCAGCATATAGCACGGGTCATCTTGACAAAAGGGCAAAGACAAATGATATGTCGACAGAACAGCCAACATAAAAACAGAGGTTTTGGGCACCCGCCATTTGTACCACTACATATTACCAACACATCACACCCTCAGTCTTACAAGTCATTAAACGGCCCCACCCCGACTCAGAATATTCCTTGTTCATGCCCCACCTCATATAAATCACTTGCTCATATCTAGACAACAGTTGGAAGTCCGTGACCTTTGATTGGCATCTTTGAAATCCCCTCTGAAGTTTCAGGCCTCACAATTGGACAGTGATACTAGAACTCTAAATTGATGACCAAGGGTCGGTTTGACTTTTGCTAAAACCTGTGGGGATCCCACGGTAATGAACTCAGAAAGTGTTGACATTCCATTAGGGCCGTTTTCGGACGGTTCAAGAGCCCCTCTTCCTGGACCAAAATAATTATAACGGCTGCTTTCGAATGCCGCTGTATGCTGTAATTCCAAATGGTAACTCAAAAGTAATGTTGGCACACACTATGGGGTAAATGGGATGTGCTTTCAACCCTGATTATAAGCAGACCAATGTAAAGTTGCAGTACCTGCTCTTATAGGAGCCAGTGCCTTATTTTACACTTGCTGATTATATTTGCGTTGCAACCAAGGTACAATAACACACAAATGTCTATTAATTTTTGAAGAATCAATATAAACCACGAAAAGCTTTTTGTTCAGTGTTTTAGCAATGAGATTGTTCCATCACCATACACAGGTTCTAATTCGTAGAATATGTTAGCCTACTGTGTTTTAATGCCATGCATTTATTCTTATCCATTTCTATTGTGTTCGCTACCTAAAGACCTCTGAGCACAACGTGAGAGCACAAAGCGTAATGCCTATTGATAGAATGATATTAGAATCCATTATGAAAGATAACCTTACAGTATACACAGAGCTAACCAGACTTCCATCGGGAAAGAAAAACCAGCATGCTTCACAAAGGGCAAATCAGGTCAGTCGAATCTAATTTAATTGGTTGACAGCATAATAAGGTTGCTGGGTAAGGGAAATGTTGTCGACTTGCTGTGCTTGCATTTTGCAGAGGCATTTACTACGGTTCCCATGAGAAACATATAATTTGTAAGGATGATGCAAAAATGTGATTTTAGAAAGAGTCGCTAAAGGAGAGTGTACATTGACTTTATTCACAATTCAACAATATATGCATTTTTTCTATCAATGGCATTAAAATAAATTATGGCAGACATGTGAGAGCAATGACAATAACATTTATTGTGTCTAATTATTGGTTTTGGAATATGTGGTGGAGCTTTAGTGATTATACACAGAGGAGAAAAAAGGTAAGGGGTGGTGGGAGGCAGACTATTTGGTTGGCATGGCAACTGGCAATGCTATACGCATTCTTTGACTCCAGTAAATGTTTATCTCCAACTGCTCACCAATCTTTCACCTACCAGTATGGCCCAGTACAGGCACAAGTAAATAAAATGTATGGTGCTTGAATCATAGTCACTCAGTTTACCCTAATCTCCCACCTTAGTCCTAGGCCCTCATAGTAGTCCAAATCCTCATCCTTATCTCTCATTCTAGTCCTAGGTATCCTATTACTAGCCATTGGCTCTCATCTTCATCACATTCCAAGTTTCATCCTAATCTCTACAACTCATAGCTTCTCATCTTCATCCAAGTCCCTTGTGCTAGGTTCTTATTTTAGTCATAATCCCTTGTTCTAGTCCACCATCCTATTCTCTCATGCTAGTTTCCCATCCAGGTTTCTCATTTGAGTTCTAGGCCCTTGTCCTAGTCTCGACTTGTAGTTTGTCATCCTAGTCTCCAATCCTAGTGATAGTCCCTTCTCCTAGGGCCTGATCCTCCATAATCTCTCTCCCTAATCGTGTTACTGAATCTTTCATCAGAGACCTTTCTCCTAGACCCAGGTTCATTGTTGTAGTCACTCATCCTATTCCAGTCCCTTCTACTAGTTTATAGCCCTAGTCTGTGTCCTCCCATCCTAGCCATTGTCTCTGGTCCTAACCCATTGTCTTAATCCCTCATACTAGTGCTAATTTCTCATTCTTGACACCACTCCTAGTTGTATTCCCACATCCTGTCAAGTACCTGGTCATGTCACTGAAGAGGTCATGATGAGGTCTCCCCGGCCTCAGCCCTTGATGACTCACCCAGAATGATGCAGGAAGAATGTGTGGCATGAGAAGCTGTACCTCAGCCAATCTCTCGTAAATGCTGGAGAGGCGAGAAAGGAGAACAACTCCCTGCACCACGGGAGTGCTTCCCTGGATTTACGTGGTGCATGAACAATGCTGAGACGCTGGCCAGGGAAGCCACTGACTGCTGAGCAGATGGTGACAGATGGAACAGCACTAGGTCATACAAGATTCCAGAAGAAGAATCAGGGGCAGGCAGGCACAGGAGGAGTCAAGCAAGGATGGCAGGTACCAAAAGAAAACAGGCAGGGCACCAGCAAAGGGGAGGAAGGAGTAACAAAAGGAGAAAATACAGTCTGCAGGGGACTTAGAAGGCAAGGCAAAAAGAACTCCAAAAATCAGACTGAATAACAGAGAAAAGGCAAGGTAGCAAAAGGCTAGGCGCAAAAGCACATACAGAGTTCATTCAGACACGTCCGTTCTGTGTAGAGGCAGAGTTTAAATGCACAAATGCTGCAGGAGCCGTTGCCATGGTTCCCCATGAAGCTGACACATCTGCACATGCACGAGAGACCAGTGTACTGTCTCTGCACATGTACGCAGTAAGCAACATGGTGGCGCTCTCGGATGCTCGGGAGATGTGGGGCCGCAGTGGTAACAGGTCCGGGACCTGACACATCCTAGTCCTAGTATCTCATTCTAGTCCCAGTCTCCCATTCTAATCCCTCATCCTATTCTCTCATCCTAGTGCTGCATCCTGAATGCTATATTTCATCCTAGTCTCTCACCATAGTTTCTCGTGCTAGTCC
The DNA here is from genome assembly GCF_040938575.1 of Ambystoma mexicanum. Classification (NCBI taxonomy): domain Eukaryota; kingdom Metazoa; phylum Chordata; class Amphibia; order Caudata; family Ambystomatidae; genus Ambystoma; species Ambystoma mexicanum. Next base: position 1,270,124,329 of record NC_090935.1, on the reverse strand, counting down.
AATTCCACCATCACAATTAATTATCACAATTCTTATTTTTTGTCCTATTCCCTCATTTTAGGCTTATTCTCTAATACCAGTCCCTCTTTTTAGGCCTTCATACTAGTCCTAGTCTCTCAATGTAGTCCCTCATCCTAGTCCTAGTTCCTTATCGTAGTTGAATTCTCTCACCCTAGTCTCTCATTCTAGCCCCTTAGCATAGTTCCTGATCCTAGTCCCTCATGCTTGTTTCATGACCCACATCCTAGCCCTAGTTTCTCGGTGTAGTTCGTCAAACTAGCCATAGTCCTTTGCCCCGGTCTCTCGTACCTCATCTAAATCCAATTTGTCCTAATCCCTCATACACATTCTTCATCCTTGTCCCTCATCCTAGTTACTTGTTCATTCCTCATTCCAGTCCTCATCTCATGTCCTTCACTCATGTGCCTAATAGTACATTTTTAAGCAAGTTCCCATTCATTCACAGCCCTAGGCTGTCAATCACCCAGAAGGGTGGCTGTCCTGACGGACAGCCAGCCAGCCAATCAGAACTGGTTTCACTCTGGCACACACAGAGACAAAGGACAGGGATGTTTCACGACCCTCCTTCACTTCCTGCCTTTGCAAATTGAGATTTCACGTAAGGAGCTTATGTGCTTAGTTACATACCTATAAGAACATAATCAGGATCAAATCCACTCGAGGAAGAGCCTTGATTTGATAAAAGATCTTTCTCATGAGGGTGGTGCAAAGGTTACCACCTTGCAGAATTGTGTAGAAGCAGTTGCATCCTGAAACCGATGCCACAGATGCAAACAATGTTAATGATGTTACATCAAGATTGAAATTTAGCAGCCGGGGTGGGCATTTACAACTGAATGCTAGAGGCAAGCTGCTAAGGTGCATTCAAGATGCTTGCACTTAGATTGAACCCACATCGATAAACTGCCAGTTTAGGGCTCTGTTCTGTATCTCAAATCAGTCTAAACCAACTGGACCTAGCAACACTCCTCTTATGCATCATGGAGAGGTTTTTATCCCCGAGAGGGTGGGGTGTTCTGTCTGTTCTCACATATTTATCTAACGTGAAATCACTCAAAGAAAAGACATCTCAATGATATAATGGAAGGTTGCACGAAAAATATTGTAATCTGTATTTTTTAAAGTTGCTTTCATGGAAACAAGAAAGCTTATAGAATAACACTTGTGAGGGCCCTACCTGACCATTAATGCATTGTGGGGATGCAATTTAAGGGTTAACTTTGCAGACCCGAACATCCAGAACATGTTCTTGAACAAATGGGACGTCCTCTCTGACGTTGACATTGAAATCTATCCAGGCAAAACCTTCTTAAGAGAACTGGAACGTACCATTGACGAAGCATCAGCTAAAAAGCTTATTGGTCAAACGGTGATATGCGGAGATATGAATACAATCACCGGTGGTCCCACAAAAGAAACGTCCAGGAACGACATCAAGAGTAAGGCGGCTACCCAGAGAGGAATTAAGTTAGACCGACCCTTACTATCACAAGACCTGCATAATTTACAATCCTTGAGAACAAAAGAAAATAATGAGATCTCGACCTGGGAAAAAGATTGTTTGAGAGCCAATGTAGACCACATTTACATTTCAAGATCAATATTAGCACTAACTACAACCTTAGAGGTCAGAAGACCCTTGAAAAGTGACCACAATATACTACAAACTGGCTGGGAGATACCATCAACTCCCGCACTTCACTTCATGAATCACCAAATCGAACTGACCCAACAAGGCAAGGGCCTAAAATTGTCAAACTCAGCAATAACAAACGTTATGGCCAGGTATTGCAGAGCCAAAGGAGAGCTGACATCCAACACGGCCCTTGGAATACTGGATTATAGGCCATTGCTGCAGCCGTATCTGCGAGTAAGAAAGAAGAACCCCACGCAACCTACAACATATCTACACTTCAGGAATGAGCAATTGATGGAGAAAAGAAATGGCATGAGACTTTCTATTAGAATAGCCAAGAAAGATCCAACTAAAAAAACATAACAGCAGCTAACATGGCAAAACAAATCTACAGATCTTGGCTGAAACATCATAGACACATGCTGTACCAAGAGGACTCTGAAGCAATGCTAAGATGTCTTAGTGGCAAAAAATCTAAAGATTTCTGTTCTCTGATCAACTCGACTAACCAACTCACACAAGATACGCTGATGAACAACGTAGGAGAAAAAAAATGGATTGAACACTTTTCAAAACATTTTCGTAAACCAGAAATAGACATCCAGTACAAAGAGCCACAAATAACAGCATCATGGTAACTGGACTATGACAGAGACTTGATTGAAGACAAAATCAAAAAACTAAAATCTTCACGTGCCCCGGGTCTGGATGGGATCACTAACCAGGATCTGAAAGAGAACAGAGAGACCTGGACTCCTTTAATAACGGACATCTTTGATACATGCATCAGATCAAAAAGCTTACCACCGTCCTGGACATCTGCCAACGTAGTCCCCATCTATACGAAAAATGAAAAACAGACCCTGTTTACTATCGACCAATAGCTCTCTTAGAGGTGCTGGGCAAGCTATTCGGATCTTTCCTCCTGGAAGGCTTTAACTTGTGGGCAACTTCTTCAGAAAGCAGAGATCCTTTTCAGTCAGGTTTTGTTAAAAACTTGGTGACACTGGCAAACATCTTTGCTATAAGTGCCATGAAGGCGAGAATGCTGGACGGGGGACCAAGAATATTCCTGGCGTTCGTGGATTTAGGCCACGCGTTCGACAGAGTTAACAGAGACAGACTCTGGCACAAACTGACAATATGGAACTGTCCAAATACAATCCTAGCCCCAATTAAAAGTCTCTACACACCACCATGCGAGTGAGGCTCAGCGGCACTGGACAGTTATTAAAAGAAATCGAAACTTTAAGAGGAGTAAAACAGGGCTGCCCACTAGCACCCGCATTGTACAACGCTTATACGAGCGACATCGGGCACCAACCTAAGGATTTTCCATCCACAACTAGGAACGGCCAAAGTCAGTCACCTATTGTATGCAGACAATATACAGGCCGATTCATGGAATAATTAGCGCGGCGCAAGTGGGCAAAAACGTGCGAATCGCAGTGGAATAGCGAAAATCGCAGTGCAGGTGCGAAAATCGCACGAAAAGCAGCGCACATCGATTCATGGAAGTCCGTGCGCGAGAAAACCAGCGGATGTGCGATAGAAAAGTGCGCGGCGCACGTTGGCGCACAGGCCATCTAACAGCGTGCGCCAGGTCACAGCGAAAATCGCACAGGCCAGAGCGAAAATCGCACATAGCGCGGCGCACGCAACAAAAGTAGGCGGAACACGGGCGTAACACTCGGAATGGGGAACAACTTGCCAAAATGTGGGCGTCACGGGGGAAGTATAGGGCACAAGTGCGCGGAACGCCCACACGCTAGCCTACAACACGTATTCATGGAATAGAATAGGGCAAAAAAGCGCACGCTCAAACCAGCGCACAGGCACAAACACGACCGCCACAAGAAAGCAGGCGGTAGCGTCTCTGCGGCTGTAAGAAATGTGCGCCAAAAGGGTCGCCAACAAATAGCACCTATATACTGCCATGATGAATGTCCTATACTGTGGCCCTCCAGGACAAATGACGTGCAAAGGGTACCCACAAACACGGACCCGCTGACAAAAAATACGTGTGCGTGTATACCGGGGTGCGCGGGAAGTGTCACACGCGATTTGGCCGGGTACGTGGATTTCAGGGGTGCGCGGGAAGTTCCACACGCGAATGGGCCAGTGCGAGCAGGGTACGTGTATTACATGGGTGCGCGGGAAGTTCCACACGCGATTCCATCAGGGTACGTGTATTTCAGGGGTGCGCAGGAAGTTACACACGCGATAGTCCCAGTGCGAGCAGGGTATGTGTATTTCAGGGGTGCGCGGGAAGTTCCACACGCGAATGGGCCAGTGCGAGCAGGGTACGTGTATTACATGGGTGCGCAGGAAGTTCCACACGCGATTCCATCAGGGTACGTGTATTTCAGGGGTGCGCGGGAAGTACCACACGCGATAGTCCCAGTGCGGGCAGGGTACGTGTATTTCAAGGGTGCGCGGGAAGTACCACACGCGATTGGCCCAGTGCAAGCAGGGTACGTGTATTTCAGGGGTGCGCGGGAAGTTCCACACGCGAATACTGCAGGGTACGTGCATTTCAGGGGTGCGCGGGAAGTTCCACACGCGAATGGGCCAGTGCGAGCAGGGTACGTGTATTACATGGGTGCGCGGGAAGTTCCACACGCGATTCCATCAGGGTACGTGTATTTCAGGGGTGCGCGGGAAGTTCCACACGCGATAGTCCCAGTGCGAGCAGCGTACGTGTATTTCAGGGGTGCGTGGGAAGTTACACACGCGATTGGCCCAGTGCGAGCAGGGTACGTGTATTTCAGGGGTGCGCGGGAAGTTCCACACGCGATTGGCCCAGTGCGAGCAGGGTACGTGTATTTCAGGGGTGCGCGGGAAGTGCCACATGCAAATTCTGCAGGGTACGTGCATTTCAGGGGTGCGCGGGAAGTGCCACACGCGATAGTCCCAGTGTGAGCAGGGTACGTGTGTTTCAGGGGTGCGCGGGAAGTTCCACACGCGATTGGCCCAGTGCGAGCAGGGTACGTGTATTTCAGGGGTGCGCGGGAAGTGGCACATGCGAATTCTGCAGGGTACGTGCATTTCAGGGGTGCGCGGGAAGTGCCACACGTGATAGTCCCAGTGCGAGCAGGGTACGTGTGTTTCAGGGGTGCGCGGGAAGTTCCACAGGCGATTGGCCCAGTGCGAGCAGGGTACGTGTATTTCAGGGGAGCGCGGGAAGTTCCACACGCGAATTCTGCAGGGTACATGCATATCAGGGGTGCGCGGGAAGTTCCACACGCGAATGGGCCAGTGCGAGCAGGGTACGTGTATTACATGGGTGCGCGGGAAGTTCCACACGCGATTCCATCAGGGTACGTGTATTTCAGGGGTTCTGGGGAGTACTACACGTGAATTGGCCTTGTGGGTCCTCCCAGGTGTACGCTCCACAACCTCCACGGCCCCTGCAGGCAGCCCACACCACGGGGGACTACCCTGCACCCCTGCTCATGTGCCGCAGGCAGCCCATCCACCATGGGCATGCCACAAGCCAACCCACATGTCACCTTGCACTACTGATCAACAATGCATGTCTCCCACCACCCCCACCCCCCTGCAGTGCAGTGGCAGCCTCCACCAGGCCCCCACCCATGTGTCCCACCACCCCCACCCCCCAGCCACCAGGGGCAGCCTCCAGCAGGCCCCCACTCATGTTTCCCACCACCCCCACCCCCCAGCCACCAGGGGCAGCCTCCAGCAGGCCCCCACTCATGTCTCCCACCACTCCCACCCCCCAGCAGTGCAGTGGCAGCCTCCACCAGGCCCCCACCCATGTGTCCCACCACCCCCACCCCCCAGCCACCAGGGGCAGCCTCCAGCAGGCCCCCACTCATGTCTCCCACCACCCCCACCCCCCAGCCACCAGGGGCAGCCTCCAGCAGGCCCCCACTCATGTCTCCCACCACCCCCACCCCCCAGCCACCAGGGGCAGCTTCCACCAGGCTCCCACTCATGTCTCCCACCACCCCCACCCCCCGGCAGTGCAGGGTCAGCCTCCAGCAGGCCCCCACTCCTGTCTCCCACCACCCCCACCCCCCTGCCACCATGGGCAGCCCCCACCAGGCCCCCACTCATGTCTCCCACCACCCCCACCCCCGGCAATGCAGGGTCACCCTCCACCAGGCCCCCACTCATGTCTCCCACCACCCCCACCCCCCTGCCACCATGGGCAGCCCCACCAGGCCCCCATTCATGTCTCCCACCACCCCCACCCCCCCGGCAGTGCAGGGTCACCCTCCACCAGGCCCCCACTCATGTCTCCCACCACCCCCACCCCCCAGCAGTGCAGGGGCAGCCTCCACCAGGCCCCCACTCATGTCTCCCACCACCCCCACCCCCCTGCCACCATGGGCAGCCTCCAGCAGGCCCCACTCATGTCTCCCACCACCCCCACCCCCCGGCAGTGCAGGGTCACCCTCCACCAGGCCCCCACTCATGTCTCCCACCACCCCCACCCCCCAGCAGTGCAGGGGCAGCCTCCACCAGGCCCCCACTCATGTCTCCCATCACCCCCACCCCCTGCCACCATGGGCAGCCTCCAGCAGGCCCCCACTCATGTCTCCCACCACCCCCACCCCCCGGCAGAGCAGGGTCACCCTCCACCAGGCCCCCACTCATGTCTCCCACCACCCCCACCCCCCAGCAGTGCAGGGGCAGCCTCCACCAGGCCCCCACTCATGTCTCCCACCACCGCCAACGCCCTGCCACCATGGGCAGCCCCCACCAGGCCCCCACTCATGTCTCCCACCACCCCCACCCCCCGGCAGTGCAGGGTCACCCTCCACCAGGCCCCCACTCTTGTCTCCCACCACCCCCACCCCCCAGCAGTGCAGGGGCAGCCTCCACCAGGCCCCCACTCATGTCTCCCACCACCCCCACCCCCCAGCAGTGCAGGGGCAGCCTCCACCAGGTGCTCACAATCCCCAATCATGTGCGTAATGGACAGCCTCCACATCCAAAAAGCCCTACCAAGTAACCCATTCACCCACATGGAAATGGAAATCACATGTTACACCCCCAATGTTCATGAAGCTAATGAACCCATGTCCGTCACACACAATGGTTGCAATATAATGGGAAAACACACAACATGACATGCATGAAACCAATGAGATGATACCACACAGTGAAGTATGCTAACAAAATTGTATTAAAAAATGTAAGAATGCAAAAGAAAGAAAACTAACTACAATGTGAATGAGAACAAAAAACATGCATGTCCGTATAAAAAACTACCAAGGGTCCATGAGCCCAACTGAACAAAGGAAACCTACTAAAAAAACCTACCTAAAAATCAACTATATACAAAAAGTGGAGCAGTGTCCGTCGACTCCAAATCATAATTCGAAAGAAAGGAAACCTAAAACTAAATAACTATATTCAAAGGCGGCAGGCCAGTCCAGCGGCTCACTCCGTGGTGTCCCGGGCCAGGGCATCATCGAACTCCTGTTCGATGTCCCAGAGGCGGTCCAGTTCCATGGCCCCGAGGGTCCGCAGGGACGACGCTGTGTCCTCCTCCAACCCCCTACGGATTGCCTCGAGGCACTCGGCCCGCCTCAGGGCCCTCCGCATGGAGTTCTCCGCCCTGACCATTGTGAGCCGCGCCTCTTCCGCCCGCCGCCGCTCCGCACCTATGGCGTGGCCCAACCGCTGCCACACGGAAGACACTCTCTGTCCTGGGTCCCCCTGCCCTCCGGCCGATGCCTGCCCCTCCGATGTGGAAAGCCCCGAGCCTTCATGTCTCCCACCATGTTGCTGCTGCTGCTGCTCTGCCTCTGCCCGTGCACTGCCTCCTGCTGCCTGCACATCCTCCGCCGGCTGGGGTGCACTTGTTGATGTGGCCACCCCTGCTGGACCTCCGACTCCCGACTGTGGCAGGGATGCCTCCTCCACCAGCCTGGCCGCACCGTCAGAGGCAGCTCCACAGGGCATCCAGGTGACTGATGGGTGGGAAGATGGCACAGAGGACGACTGGCGCGTAGGGGGTCCAGTTGAGGAGGGGGTCGGAGCAAGCCCCATCAGACGGAGGAATCCGGCCTGGGTGACCTGTCCCAGCAGGCTGACGTGGTCAACGAGCCATTCGAGATGACGTGCAGTCTCTCCATGAAAAGACTGCAGGTCACCTCGCATGGCCCGTTGACGCAACGCCACACCAGCCAGGACAGGCTCAACCCGGACCTGGATGGCCACGTCCGCAGGCAGAGGAAGGCCAGTTGACGCCAGCTCATCCCCTGCCTGAAAATGGGTCTGGACGTAGGCATCCCTGCTGGTGCAAGATGATGCAGGGACAGGATCGGGGACAGGATTGCACACAGGCACCTCCGCGGCCGCCTGTGCTGCCTCCTGTCCCTGGTCCTGCACTGCACCACTAGCACCAGTGGGATCCCCACCTCCAGACCCCGTCTCTGGTGCTTGCGCGGCCCCCTCCTCCACCAAACCCCCCACCAACCTGGATGACTCCGTGCCATCTTCCCCTGTTGGGCCCTGTGGGGTCCCAGCTGCCCCTTCTGCTGCCGAGGAGTCCAACTGCAACCTCCGCCTCTTGGACCTCCCCCCGGCAGCTGCGGCCTGGGACGCGGCACCGGACTCCTCACTCCCCGACGAAATGACAACACGGGAGGGGAGCCGGGCCTTGCGTCTCCGGCTGGCGGTCGGATCCCCGCCGCTGTGCTCCACAGCACCTTCTCCGCCCTCTTCATCAGTTGACGCTGCAGACAGGGAGAAACAAGACACAGGCATCAGGGCACTGTACAATGGACACATACACGCATGACAGTTGCACATGAGTGGCATTGGCAAACCTCAGACATGTCATCACAATCCCCAACACACATGTCATTGCAACTGGCACACATGAGCCATACGACAGCCATTTTGCAACTGCCACCACCATCCCTACACATACAACAGCATCAGCAGCCAAAGGGGAGCCAGACATCACATGCAACACAGGAAGTGCACCACACATGTACACACACCACCACACTTGCATGCATGTCTACACCTCTGCCAAGTGTCGCACTGTTCAGACGGGCATCCATGTCACATCTGCCAATCAGGCTTCCACATACCGCTGTCACATGCATCCATGTTGCATCACTGTTGCACCTTTGACAAATACACACACATGCACATGTACACAGTGCTCATACATGCAGCCGAAAACAACAAACATGCCTGACATCACGGACATGTCTACTTACATACACATTCATCCAAACATGTGTGCATGCACAATTGCATTTGCCATGCAAGCCCACACACACAAGCACCATCCATGTCTCACACTTTACAGCCCTCGCATGTGTCAGCCCCACGGCCCTGTACACCCCCACCCATACTCGACCCCATTCAAACAGATGTGCACCGGCACAATGGCGAATGATCACCACACGCCCTGCTCACAACCAGGATGCATGTACACTCACCGCTCGACTCCAGACGGGTCTGCTTCTCTAGGACCTGGACGTGGAGCGCTGGGGATATGCGTTCCAGGACCCCCATCTGTTCTTCCGACAAGTGGCCCCGGCGCCCCTTGCCATCCGCTGCCTTCAAGAGGCGCCGGGCCTTGTTCAGGGTCCTGGACCTGAAGTCCTCCCAGCGCTTCCTGACATGTTGTAAGTCCCGGACTGCCACCCCCTCCGCGTTGATGGCAGTCACGATGTCAGTCCAGATCCGAGTCCGTCCTTCCTTGTCGGCGCGGGAACTTCCAAAGAGGGCATCATACTGCCCCAGGACTTGCTCCACCAGGACACCAACTTCGGTGGCACTGAAGCTGGTGCCCCTCTGCCTCTCTGGCCGGGGGTTGGCAGTGATGTCTGGCTCCCCTTTGGCTGCTGATGCTGTTGTATGTGTAGGGATGGTGCTGGCAGTTGCGATATGGCTGTGGTATGGCTCATGTGTGCCAGTTGCAATGACATGTGTGTTGGTGATTGTGATGACATGTCTGAGGTTTGCCAATGCCACTCATGTGCAACTGTCATGCGTGTATGTGTCCATTGCACAGTGCCCTGATACCTGTGTTTTGTTTCTCCCTGTCTGCAGCGTCAACTGATGAAGAGGGCGGAGAAGGTGCTGTGGAGCACAGCGGCGGGGATCCGACCGCCAGCCGGAGACGCAAGGCCCGGCTCCCCTCCCGTGTTGTCATCTCGTCGGGGAGTGAGGAGTCCGGTGCCGCGTCCCAGGCCGCAGCTGCCAGGGGGAGGTCCAAGAGGCGGAGGTTGCAGTTGGACTCCTCGGCAGCAGAAGGGGCAGCTGGGACCCCACAGGGCCCAACAGCGGAAGATGGCACGGAGTCATCCAGGTTGGTGGGGGGTTTGGTGCAGGAGGGGGCCGCGCAAGCACCAGAGACGGGGTCTGGAGGTGGGGATCCCACTGGTGCTAGTGGTGCAGTGCAGGACCAGGGACAGGAGGCAGCACAGGCGGCCGCGGATGTGCCTGTGTGCAATCCTGTCCCCGATCCTGTCCCTGCATCATCTTGCACCAGCAGGGATGCCTACGTCCAGACCCGTTTTCAGGCAGGGGATGAGCAGACGTCAACTGGCCTTCCTCTGCCTGTGGACGTGGCCATCCAGGTCCGGGTTGAGCCTGTCCTGGCTGGTGTGGCGTTGCGTCAACGGGCCATGCGAGGTGACCTGCAGTCTTTTCATGGAGAGACTGCACGTCATCTCGAATGGCTCGTTGACCACGTCAGCCTGCTGGGACAGGTCACCCAGGCCGGATTCCGCTGTCTGATGGGGCTTGCTCCGACCCCCTCCTCAACTGGACCGCCTACGCGCCAGTCGTCCTCTGTGCCATCTTCCCACCCATCAGTCACCTGGGTGCCCTGTGGAGCTGCCTCTGACGGTGCGGCCAGGCTGGTGGAGGAGGCATCCCTGCCACAGTCGGGAGTCGGAGGTCCAGCAGGGGTGGCCACATCAACAAGTGCACCCCAGCCGGCGGAGGATGTGCAGGCAGCAGGAGGCAGTGCACGGGCAGAGGCAGAGCAGCAGCAGCAGCAACATGGTGGGAGACATGAAGGCTCGGGGCTTTCCACATCGGAGGGGCAGGCATCGGCCGGAGGGCAGGGGGACCCAGGACAGAGAGTGTCTTCCGTGTGGCAGCGGTTGGGCCACGCCATAGGTGCGGAGCGGCGGCGGGCGGAAGAGGCGCGGCTCACAATGGTCAGGGCGGAGAACTCCATGCGGAGGGCCCTGAGGCGGGCCGAGTGCCTCGAGGCAATCCGCAGGGGGTTGGAGGAGGACAGAGCGTCGTCCCTGCGGACCCTCGGGGCCATGGAACTGGACCGCCTCCGGGACATCGAACAGGAGTTCGATGATGCCCTGGGCCAGGACACCACAGAGTGAGCCGCTGGACTTGCCCGCCGCCTTTGTATATAGTTCTTTAGTTTTAGGTTTCCTTTCGTTCTTATTATGATTTGGAGTCGACGGACACTGCTCCACTTTTTGTATATAGTTGATATTTAGGTAGGTTTTTTAGGAGGTTTCCTTAGTTCAGTTGGGCTCATGGACCCTTGTTATTTTTGTACATAGTTCTTTGTTGCATGGAGAATTTTTTACATTTGACTTTGGACAGAATTTTTTAGGATTTGGATTTCCAGTTTTGTGTTTTTATGCGGACATGCAGCTTATTTTTTCACATTTACATTGTAGTTAGTTTTCTTTCTTTAGCATTCTTTATTTTTCTAAATACAATTTTGTTGCCATAGTTCACTGTGTGGTATCATCTCATTGGTTTCATGCATGTCATGTTGTGTGTTTTCCCAATCAATTGCAAAAAATGTGTGTGACGGTCATGGGTTCATTAGCTTCATGGACATTGGGGGTGTAACATGTGATTTCCATTTCCATGTGGGTGAATGGGTTATTTGGTAGGCCTTTTTGGCTGTCGAGGCTGACCATTACGCACATGATTGGGGATTGTGAGGACCTGGTGGGGGCTGCACATGGTGGCAGGGTGGTGGGGGTGGTGGGAGACATGAGTGGGGGCCTGGTGGAGGGTGACCCTGGATGCTGGGGGGTGGGGGTGCAGGGGGACATGAGTGGGGGCCTGGTGGGGGCTGCCCCTGCACTGCTGGGGGGTGGGGGTGGTGGGAGACATGAGTGGGGGCCTGGTGGAGGGTGACCCTGCACTGCCGGGGGCTGGGGGTGGTGGGAGACATGAGTGGGGGCCTGGTGGCGGCTGCCCCTGCACTGCTGGGGGGTGGGGGTGGTGGGAGACATGAGTGGGTGCCTGGTGGAGGCTGCCCCTGGTGGCTGGGGGGTGGGGGTGGTGGGAGACATGAGTGGGGGCCTGCTGGAGGCTGCCCCTGGTGGCTGGGGGGTGGGGGTGATGGGAGACATGAGTGGGGGCCTGGTGGGGGCTGCCCATGGTGGCAGGGGGGTGGGCGAGGTGGGAGACATGAGTGGGGGCCTGGTGGGGGCTGCCCCGGCACTGCTGGGGGGTGGGGGTGGTGGGAGACATGAGTGGGGGCCTGGTGGAGGGTGACCCTGCACTGCCGGGGGGTGGGGGTGGTGGGAGACATGAGTGGGGGCCTGGTGGGGGCTGCCCATGGTGGCAGGGGGGTGGGGGTGGTGGGAGACATGAGTGGGGGCCTGCTGGAGGCTGACCCTGCACTGCCGGGGGGTGGGGGTGGTGGGAGACATGAGTGGGGGCCTGGTGGAGGGTGACCCTGCACTGCTGGGGGGTGGGGGTGGTGGGAGACATGAGTGGGGGCCTGGTGGAGGGTGACCCTGCACTGCCGGGGGGTGGGGTGGTGGGAGACATGAGTGGGGGCCTGGTGGAGGGTGACCCTGCACTGCTGGGGGGTGGGGGTGGTGGGAGACATGGGTGGGGGCCTACTGGAGGCTGCCCCTGCACTGCTGGGGGGTGGGGGTGGTGGGAGACATGAGTGGGGGCCTGGTGGAGGCTGCCCCTGCACTGCTGGGGGGTGGGGGTGGTGGGAGACATGAGTGGGGGCCTGGTGGAGGGTGACCCTGCACTGCCGGGGGGTGGGGGTGGTGGGAGACATGAGTGGGGGCCTGGTGGAGGCTGCCCATGGTGCCTGGGGGGTGGGGGTGGTGGGAGACATGAGTGGGGGCCTGGTGGAGGGTGACCTTGCACTGCCGGGGGGTGGGGGTGGTGGGAGACATGAGTGGGGGCCTGGTGGGGGCTGCCCATGGTGGCAGGGGGGTGGGGGTGGTGGGAGACATGAGTGGGGGCCTGCTGGAGGCTGACCCTGCACTGCCGGGGGGTGGGGGTGGTGGGAGATATGAGTGGGGGCCTGGTGGAGGGTGACCCTGCACTGCTGGGGGGTGGGGGTGGTGGGAGACATGAGTGGGGGCCTGGTGGAGGGTGACCCTGCACTGCCGGGGGGTGGGGGTGGTGGGAGACATGAGTGGGGGCCTGGTGGAGGGTGACCCTGCACTGCTGGGGGGTGGGGGTGGTGGGAGACATGGGTGGGGGCCTGCTGGAGGCTGCCCCTGCACTGCTGGGGGGTGGGGGTGGTGGGAGACATGAGTGGGGGCCTGGTGGAGGCTGCCCCTGCACTGCTGGGGGGTGGGGGTGGTGGGAGACATGAGTGGGTGCCTGGTGGAGGCTGCCCCTGGTGGCTGGGGGGTGGGGGTGGTGGGAGACATGAGTGGGGGCCTGCAGGAGGCTGCCCCTAGTGGCTGGGGGGTGGGGGTGGTGGGAGACATGAGTGGGGGCCTGGTGGGGGCTGCCCATGGTGGCAGGGGGGTGGGGTGGTGGGAGACATGAGTGTGGGCCTGGTGGGGGCTGCCCCTGCACTGCTGGGGGGTGGAGGAGGTGGGAGACATGAGTGGGGGCCTGGTGGAGGGTGACCCTGCACTGCCGGGGGGTGGGGGTGGTGGGAGACATGAGTGGGGGCCTGGTGGGGGCTGCCCATGGTGGCAGGGGGTGGGGGTGGTGGGAGACATGAGTGGGGGCCTGCTGGAGGGTGACCCTGCACTGCCGGGGGGTGGGGGTGGTGGGAGACATGAGTGGGGGCCTTGTGGAGGGTGACCCTGCACTGCCGGGGTCTGGGAGTGGTGGGAGACATGAGTGGGGGCCTGGTGGAGGCTGCCCATGGTGGCTGGGGGGTGGGGGTGGTGGGAGACATGAGTGGGGGCCTGGTGGAGGGTGACCCTGGATGCTGGGGGGTGGGGGTGCAGGGGGACATGAGTGGGGGCTGGTGGAGGCTGCCCCTGCACTGCTGGGGCTGGGGGTGGTGGGAGACATGCATTGTTGATCAGTAGTGCAAGGTGACATGTGGGTTGGCTGGGGGGCATGCCCATGGTGAATGGGCTGCCTGCGGGACATGGGCAGGGGTGCAGGGTAGTCCCCCGTGGTGTGGGCTGCCTGCAGGGGCCGTGGAGGTTGTGGAGCGTACACCTGGGAGGACCCACACGGCCAATTCACGTGTAGTACTCCCCAGAACCCCTGAAATACACATTCCCTGCTGGTATCGCATGTGGAACTTCCCGCGCACCCCTGAAATACACGTAGCCTGCTCGCACTGGGACTATCGCGTGTGGAACTTCCCGCGCACCCCTGAAATACACGTACCCTGCTCGCACTGGGACTATCGCGTGTGGAACTTCCCGCGCACCCCTGAAATACACGTACCCTGCTCGCACTGGGACAATCGCGTGTGCAACTTCACGCAAACCCCTGTAATACACGTAGCACGCTCCCCCAGGCCCGATCGCGTGAGAAAGTTCATGCTAACCCCTGAAATACACGTAGCCCGCTACCCCAGGCCCGATCGCGTGAGAAAGTTCACGCGAACCCCTGAAATACACGTAGCCCGCTCCCCCAGGCCCGATCGCGTGAGGAAGTTCACGCGAACCCCTGTAATACACATAGCCCGCTCCCCCAGGCCCGATCGCCTGAAAAAATTCACGCGAACCCCTGAAATACACGTAGCCCGCTCCCCCAGGCCCGATCGCGTGAGAAAGTTCACGCGAACCCCTGAAATACACGTAGCCCGCTCCCCCAGGCCCGATCGCGTGAGAAAGTTCACGCGTACCCCTGAAATACACTTTAGCCCGCTCCCCCAGGCCCGATCGCGTGAGGAAGTTCACGCGAACCCCTGTAATACACATAGCCCGCTCCCCCAGGCCCGATCGCCTGAAATAATTCACGCGAACCCCTGAAATACACGTAGCCCGCTCCCCCAGGCCCGATCGCGTGAGAAAGTTCACGCGAACCCCTGTAATACACGTAGCACGCTCCCCCAGGCCCGATCGCGTGAGAAACTTCACGCGAACCCCTGAAATACACGTACCCTGCTGGAATCGCGTGTGGAACTTCCCGCGCACCCCTGAAATTCACATACCTTGCTCGCACTGGCCCAATCGCGTGTGGAACTTCCCGCGCACCCCTGAAATACACGTTCCCCGCTTGGCGTTTGCTGTTTGCCAGCCCGGTGAACTGGTCCAGGGTTAGCGCAGCCCTTTGCGATGATTAAGCGATTTTGATAGCTTTTCCTTGCGCGAGGGCGTTCTTCGGGGCGTAACTGGCGCTGCTGCAGGGTCGCTGCGATTCTCTGCGCCACGGCTGGTTTGGGAGCCTAAAATCCATGAATACGCTGTGCGCGGAAATCGGTTTTAGCGCACGTGCCTGGCGCAGACAATCGCACGCGGACACTCTGCGCTAGCCGCTTGCGACACTTTTCTGCGAAATTCTATGAATTACACTCATAATATTGCCCGACCACACGGCAATAGGTCTTCAACGCTGATTAGACGGCCCACAGGCATACATAAAGGAAAACGACCTTGAAATCAACATCCAAAAAACAAAAATCTTAACCTTGGAAAAACACTGCATATCCAAGGAAAGTGCAAAATGGTCAATCAGGGGACAAAAGTTGGAAAAGGTCACCTCTTTCACATACTTAGGAGTGACTATTGACTGCAGCAGACATGAATCTCAAATGCATGAAACATTGTGGGCAAAAACAAAACTGGTGACAGCACAAACAAAGAAAGTGCCAGAAAATACGGCAGATTTTCGATACAAGCAACAATCAACTTTTACAAGTCAAAAGCAATTCCAACCATATTATAAGGCACAGAAGTGATGCCCGAGATCCCAAACACAATCTGGTCCAGATTGGAAGGTTTCCTCTGGAAAAGAGCACTAAGCTTACCGCAATCCACCTCAATTGCATCAATAAGAAGAGAACTTACGCTGGTCTCCATAAAAGCAATGGTCATGCTAAACTGCCTGATGCTGTATCGAAAAATTAAAATCTCTAAATTCAAAACTCTTGAACTAATCAGAGAGGAAATGGGAAACAAAAGAAATAAGATGCTGACAGCATGGGCAAAAAAAACCATAACCTGCTCATGGAAATAGAAAGTTTGGAAAGTGAATTGGAAGAAAACCCAAACAAAACCAAATGGAGACTAAAAATCTGGGATTCGATTCAAACCCTGGAGGATGCAGCAAAAAACAAACTCACTCACCATCTTCCACCGAATTCACAAAAAGTAAAGTGACAATCGACTACCTGAAAACATTTCCAAATAAAAAAACAAGAACAATTTTCATCAGAATCCGTCTAAATCTCTTGAAAACAAACTAGATACTTGCTATTCGAGGAAGATCACCAACCAACAAATGTCGCTTCTGCAAGGCCGAGGAAAACGTCGAAACCATAAGGCACCTATTTTTAATATGCAAGGGAACAACACAAAACAGAGAAACCCACATGGGCCACCTGTTTGAAAAACTTGATGTCCGGTAAATCTACAAAAGGGGCCATTGCAGTGGTAAAATTCTTCCATAGCCTACATTTTGACACATTAATCGAATACTCACGTGAATAAGAACAAATCCAGGACCACAAACAAGGAGGCTCCTCTTCAACGAAAGGAAAAAAGGCCACATATACAAAGAGGACACAAATCTTGTAAAAACTGCAACGATCAGTTAAACCAAGAAAACAAAACAAAATAAAAAAAATAAAAAATTGAAATCTATCATGAAAATGGGGCAAAGCACTGTCATCGTCATGGGCATTGAAATCTGCCAAACGTTCCACAGGGCTTAAAAGAAAGGAAATCTCTCTGTGTACATTTTGGTGACACTGCAAGCGTGAGACAGAAAACTCCAGGTTCATTAGTTGTGCCCAATATAAGGGCTCTGAAATTCCAAGGAATTCCAAGGAGAAAGCAGGGCTTCCTCCAACGAAACATTCGGCCCAGGCTAAGAACTGTTTCTATAAGTCTGCACTCTTGCCCTACAAGTAAGGGTTTTGGCCTGCCTGCCCTCACGAGAGATTGGGGGTCATTCCGAGTTGGGCAGTTGGGATACCGGGCAATGGTAAGTAGACCAATGCCGGTAATCCATTACCGCTCAATTCCGAGGTCCCTTAGCGGGAACCGTAAAGGACGTGTGGTCTGACTACACGTCCTTTACGGGTCCCGCTAAGGGACCAGGGCGCTAATAATGGGCCTGCTATTCGCGGGCCTGTTATTAGCACCTTCCCCATTCCCATTGAGCCCTATTGGGGCTCAATGGAAATGGGGAATGGTTGGTTGAATGGGGATTTACGGGGTCCTCCAGGGTCGGAATGACCCGGTAAGTCCCAATTCAGCCACACCGGACCCAGACCCGATATGGGAGGTAGCCATGGTGCTAATAGCACCATGGCTACTGCCCAACTCGGAATGACCCCCATTGTCTCTCAAAAGTCTTATGCAATGAAGCTGGTCTTAGCAGGAAGTTTAGAGATCCTGGGTTTCGTACCGTTATATCTATATTTTACATTTTAATGTTGCAGGAGACATAGGAACTTTCCACAGTCATATGAAATGGTTTTAACAGCTTCTTTTCTCCGGATAATAAAAGAAAGAGTGTCAGGAACAAAGGGGAAAATGGTTTGATAGGGTACAACGTTCATTTTTCGACAGGCATTTTTTCGATGGGATTTTTGCCGATTTTCTTTTGTTAAAACAAAATAACGAAAAACATGGGGGTTGTGGTGAAGGGTATATAAGGGGTGGGGAGTCAAGAATAGATTTAAGTTAATAGGAGTGGTTTGGGTGGAAATCCCCCCACTCCAAAAAGAAAAAGACACATTTTGTTTTTCCAGAAAGATTAATTCAGCAAAAGAAATTGCTGTCGAAAAATGAACATAGAACCGTTTCATAGATGCTATTTGAAAGTATCCACTGAAAATCTTATGATTGTTTTTATAAAGGCAGTTTCAAGTGATATTCTATTGTAAGTATATTTAATGCCTTTCATAGTTAGACCTGGGCTCAAATATCAAGGATCCTATTGATATGCCTGCCAGTGTAGTGGATTACTGATATTTATTTGGTTATAACAAACCTGTTCTTATTATTGGGGTGATTTTAATTTGAGATCAGAGGATTTATTTGGGTCGGGTTCACCAAGTGAGGATGAGGAATGTGTTTATAACCTCCTCCATTTATGATGTATGCCACTATTTCTAAGTCAGGCAAACCATATGTAGCAGAAATTCTAATATTAGCAAGAAATGTTTTTAATGTCAAAGGGCTGATATTTGCTGGAAGTCCTTAATGGTGCACACACGATTCTAGGAGCATGAAATATTTACTCCTAAAGGATCCATGTAGGAAGAATGTTGAGGTGGCAAAGTCAAGGCACAACAATTAAAGAGCCTTGATCAAGTGGAGAAAAGCCTGTCAGCAATAGGCAAGGGCACATTTCTAGCATGCAGCCATAATCGGGGTTCGGCTTAGCACAAAGCCTGACAGGAAAAAGCCATCTCCATCAGCTTGGGTAAAACATTTTACCATGCTATTTAATGCTTCAGTACAAATAGACAATTCTACTATTATATCACTTCAGAGGTATCAAGTATGAATTGCATCGGTAAATTAAAACAACTATTCAATTCACTCTCAATGAAGTGCAGGATGCCTTGTTTTTGTAACCCAATGGGCAAACCCCAGGCTTGGATATGATTTTGCTCGATATATTTAAATGTAATTATGCAATTTAGGTTCTCGTATTTACCCAAATCTTCATAGCAATTTCTGTAAATAAATCCGTTCTGAATAGATGAGGGAAGTCAATTATTGTTTCCCTTTTTAAGAATAGTGATAGATTAGATTTAAGATGCTACCAGCCAATTTCATTAATTGACTCACTCTCAAAATTGTTCGGTCTTTGACTGTGTTAATCTCTAACAACTATGGGAGTCACACATAACTCAATTCCAATTGTCACCCGTATTCATGTGTATTCAATAACATAATGTTGGGGTGCCATCATTAATATTCCATATAAATCAAATGCATGCATTAGTTATATAATCATTGATTAAAAGTACAGTTCAAGAGAAAACAATGATCATATGGTCAAATCATACTGAGGAGGACGGGAGACAGAGAAAAAGAGAGAGAGGGAGTGAGCATACACTAGGTAAATTAATGCATAGGGCTGATAGGAGATTCTGCAATCAGTCCTGTGGCCATTTATATAATTTACCCAATGGGGAATTCACAGTAATCTATTGTATCACCCTCCCAGGCCTGGCCACTGCCACCAAAGATCAGACTTCGCTCAAAAGTATACAAAAAGCACTCCCAGACAAAATCACCTCCTTACAACAGAAGATCGATCTGAAAAAAATGAAACTCGTCCCCCCCCCTCCCAAACATCGACCGCAGAACACAACCCCACAAAGTCTCACCCCAGGTATGAATTCTCAGCTATTATGGTAAAAGAGACCATAAAAACCATAAAAGGCCACAAACACTCAAAATATCAAGGAGACTTTTGCCCGGCAACTCTGGTCAACGACTGTGCCAATAACATTGCCCCGTTCATCACATCCTTAATTAACAACTCCTTTACCTCCAACATAGTACCAGCAAACCTGAAGGAGGCATGGGTACTTCCACTATTGAAGAAACCCACCCTGGACCCCAATGTTTCAACTAATTACAGGCCCATCACTACAGTGCCCTTTTTACTAAACATCTTAGATAGAGTGGCTAATGCACAAATTCAGAAGTACCTCGAAAAGCACAACCTACTTGGCCTTCGCCAATCAGGTTTTAGACCTGGCCACAGCACTGAAACAGCCCTGGTTGATCTCAAAATCCAAATGCATCAATTTAGAGACAGAGGCAACCTTGCCATCCTCCTCCTACTGGACCTCTCGGCAGCCTTCGACCTATTGAACCATAACATCTTATGCCGCCACCTTGTCAGTGATGCCCACTTCTACAACAATGCCATGAACTGGATTGAATCATTCTTGTCAAATCGCTGCATGAAACACTTCTCCCCCATAGCGGCTGCTCCCATCTCCCCAGTCACATGTGGGGTACCACAAGGATCTTGTCTCTCCCCCATTCTTTATAGTGCGTTCACCAAACCACTTTTTGACCGACTCGACAAACTGGGTGTCACATGTACAAATTATGCTGACGACACCCAGATACTCATACCTATCACAGACAACTATGACACTGACTCGAAATCCCTGAATGCCATCTACTCTGCCATCCAAGCCTGGATGGCACAACAAGAACTCTGTTTCAATGACGATAAAACTGAGATTCTGATCATAGGCAGCCCTACCAGACTAAAGAACCTCTCCACCACCTATATATCCTTTGCCATTGACGGGAACACAATCACAGTGGTCAAAGAGGTCAAAGCCCTTGGGTTTACCTTGACTCTGCACTGACTCTCACTCAACAAGTCAACGCCATAATATCAGCTTCTGCATACACAACTAAACTCATCACTGCCTGCAAATCTCCACTAACCGTAGAGAACTGCATCACACTGGCTAGAGCCCTGATCCTCTCCAGGATCGATTACTGCAACGCCATCTTTGCAGGCTCCTCTGCCAAAAACATCACCAAACTTCAGATTGTTCAAAACAATGCTATCCGAGCTGCACTCAGCATCCCTAAATCAGCTCACATAACTCCTACTAGATGAAATATCCACAGGCTACCAGCCAGAAACAGGATCAAATCAAAATACTCTCTTTGACGCATGATTGCTTGTCCAACACTGCCCCTCACTATCTCTCCAGCCAAATAACCAAAGTTCAACCTTCCAGACCTACCAGATCACCCTATCTGGGTCAGCTATCCATTAAAAGATTCAAACGACAAAAAGCAGGAGGCTCTAGCTTCCCGGTCATCGCTGCCAACTACTGGAATGCCATGCCCCAGAGTACAGGCTGGCCCCTCCCTTTGGTCATTCTGCAAAAAGCTCAAAACCTGGCTCTTCAAACAAGACCTCAAAAACAACCACTAATCCTACCCTTATCTGATCCCAGCCCCACTAGATGAGGTTGCCGAAAGGGTTCCAGAGACCACCCCACTACACAACTGTCACTACACAAACACCCACCCGATGTAGGACCTAGACGCTCACTTCTCTGCATGTAACTTGCTGCACCCACACCCTGCATTTGACTAAGCCCTAAAGTAACTGGATGTAACCAATTCCTTTAACTCAAAGTTTGAGTAGACTTGAATGTTTCAGGATGTAACCAATTCCTATTTACAAGACTAAGACTAAGTTGAATGTATGTACAAGATTATGACTAAGTTGAAAGTAACTGGATGTAACCAACTCCTTAAATACCTATGATGCCTCTACCCTAACCAAAACACTCCCTACCATCTCCACAGAGGACCACCTACCCAATGTCCCCAAAACAACCCCAACTAATACTACCAAGCATCAAATTGCCTCATACAATGGCAGCAACACCCATGTATTACTTACACCTCAGTCTCAACCTCTGACCGAACTCACATTAGCACTCATCAATGCATGGTCTATAGCTGCCCACACCCCAGAAATACATGATTATATAATCGAACAAGGACTTGATATGCTCTTAGTGACAGAAACCTGGCTACATCAAGCTTCTGGACCTATTCTCACCATTGCTATTCCACCAAACTATACCATCCTGAGAACAGACAGAACCAAATCAGTTGGCGGGGGAGTAGCCATTATCTCTAAAAGCCACCTTAAACTTAGAGCCTGCCCCATTGATAATGTAGATGGATATGAAATTCTACTCACATTAACCTTCAACAAATCATAAAACTACTATCAACTTAGTAACTATATAAAGAGCACCTAATAACAACTCTCAGCCTGAACTTGATATACCATTACTACTAACCCGCTCATCAAACCTAAGACAAAATGTATCATCCTTCGTGATTTGAATCTCGGATTCAATTAAGCAAACTCTCAGATGAAAACCTGAACCCAATTCTAAAAAACACCCTCACAGATAAACTGATTACCAACGAGAACCCAGGTTCCCTTGCAGATACTTACCATAGCTGTCTCACAAACACAAAAGATATCTTAGCACCATGTGTCACTAAAACCAGACAATCTGATAAAAAAAAAACCTCTTCCTGGTTTAATGAGGAACTAGTATCACTCAGGCGGACCAAACGCTCGCTTGAACACCTCTATAGCAAATCTCATACTCCCGAGGCAGCTGACGCCTTCAACTCTGCAAACAAAATTTATAAAGCAACTATCATTGCACACAAAGTAAACACGCTTAATACCAGGATTAGTAATGCTTCTTCTAACTCAAAAGAACGATTCCCTATCCTCAAAGAGCTGGAAAAACCTATCCCAATTATCAATCCTGTTCAACCTAGCAAAGAATGGTGCACTACCATCCAAGATGCCCTGGCCACCAAAATCAAACTATTACAAAATAAAATCACCACTAAAGAACAATATTAGCAGAAAAACCTACCGTTACGGACTCAACCATGAATTCCATAGTATGTAACACCCTTACCTTCCATTTCTCATCAATCTCCCAAGAAGCAATGCTTAACACTATAACTAAATTGAAAGCATCAAACTGTAAAAGGGATAACTTCCATGCCCATCTAGTTAAACTATGTGCCCCCACTCTTACCCCATCATCACTAACTTTGTTAATGCATCGTATGTCACAGCTGTTCTATTTCTAACTTAGTCCCAGCAAGCATTAAAGAAGCCTGGGTAACGCCACTATTAAAAAAGCCTACGCTAGACCCCCTTATTCCAATCAACTATAGTCCCATAACTACGGTTCCATTCCTTCTCAAAATTATTGATAAAATATTATATAACCAAATACAAGCCCATCTCCAACAGAATAAACTCTTTGGAGCTAGACAATCCGGGTTCAGGACCAACCATAGTACCGAAACCGTGCTTACCGACCTGAAAATTCAAATAGTCACCATAAGAGACTCAGGAAAAATGCCCATATTACTACTGTTAGAACTTTCGGCAGCGTTCAACCTCGTAGACCATGATGAACTTTGCGAGACATTAGCTAAAGACTTCAGTTTCTCTAATAATGCCACTCTCTGGATCAAATAATTTCTAGCTAAACGTACATCCAGAGTCGCCATTGGGAAAGATGCAGCAGACCCCATTGCTGTCCCCATCGGAGTACCCCAAGGATCATGTCTTCCCTACCCTCTACAACGCCTATACCAAACTTCTATTTTCAGCACTAAACGATATGGGTGTCATCTACACACATTTTGCAGATGACACCCAGATCCTTATTCCCATTACTGGGAACTACGCCCAAGATACCCAGACCATTAACTAAATCTATGCTATTATTTAAAATTGGATGGCAATAAACAGCCTCTGACTCAATGATGAGAAGACGAAGGTTCTCATTGTAGGATCCCAATCTAGAATAGGCTCACTCCATCCAGATTACACAGATATCAATATTGACGGCACCTTGATACCAGTTCTCAAGCAAGTTAAAACCCTTGGTGTCTATCTAGATGCCAATCTCACCATGAGTAAACATATTTCAGCACTCACATCTTCCACAGCATACACAGCTAAACTCATTGCTCTAAGCCGTCAATTCATTGCTCCCTCCAATTGTATAACGTTAGCTATAGCACTGATATTAACTACGCTTGACTATTGTAATGTCCTATTACTAGGAACCTCCAATACCAATATAAGTAAACTACAACTGCTACAGAATAAAGCCCCTAGAGCGGCATTAGGTATAAAGAAATCAGACTGCATCCCTAACATCAGGCGAGAAAACCATTGGCTGCCTATCAAAGCCAGAAACATTTTCAAAACGCTATGTGTTGTATATAAATGCCTCACTAACAAAGCCCACAGCTACCCCAATAATGCTATGAACAAAAAAATAACTACCAGAACACTCAGATCAAACAACAAGGCTCTATTTAAAATTCCGCGTCATAAAAGTACCAAAGCAGGAGGGAGTAGTTTTAGAGTCCTTGCCCCTACCTTATGGAACTCCCTCCCACTTAGAATTCCAAATGAGAAAACCATTGTGAGCTTCAAAAAATAACTAAAAACATGGTTGTTCAACCAATACTGATGGACTAATATATCCTGTCTGTACCTAGTAAATATAGCCCCACACTATATCTACGAACTATGCAGGACCTCCTATAAGCTCTCTCTGCTTGCTAATTTATGTAACTATTTCGTTTTCAGAGCCACTTGGCCAAATGTCATTTTACCTGTGTCATTGTAACATTGTATAAGTAAATATTAAGCTGTCTGTAACCTCGCCGTGATACCTAAGGGTCTGGGCGTGTAACAAATGAAATAAAAACAAATTAAAATAAAAAATAAATTAAATATGTATGAGTAAGCCTGAAAGTAACTGGATGTAACCAACCTCCTTACGCCCAAGACCGTTTTGTACTTGTCTGTTACCATATTCTGAAGCACAAGCACCCAGATGACTCAGAATTAGGTGCGCTATATAAATGTAATAAATAAATAAATAAATGTCTCTGATTGAGAGGTCGGAGTGCCCAGTAGTGCCCAGTAGCACAAGAAGCTTGTGCTAGATGAGTTTTGCAAAATCAAATAATGTATAGCCAGGCATTGGAATGGTCTAAAGGTAAGCAGTGTGCGAGGTGCAAGGTATGAAACCCTCTTACCTATGTTGTAGTAATATGCTTGGCTGTTTAAATATAAAAATATTTGTATTATCGGTTTCAAGTATTCCTGTGTTGTTTCACAATTATCTGTGGCAGTTATTCATTCTGTAAGGTGTACATACTAGTATAAAAATGTAGTCTACCACAGTCCTCTAACACAGAACCAAGAACAATACTCAATAGAATGTCAAGGGCAAGCCCTCTCCAACGTACTAATGTATATTGAGGATGTCTCGCATTTGTAAAGCCACGTTTGGCTTTTCGAGGTCCATAAAGCCACATTTGGCTTTTCAGACATGTGTGAGTTTGCGGACGCCATGTTGACTTACTCCTTAAATATGCTCCTTTGCGTCCAGGCCAGGCGTATATGATGTCACAGCTGTGATGTAGGATGATTACATTTTTAAGGACCAAGACCAATCCTAAGTGCAATGTGGGTATAAAGTGCCTCCTTTATTAATTACAAAGCGTTAAAAAATTCCATCAACACAGGGGAAAACCCTGACAATATAAATATATATATGGAAAAAACACATTCATCCTTCAGCTTGTAGCACTACAAAAAACACTACTGGATGTATGTAGTAGACACCCAGGCACTCGCGACTCTGCTTACTTCCAAAAAATATACCTTTATTTACTTAAAAAATACAGTACACAGAACTATAAATATAAATAAATATTTTCATCACAGGCATGTGCATCATGCTGAAAAAATGGCAACAAGGTGCTCTAAAAGCAAGCACACTCACCAGTCCGGGTGGAGAAAGCCACACGTTCCGCCTGTTCTCGCAGGCTTTGTCAGGCTAGAAATCCAATAATGCCAAATGCATCAAAGAGTATATATAGACGGCTAGTGCGGCCTGCTGCTTCCCAAACATCACGTGCTGTGAAGGTCATGTGACTGGAGCCCTTAACGCTCCTGAATCAGATAGAATCTCAGAAAAAAGCTGCCATATTGGAACAGCTAAAAATATGCCGAAATTCGGGCAATAGCCCTAGCACCTGTCAGTGCAGTTATATGAATGTGGCATAAACACGTCTGTCATGTGGGAAACAGCAGACCACACCATATTGCTTTCTTGCTAAACATTAACATGATTAAACTTGTGCAGTTATTCAAAATTGACACCAATGTGTCTGTTAATATAGTAATGACCACTGGTTGTTAAAATAACAGCCAGTTGTCATGGGCCCCAGCAGGGGATGTGTAGTGTCAAGAGAACAAGCATCAAGGGCAAGCAGCAGAAATCACCCGTATTCTACCCATAATCTAGCGCAACCCAATGGGCTCACGAGTATGGTATAGGGCTAAAAGAGTTATCAAATAAGTATGCAAATGCATTACAGGACATAACGATCAGTGCAGCTCCAAAGGAT
The DNA here is from genome assembly GCF_040938575.1 of Ambystoma mexicanum. NCBI lineage: Eukaryota > Metazoa > Chordata > Amphibia > Caudata > Ambystomatidae > Ambystoma > Ambystoma mexicanum. The sequence continues at coordinate 1,270,098,334 of NC_090935.1, read as the reverse complement.
ATTCTTCAGACTTCATATATCGTAGGTAAGACTAATTTAAAATGCTAGTGCATTGAAACAAGAGGTCTCTGGATGCTATCCCTCCTGAAATGACCAACAAAACCCAAGAACAGAATCAAAATCACATTTGAATAGAACTACCTGCATCAAACCCTTCCATAAGTCTGTGGATCGTAAAGGCTACACATAGACAACAGTAGTCTTAAACCCAAAAGCAAGTTTGTAAAAACACCAACATCTCTGAATCTATGTTGAGCCCTTTCGGTCTTAGTGTGTCTAGTTTACATATGAGTGTAGCCTCCAATTGCCTAAGTTTGAGTTCACGATTCAACAGTCTTTTATGGGGGTAATTCCTTATAACTGAAACCTATATGTTACAGAAGTATCAATGATGTTTTTTTAGTTGGTTAATAACATGCTTTTAAATTTGTAAGGAAAATTGAGAGGCTCAGTGATTATTCCTTGTATGGTCATGATATGACCCCCACTCCCCAGAGGAGCACAGCCTATATACCTACTGCTTACTCTTAATTACATTTTCAAAATCCACATAGGACAATCAATTATCCGGTAAACTCTAACCTATTTGCAGTTTTTTGTATACAAAATTGTTTGTAGGGGTTCTGTACCTAATAGGACCTTAACACACGAAGCAATACGAATATTCCATAACATGCTGCTGTTTCATTAAAATAATACTTCACTCCACAATATCCAAAGCTAATACGATCCTAAGGGATGAAATGAACCAATCTACCAATATTGTGCATGCTCGTGGAACAGGATTTTAAGAGGACTGATATTGATGTTGATATTGATATTTTATTTGTATCGCGCTCGTACAAAACGAGGCAAGGGAGGGGAACAAGGAAGGAACAAAAGCAATGATCATACTAGGCCCAGTGACATTGAGAACGTGCAAGTGCATGGAAGAGGGAAAGAGGAAAGTGCATGGGAGGGGGAGAAGTGGAAAGTGCTGAGCACAAGAATAAAAATAAATGTAAAATAGATAATAAATAAGTAAATACATGATAAAAACAACAAATAAATAACAAAAGCAACACACAGAGGTAGTGCAGCTAGCCAGTGGCTAATGCTAGGTTTAGGGTAATAGACAGGGTGTATGCTAGATAGTTTTTATAAATATATATAGGGGAAGGCGATGGGGTCCTGTGTGGCCCCCACCTACGCCAATCTATACACGTGTTCTTTAGGCAGCAGCTAATGAAACACCTAGCTATGGAATAGCTGCAATTCCGACAGGGTATTCACTGGCCGAGTCACACTTTTGGGGCTGTCCAGCTCACGAGAGGCAAACCCCTACTGGCAGATGCACACACGCACTAATGCGATGATGCTCTCCGCAATCGTCTGCACGTTTTCGTTTCCTTTTTTTCTTGTTTCCTTTATTCCTTAATTAGTTTCTTTTGGGGGATGTTTGTTGGAATTGTAAAAATGAAGTATCGATGAGGCACTGTTGATGAGACGTCTGTCATTGTTCATGTTGATGCTGTATATTGAAATTTCATTAAAAAGACAACTTGGGAAAAAAAGGAGGCACGATGGATGGGGAATGCAAATTTCAGGCAGTGCAATGCCGGCTGTTAATGAGTGGAGCATGGTGGCGGTGACAGGGCTGATGTCCATCAAGACAGAAGCCGCTTTGGGTTAGAGATAAGGACTGATTTAAGGCCTACTCAAATATGGGCACTCTTATACTCAATGAACCAACAGAAATTGGTGAACATTTCTTCAGTATTTTCCACACAGATGGTTACACAGTCCGGCTATTTCAGGCTGCGTGCCATCCTCAAGAGTTTGGCATGACAGGACCTTCAGTAGTCAATGATCAGAATGATATTAGATCTTTTCACAGTCAGGCTTGCTCTCTTGCACCCCAATGACATATATGAAGGACTGTCTGTTCGACTTCCTATTGGCTTTCAACCCAGCAGCAATCTTTGTTTGGCAAATCCAGATGATGGAGCCTTAGTGGAATTCCATGGAACACTCAGCCTCCTCCATTCAGGTATTTTGTGAAGGGGGGTGATCTTGTTAACTCTTGCAAAGAGAGAAGAATTAAGGATCCTCAAGGTCATCGCTCATAACCAAAGGAGGTAGTCTGACCTTTAGGAATATCTCAAACTGCTATGAGTCAAGTAGTCTCCTGGGTCTGATTTAAGCTGCTGATTTAAGATGCCTCACATCCAGCACACCATTAAGGGGATTAAAGGTGTCTATGATCGCTACCTGGATCAAAAGTGCACCCATTTTGGGACCCAATGCCATGCCCAGGGGGAGCACATGCTAAATCCTGAATGAACAGGAGCAGATGATGCAGTTTCCTGAGGCCCTACTGTGATATCATTTTGGTGTCAGAAGAGGAGGAGCACTTAACAGGATATAAAGAATGGATGTATTCCTTCATCCATGTAAAGCATGCCTCCCATCTGTGTATTTTACCTCATCAGAGCTGGGTGACTAAAGGTTAGCATAGACTGTCCACGCTGCCCTCAGACTATTTAATCCACCTTATCTGGGAGGTATGAGCTGGCACAGGGGAACTTTTAAGTAGCTTTGGACAGTGTTGGAAATGGCAGTGACCGGTCACAAGATCAACATTTTCAAGAAAAAAAGGAATGAAGGCAAGAATGAGTGAGAGATTGGAGAGAGATAGAGATACAGAAAGAGAGAGCGAAGGGTTGAAGAGAGAGAGAGAAAGAGAGAGAGGGAGAGAGCGAGAGAGAGAGTGAGCAGATACAGAATTGAGGTAACAAGTGTTGCGACCAATTGACTTCTATGGATTTGCCCCCCAAAAACACTGGACTTCAGAATCTTTAAGCGTTGTGAGCTATGCGTGGTGATGGAGCCAATTGACACTCTGCTTAATCAGACTCTCCCTTTCCATGCTCCCTGCATCACCATCATGACCAGAAGACAAGGAGTTATGTCTTAATTAGAAATGAATAGGAGAGGCCCAGCATACAGAGGTTAACATTTCATGTCCTTACAGGGATAATGAGCTGCTGTAATCCATCGGGGTTGCAGTTCAGCTAAACAGCTCAGTGTCCAAATGGTTTCTGAACTAGAGATAGTTCTGCTCTGTCATCATCATTCAAGGCGTTAAGGCATTGCAAGGTGTGGCTCCACAGTCTCCTTTGGCTCTTCCTGTAGGTTCTTGAAAAATGGTTGGATGATGGTATGTGCAATTTCTAAATCAGAGCTTTCCTGGCTGGTGTATAGTGAAGTGTGAGTTTGTGCATATATCTTGGGACTTTATTCCTAAACTTTAAAGGTGATCCTAGATTGCGCTGAAATGAGCTGATCATGCTTGCTCAGGTTAAAGCACATCCTGGGTAACTGGTTTTACAATTTTTATTGTCTGCCCAAAACCTTCTTAGAGAGAAGAGTGTTTATCAAATTGTAGTAGTGTTCACTCACCATCATGAGGGCTCTCAATAGTTCGCCACAGTAGTTGTTATTTAGCAATGAGATGATCTTCTAGCGGAGAGATAGCTGTGAAGTACATGTCCATGACCATTGAGTTATTTTGGGATTCTAAAGACATGCCTGTGCCAAACACAATTGGCCGATTTTTGTGCTGGGATATGGGGTGTTCCCAAGGTTGTCAATCACGATGAAAGGATGTAAGGGAGCATTGTGGGCACTGTGTTGCCCAGAGTAAGGATTGCTGTTTTTGGCACCATTCAAACATAGAATATTTTCCTTCTTCTTCTGGTTCATTTAGTTTTGGGAAGTTTGCTTGCATGTTTCCCCAAGCAATCTGGCAGTTGATTGCAGATTGCGTATCAACAGCATGCATTGGACACCATAGCTGATGGCCAGTTACCTGGGCTAATAAGCGCACATATGTGCTGAACACGTGGGTGCTAAAGAGGACCCCTGAGTCACCCCACACAAAACCGCAGCTATTTGCAAATTTGTAAGTATTGTATATGTATAATGTGCTATGAACCAGGAACAGTAAACTGCATCTGGGCCAAGTGGAAAAATACGATTAAGATTTGAACAGACACTACAATCTTGCAATTGGAAAAAACTGGAATTTACTGAAAGAGGTGGATTTTAGGTGCTTTCTGAAATGTTAACTAGGAGGCAATGGGCCTCATTATAAGTTTGCCGGTCCGGGAACTACGGTACCGGTAAGCATACCGGTACTGTAGTTCCCGGACCAGCAAACTCTGAGTTCTGCTCGCGGCTGCCATTGCGGCCGCCAGGTCGGACCTGGTGACGTGCCGGCACCCGCTAGCAGAGCATGTCGGATCCAACGTCACCGATGATAATGGTGCCGGTGCATCCGGCTTCCCCACTCCCATTGAGCCCTATGGGGCTCAAATGGGAATGGGACAGAATATTTTCCAGCTCCCAGGAATGGGCAATTACCGGGTCTGCTAGCCTCGTAATGTGGCCCTTGTCTCTAATTTGTCGCGGGAGAGAATTACACAGTCGATGGCCAAGAACTGAGATGGTCTGGGTCGAGGATACTGCTGACTGCATTCCAATGTGTTAACTATGGCTGTGGAGGAAGGACTGGATTGTGCTGGCATAACAAAATATAAAAGTGCAAATACAAGAGACTTTTTTTCTCTTCAGTTTGGTTTCTCATATTTATTAAATGCGCACCAACAAAGATGGTTTCCTTTTTTTGTGCTCATTTTGGGCGTAATGTCCTGAAGTTTCCCATTTGCAATCATTTTGAAATAAACCTTTAAAATTCAGTTTTCCATGACAACTGTCTGGTGATTTTTTTTTTAAAATGCATGATGATTGTTGTATAGAAAGGAAATGGATTAGAGGATGAACAGAGTATGAATGGAACAGAAAGTCGTGTGTTACGCTACGTTATTGGGTTGTCTACCACCTCTAATGGAATTCCCATGGTCTGTTGGTGCTCGGGTGGATCTGAAAAAAACAGAGGTTGGTTGTTTGGGTAGTGGGCAGAGAGGAAACTGAGAAAGATCTTTTGTGTTGTCAGTTCAGGAGTACCCGGATACCATGTGTGGAGTGGTGTCTAGGTGGTTTGTGTCAACAGGACTTGAGGTATCTGTGTCTTGTGTGTGCTGTGGCACGAGGGTGTATTGGCCTGGACAGTGATATGTCAGTTGCTTGGAGATATGTAGCATTCTGTTATTGAATGTTCCAAGGGGTGTTGGACAGTCAAATAACAGCATAGAAAGCATTACAAAAGTCTGATATTTAATTTGTAATTCGTGTACAAAACCCCCACAATGATCCTTGCGTTAAAAAGTGCTTATTTAATTGGGTGAGCAGGGGACACACACTAAAAAGTAACCGTCTATTTCCGGCCTAAGCTATCACCTAGACGTACCTTCTGGTCACCCTCCACATCAAGGTTAATAGGTGGTGGGAGAGAGAGAGGCTGGGCACTCACTGTTCCCTTAAATCAGGTTTTCAGCACTAGAACCATGTCCCCGCCAAAGAAAAGCAGAAATGTTTATTTCGTATCCTTTTTTTTCTGATTTGCTCAAGTGAAGCGGTGTACCGCTGTTACTAATGAGGCCATTACACAGAAGAAGCAGTTCTTTTGTGGGCTGCTTCACTTCATGCCGCGCATGCATCACCAGTCATGATTTTCTATTGGGAGCCCTCGTAGTGAGGTACTGAGAATAGAATACTTATCGCCTGGCGAAGTAATGTGCTACATTGCCACATGCAATGTGCTCTTAGCGTTTCTGTCGGCCATCTTATTAACTCGCTTATTTTACAACTAATATCTAGGTTCGCTTGAACGGAAAGCATATCAATTAGATGAAGCTACGAATAATAAACATTACAAGAAAATAGATGCAATCCGAAAGTGCCCCTTTTCGGTGTTGACTCTTTGTCTGCGTCTGTTCCCTGCTGTATTATGTCTCGGCTGCCGTCAGCACTATCCAATTTAGGACTCAGTTGTCAGTCTGAGGTTTGCTGTATTGAGGAGGATTACGACAAACACCCGAACCTCCGATGTGAGGTATAGATAGCATACAAAAAAACCTGTTTCCATAATGTGCAAAAATATTATCTGAAACGCTATGTGATATATGGTGGACCCAGAGCAAGGCAGGAAGCTTTTTTTCAATTTCTTTTATTTTTATTGTGATTTTAGTTTAATAAATACAACTTTTTACACACCGTGTCCATTAGGTTGTTGAACCCACGAACTTCTCGAGTCATGGTCCTTTGTTGATGTTGTTGGTGACTGTGGTCAGACAGGTACTTTACCAATTACAGCTTTGGATGGCCACACTACCTCTAGAAGTCCCAACAAGATTCGTGGATTCGCCCTTCTCATCGTGATCATTCATTACTTTATCCAAAAAATGTAACTCCTGCGAACACCATACTAGGATTACTTCCTTGTAAGAACTCACGCCACCAATCCTTCTCTGTCTTACACTGAACGTCTTTGAGGAAGTTGGTCATTCGTTGTGTTCTGGATTCTATTATTGCTGGGCATTCGTTTAGCAAATGTTCCACCACCTCCAGGATTCCCTGTCTGTTGCAAGATCTACAAATTCCATTATTTGTGCCTCTCTTCCCTTTTGCATTTCGATATTCGTTTGTAGGGTTGACGGTGAGGCAGATCCGTAGCAACTGGTTGCAATGGTGTTTACTAGGACATTTTGTTAGATAGCCAGGTAAAATATCTCTCAGACGGTGGTCTTTAACTGCGTTTTGAAGTGATTTGTATTCCAGCATTGTTTCCCGTGTCTTAATCCAGTCTTCTTGTTTTAACTTCTTAACCTTTTCAGGATTTGCTAGCAGTTCTTCAATTGATGAGTCCAACTGACCTTCTCCTAGGCCATTAGTGAATTGTGACCCGCAATTGGGTCTGTCAACTTAATTTTTTTTATTAGAGCCAGTGATTTCCACCAGATTATGGAATACAGGGATTTCAGGCCTAACTCCATTCTTTAGCAGGTGAGATAGCTCAGTGTGTTGAGCGCTCGCTGCTGTGATCTGAGCCTGATCGTTCGAATCCCAGCAAGGCCAACTCAGCCTTTCATCCTTCCGAGGTTGATAAATGAGTACCAATTTTGGTTGGGTGATATTGTATGTAAATATGTGCTCTGTAAAGCGCTTTGGTTTAAGGCGCTATATAAAATAACACATCATTATCATCATCATTATAGCGACCATCGGAAGACCTCTTGGTAGGTTTAAAACTGATTTCCAAAATATCTAACACTGACCATATCTTCCATGTCAAATTCAAGCCTGCTTCGCCTCCATTAGTCAAGTTGGTTATTACTTTTTTAATGTGAAATAGGCCAGAGTGTCGTCAAGGAAAACTTCCCATACCTTGAATTTTGTATTGCTCCTTGACAGGACAGGGTTTTAACTTTTAGGAATAACTCAATTTACCAACTCTGTTCAGCTATTGACCTGTTAAATTTAATTCTCAAGTAATGGACCACTTTTATCTTTTCGAGTTTCACTTTTCCAATTTTCCATTGAAATATTCTTGCTCCTTTGTTTTGATTCCCTCCAATATCTACGATCTTCGACTTGCTGGTGTTAATAACAAGATCGTTTACTGTAATGTACGTTTGCAGTTTCTCTAGCAGATGTTGCATACCAATTTGAGTTTGGTCCACTAGAACCAAGTCGTCAGAGTAAGTTAGAAGTGATATTTCTTCGTTATTAAGTTTTGGAGGGAAGTGCTTTGTTGTTTCAGCACATGTGGGAGGTCTGAGATATACATTTTAAAAAGTATTGCAGCTAGAGGGCAGCCTTGCTTGACCCCTCATTTGATTTGTATAGCTGCCGATGGAGCTCCATCGATGTTTAATCTTACACGTGTTGATATGTTTTGTTGTAGTGCTTTTGTCAGTCGCAGGATCTCGTCTGGGCAATTCCAGGCCTGTAGTTTGTGACATAATTGCGGCTGTCCTGGCAGGATAGCTCAGCGGCAAAGTGCTCACCTTGGAAGCAAAACGACAGGAAGCAGCACCGTTTTGATCCCTGGGTCCGTGCTTAGAAACCTCTGGGTATTTAAGCGCGTTATAAATACGCAGCTAAGAAGAAAAAAAATTATGCAACAAAAAAAAAACAATTCCTGTAACAGCGCCTCGATGCCCGCAGGCTTTGTGAGTGCTTTAAAAATGCAATAAATAAATAAATAATTCCCTCTGTTCACCCCATCGAATGCCTGTTTTAAGTCGATAAAGGCTAGGTAGAGTTTACATTTACTTCTTAGTGCGTCCAGCTTCAAAAGTGAAAGGATGAACAAGTTAAGTTCTGTGCCCGTGCCTCTTGTAAACCTGTTTTTTCGCAGGTCAGTGATCATAACTCTATCTGCCCACTTGGTCAAGTTGACTTGAAGTATGGAGGCAAATTCTTTCCAATCAGGTTGAGTAAGGCTATTGGTCAGTAATTAGCCGGATCTTCTCTCACGCCCTTTTTATAGATTCAGATAATTATGCTCCATGTCCATGATGTTGGTAGAGATTGGTGTTTCTCAATGTTTTTAAGAATCGTTGTTATCAAGCATGCCCATGCGCTACGATCTTTCTTTAACATCAAGTTTGTTAATCCATCAGCCCTTCTGCAGTGGAATTCTTTAGTTTTCTTAGAATCCTTTCCACATCTCCCGGTTCCATGTTTAGATCCCAACGCCGCTGCCTATTTGCGTTATCATCCTCTGGGTCTCTCGTTGAGCTTGCAAATACCTCTGAGTATTGTTCTACCCATCTACCTTTGGTGACCCCGCTGCTCAGGCGACTCTGCAGGTTAGAGTTAAGTTGTTTATTATATCCCACATGTCTCTTGTAGTGGAGTTAGCCATAGCATTCAGCATTATCTCCCCTTGCTCTTGATCTCATAGGGACTTGAAGCTAATCATCCAAGATTTATATTGTTGCTTCTTCAATTTGATTTGGTCCTTACGTCACGTCTTAGTTGCCTTCTTCTTTCAAGTATACTTTTACTGTACTGGTGTCTAGATTTTAAAAGAGGGAGCTTTATTCCTGTTTGGACTACTTTGTAGACATTCGGTAGAGGCTCATACGACGTATCTGTTGTCCCTCCATTAATTTTTTCCATGTAGTTATTTGTTAGGGCTAAGATGTCAGCCTTCCTGAGCTTCAGTCTGTTGCCTCTGTGATTTAGTTTTAGCATTTGTGCCTTGGGAACCAGTTTTTCTGTGCGCCCTGGAGACCCATGTCACCTTCAGTAGGTTACGATCACTTGCTTTCTGCCGTATGACCTAGAGTCTTTTAAACTCGTCTAAAGAGTTCCTTGAGATCCAAATATAGTCGATCGTCAATTTTTGCATTCCGTTGGACCAAGCGTGCTTTCCTGGGACATCCCCATTAGTTTGTCTATTTAGCATGAATATATTCTGTTAGTTGGCTATATGTAACCATTTTGATGCATTCCTGTCTTTATTTTCCATAATCTCTGCCAATGGGAGACCGTATTTGTTCAGGCATCTAATGTTGAAGTCGCCACACAACAGGATCGTCGGTTTATGCACCATTTTGTATGCATTCCTGATTATTGTAGTTATCATGTTTAGGGACTTGTCGGTTTTTATTTTGGTTTGGTTCCAATACACGTTTTATCAACATCATATGTGCATGCAAGTCTTCACCACGTTCTTTTAATTGTATCATGGACCACTGTATATACACATTGGGATTCCCAGTTTTAATTACTTTTAGGCTTGTTGCAAATTTGATAAGTGTAATGAGTCCTGCGTAGGGTCTTATGTTCTTTCCTTTTTTTTGCTGGATTCATTAGAACTTCGTAGCCACCACAAGCTGGTGTTTCCTGTAGCCAAGTTTCCTGTAGGCAGATTATATTTGCCTTTTTCAATCTAGTTCCCAAATGATTAAACAAGTGAGTGAATCCTCTGGTATTCCACGACATCAGGCAGTTGTTCGATTCTTCTACAGTATTAGTTAATTAAGCTTGTTTTAGATTGTTTATGGCTGCACCTCTCCATGACCACTCGTTTTCTCTTTGTGACTTCCCCTTGATCCTCGGCTTGGATGAGGCAGCCTGATGTCTGATACTAGAGTTCTCAAACGTCACTTTAATCGATTGTCGTATATGTTGTTCTTGAGATCCTCTGTCGTGTGAATGATTTTTGGCCTTTTCCCGCCCTTCCACATACTGACTCATTTCACTTGTGTTTTTGGCGATCCCTACATATTCTCAGAGTTGGTCTTTCACATCAAAGCCCAACCGATGCAGCTCTGAGCTATGTTGTAATACACTGAAAACTCTGTTTTCATCCACATACTCGACGATTGCAATGTCATCAAATTAAATTTCTCTCCATGAGGGGACGCAATGTAATAGGTGCATGACGTTTTTCCGATTTAGGTTTACTTCCACTCTGTCTTTAAATATGTTTTCCAGTTTAACTTTCAATGTTGGGATGGCCTTCCCTTTAGTAAGATGTTTTGGTGTAGACCTCTCTCGGCTTCTCTGATGTCTACTCTCTGGCCTTTTGGGATGCTAGACTGGCAACATTTTAGGTGCTATGTCTAGGGTTGTATTTAGACATTTGGTCCCCTTTACCTTGACCATTCTAAGTTTTTCTGAGAGTGTTTGGAAGTGCATATTCTTAAGTTTTTTTTATCTTCGGCGGCATGGGAACTCTGATCCAATCTTGATGTCTCATTTTCCGACTATTTCTGTTGTGAGGTTGTTCTTGTTTGTTAGTGAGTGTTTCAATTATTACTGAGTCAGTTCCAGTAATATTTCCTTTGATGTAGAATGATACGTCGTCAATCAAGTCATGTGTTCCTTCTCTTGATTCAATATTGGATGCTGTGTCACACTCCTCTATTGTTAGGTCCATGTGTGTATCGTCATTCCTTTGGGTCGGCATCCTCTTTGCTGCCAGCGTTTGGTGCGACTGTACTAGACCTGGATTTCTTCCAGTTGTAGGAGGTGTTTTTATGTTCCTTAGGAATGCATGCAATCCATTAGAACGCACCTTCATTTTGATTTTCATGTTCTTCGATTTCTTTCCGTGATTCTGCATGTTTTTTCTCTTTCCGTTGAAGACACAGTATAGCAATTAATTTCCTTCAATGTGGTCAGCAAGTTTCCGGACATTGCTAGCGTTGACATTTTCCATAAGTTCTTGACCACTTTTATTAGTTATGAGTTGGACTTTCTCTCTGTGGTTTGTTGTGCCCTCTTTTGTCGTCTTTGAATTTCATTTCACCATGTTGTTGTGTGAGGGGCCTCTTGAGCCAATGTTCATCTTGTTTATGCTTGGCATGGCGCTCTGTACCTTTGTCCCTAGTCTACACCTACTTTCATCAACTCCGACTTCATCGTGTGTTTTAAGAATTAAGTTCCATGCCAGTTAACCACCTATACGTGCTTTGTAAGTGGGAACAAATTTTGAAATTCTGCCTATCTTCAGGTTCATAAGGTCAGAACAAAATCTGAGCTGGAGAGTAATGAGAGTGTTTGCAATTCCAGCAGATACGTATATGACCAGTTGGTATTACCCAAATTTATTTAAAGGGTCACAATTGACCTTTTCTCAATTGACCGTATATATATATATATATATATATATATATATATATATATATATATATATATTCAGTAAAAAAACTTTGTTGACGGGACGTTATGGTTAAGTTGCGCAACTAAAAACCTATGAAATTCAGTGAAAAAACTTTGTTAAAGGGACGTTATGGTTCCAAGTGCAACCGAAAAACCCCTGAAATTCACCAGATATGGTAAGCTAAGCAACCATAACTCGCGCCACCACCGCGCACTGCTAAGCCTAACACCCAGGACATCAAAGATGACATCACAAATGTCATTGATGACATCACTGATGACAACACATGTGCATTTACCTTTCATGAAAAGTCTGTAGAAGGGATTCTTAGTGTAATGTTAATAAAAAAAAGTGTCAAAGATTATTGGAATAAATATCAAGTGCTAATCAGTGCATTAAGCTATGCATTGATATAAATAGCATTTTATTATTAACTTCAATCCAGTATACTAATGTACTCATGTAGAAACATAGGCATTGTGTGCAGCATACATGATGGAGGTGCAATATTCATAAGTTTGCCATGTTGAATAGTGAAATGATAACTGTGTTCATATTAGAGTTTTGCGTACAGTGAAACTTGTGATAAGTAGGTAATAAAACCCACTTACTACACAATTGCATTATTATAGACAAATCACAAAGAGACAACACCAGATACAAATATTAATATATACAAGGGAATTGAAGTAAGAAAAAGAAACAGCAATAGTAGCAGAAAGTGTTCATAACCTGATTACCTTTATGCAGAGAAATGATTGCTCTGTTTCAAAGCTGTTACTTACCCTATCTATATATATCACATGATGTGTCTGGACCCTAAGGAAAATAGTGTGAGTACAACATATAAAAATATATACAGGGAAACTACAGTAATAAAAAAACATCAAAAGTATCAGAACGTGCTGATAAATCTACTGATAATTTTAATGCACAAAAAGGATTGCTGTCTTTCAAGGTTGTGTCTTCCCCTATGTATATGTTTCATATGATATGACTGGACCATAAGGGAATTATTCTAAGAACATACTTGAAGGATAAGTCTACGAATATAGTAATTTACAATTTTTAGTTCCTGACTGTTACTGAAGAAAATCATGTGGCCTAGATATGTCAGGAAAGGAAAAAAGGGTGAGTCAAACATGTGATGTCATCAGTGATGTCATCAATGACATTTGTGATGTCATCTTTGATGTCCTGGGTGTTAGGCTTAGCAGTGCACGGTGGTGGCGCGAGTTATGGTTGCTTAGCTTACCATAACTGGCGAATTTCTGGAGTTTTTCGGTTTTACTTGGAACCATAACGTCCCTTTAACAAAGTTTTTTCACTGAATTTCATAGGTTTTTAGTTGCACAACCATGACGTCCCGTTAACAACGCTTTTTTGCTGAATTTCATAGGTTTTTAGTAGCGCAAGTTAACCATAAACTCCCTTTAACAAACATTTTTCATTAGCACGCAGACAATATACAAAGAGGGAGTGTAAAAAGCAATTTCTCAGGGATGGCTTTACACAGAATGTTGCAAAGTAAGAATTTATGCTCGTTCACAGTGAAGGTCAGCTGCTTCCATTTTTTGCTTGCGGGCCGGAGTGGCCCACGACTCGCACTATAAGGTTCTATTCTTTTTTGACCTTGACAGACAGGGATCTTGCAAAAAACTTCTTTTGAAGGAGGGGTGCAAAAACGTAAGAGACGATAAGGATGACATTTCTGAAACCAAACCGCTTTTATATATTATATCACTATGAGAAAGATCGTTGGCACAGACGGAGTCGTATTTAGGGACTGCATTACGCGTAGACAATGGAAAATGGCAATATAATGTAAGTAACCCTTTAGATTATTTTATAGCGGAATATAATAACAATAGTGTGGCGTTAAAGCCCGGTTAAGTTGTACTTGTTCGTTCAATGTGGCACATTGTTTTGTACCACGCACTATCACCGCCGAAGTGGTCCCCTGGCGCTCAGACGGCTCTGAAAAAGGCAGAGGAGAGAGGGTGGGTTAGTGGGAATAAGTTAATATACTCTGTTGCACTATCCTCGCTAGCAAATAGTTTCACGCCCTAATAAATAAAATGAATATTTTTAATGAAGATCGGCTCGTGAGACTAATTTATGTTTTTAAAACAGGTACATCCTTCAGTACTGTCAATGCCACGATTTTCAGACCCTGGAAGACGGATTTTTTAACTGCCAGGTGCAGCTACTTCTAAACAACTTCATGACCTTCACCATTTTATGGGACAATCACCAAGGACCAATATGCCCTTACGCGGTACTAGCGGCTAGAAGCAACATACCAACCATTATGGTGGTCTAATGCCTCGTTGTTGGAACAGCCTTCCGATTATCAGTGCGACCATAGTGCTTCTTTTATCATAAACCTGTGTACCGCAAAGGAACAGCGCGTGACTCAAGATGAACTTTTGCAGATCGACAGCAAAGACAAATGCAAATCGCTGAATATTCTCTAAACATTTGATGTCAAATAAAAGTACTTTACGAAATGTACAATCTTGCTGTTTGCTTTTAAATCACAGTTTCATATTCCGAATTGTGGCGCGCTGTGTTGTGAAATGATCTGTGTTGTTTTCTGGGTTCTGTGTAAAGTCACGTAGGACTGGAGACGACTGGGCCTTACGCGGTACTAGCGGCTAGAAGCAACATACCAACCATTATGGTGGTCTAATGCCTCGTTGTTGGAACAGTCTTCCGATTATCAGTGTGACCATAGTGCTTCTTTTATCATAAACCAACACCCTGTGTACCGCAAAGGAACAGCGCGTGACTCAAGATGAACTTTTGCGGATCGACAACAAAGACAAATGCAAATCGCTGAATATTCTCTAAACATTTGATGTCAAATAAAAGTACTTTACGAAATGTACAATCTTGCTGTTTGCTTTTAAATCACAGTTTCATATTCCGAATTGTGGCGGGCTGTGTTGTGAGATGATCTGTGTTGTTTTCTGGGTTCTGTGTAAAGTCGCGTAGGACTGGAGACGACTGGGCGTGTTTGGCTACGCACCCTGTAACGTCACGGAGGGAGACGGGGAATATGAATGCTTTGATAATATCAGACTTAGGGGCGGGAGATATGATTTAGTGTCGCAAAAGCATGTCAGCCAGGTCGATGGGGCAAGTGATAGGATTATCACATAATGTCGGCGCACAGGCGTCGGGTGCGGGGTTGTGGGGGGTTTCCCCCCACATATATGTTACAGTTGACCTTCACAATTTGGTCAATTGTGAAAAGGTCAATTGTAATTCGAACAGTTGTAAAACGAACAATTCGTATACAACCGACCAGTTCACATGGTCATGGCCATTGACTGTTCTTCTTCGGGGACTCCTTCACTAAGATTGTCATGGAGTAACTAATGGTTGGTTTTGGTGCTATCTCCTCTTAGTTTTGTTGCGATAATGGGGCTCATTACAAGTTACCCGGTTTGGAAATAAAGGTGGCGGTAACAACGTTACCGGCACCCTTTTTCCAGCCTGGGTCACTCTGAGTCTACCAGCAGAAAATTCACTGAAGCACCGGCACTGTTACCAACTGCGCTTCAGTCTTCCTAAAGGACTCCATGGGAATGGGAACTTATTGTACCACTGCCGCCTGTGATATCCCGGTAACATTGGGATGTCAGGCAGTGGACACAGCATGGTGGGGTTACCAGCAACCTCATAATAAGGCCCAATGTCTCCCATGACACTGTGATCAATTGTTAGGAGGAATATCACTGCCTTATATTGAGTGTATTCTCCACCACTTCTAGGGATTTATGCTCTGTGTGATGTATGATTGAAATGGTTGAAGGATCCAGCTTACTTGGTGTTTTGGATTCATTAATCACAGGCACAGTAAGAAGGGCACTGGAAACCATGCATGTTGTCACTGAGATTGTGAGAAATGCAATTGTGAGAAAGAAGTGTGTAATGCAGATACTTGTGAAGACGTATATGGGTGAAGCAGCGAGATTACAGTTGTCACCCTAAGCTTCAGACAAAGAAAGGAACATTAGGTGTATGAATGGCAATACCTTAGTTTTAAGTGTATTCTCTACCAATTCTAGGGGTTGTGCTGTCTGTGATTTACGGTTGAGATAGTTAAAGTTTCCAGCTAACAGTGTTCTTGTTAGGTACGAATCATAGTTACCGCCCTGTCCTTGCCAGTCATTTTAGTGGTTTGTGCTTATTGTGATTTATGATTGAGATGGTTAAATTATCCCGCTCACAAGGTTTTTGTGATGCACGGTTCATAGTTACCTCTGAGTTGTCAGCAGGTGTAGAAGATGGATTACTCATTGGAATCTTCTTCTCTCTGACAACCAAGCTCCGTGCTGTGAATGTAAGGCACGTGGTCAATGCCATCCGTAAGGTTCTGTCTTGAGTTTTTCTGTAATTTCTGAGATTGTATGCCTAGCTATATTGACTTAGCTCCAATGCCTTCTCTGCTTTCACTGTGTGGTATGATAAATGTATCAGAAGTGGAACTAGATGATATGTGAATTAAGAAGAGTTCTGGAACAATGCTTGTTGTTGCTGGCAATCGTAAGAAAGAAGTGTGTAATGCAGACACTTGTGAAGAGATGTCACTCTTTGGGTGCAATCACATTTTTAGGTTTTTGTGCAGAGGTACACTCAGAGTTACTGTGGAATCGCTGAGTATCTTTAGTTTGCACTCTGTAAAAGGATCTCTTGACTGGATGTATGCCGCCAGTATAAAAATCAGATGATTAAAAGGGATAACAAGGGCAGTGAATGTTATTTGTTTAGTTTGTTCTATTTTTCTCAGAATGTGATTGAGCCACTATCCCCACATGGCAGTATAGGCTGTGTTAGTATGCTCATGTGTAGCCCCCCTGTACTAATATAGCTTACTTGAGATGGATCACTACATTATCCATGTTCTCAGTGCAGCTCATCAGGAGCCTTGGACCCAATTTTATGATAGAGATTGCACGTGTCGTTGGGCAAGCTATGGGGATGTCATACAGTCCAGTGCTGCCATCGCCTCTACCACTGACATCGGTTGTAATACGTTCTGTAATATAATTGTGTCTCTGTAACCATTGCTGCATAAAAAGACTCTGCCTCCTGATGCTTTACTGGGACCTCATACACCTTGTTGTCTCCCTATTGGTGCTCTATTTGTATTGGGAGCAGCAGTTCAGATCTTGACCTTTGTGTTGAGGAGGATGGAAGGCATCTCTGATACCCTGTTAGTTCAAGTTATGGTTGTAGTTGCATTAGGAAATACTCTAGGTAGCTGTAGCTTTGTTTTCTCTTTTCTCACTGGCCAGTGAGAAAGATTTTCTTTATATTCCTGAACCTTTGCCCAGCACCTTCCACTATACTACAACACCAATGTCTCCTTCCAATTCTTTGGAACCTTTCTAGTGCACATTGGGATGCAACGTCATCTTAAATTGTATTGACCTGGTTTGATTTTGATCTGAAGGATGGGCACTGCCAAGTGCTTCCAGCTTCAGGTTGCCTTCTATATGATATCTTGATTCTTGAGCTTTTATCCTGGTGAAGTTAAATCGTGTAATTATTGAGATGTTTGTTGAGAACTAAAATCAGAGTATGATCTAATCCTGATATTTGTAGTCACCTTTGGATTAAGTGGGCTGGTCTACATATGGATGCTGTTGCATCAGTGAAAATAGCTGTAGTGTTGTAGCCCCGTTTCAAAGTATTCCTCCCAAAATGTACTCCTCTCAGCATCTAGTCAGACCTAACTTATACAACGGGCACTCCTTATGCTTCACATATGCTTACGTATATGGTTTGGTTATTCCCATTATATATTTCCTCTTGTAATTTAATGTCCATCTATCCAAGGTTTCTACTCTGTTTCCTTACAGGAGTAGTGTTGCACAACATTCCTCTGGCTTGGGGAGGTGAACGGTTGGAAGGGGTGCCTTCCAAGCGCCCAGCTGATGGCCATCTTCTGGTGCTATAATTTTCTAAATTATGCTGAGCAGACAAGTTCCATTCACAAAGAGAATGCACAGGGTACAGGGATCTAAGGGTCACCATAGTCCATGATCCTGCAGATCAAGGGCTTGCTTGGCTATACCAGAATACAGCTGCCAAGTACGACAAAGAGTATAGACCATCTATACCACTGGGCACCTGAAAAAGAGGGATCTCAATCTGTGGGCACAGAACAATTGAATGCTCAGTTCAAGATTAGTCAAAACTTGATGACATTGACAGTAAACCAAGGTATCTATCCTTTAGCTTTGAGGTATTCCTGAAATATATGATGACCAAGATATTAGAGCAAGGATTGCACATTTGCTTTAGAGAGCACATTCCTAGTTTGAAATCTGGTAATCACAACATAGAACAGTGTCATTGTGTCCCTGAGTGATGCAATCCAAAGATGAAAGGAAAAATACCTTTGTTAACTTATTTTTTGTTTTTTTTGTTCAGAGAAGTGGTGATGCACATTACCTGATCTGCAAACCAGTCTCTGCTAAGAAAGGATTACAAAGCAATGCATCTATAGGGTTTGGGATGAAGAGTACATGACCATGCAAAATTAATACTAGTTATGATTGTGATCACTAGACTGAGAGTTGCAAGTGAATTGCAAAATGATGCATTAATTTACTTTGGATTTCCTAACAGTTCTGGACTTATTGATGAAAGTACAATAACAAATGTGACTACTGATTTGTTTAGTTATTTTTCAAATGCATTTATAAAATTGAAAAAGGAAATAAAACATAGAAATCACCCATTCCATACCTCTTCTGATGTTGCCCCTTACTTACCTTGTCTCTTCTCCCCCCCTATCACCTCTCTCTCTGCTCAGAATCTTGAATGGGGCCCTTGTGGCTTATCTGGGCTGGCACTCTCATGTTACCATTTGCTTGCCCTTCTCTTCACCTCTCTTGTATCATGATCTTGAAATCACCCCATGTGGCTTTGACGTGGCTGCTCTCTGATTGTGCCTTTTACTTCCCCTTTTTTCTTTCTTACCGCTCCTCTTCCTGTTACGATATTTTTTGTTCTGTCTTTTTGTTTTTATTAAAAGGAATTTTATTTTAAACAAAGAATTACATTTTCACAAACATACAGACAATGATACATTTACAACACCTTTCTCTGGGCACCTATTATCATGATATCAAGCATATGTAAACCCATATACCTCTGAAATTCCACTTTCTTGAAATAAGAAATAAAGAAACACTTAGGTGAAGTGTTTGAAAAACATGCTTTATTAACATGTATCTGTTAAAATGTAAAGCATTTGTGTAAAATGTAATAATGGGAAATGTAAATGCAAGTTATTATGATTAACTGTAAAACGTACCTGTGATTTGTACATGTAAACAAAACCTGTGAAGTCAAAAAAGTATTGCCTCAATTTGAGGACATCAACTCCATTTGCAATTAAATGGCCATCAATTAATCAATTCCATCAGGAGACACCTGTCATCCCGATGAGAAACATGTAAAATGACCTGTCACCCCTGAAGGTGACACAGAGAATGGTTGAGCCCAAGAGTATGCTTTAAAGGTGAATGGCAACAAAAAATTGGAGAGAACCTGTGGTGGCTTTAGGGTGGGAGAACTGTGTTGATAGGTGGCCCTCACAGGTAGAGTCAGGACTGCCTTAGGTCTGACAATTCTATGACTGGTGCTCTGCAGTGCAAAGTTCTTGGTCTTGGTAGCTACCGAAAGGAAGAAAAACAGGAAAAGCAGAATGCGGACAGCTTTGGTCACCCAATAGTGCTCCCGAACTGGTGACATTGTAAAGTGTATTTAACCTAAATCAATTATAATGTACTAAATAAAATGCTTTGTGCATGCACTTTTCATCCCTAAAATGTAAATCACACAAAATACTTTTTAAGTAAATGTTCAAGGCTCAAAACAGTGTTCCTTTTCTGCAGCCATGACCCATAAATTGCATTTTAACATGTGGAAGAAAATAACACAATGGCCTATACACTGTGCATTATACATATTGAATATAATGCACTGATAAGGCCTACATTACCACTTCTCATTTAGTAAAATCACCCCATAGTATTGCTCTCTGTTTGAATGTCATGTGAAAAATGGTGAGATGCAGATGAAATTTGGCCTGTACTCAATGAATTTCCAGTGGTGAGAATTGAGGTCAGCTCTCTGGTATAAAGAAACCCACAATTAATCAGGAAGTAATCCATTATGCCTCAGGGCTCCGACGCGCAATACAAATAAATAAAATACAAATACAAATACAAATTATCTTAGCCAAACTGATGTTATTAGATGCGGGTAATTAGAGCATGTGCTGGACACAAGAAAATAAGGCATTCCGGAAACTACAGTTTTGTGTTTCTTTTACAGTTTATGAGAGGAGACAGATCATAAGGTCCTGGTTCTGTTTCATAGTGAAAAAATGATTCAAAAGACCAAATGTCCATGCAGCCCTCAACCTGTTGACCTCAAGCAGAGCTATAAACCATTAGCCATTGTGTGTCTGCTTCATGACTTGGAACTTCAGAGGTCTTTTTTCAGCATTTAATTTAATGATTACATCCCATTAAAACATGCAATGCACATTTATCAAAACACAAAGAAAAAATACATTGATTTAATTGGCACCAACATGGAATCACATTATCAGGGAATTCTGCAAAGTGTTCTCAATCATGTACTTAGAAATATGATATATTAATATGTGTGAATTATTAGTACATGGGAATATTACAATTACTTCCTCATATTACTAGCTATTGGAGCATAAATGATGATTACAGATTTAATATTGTCTTGTTTTGAATACATAGGCCTCAATAATGGTACAGATTCAGAACAGAAAGTATGGAGAAAAATAGATATCAGTCCAATTCGATCATAACTCTAGATGGGAGGAGAGAAAACCTCCCATTGTCACATGGCAAACTAAATCGGGCCAATCAAATTAAACGGGTGAATAATTGGGGGTATCAAAATCTGAGGAGAACCTATCACAGACCACCTCCAATAAACACATATTGTGTCAAATGACGTTGCTTCAGTGGAGTGTATCATGTATTTGACTACCTTCTTTTTTATTACCAGTGTCCATAATCAACAACACTGTTATCTGTGCATTGTGAACCTGTGTATTGCTTACATGTTATCTGTTGATTGAATTCCGTAAATTTTAAAAAGGAGAGAACATTCCTTTTGTTCATCAATTCCAGTCAATTTGACTGGATTGTACTTGTATATATGTTGTACTCACTTGTATAAAGTTTATAGTGTCCTTTTTGTTATACCGTGATCAACACATGTGCATTAAACGCTTGGGGTAAAAACTCTAGCGACCCTCACAGCAGTTTGAGAACAATGTTTTTCTTGCACGTAGGGGTAGAATGATGAAAGTGTGTGCTTTTCTCTCATCCTGATTACTGTGATATTATATGATCATGTATTTAAGGTCAAACACAAAGGAAACAGAGATGCTCATTGGGAAAGCTGCAGACAAAGGCAGCTGATCAGAAAGGAGACAAATATGCAGCTGATGGAAATCTCAGTTAAGAATAATTTTCCTACAGGGGTTCTGCTGCATAAGCCTTGCTCCAGACTGAACATGATTTCTTTAGAGGGATTTTGGAAGCAGCGAATGGACTGGGAGCATAGCTGACTTGGAAAGCTGTCTCAAGCTGTTCTGTGCCTTTAAATGACAAAACAAAAGTAAGTTCACTAAACCAAGTGCATTTACATATGTGTAACACAGCAAAAGTATGCAAAAATGAGGATACCCCTGTTCCCTGTACACCTTAATACTAGAAAAAACAGCCAGTCAATATTGAGCATAGTTTTAACAATTAGAACATTGAATTCAATAACAATGATATAGGGAAAATATGCCATTGACAAGTCTGGAGACTCCAAATTCCTCAATAAGATCTTCGTTTTAGTATGTCTGTAGCTCAAAAAATTTTGGGAAGAGTAATCCCTTCATTAGGGGCATTATTTCAATCTGAATGCATTTCAGGAGGAGTCATTCCTTCATCAGCAGCACAGTTTAAATCTGTCAATAGTGTAAACAATATAGTTTTACTATTCTACAAAAGTGTATGAATATATTTAGAGTAAATAATCCCACGGCCACTAGCTTCAATTGGACTCTTCAATAGTAACTTTCTCAATTTCCATTACACCCTTTCTGGGTAAACTCCTGGAAAAACTAGCCATCTCTCAGCTTAATCCTCATTCTGATTCTGTTGGCTCTCTCCATGACCATCAATCTGGCTTCAGAGCTGCCAGAAACACGGAAACTACTCTCCTGAACATCCATGAAGACCTGCTCTACAACCTTGAATCTAACATTCCCTCTGCCCTCATCCTACTTGATCTCTCTTCTGCTTTCGACATGGTCAATCATACCACTCTGCTCAACCGTCTCTGTGACAACCTGGGCATCACTGATTAGTCTCTGGCCTGTCTGACCTCCTTCCTCTCTGACCGACCCTCCCAGGTACAACTTTGGTCCTTCCTATCTTCTATCTCCCTCTCCACCTGTGGTGTTCCCCAGGGGTCTAACCTCTCGCCCTGGGTTTTCAAACAATACCTGGCAACTCTCGCCTACTGCATTTCCATTTACTGCTCAAATTTCCAGTGCTATGCTGATGACACCCAACACATTTTCAGGATTCCTTCAGCCACCACCTCTCCTTCCCTCATCTCTGATTGCCTAATTGCCATTCAAAATTGGTGTGCTGCCAATGATCTTGGTCTAAATGCCAACAAGACTGAGATTCTCCTCATTGGTATTCCTTCATCATCCTTTCCCCTCACTTGCCGGCCTCCCTTGGCCCTCAGCCTACCCCCACCTGTGAGGCTAAGAACCTCAGGGTCATCTTTGACTCTACACTGTCCTTCTCCTCATAAATCTCTGATGCTTCTAAAAAATCTAACTTCTCACTGCACCTCCTCAGAGGTACTCTGCCTTTCCTCTCCTTCCCCCAGAAGCTCACTGTCTCCCAATGTCTGGTTCCCTCCAGATTGGACTACTGTAACAGCCTCTTTCTAAATCTCCCTGCCTCCACTCTCTGCCCCTTACAACTAATCCAGAACAGGACTGCAAGACTTGTCCTTGGCCTCAGCCCTGGGATCTTATCTCTCCAGCTCCAAAATCCCTCCATTGGCTCTCAGTGGATGCAAGGATTACATTTAAAACCCTCTGCATTGTCCACAAGGCTTTCTGGGGCCTAGGTCCAAAATACCTACAACTATCCTTTTGTAAATACTTCCCCTCTCGAGCCCTTTGCTCCTCTACTTCTAACTTCCTCAGGGTCAGTCATTTTTCAAAGAAACGTGCCGGGGGTAAATCTCTGTCTTCCGCTGGGGCCTCCCTTTGGAACTTGAGGAGAACCATCTGTGGTTCTGGAAGCACCTCAAGACCTTCCTCTTCGGCTCTGCTTTTTCCCCACTTCTCCCCTGCTGATCTGTTCTCTCTCTTTGCACTGTGCACCTGGCCACCCTCTGTCCTTCGGGCCCAGGTACCTGCTCACCTTGCCACCCTCCTGCACTGCCTCCGGGCCACCACTTGCACTGGGGTCTGTATCTGTACCCATCCAGTACCCACCCACTTTTCCTCTGCACTGTTAGATATACCATATCTGACTAACCTAGCACTTGCTGGCTGCACTACCACTGTTTATCGCTTTTATTTATTTATTTATTTTACTTATTAATATTTTTTCTGTTCACTCCTCTGTTCCACACTTTCTGCTTCTCCCCCCTTCCATGCACTTGCGCGCTCTTAATGTCACTGGGCCTAATAAGATCATCGTCGTCGTTTTTTGTTCTCCCCTCTTTCCCTCCCTTTGCCTGGTCATGCTCTGAAACACTTGTTTATGAGCGTGATATAAATAAAATATAATTTCGTTTATGATATGACAGGTTTACCCAGAGGTTTCTAAGCATGGACCCGGGGATCAAACCTGTGTTGCTCCGTGTTGTTTTGCTTCCAAGGCGAGCATGTTGCCACTGAGCTATCCACCCATTCACTCTCTATACCAGTTGACAGAGGTGGTTATAAAACCCTCTGACAAAGGGTTGACTATTGTAATCGTTAATCGTAGATTTTATGTTACAGAGGCATATCATCAACTTCGAGATGGCTCCTGTTACTGTACGCTGGCAGTGAATCCTTTTCCTGACATACAGGTGCCAGTTTTACTCATTTCTTAGTAAATGGAGCGAGAAGGCTATTCTTGATTTGGATATTTGTAAGTTCTTGTCACCTACCTCTCCTGCTATGCCCACAATATATTTTGTAGCCAAAATCCATAAGTCTACAGTTAGGCCTCCAGGTAGACACATTGGCCCTCATTATGAGGTTGGTGGTAGTCATGGTGCTATTTGCGCCATGACTACCACCAATAACGGTACCGTGTCCGGTTTGGTGAGATGGGGACTTACCGGTGCAGTCCGACCTTGGCGGGATCGGTAAATCCCCATTCATCAAACCATTCTCCATTCCCATTTGAGCCCCCATAGGGCTCAATGGGAATGGGGAAGGCGCTAATAATGGTACCGCAAATTGCGGTACCGTTATTGGCTCTGATTTCCCTTAACGGGTCCCATCCATAATGCCTGGTCAGACCAGGCGTTAACGGAGGGACCCGCTTAGGGAACTTGTAGGGCAGTAAGGAATTCCTGGCACCTGTCTCCCTACCGATGCCCGGTACCCCTTACCGCCCTACTCGTAATTAGGCCCATTGTCATTTTATCATGTTCACTACTTGAAAATCTGTCTAAATTTGTAGATGAGACACTCATTTCATTTGTGTCCACTTAGCCTCCCTTTTTGAAAGATAGGAAGAGATTCCTTTGGAAAATGGTCTGATTGCCTTGATGATGTAGTTTCATTGTACACCTCAATCGATCATGAAGTTGGTATGAAAGCTTGCAAGCATTTTTTAGATACACACTCTTTGAATTCTTTGTCCCATACAGAAATGATTCTTGAGATCCTTGATTTTTGTCTGAATAATAGTGTTTTCCTTTTTGAGAGTTCATTTTACTAAAAAGTAAGGGGCATTGCAATGGGGAGCACTTCTGCATCTGTCTATGCTAATTTGAATATGGGGTGGTGGGAAGGCACTATTGTCTGGCAGTCTTAGAATTATCATTATACTGAGAAAGTAGTGGCATGGTGGCATTTTATAGACAAACTATTTATAATCTGGAAGGGGAACGAGTCAAGTTGGTTATAGTTTGTGAAGCATCTGAACCAAAAATATAATTCATTTGCATTTAACTGAAATGCACTCTGAATCGGAAATTGTGTTCTTGGATGTTAGTGTTCGACTTGACGATCAAGGGTTAAAGACCAGTCTATACAGAAAACCCACCAGTTCCAATATGCTGCTGCATGACACCAGCAGCCACCCCGACTGCTGTAAGAAAGGTATCCCCATGGTGAATTTTTTAGGTATCGTCGTAATCATTCAGATATTTTGAATTTGGACGATGAAAGTTCTAGAGCAGCCCACAATTTTTCATCGCAGGGGTATTCCTGTGGAGTCATTGAAGGTACCTATTTGAACACTAGAAGCCTCAAGCAGGATGTCCTGCTCAATGATAATTGTTCTGTGCAGTCTGTCAGGAATGAGGAGGTTAGACTGATCTTTACCTTTTGCAGTGCCTCCTAATAGATCAGGCGCATTGTTCAAAGGCATTGGCACATATTGCAAATGGGCAAGGATCTCTCTTCAATTTTGACCAGTCAACCCTGTCTTACTTTTAGGAAATCCCATTTGCTTAAGGACAGATTGGTGTCCAGTTTTTTATCTTCTGTGAACACCAATGTGGCTTCAGGTTCGTGGTTGTCCAATCAAGGCACGGGCTTTCATAAATGTAAGAAGGCAAGGTCTGTGCCAATGTTGTGCCTTCTATTACTTACTTACATCCAGTACTAGGTGTCACACATACTATTCTGCACTATATCATGTGCAACACTATGCACATGGTAAATGTTCAGAGTTGTCCCTATCAAAAATGGTATGTAGGGAGTACAACGTGTAAATTGAAAGTAGGGATACTCCAACAACTATGAGCCATTATAACTGTTGATCATTCTTATCGCATGGTGAACATTTTTCAGAGCAACATGGGAGTAACATTGACAAGTTATCTTTCTTCGGAATCAGACAGGTACCTGTACATCCATGTGGAGGAGATCAAAAGTTAAACTTCACCAGCTTGAAACTAAAATGATTTTGGATTTGAACCCAAAAGTTCTGAAAGGTCATAATATAGCTGAAGAACGTTATACTTTTGTGGGAGTGTAGGAATGATCAGGTGACTGTGTTCTGCTTCCTGTATTTTTTAAACAAAATAAAATGTTTTTTCAGCTTTATGTGTGTTTTTGCTTGCATCACTATTGGTGTTGTAGGAACTAGATGTTGGAATATTTGATTCATAACAGGCTTCATTCTAGAGTTTACTTGTTTTGAGATTTCATGTGATCTAGATATACTTGCTGATATAATGTTGTTGTGTATCTTGGCCCATTGTTCATTCCATGTGTGTCTGCAGTATGTGCATTTATTTTTTTGTGGGTTCAAGCTTATTTGCCCTGCGATTCCGCCCTTTTGTAGAAAGAGGTGGTATGTTGTGAGCACTGCACACTTTATTTAGATCAGGGATGGTTGGAGAAAGAATTATTTTGTATTATATACAGTTTTTAGTTTTTATTAACATATTTAAAATATAAAGTCTGTGCAAAGATTCGTATATGTGATGCATTTGCACTTAGTGAGGAAGCACTATGCACTTTTGGGACTGTGATTATATGCCGGTTCGCTGCAAGGGCACTATGCATTTTATCATTGAATCTTTTCCATCTGTTTACTTGCTTTAAGATGGATTTTGCATTTTTTGCACAATTTATTATGTCTTCTGGCGATACACCATTATTTATTCGGATCTTTGGGGCATTGAGGAAATGTTGCAACTGCAGTAGTGTGCAGTGTATTCAAATTGTGCACTTTATAGCTATACCCAAGATTAGGAATACACGATTAGCAGATATAACATGTCCTTGCATTTATCACTTTATGAGTCATTCCAGTACTTTGCACCTTTCCAGGCAATGCGGCGGTGCTATTGATGCATCAGATCAATTAGTGATTAAGCACTATGCATTTTTAGGACTGAGCTTAGATGCCAGGTTATTGTATGTGCATTATGTATTTTATTATTAAATCCGTTCCATCTGTTTACCTGTTTCATAATGGATTTTGTGCATTATTTGCCATTGATGCTTCAGACTCATGCCATTTTTCATATTTAGTCATAAATGCATGTTCAATATTGTCTTAATTTATTTTAGTGTATTGTACAGTTATTGTCGTTATTGTTAACTGGCATGTGCTTGGTTGTCGTGATCTTGGCTGTAGGCTGAATAAGGTCCACAATTCGGTGTGTATTATTTTGGAGTAATGTCCATTTTGGAATGATCACTGGAATAGATTAGGGTTTGAATCAACATTCTTGGTTAAATGTTTTATTTTTGATGTGGCTTAAACTTAAACTGTTGAAGTCATAAATGTGTAAAAGTGTATGTGCTCTTATATGTATTGAGAGCTCTGTTCTGTCACAAGATGGATGCTTGTTTTTACTACCAGAAATATTATAACATTTCAGTGTTTCGAAATTAACAAAGGACACTGTTGGCATTTATTTCGAACTGAAGGAGTTTTTGTCCCGGATAGCCACATCCGCAGGGAGAGGAAGGCCAGTTGTTGTGCACTCATCCCCTCCCTGAAAACGGGTCTGGACGTAGGCATCCCTGCTGGTGCCAGATGATGCAGTCACAGGATCAGGGACAGGATTACACACAGGCACCTCCGCGGTGGCCTGTGCTGCCTCCTGTCCCTGCCACTGCACTGCACCACTAGCACCAGTGGAATCCCCACCTCCAGACCCCGTGTGTGTCCCTTCTGCAGCCTCCTCCTCCACCAAACCCCCCACCAACCTGGATGACTCCGTGCCATCTTCCTCCGTTGGACCCTGTGCGGTCTCAGCTGTCCCTTCTGCTGCTGAGGAGTGCACCTCCGACCTCCGCCTCTTGGACCTACCCTCGGCAGCTGCAGCCTGGGATGTGGCACCAGACTCCTCACTCCCCGACGAGATGACAATCTGGGAGGGGAGCCGGGCCTTGCGTCTCCGGCTGGTGGTGCGATCCCTGCCGCTTTGCTCCACAGCACCCTCTCCGCCCTCTTCATCAGTTGACGCTGCAGACAGGGAGAGATAAAATACAGGTATCAGGGCACTGAACAATGGACTGATACACACATGACAGTTGTACATGAGTGGCGGTGTCAAACTTCAGACATGGCATCACACTCCCCAACACACATGTCATTTCTACTCACACACATGAGCAATTCCGCAGCAATATTGCGCCTTGCAGCACCATCCATACACGTACAACAGCATGAGCATCCGAAGGTGAGTCTGACATCACATGAAACACGGGGAGTGCACAACACATGCACACACGCCACCACAATTACATGCATGTGTACATGTCCACCAACTGTCTCAGTGATGAGATCGCCATCCATGTCACATCTGGCATTCAGCCTTCTACATGTCAGTGCCACATGCATCCATGTTGCATCACGGTTGCACACTTGTCAAATACACACACATGCACATGTACACAGTGCAGATACATGCAGATGGAACCACCATCCATGTGTGACACCACAACCATGCCACACCACAACCATGCCAATGTACATACACAGTAATGCAAACTTGTGTGCTCTCACACCTGCATTTGGCCTGCATGCTTACCAACACATACACCATCCATGAGTCTCACACATGAGAGGACTCACATGTGTCAGCCTCATGCCCCTGTACATACACATCCATACATGGCCCTACAAAAACACACACCTGCATTTGGCCTGCATGCTTACCAACACATACACCATCCATGAGTCTCACACATGAGAGGACTCACATGTGTCAGCCTCATGCCCCTGTACATACACATCCATACATGGCCCTACAAAAACACATGTGTAACCTGCCCACTACTGGCACACCACAACACACACAGCGTCCAATCAGTATGCATGTACACTACACTCGACTCCAGACGGGTCTGTCTCTCAAGGACCTGGACGTGGAGCACTGGCCATGTGCATTCCAGGACCCTCATTTGGTGGTCTGACAGCTGGCCCCGGTGCCCCTTGGCATCCGCTGCCTTCAAGAGGCGCTGGGCCTTGTCGAGGGTCCTGGACCTGAAGTCCTACCAGCACTTTCGGACATGTTTGATGTCGCGGACTGCCACTCCCTCCTCGTTGATGGCAGTCACGATGTCCATCCAGATCCTGGTCTGTCGATCATTGTCGGCGCACAAACTTCCAAAGAGGGCATCATACTGCCCCAGGGCTTGCTCCACCAGGACACCAACTTCCCTGGCACTGAAGCTGGTGGCCCTCTGCCTCTCTGGCTGGGGGTTGCCAGTGGTGCCAGATGGTGTTGTGCCCGACATGGCAGCCCCAGAGTGTAACACTCACCTGACTCCCACAGAGGCGCTGGCTTGGTTTGCGTTGCTGTGACCTCTTCTAAGGTGATGCGCAGGGTTCGGAAGACGGACTGGACCGGGCCCCCAAATCTGGCTTGTCTGGCTCGCAGAAGTATCCTTCTGTAGGCGAAAATAGGGGATTAACTGTCTGCGGGGTAATGCAATCAGCCTCCCACTTTCCCCTCTCACCCTCCCCGAAACCCTTCTGTGATTCCTCGTAGCGTCTCACCTTAGGGTCTGGAAGGACGAGCTCTCCATCCTGCTTCTGATGCAGGGGCGCGTTGGTATCCAGTTATTTCACTGGATTTTCGGATTGGTGAGAACCAAACTTGCTTGGCTTCCAGGTAAGTTTTTTGATAAGAGGTTCCCCTTGTGTCCATGCATTAATGTACTAATGCTAGTGTCTTTTTCCCCATAGGGGCCGGGGTACGGAATGCCGGGGAACAGGCACCGACCCGAGATGAGAGGTGAAATCCTTGTAGAAATCAGGTAAGTCTTTAATGAGCGTTTTTTGGTAATGTCTTTTCATTTGCTCATTAACGCTGATGTCTCTTTTTCCCCTTCGGGGCCGGGGTCCGGAAATGCCAGGATGCGGCACGGGGGCCCGAAATGAAGAGGGAATAAATCACCAGGTAAGTCTTAACATGGAGATTTAGCTTTCCTTATTCCCTTCTCTCTCTCACCTTTTGTTCTGGTCTTTTTCTCCCTAGGCGCTGGGGCGTGACTGCGAATCCGGATGATCGCTGCTGAACATGGAGGCGCCCAGTAAAGGTGAGTGGAATGTGGCGCTGCAGCGATCGACGCGATGAGCTTTTAAATAAAAGTCTTCCTTTTCAGGATTGTCGGCAAGATGTCTCCGGGATGCGGATGTAGCAGGTAAGGACTTTTCCTTCTTCTGTTCTCTTCTTCTCTTCCTTTGCAGGTGATCCAGGATGCTGGCAGGCGTGGCAGAAGTCAGGATGCAGGAGCAGACACGGTGAGCGTCCAGCTGCTAGATGCAGAACAACGCGAAGCACGTGTGGCTGTTCAGGTGGGGTTTAAATAGCCTTGGAAGAAGTTCCAGGTATGTATCCTTCCTCCAATCAGGTATGTATCCTTCCTCCACCACGCCCGGATGGTAAATTAGTCCCACAGGTAAAGTAGTTCCTTTCAGGCCTCAAGGAGGCCGGGATCCTGCAGCATGGTCTGCATCAGGTAAGTGCACCCAAGCACTTCCATAATGAGCCTGGCGCCTATGGCGCCAGGACTGATGTCTTTTATGAGCCTGGCGCCATAGGCGCCAGGACACTGTCC
Source organism: Ambystoma mexicanum (assembly GCF_040938575.1). NCBI lineage: Eukaryota > Metazoa > Chordata > Amphibia > Caudata > Ambystomatidae > Ambystoma > Ambystoma mexicanum. Next base: position 1,270,067,915 of record NC_090935.1, on the reverse strand, counting down.
AAAAGGCCCCTATATGGGGTTGCTGGGTCCTTCCTTGGGGACTGGATGTCCGCTTTTGGGGACGCAGGGCTTGAACCGGCTCCCCGGGAGCGGGCATCATGACACAGAGGCAGGTGTGGGTGGGCAACTGGGTCCTGGGGCTGGGCTGTGGAGCGATGGTATCCCAGTCGGGAGTCTTCGGTTCCAGCAGGGGTGGTCACAGCAACTGCACCCCTGGCTGATGTGCAGGCAACAAATAGCAGGGCACGTGGGCAGCAGGCAGGCAGGCAGGCAGCAGCAGATGGCAGGTGGGAGCGTGCTGGTGCATTTGGGGGCAGGAAAATGGCCTTTTTGGCAGGAGCGTGGTCTTCTGTGTGTTTCCGTGTGGCCAGCTTGATACGGAGTGATTTGGCACGTGAAAAAATTGCACGTCAGCATGCTAATGGAGGAAAGGGCCTTAGCGCGTAAGCGCATAAGTGATGTTTCACATGTGGGCTGGCTTAAAAGGTACGAGTATCACGCTATTTCCTTGTACGTGCTTTTTGTGGAGAGCGAGCGGGTGTATCTTATACTTCTTGTCGGTTCACACGCTATTACTTCACAACGTTTCCAGTTCGTACTCCCTGTTTCCTCAGACTGTGTTCTTTTCTTCTTTTGGTGGGAGTGTTGTCTACGCGCACACGCGCGTCTAGTTCACGTTCTTTTTCAAGGCAGACGGTGAGTCGCGCACGTATTTTCCAACTGTGGTTGCCCCCGTGTGTCGCGTACCCCTTCAGAGGTCATTGTAGGCTGCGTGTAACACGTGTACGCTTATTTTTGTGTTTCTGGGTGCCACAGCATAGTGCAGGTTTATTTTTCCACGCACATGGTCTACCAGGGGTTGCGTGCACGTGTGCTTTTGTTTTTGGGGTGCCTGTGCATTGCGTGACCTGTCATCTTCCCCCAGGGGTCACATACAGCCTTGCTAGAGCACTAGGGTACCAATTCCATCTAGTACCCTACCCCTTTCACCCCAATTGCCCAGGACAATTGTTTACTGCTACTGCCATACGCACAACAACATCAGTGCCATGGTTGGGCGGTGACCAAGCAGTAAGGTGAGGCAATGGTGGCCGACCTCCAAAAGGTGGCCGCGGTGGGCGCGGTAGGGGATGTGGCCAGGATTTGCAGGGTGCCCCTAGACCCCGTGTGTGTAGGACCAATCAGGGACACCCATGCCCCCCCCAATGGTTGTGGGTAACGTAGCTGACACCATCCCAGCTCAGCCCTTGTTGGACCGGCCCATTTTGGCACCTGAACCGGCACAGGATGACTCCCTGGCTGACTTCCAGGTCAGCAAGTCTAAGCCACGTGTGGCGTGGAAGGTTGCTGTCACCAGGCCACGTGGATCTGGGGCAGCAATGTCATCTGCTGCCCCAAGTAGGCAGGGTGGGGAGGCTGCAGGGGCAGCTTCAGCTCTATCCACACCAGCTCCGAGTCTCCCAGCCAGGACAGTGTCGGTCCAGGTCCATCAAACCGACGTTGGCCCTGCCAACATCACCCTGCAGCCAATGCCTTCTCCAAGACCTATGTTCATTGTGCCTTCGCACACTTCTAGTACCCAGTCCACCTGCACTGCTGCCCCTACTGACCAGAGTGGTGTAAGCCAATCAGGATCCACACCACCTTCGAAAAAGAAGAAGAAGGGTGCTCTGGCACTACAGGTTGAGACCCCAGACACGCTACACACTCTGGCACTGTCAGGCACTCAACCTTGCGCGGAGGTAGCACGTACACCTGCCTCCCCGTTGGGTCTTGGTGCCTGGCTTGGTAATAAACTCAGGCTTCCGTAACCCGCCGGGGAAAGAGGGTTAGGGTCCGCTGGATTGGATAGGTAGGGGGAAGTTAGGGTAACCGGGAAGAAGGGATAAGGGAATGGTAGGTAAAGGGGGTTATAGGGAAAGGTCTGTCTTGCTGTCCCCTTGTGGGGTTCCTGAGATCGATGGCACTCTGCCCTTACACTCACTCTTACACTCAGCAAGAACCTCAGAGACCTGTTGGGTCTCACGCTATACACAATGGTGATTGATGCACATAGTACGTTACTCTGGTAGAAGCGTTCCTATCACGCTTCTTGAGCTGTTCACACAGACACCCCTAGAACAAACTATACACAGTAATAGAATAACTCAAGAGACACTTAGCTTCGTGTGATGCAGCTGAGAGGTATGCGGCTTGCCCCAGTTCTTGCCGTAACACTACGGCGCGATACGAGTTCCTGCTGTACACTACAGCGGAGCGCCGCTACAAGAAAACCAAAAACAGGTGTGAGTGTAATGTCAACAACCGTGTTTCCTCACACGGCACAATCACACATTCATTCATTCCGAGTATAGTCAGGCCGTGTTACTTCACACGAACTAATTGGCACCGGGTGAATGTTCCGCCAAGACGGACTTTGGAATCTCTTCCAGTGCTAGGCTTCACCCCACTCCCGACGTGTGCACCCAACGCTGAATCCCAACCAGCGTGTTCCAGACGCACGCTGGAAGTATCTGTTATTCTTTGTAAGCGTTCCGTTAGCGGTCGCTTGTTCACATTAGTTTAGCCCAAGAAAGGAATGCACTTATCTGTCATGGTGCACGGGGCCTGCAGTATTCACAGGCGGGGTTTGGCCCCGCGGGTCGCTGCCTGCAGGAGCCCTCGATCTGCACGTCTTCTCTGGTCAAACTCCTTTAGCACAAGCAGGGATCCTTGCGCACGTCGCGCGCATGCGCTGGTCCTCGGGCGTTGTCCCGAAGTAGTTCTTTTGCTCGCGAAGGCGCGAGCATGCTGGGTATTGAAGTCTTTCTTGGTCCTGATGCCGAATGCTGCATTCTGCTGCCTCCAGGCTTGCATTCTACAAATAGGGCACAACAAAGTCCTAAAATACGGATGCTTGGACCACTGCCTGTTCTTCCCTAGCCCAGGATGTTGCTCTTTGTGCGTGCTGTGTACCAAATGCCCCAAACCTGCATTAGGCACAGTCGGAATCCTGACAGGCACGTCAAGGAAGCCTAGCTTTAATGACGCTGAACTTGATGCACTTTTGGCTTATGTGTCAGCACATAGCGGCAAAATGGTGGTGACTGCAGGGTGCAAGACCACACCTGGTCAACGTAGGGCACACTGTTAGACCATCGCGGACATCATTAGTGCCCTTGGATTTGTGAGGCGCACAGCTGATGATTGCTACAAGCGGTGGAATGACCTGAAACGCAGTGCAAAGAACAAGCTGGCCTCAAATCATGCCTCTACTTTGGTGACTGGCGGTGGGTCTCCACCCGAGGACAACCAACTCACTGAACATGAGTCTGTTGCTGGAACCTTCGTCACAGAGGAACAGATCCAAGGTGTGGGAGCCCTACCAGATTACAACGCATTGTCCGGTGAGTGCCCATGCATGTGTGTGTAATCCATGTGTATGTTGCTTGGGTGACGTGTTCTGAATGAGTGCCAGGTGAGGGTGTGTACTCCTCAGTGGTATGGGTCACCCATGTGCTTCCTCCAAAACATTAACCAGCCCTGGATTTGGGAATGACAGTATCCCTTCTGGCCACAGTAGGCAATTAGTGCCACATTACTGCAGTTGCTCTTGAACTGTCATCGTGCAACAACATTGTTCTGAATTTTTCAGTGTTCATTGAGGCTGATTGTTTCAATTCTCCTATTTTTGCAACACATTTTTCAGCCCTAATGCCACATATGTGACATGCTTCTGTCATTGATTACACCACACATTGGCCCACATTTGTTACCTTTTTATGTGAATGATTAGACCATTCAGGCTGATTGAGTATTGGCCTCCTCACATTAATTTTTGGGCCCTGTTGGAATGTGGGACATGATAGTTGTTTCATGTCATGTTGAAGTGACCAACCATTGATGTGTACATCTGTCTGCAATAACTGTATCATTGTACACTGGATGTGTTGCAGTGTGTGGCACATGCATAATTTGTCACACTATTTGACATTTTTCATCTCATCGTGTCCATCTCACGTGGATGGGTGACAGTACTCATTCACTGACATATGGCTGTACTTGTCAAATGTACTATGGATATGCTACATGCCATCTGTGTGCTGGCATGTGGCATGTATTTGTATTGGACATGCCACTCACAGGCTAATGTGTGATGCCAGTGCTAATCAGCATGCAGCAAATGTGTTGCTTTTCCATCTTGGTGTCCTCAGTGTCTTATTTTTGCCTCCCCTTCCAACTCATAGACAGTGCATGCATGCCAGGGTTATTGTCATGTGGGACATGTGTAAATCATGTACTGGATCACTGGCTTGTCAGGCCTATGTGTGTGTTATGGTGCTCATACCTGTTTCCATTTGTTGTCTTTGCTGTTTTTGCAGGTGATGACGCACTTGATGCTGTTGAGGTTGAGGAGATGGTGCAGACCCAGGAGGAATCTCAGCCACAACCCGGCACCAGTGGAGGACGTGGTGTGGTGGTGGGTGAAAACCCTTTCTTACTGCAGACCATACTGTCCAGGGGTGCACCTCCCCAGACTTCTATGAGTCAGGTGCTGAATCGGATGATGAGACTTATGTGCTGTCGCAGGTGAGTGTTTCTGGCAAGGATTCTGTTCTGTCCAACCCACCTGCACCAGGGGTAGAACCCTCTATGGGGTTTCAGTGTTGGTAGGTCCGCCTTTGGCGGTTACGGATGCAGGGTCACACTCCGCAACATCTGATCCTGTTCCTGGGCCAGAAGATCAGAGGGGGAATACAGTCCTGCAGCCTCAGGCAGTGCTGGCACAGCAAGGTGCAGATCGCCTTGCTCCAAACAGGTGTGGTGCCCGCCGACACGGTGGCCGTACGCCACCAGGCAATACTGTATGGGAAAGCTCCATTTACAGTATAGCAGCACAACAAGGAGCATTGGTTAAAATGATGGCTCAGGCAATGGAGAGGGTGGCCACTTCCATTCTCCCCCCTGAAAGGCAGATGGAGCAACAACAGCAGGCAACAGACTCCATTTGCCAATCACACAGGGAAGACATGTTGGCGTCCAACAGGGACCAACGGGCGGCACTGGAGACTCTGCGCGAAGCCATATCAATGGAGTCACAGGGCCACAGGGAAGCCCTGAGGGTAGAACTCCATAACCTCAGGGAGACTCTGGTTGAACTTGAGGCTTCCCGAAATTTTAGGGCAGAACAGCAGCTGGAGCAGCTTGCACGTTCGCTCTCAGCTGAGCTGCAGGCTACCCGTGAGGAGATCCGGCCATCACACGAGGCCATGCGTGCAGAAATGCAGGCAACCCGTGAGGTGCTGCATGGGGATCTCCACACTATCATCCTCCAGAATCAGACCTTCCACACCTGCATGCTTGCTGCCATGGAGGACCATACCAGGGCTTTGCGTTGGCTGTCTCCCATAGCACCACCACTCCCTGATGCAGCAGCAGAGGGTGATGAGAGCGACAGCAGTTCTCCCACAATGGCATAGCCGTGCATGCCATGAGCCCATGGAGGTATTTTTTTTCCACAACATCCATGCAGGTGGGTGTTGGTGTGCACCCTGTCCTCAAACCTCCTGGGTGGCCTCCCCCCGGCCCTTTATTTATTTATTGTTTTACAGTGTGTTGCCTTGTGTGGCTCCCGTGGGCATCCACTGTGTATTCCGGCTGGGCACATGCAGGCTTGTCCTGTGTTTGGATTAGATGCTTGGGTTCCTGACACACACACCCCTCCTGCTTCCCCTTTCCATGGGCTTGCAAAGGGTGTGACCAAGTGACAGTGACTTACACAGTGACATTGGGCTCCTATGAGCTGTGTGGGCAGTCTGTAGTCAATGCTGTGTAGACATCCCTAGTGGGCATTGTTGTTGTATTGAACACTGCATGGTGTATTGATATGTGCTTGTGCATCCATGTCTTCCTCCTTATTCGCAGGTACCTTCTTCATGTCTTCACAAGGCCGTCTCCTTTGCAGATGCAGTTCATGTTGTATGCAGTACACTGACACATTTGCCTGACAGCAACACTCTGCAGTTGGAAGGGGTCGATGTGCTGGCTTATTCAGGTTGTAAGACTTGCACTACTTTGAGTTTGTACTGTCATATTTTGGCAATGTTTCATGCTGTGTTGATGTATTGTGTTGCTGGTAAGAATTTGGTCATGTGTGCTGTTGGTTATTGATTACTGGGAGCATATTGTCTGTGGCCTGTTTCCATTTGGGAAAGTGCACTTTGTGACACTTGTGTCAGGTGTTGTGCATTCCTTTGTTTGCTTTCACATTGCATGACATGCCATGGTGTGTTGGGTGGCGGAGATGGGGAGGGGATGGGTGACATGGTGCTATTTTCATGTTGTATTTTGCAAGGGGGTTGTCATTCATGCTGCATAAATGTGTCTCTTTTTGTGACACAGCATTGGTTATCTTTCGGTAGGTAGGGATGCACACAATGTGACACTTCCAGGTGACCAATCTCATGCTGGTATGGTTGTGACAGTTGATTGTCCCTTATGTCATCATCATTGATTGTCAGCTGGTATGTGCCAGGGCTGTGTGCACTCCACAGGGGTGTGATTTTAGGTGAAGTAATTAGCCACCAGCTGCGTACGGGCTGCCTCACCACGTGCCCTTTCCCCTCCCATGCGCAGCGGCCGTGCATGTGGTTGGGGATGTGGGGGCACCACCATGTCCACCGGCAGGCCCCGGCGTGTTGCAACATTGTGCAGGACACATGCTGCCACTATGATCCTGCACACTACTGGGGGAGCGTATAGCAGATGCCCACCAGAGCGGTCAAGGGGGCGAAAGCGCGACTTGAGCACTCTGAATGTGCGCTCCACTATGCCCCGGGTTGCAATATGGGCTGTGTTGTATCTTATCTCGGGTGGTGTGGTGTGGTTCCAAATTGGCGTCATCATGTGGGTGCTCAGAGGGTAGGGATTGTCTCCTGGGGAGGTGATGATGGGTATCATTAGTGGGGTTGTGACATTACTCAGTATCTGACATGCATGCATGTGCAGTGGCATTTATACTCACCAAGCAGCCATGTATCGCCATGCCGCCCAGCTTCTAGGTCCCGGTTTAGGGTTGACATTCTCGAAATGAAACTGTTGTTGGTGGACCCTGGATAGTTGGCATATACTGAGGTGATGATTCCCTTGGCATCACATACTACCTGCACGTTGATGGAATGGCAGTGCTTGTGGTTTCTATAGATGTGCTCAGTTGCCCTGTGAGGACGTAGAGCCACATGGGTGCAATCAATGGCACCTAGCACTTTGGGGAAGTGTGCCACCCCGTAAAAATCCAGGACGGCAGCCTGCCTTTCTGCAGGTGTTCTGGGCAGGTATATGTGCCTGCGGACTGATGGGCGTGCAGTCATGATGCCCAAGACCTGGTGTAGGCAGCGTGACTGCGTGGCCTGTGACACCCCCCCCACTATGGCACTTGTCCGCTGAAATGAACCAGTGGCCAAGAAGTGCAGTACATTGAGCACCTTTTCCAAGGGGCTCAGTGCTTGGGAGCATAGGGTGGGTGATGTGAGGTCATCCTCCCACTCACTCACCAGGTTCGAGTATTATGTGAGGTGGAAACCTGTACCTCCCATACACCTGGTCATCAGGCATCCCAAAAAGGCTGGTACTGGGTGTAAGAATTCTGGCCCTGACTATCCTCCTCCTCCTCCTGCGGTATCCCACGACCACTGCTGTGAGGAACGGTATATTCATCGTAGCGTCTGAGCTTGTTTGTTGTTTGCACGCACTTTTATGCTGCGCGGGTTCACGTACGCCTGCTTCCTGATGGTGTACGTGTTTCCAGATTAGCGTGTCTTCTTTTTTGGCGCATGCGTTAGACCTGTTCGATTCCATGAATACGTGCTGTAGGCACGCGTGTGGGCGTTCCGCGCATTTTCCTCCTGTACTTCCCCCGTAACGCCCACATTTTCAAACGTTGTTCCCCATTCTGCTTGTTACACCCCGTGTTCCACCTACTTTTGTTGTGTGCGCCGCGCTATGTGCGCTTTCGCTGTGCGCGTAGCGCATGCTGTTTGATGCCGTGTGTGCCCGCGTGCGCCACGCAGGATTTTATCACACATCCATGGATTTACACGCGTACAGACTTCCATGGATCGATGTGCACGGCTTTCGCTGCGATTTTCGCATTTGCACTGCCATTCGCACGCTTTCGCACGCTTGCGCAGAGATTTTCGACGTACATTAATTCCATGAATCGGCCTGCAAATGTCATGTTGAATTTATCAGACATTCTTTTCATTTTATTTCTAATTTTGGCGGTCCTTGGTGTGTGGCCGTTGGAGTGTGAGTGTTTTTGGTGGCATTATTATGAAGAGATAATAATTAGGTTACACAGCATGAATTGGAAGCCCATAGGGTTGTCAGCTTAGAATATTGTTTGAAATCAGAGAAGTTATTCCAGTATCGTTCATATCAAATAATCTTGCAAGGGAAATGTATATACCAGGGCCACAAGGTAAAACCATCCAGGGCGGAGCTAGGGAAAACGCAAAAAGAAAATAAGGAGCAAATGTAAAGCCTAAGAAAAACCAAAACGTACAATATCTAGTGAAATAATGGAAAGAAGAGAAAAAAAAGTCACATAAATGTGACATGCATAAGGACTAGTATGGTAAAGAATCATCCACAGGACAAAGCAGTCAATTCTAAAAGAAAAAAGCATTGTGCAGGATGTCCGTGAATAACAAAAGGTAAATCTAACGTTAAAAAGGAAAATAAAACATGGATGAATAACCAAAATATCAACAACAGTAAAACAAAGGTAATAGGACTCACATGTTAACCAAAAGTGTAGATATCAAGCGGGCAGACAAACATACTCCTGTGTGTTACAAAATGTTCAGAAGATGCCTTACAAGTGTGATGACGTCATTGCGTAAATGAGCGCAATGATGTCATCACGTTGCACAGAGATTAAAATTGACCACTATGCAACTCAAAGAAAGACTGGAGCAGCTGCAAAACTCATTATAAAGGATTTGGATACGCAAGCTGAATTTGATTATGTACAACATAATATTAACAAGCAACAATGGACCCAGTTAGCCCAGGAAAAAGACACTGTTACTCAAGAAATACACCAATTTACCTCACAATTGACACAAGCACACACAAAAGGTAATCAGAGTAAGGTGTCTTTACAAGAGCTAGTGAAAAGAATAAAGTGAACATGACATTGAAAGAGAATATAGATAAAATAAGGCGGAACGGAGAAGTCCCTGTTCCATTTGTATTTTCATACAACCAATCCATAGTAACTTTAATAACTCAGTACTAGGAATATTAAAACCATAAGACGCTGTGCAGACCTAAGGGACGTGAGCAAGTGGGTGCACATGTCAAGGTGGCATTTTCCTTATGTTGAACAGGGATTTGCACATATTATACTCTCTTCACAATTTGACTAAGGGATATTGGAGTGTCTTGATACTCAATGAACACCAATATAAACTTGCCTTTACCTTTGGGGGCAGCAGTATGCGTGGACACATAGGCCCTGAGTCATGGAATTATTTGTGTGTTAAACAGGAATTTGCGTGCCATTCTGCGTGCAAATCCCCATTCATCAAACAGGGATTTGCGGCCCGAATGGCCCGCAAATCCCTGTTTTAACCGCAAATAATTCCATGAATCAGGGCCATACACTGTTTTCACCCCAGTCAAACTCGTTTTTTCTAGGAAATCCCGCCCTCTTGGCCTCCGAAGTGAGTCAGAATCCATTGATCACGCATCCACAATATGACATATTTTGTTAATGCCATTCTCAGAAAAGGGCAAAGTGCATCCATAGCTGAGGCATGCGGAGGCATGACCTTTGCTCTGAAAGACATCTCTTGACATTAAGATTATGTTGAATTACCACAATGTCTCAATATTCCCTCCTTATGAAAGGTCATCTCGAATACATCAGGAGTATCACATTTACAGTCACTCCAAAGCATGAGACAGGTTCTTCTCTGAAACAGAAACCTGACTTTTGTTCAAGGCAAACATCCTGATCCTTTCGCAAATATTAAGCAATTGCAAAACAGTATCTCTCATGCCTGCCTGATTGATCCTTCCTTCCTTCCTTCCTTCCTTCCTTCCTTCCTTCCTTCCTTCCTTCCTTCCTTCCTTCCTTCCTTCCTTCCTTCCTTCCTTCCTTCCTTCCTTCCTTCCTTCCTTCCTTCCTTCCTTCCTTCCTTCCTTCCTTCCTTCCTTCCTTCCTTCCTTCCTTCCTTCCTTCCTTCCTTCCTTCCTTCCTTCTCCCTCCCTTCCTTCCTTCCTTCCTTCCTTCCTTCCTTACTCCCTTCCTTCCTCCTTCCTTCCCCCCTCCCTCCCAACTTTCATCTTCTCTCCTTTACAACGAACATACATTTAGATGTTTTTAGCATTTTCTAAATTACATTTCTATTTACAAAAATGATTTTTAAAGGTAAAGCACAGGCCACAAGAAGCTATTAAAGAGGCTGCCCGCTGTGGTGTGCTCCTATGTTGCTTTGCCCGAGACAGACGACTGTTCTTAAATAGGTCTAGCCTGATTCAATTGGTGATCAAAGGTGATCACATTTAATTTATTGACTTTGTGGATTTGTTTAGGTGCATAATACACTTGCTTGAGTAAGGAACACTTATGTAGCCCCAATATGAGTCGGGGCATTCCTTTCACACCAGAGTCAACCAATCAGATGCGACTCACCCTCACCACCAAATCGGCATCACACAATGCCAAACAAATTCTCAGACTGGCTTGGACACATCTATTGACTCAAGGACGGCATTCTATGTCTCAAAGAGTATGTAGCAGGAGACTCCCCTCTCACTCTCCTATTTTAATTGTATTTTGCTTTATAATATTCAAGTGATATGACAAAAGACTACATCACCTAGAGTGCAATCAATTGAGAATTGGACGCCCATGACTGGTGCCCCCAGTTACCTGCTGTCATCTAGTAACCTTTTTCCCACCACCACCACCACTCTGCATCCACCCACACCTTTCACACAAAACACATTCTCACCTTTCAGTGACTTGAAATGATGATAGCAACCACAAGCTTATGAAAAGGGAAGATAGAAAGCATTCATTTCAATGACTTGCACAATGACTTTGGTCATGGGTGTATATGTCTGTGTATTGTGTCGCCATATGCCATTTAACCCTACTGCGATGATGGCACCTTATCCCCCTCATACCCGTCAACCCAACAAGAGGCAAACTAGAACAGGACACGTATTTTGATCTGTGTCCCATAGGCAGGCCATACACTGCAGCACAGCGCAGGCAAGGGTAGCGACACTGTTAATCTGTGCTGCATGTGGCAGAATATAGTGATCAGTTTCCTGTTGCCTGACCTCGAACAGCAGAATCCAGTCAGTGACCACGAAGGGGCAGGGCACCCAGAGCAGCGTGGTGCATGCAATGGGCGTATTGTGTGGCAGCAATGATTGCACAATTCCTTATTAGCACGCTAGACAGCAAGCCACTGGTTTTCGCCCTCTTCATGCAAAAACATCCACTTACACCAGCTTTTCAATTTTGTCATATTTATGACTACAACTAAAGTGAATACGCACCTCACCAATTCCCATACCCCAAAATACAGCTGCTAATCTTCAACACCAACCCAAACGTTCATATTCCTAATACCCAAAAGATATTTTACACCTTCCCAGTCCCCAAAACACACCTCCCTAATGGCCAACTGCTGCAACGAAAGGAGCTATTGAGCTTTCTGCCTGTGCGCCATGGCGCAGAACCTCTCCTGCTCTGCATGAGGCCTGTAATTGAGGCTGAGGCCCCAAGAAGCTGTGCTTGGTATTCGTTTTTTTGATATTTATTTATATACAGGAAGGAACAATGATCTTTTGATCACAAAAGATAAGAAATAAGATTTGACAGGAAGCAGTGAGCTTCTTACAATGGGGTGAGTTCGAGTTCTGACCAGGTTGTGGAGGGGAGTAAATAAAACAGTCCTCAGGGTGGACATACATAGATTAAGACAATCAACATTAGACATTTTGAAGTGCAGGTAAGTAGTACAACGGCTAGCTGTGCCCGGGATGTGACCCTGATTGATGAAGTGCTAGAGTGCAGGCAGAGAAAGTGAGTGACAAAGGCAGGCTAGACTCAAGGGAATATGTTAGTTAGGAGGCAGATGAGAGGTAGGTTAAGAGGGAAACTCAGAGGTTAAGGAATGCATCCCTTGCAGTTGTTAGTGTTGCCCTAGGATGGGGACATCTGCTCCAGACCTACTTCCAAGATACCCACATCTTCCACATTACTGGTATAAACAGTGTCATAGTGATGATGGCAATATGAATCATCTGCAGGCCACTTAATAATGAATATCACACTAAAAGAACCACGCTTGGGCCACAAGTAGAAAAGGGAAGTCAGCCTCATCTTTCTGGTTTTTGTTACAGCTAAGTACAGCGTAGATAAAGTGATTGAGGTCACTTCATTCAGCTTCACCCCAACTGCCACTGCCAGAACCTCACACCATTCACTCAGCCTACCACTCACATGCATGAATTCACAAAGCACCTCACAAAATTATGCATCCGTCACTCAGTATATATTACAGCATATCTTCCCAAAAGGCAACTGTAGAACAGCAAGAAACAAGATCACTCTTAAGCTTGTTCTCCGATTCGGGAAGCACTTAACCTTCCACGCAACATATGCAGAAACACTCAACCACTATCATGGCAAGAAACAAAAGAGATATGCAATGCACCATGCAACACACAACATCACCCACTACGCTCCACCACCCAGATATGCCTCACAGACAGGACACTCAGCAAACAAATCAATCATGGCTGTTTACAGGACCGCAAACACAGTTGTTTTACAGCCAACAAGAGACAACCAGCCACTTCCAACAGATAGTACCAACCATAGCAGTGGTGACAGTGAAGAGGAGGTAGTGCATATGGCCATTGTGGTGATAGTGATGGTGGAAGGGGGGGCACTTATATTGTAGAAGGTGTTCTTGCAGGTGATGGTCAATGCAGATTGTGGTCTAATGGTCCCAGAAGCTGCAGGCTGCTGCCAGCTGGTGGTTCACCGTGTGTCACTGTTGCTGTCGCCCGTGCCGCCTGTGGGAAAGGATGATGGGGCATCATGAGTGGGGGGTACATAAATGGTTCAGGACATGACTGGCGCAAAAGGCATTTGGAGGCTTCTAAGAGTCTCACATCTTTGTCAGAAACATATGGATGAATGACCAGCAGTACTCCATAAGGTACTGAGTGATTGAAATCTGTTCCATGATTATAGAAAGAAATATATCTATAAAGTAAGGGGTCGATATATGTTCCATAGAGGCCTGAGAAGATACTTTGTTGTGCGTGATGGGTCACTGTCTGTGTCATCTTGGTGCTTGGTGTACCTGCTGGGAAGCCTTTCTCACATGCTAGTCTAATGCTGACTGGGCCACCTGTCGGATATGCAACTACATAGTTGCCCCCTTGCCCAATCACCTAATTTGTGACACGTCAATGCCAGCCCTGGAATTCCAATTTCTGATGCTACCTCTTCCAGGCCATCTCCCTGAATTTTAATCCCTGAATCTACATTCTTCTACTGCAGGCTCCACTCTCCTTTGTCCTACAGCTTTAATTGTGATCCCCAGTTTATTCCCTTCTCTATCCTATGTTCCCCCACCACCCATGCCCCTCCTCTCCCCACCCGCCTTCAGGTTCCGCTTGCCGTGATTTCTGTCAAAGGGGCCCTCCCACACGGCCCCTGCTTCCAAACACACTCCTCCCTCCCCAGCCAAACTCACCTCATCTCCATTAACTGTCCTCGACCTGATTCTGCACCGCCCCATGCCTCTCCTGAACTTACCTCATCTGACACCTCACATTGAGGAACGTGCTACTGATTCCCATTGAAACACATGTCGGACAACAAGACCCAGATCCAGCACTGCAGTCATTGTAGTATGGGGTTCATATGGGGTTCTTCCAGTCAAAATTGACTTAGTTAAGTAAACCCACTTACATTGGGTCATTTGTTTTAATTCCCACGAAAAGCCCAGCACTGCACTGAGGTCTGGTACCCTCTCACACGTTTTCTCCTGAAAATGTGGATTTGCACCTTTTGGATGGAATTCTAAGATCAATTTACCCAAGTTATTAAGGTGGCAAGCTTATAGCTGTGATTTCACTGCAACTTGTGAGGACAAGAGAACCAGAATACCTAATGGGATCTAGTAAAGGGATCCTGGCACTTTGCCATGTGCCTTGCTGCAGGGAAAGTGCCCGTGCTCATTTAGACATGATGGGGGTAGCGGTATACAGTGAGATGGCTGGGGGAGGAAACATGAGCAAGTGGAAAGTCTACTTACATTCAGCAACTCACAGTGCTTATTCCCAGACCCTTCTTTGTTGGTGTCAAAAGAGGACATCTCTACCTTAGCTTCCTGAATCCCCTGGGAAGGAAATCAATCATCCTGGACATGGGTGGATTGGATTCCATTGCAGACTTATAATATTTTGAAAAAGTATTGGGTCAATTCTCAGACTTACACCCGTGAAAAGTATACTTTACCCACATATAAATGAAAAACAGTTTGCTGGGGAAACAAGATACATTTACATATCCTTAATAGGTATGTAAAATGTATACCCCAAATATGTAAACTATGAATAAAAGAAACAAAAACATGTGCACGAGTAGCATGTGGTCAAACCTCAAGGCCTGATTCCCTACCCCCCATTTTTAAATCAAACTGCAATTGCTCAGTGGGTTTGAACCATCTTAAGGGTGGGTATTTCTATGGCACACTCGCATCACAGCATGGAGGAAAATAGGCAAGGAATTAAACTTACCTACATCTGCTTCAAGCTGTCTTTGAACAGTAGTGGAAGTATTCAATATGTTGGTGATGTCCAAAGCTTTGAGCCTACAAGCCAATGTGAAATCAATGGCAATATTATTATAGTGGAGTGGGACTAGATTCACCCCTCATACAGGACAACAGAGTTAGGTACTTTTCTTCACTTGAGGCAAAGGTCAACTAAGTTACACTAAATGGAAATGTGCATGTGGGCACTACTACCTACCTCTATAGTACTGTGCATACATACTGGGACTGACCCTTTCACTGTCCTTGCTCTCAAGGTCCTTAAACAAACATGCGCTTGATGTCCATGACTATTTGACCACGCATGGCCTAGACATCTTATGCCTTACAGAAACATGGCTAACAGATACCAGCGGTCCTATGATTAATGTGGCAATTCCAGATGGCTACTTTATTTTTATAAAAATCGCACCCTTGGCCAGGAAGAGGGGAGAAGCAGCTATCATTAAGAACCGCTTAGAGTTCTTTGAAAGCCCAAGTACCTGCAATAATTGTGAGATTCAATACGTAAAACTTACTCCAACCAGTTTCAGCTGTCTCAACCTTATTGTAGTCTAGCGCCCACCAGGGGAAATGGCCAACTTCAACATCAAGCTTTGACTCAACTGCTTAAAACCACAACTGGCCCAAATCTCTCTACTCTAGAAGTTGGAGACATGAATAAGAAGTTGGAGACATGAATAGATGGCTTCACGATCCAAGGGACAAAGAAGCAGTCTTTTTAGAAGAAGCACTTTTAGAAATTAATTTTAAAGTTCAGAATACCAAACCTACAGCCATATCAGGAACTATCCTGGACTGGGTAATCTCAAGAACCTTGAATGTAAATGTTAAGGACACCTCCCCTTGCATATGGATTAACTTTTAGATTCTCATAGATGTTACTTAAAAAAAAGAAAACAACGCATTCCAGTAACTTGGTATATAATCCCAATTTTAAAAACATCAAACCCTTTCACCTTCAAAGCTGCTTCCTAGACATCATATCCAACATGGCTGGTGTGGATTCCCCTGTAAGCCTTGTGTAGACATTTACCAATGCCTTGACTATTTATCGGGATACACTTGCTCCGATTAAGAAGAAACTTGAGAGGGAAAATTCTAATCATAAAAAATGGTACACCCAGACCTCTCCATCCTAAAAAAATGCAAAAGGAGTGTGGAACAACTTTGGCTTAGATTTCCCACAACCCCAAACAAAGCAAAATGGAAGGCACTTGAGCGGGATTACAAAACCCAACTTATCATTGCCAAAAAAATCTTTTTCAACAAAGAAATAAATGGGGCCACAAATGACTCCCAATTTTCTGAGAGATTCTGAACATTCTCGAAAGACTTAAAGTCCTAACCCCTCCTATTTTCCCCAAAGAACGGGACTGCAAAGACGTCCAGCAGGCCTTTGCAAAAAAACTCTGGTTTTCCCACGACAACATTGAAAAAGAATTAGCTACTAGTTCATGCCCCCAAACCCAGGACTCACTTATAGTAGGAGATACAGAAGGACAACCAAAATTCTCATTTAAACATAACACCAATTTCGAGATGGATAGAATCTTGACCTCCATGCACCCCACCTCCTGTCGAGAAAACATCATTCCTACGAAACTAGTTTTGGACAATAAAAGTATCTTTACACCTGTTCTTACCAGAAATGTGAATTCCTCATTTGACCTTAGCTGAGTCCCAGAAGTCATTAATGTGGTCATCATCAACCCTCTGGTGAAAAAGGTTGGTCTGGACCCCAAAGATGCAAAAAATCTAAGGCCAATTACAAACTCAAACTTCTTGCTAAAAATCCAGGACAAAGTAGCTACAAATCAATTACAGGCTTACCTGGAATTATCCTCCACGTTTCACTGCAAACAATCTGGTTTCAGAGCTGATCATAGCACAGAGACCGCCTTGATCAACTTACAAACCAATATGCTCAAGATGGTGGACCAGGGGAAAACAAGTCTCCTGGTCCTCCTCGACTTGTCCGTGGCTTTTGATTTGCTGGATCATGACCGGTTGATCCACACCCTATCTGAGCTGGGGAACTGTCAGCCCCATTCCACAAGCTGGATTAAACCCTATCTTTCTAATAGGCAAACATCTGTATGCTGGGATAACGTCTCTTCTAAATCAGCTCCCATTCTTTCTGGTGTCCCACAGGGAGCTTGCATCTTGCCCACGATTTTCAATTTATATGTCAGACCCCTTTGTAAGCTGCTAGAGACCTGAGGGATTCCTTTTACAAATTACACAGATGATACTCAACTGATTCTGCAAATCAGTGGGGATCACGACATTGACTCCAGGAATTTGAATACCATCTATGAGGTCATTGAACACTGGATGACAGAGAATTGGCTCTGCTTAAATGGAGCAAAAAACTGACTCTTGCTATTCAGAAGCTCCTTGGCAAGCACTCAACTAGGCAAGGAGTATTCAGTTTTCAAGGTCAAAGACTGCTCCATCCCAGTAGTTGGTAAAGTTAAGACTCTGGGGGTCTTTTTGATTCATCCTTCAGTGCCAAATTCCAGACGAATTACATCTGAAAAAACGGCCACTACTATCTGAAACTCCTTAGGAACATGAAGCCTTTTATCTCAGAGTTAAACTGCTCCTCAATCGCTAAAGGCATTATTCTATCACTGCTTGACTAATGCAACGCATTATTGGTGGGGGCTAGCAAAAAATGCATGCAACAATATCTTCCAAAACAGTGCTGTTTGCATAGTTAAAGGTATTCCGAGATGCGAGCATATCTCCATTGGTAGGCAAACACTACACTGGTTTCCCATCTCTGCCCGGATCCATTTCAAGACAGCTTCTCTTTTGTTCACAAATGCCTGTATGGCAAAGCACCAGCCTACCTAAGAGCCGTATTACCCTGTATGAACCGAAACGCTCCCTCCGCTCAGCCAACCTTGGTCTGATCAATACCCTCAAGTTCCAATAGGCCAAGAGTCTAGGAAGGGCTTTTCCAGTAATAGTGCTCAGGTTTGGAATTAATTGCCAAACACCCTATGCCTGGAAAACAATGTGAAGACCTTCTTTCTGTTCAACCCTAAAACCAAACTCTTCACTTAGCAATAAAACCTACCTTGAAGTACGCCTAGGAAGTATTTGCTGAGTTCCATCTTTTATGTTTGTACCTTTGTGTTTATGTGCACCCTGATGCCCGAAGGTTACTGCTGCGTTATGAGTAAATATATTTAAAAAAAGAAATAGGTGTCCTGTTGGTTATTTTATTGGGGGAGCTTAGGTATTTCCCACACATTTCCGCAAGTGATAGAGCATAGCAAGGACACTCACACCAACAAAGGCATTGAGTGTTTATCTTGCAGACAAATCTTTAAAAATACTGGGCTAAAATGGTGATGCTTTGCATACTTTAAACTGGGTCCCAAGCTATACAAATTACAATCAGTTTTGTAGGGTAACATATGAAGATTCCATAGATGCCAGGTCACCAATAGCATGTTTCCCCATATAAGAACACACTCATATTCACTTTGCCTACAATGCAAGTAACACTTGTATTGTAATGCCCCACAATGCCAGTATTCCCACTGTAAGAATTCATGTGCATGCTGGCATTTACGATATGTGCTCGAATTTCTACATAAGAACATTCAAATGTTCCCTTGCCCATAATACCGGTATTGGCAATCTAAGAAAGCATGACTATGCTGGAAGCACCAATATATTTCAGTATTCCCATTTAATTACACTCATGTTGGCTTTGGCTATAGTGCTAGTAATGCCACTGCTAGACATGTATATGCTGACTGCACCAATATATATAATATATAATATATATTATGTATAATATAATCTCCATGTGGGCATTCCATCATGACACATGAGTGCTGCGTGAATTGCTCACATGGATCCTGCACCCCGCTGTCATGGCCATTGGGCAAGGGCCCAGGCCTTCATCACCCCCAGGGTCCACATGGACCCAGTCCTGGCGCCTTTGGCGCCAGGCTCATGGAAATGTGTGCTTTGCACACTCTGTGCCTAAGGCACGTGCATCAGGGCAGGGCGTGGCCATAAAACAGCATTGGGAGGCACGTGCTGGAGTCCTTGGGTGGTGCAAGGTGGAGCCACAAGGCGTGGCTAAGTGGAGAGGCCGGAGCCAGCCCATATAAGGCTAGCCCAACCACTTGCCCTCGCTTCGCGTTACTCTGCTTAGCAGCGTGACGCTTACTGCTGTTCTTCACCTTGATTCCGGTTCTCCATCCTCTGAAGATCATCTCACCTACCTGATCCCAGCCGCTCCACCACTGAGGTGCACCTATCTGATCCCAGCCGCTCCATCATTGAAGGCGCACCTACCTGATTCCAGCCGCTCCATCGCTGAAGGCACGCTTACCTGATCCCAGCAGCTTCATCGCTGAAGGCACGCTTACCCGATTCCAGCCACTCCATCGCTGTGCGCTCACCCTACCTGCATTCCATCAGAGTTGGGGCCTTTTCTCACCGGATTCGGACTTCCAGCGATGCGGGAGTCTTCGCTTCTTCTCCACTTCAACGCGGTTTCTTCCTTCGGAGCCGCTGAACTATCTTCAAGCATCTGGACTCTGCTCCACGCCGTCAGACCGCTCCTACAAGGGGAAAAGAACACACTAGGTTAGAACCTAATAATAACTAACTCTTGGCCACATCATACCTGAGTCTTGACTTCCATTATAACGGCCAGTTACCTGTTGACCTTGAGAGTCCATCATCCTTAGGGGAATCCCAGGTTCCATTCCACGCTTCCGATATATCATCTTCACACCTAGAGAAGAGCAGAGACATTACAAGACATCATTATTACTTACCATCAAGTCAAGGCTCATTGTTAAAGACATTATTGAAAAACGAACAATAACTATTACCAAAGACTTACCCTCCAAGTGGATTGGTCACAGCCGGTCTGGATCGCCACTTCGCAGGCCAATGTAGCAACTAGGCCCATTCTACGCGCCCCTGCTGAAGGAGGCATGACGGAGAGCCCAGCATTACAAAATAACAGGTGAGCTTGTATGGGAAGGTACTTGCGCACTCCGTTTTGGCACGAATGGGGCGAGGGAATTCGTAATACCTCTGCGCCATCCTCATTACCTTTCCTCCTCTCCCAGGGATGATACTAGCATCCAGAGCAACATACTCAACAGCAGCTGGGGAAGACAGCCGATACAGGGGAGCCAAGTCAAGGGAGGGCTCTAACCGTGCCCCAAATGCCCCCGCAGAGACCAGGTGAGCGTAACACCCACTTCCACCCAGAGTCACCACTATGCCAGGTAAGCCCTGTTGGGCTTAAGCTATTCTACTTAATTACCATTTAAAAATGGCTGCCCGCATGCTGACAACCGCAGCAGCCACAATAAGCCCTTTGTTTCTCTTCGCCTCCACCTACCTTCGATTGGTTGCCTCATCTTACTACCTTGCCTCCCCCTGGGAGCCAGCAGGCGATGCCGGCCTCCTGATAAGGCACACTGTCAAGGTCGTGGATCTCTCCACTGAAGGCCCTGTCAGGCCATGTAAGGCTTGCCAGCAATTTTGCCATGCAATTCCCTCTCTGCCGCCATTACTCTGTTTCGCAAGGTAAGCCATGCCAGCTTCCCCCATCCGCCGATTCGGCCACTAGCAGTGATCCTGCTATGTTGATTACTCTTCCTTCTAAGCTCCCTAAGCCCCACTTACCGGAGCCCTCTCCACCACCATCTCTCCTTTACAGTCTGCTTTTGGTCCCCCTGCAGCAACACTGTACCCTGACGCCCAACACACAGAAATCACCTATAAGACTCACGGTGCTGCTACCTTGTCACTGATCCGCTAATGTCTTATAACAGACTCGGAATGCACTGCGTGTTGTTACTTATATGCTGTAACTCCCTACGTCTGACGTAACCCGCTGTGTCTGGTCAAAGGATCGACTCAAAAGGGTCGAATGACAAAAGGGTCAAGTCAAAACGACCGAAAACAAAAGGATCACATTTTTTAATAAAATGTATATTTTCTTTTTGCTTTAGTATAGGTAAAAAAAGGTGTTTTTATAGCAAAAACAGGGGTTTGCCCCCCCCCCAAAAAAAATATTCGACCCTTTTTTCGGTCCCTTTGACTCGACCCTTTTGTCATTTGACCCTTTTGAGTCAAACCTTTGACCTATAACCGTAACCCGCGTCTCTGGGATGGCTCTCCTGGTACAAGCCCTGACTTAATCTGCAACATTTCGTTACACTATTAGATCACACATTCCATACTATAAATTGTTACTTGTCATGCCTAATGCACCCTGTGATGAGGCTCTACTGTAATCTGCATGTACATGAATACCACCTTTACGCCCACTGTACATCTGATGTAGATGTAGATGCTTACAGGTACACCTGAAAACCAAACAGTGACGGGTGGAATGTTTTGAATAAATCTGAACCACTGGCACTGATCCGGCAACCTTCCACACCACAGTTTTTTAGCCCATCTGCGCCTTTGCAAAAGGGGTCCAGCCATTGCAAATCAGTCAGGTACTGCCACCAATGGTAGCAGCCCAGCCTGAACTGCTAGACCAGGTCCACTCTGCATGGAAACACAAGCAACCCCAGACAAGTTTTGGCCTTGTCGAGCCTCCTCAGTGAGGTGCAGCTTGGTTTCCTATGGCAAGGGACCCACGTCTGGGCATACCCTCTCTCACATAGGGAGTCAAACTGTATCCAAAATAGTGATGGGTGGAAGGTTTTGAATAAATCTGAACCACTGGCACTGCTCTGGGCAACCTTCCACACCAGACATATAAAAATCAGTCAGGTACAGCCATCACCTCTTTTGTTTTACACGTACACCTGAAGCAGCCACAAGTACAATGGGGTGAGGTTGTCCAAACTGTGTACTCATACCCATGTTGCTTCTTACCTGCCCTTAACTTCATACTTGATGTATGTCCCATACCATGAGGTGAGGCTTTCTATACTGTGCACTTATACCAATGTTGCTTCTAAGTTACCTGTAACTGCATACTTGATTTAGCCCCTGTACCATGAGGTGAGACCTTGCCAGTCGCACCTCCATATGCTTGTCTGCATGCTTGATGTAGCCCCCGTACCAAGAGGTGAGGCATATTCAGCTTGTATACTCATGCCTATTTTTGTCCCATATGCTTGTCTGCATGCTTGATGTAGCCCCCGTACCACGAGGTGAGACTTTGCCAGTCTGTATACTCGCACCTATTTTTGTCCCATATGCTTATCTGCATGCCTGATGTAGCCCCGTACCATGAGGTGAGGCTTTATCAGTCAGAATTCTTGCACCTATCGCATTGCGTCCCTTATGCTTGTCTGCATGCCCGATGTGGCCCCTATACCACGAGGTGAGACTTTGCCAATCTGTATACTCGCACCTACTTTGCCCTTATGCTTGTCTGCATGCCTGATGTGGCCCGCATATTATGAGGTGAGGCCTTGCCAGTCTGTATACACACACCAACTCTTTCTGTAACCCAGCTATGTATTCTTGCACTTATCTAATGTACTATGCACTTTCTGTAACTAGCGCTGTGATGCTTCCTGGTTTGGCGCTATCAACAAATGCAGTAAATGAATAAAATAAATAAAGATGCCGCTATTCCCACATAAGAACACACACATTTTCGCTTGGTCTATACTTCTAGTAATGTCATTGTAAGAAAACATGCCCATCCTCTTTATGCTCATATATGCCTGTATCCACATCTAAGAACACACTCATGTTTGCTTTTTCTATAATGCAAGTAACACTGTTCCAACATGTTCATGAAGGCTTTGCCAATATATTATCATGTGTGGAGAGCTGCATTTTGCAACATTTATGGTTGCATGGTGTAATATTCTTAGACACCAAACCACATGAAATTGATGTGACTTATGATGCAAAATTGCTTTATTATGATGTCCCAATAGGAATAAGTGTTCTATTTTTTGTGTATTCCTGAGTTCCTATTGAAGTACAGTTTCCTTAGTACATGCATACTTTCCAAATATATGTCAGCATCCCCATGTAATTACATACCCCTGTCCCTTTTGCCCATGATGCCAGAAATGCCACTGTAAGACATGTCCATGCAGGCTGAGCCAGTATGCCAGTATGTGTCAGTAGATGTTAGTATTCCCACATGAATACACTCAAGTTCACTTAAAAACCCAGTAATACCATTGTGAGAAAACATATCCATGTGGATGCACCAATATTTGCCACTATCCCCACATAAGAACTCACTCATTTTAACTTTGCGCACAATGCTAGTAATGCCATTGAAAGAAAACATGCCCATTTTGGCACCTCAATTACATTCCCACAGTCTATCAATAGCCCCACTGCATTCAGTCACCAACCATCCTTCTCCAGACACAGCCACATTTTAAACATACCCACACCCACACAAACATACACACTGCACTCAGACCCACACATTGCAATTACACCCTCACACACGTTTTGATTCAGATGCATGATGTTCACACATGCACACATTCACCAGGGCACACATCCACATATACTCACTTGCACTTGTGCTTACATACATGCATACAATTACACAGACAGGAAGTTTCTTTTTATTTTTAAGAGTTTGTAAGGGGTGAAGCCAGTGTAAAAAAAGAAGTGGGGGAATGGCAATGGCAGTGCCCATTGGCATCAGCATTAAAGAACTGGCATAGTCACATAGAGCCACATGGATAGTGGATGTTGTTGGCAGGCCTCACACTGCGGGGCCATTCCATGGAATTATTTGCATGGAAAATCAGGGATTTGCGTGCCATTCTGCGTGCAAAACCCTGTTAATCGATTCATGGAATCGACTGCATGGCACTTTTTCCAAACTTGCGTGGACTTCCCGCAGGCTGGGCATATGTCTGCGAGCGGTCCAGTACTTTGCGCGTGGGTAAGACCTGTGCAGAGGGCGGAGTAGGAGGCGGAACTCTGAAAATGAGGAAGACCAAGGGAAAAAGTGGGAGTTACGGGGGACAGGCCGCAGGCAGTCCATAGCATGCCCACAAAGGCACAGGATAAAGAGTATTCATGGATGTGACTGTGCAACCTCCCGCCTGTTAAATGCCCATGAAAGTCCCTACATCGCTCCGCCACCCGAAGGCAGGCGTAAGTACACTTGTGCATAGCAATTGCAGTGCAGAGGTGGGTTTGCATGTCAGATTTGGGGATGCATGTATGCAGCCCTGGATCCAATCAGACATAGATGTGTGGGTACACAGTGTAGTGTAGAGCAGGAATGGTTTATGGGGGGTTGCACACAAATTTGCAGAGTTTTACCAGAGTTACGACAGATCATACGCATGTTGTCAGGATGCCTGTAACAGTTACGAGATGCAGGCCCGCTAGCGGGGGACCCCACACACAGTTTGTAGGGGAAGTGTATTTGGAACCCAGGGGAGCACACAACAAAAATAACTGTACTGGCTCTTTTTGCTTTGCGTGGGAGCGTGTCGGGGAGTTCCGTCCGCGACTTGGGTATACGGTTACCTTGCTCAGAAAATTCCATGAATACGGGGGGGGTGCATTTTGTATTATGCGCGCAGGCTCGCGCAGTGTTGTTCTCGGCGTGTGGCACTTGAGGGATTTATGTGGTCTTTTCCATGAATCGACCCCTGTGTCTTTACTGCCAGGGCTCTGAATTCAATGTTAACAGCTAATTGAGTGCTCCAGGGGTCTGCTTTTTTGTGACTGCTTCCTTTGGCTGTGCATTGATTGAGTGTGATTCTTGTCGTTTTTGAGTGCTGTGCTCCCTTCATGGGAGACGTTTTGTGTGCTGCCTGTACAATGATTGTTCTTTGCTGCAGGTATCCATCCTTGCACTCTAACTAACTGGTGTTTCATTTCATTTTCTGTGACCCATAATCCTACTTGCAATTGTAATTATGAATGCACATGCTGTTGGTACTCAAGAGGAATGGCATTGGAAATGTCATACCTCGTTCCTATGAATGAAGGTTTTGATGAGACAGGTATTTGCATGGAGTGATATTGTGTGCACTTACATATCCATTGTCTTCTCTGCTCCCTTCCCTCCTATTTCTCCCTTTTTTACTGTTGGCTCACTGAAACAGCATGATTCTGCTAGTGGTATGATGTAAAACACTGAAAATAAATACCTAAAGCATGGCTTCATGGAGGGTTGTATGTGTCTGTGAGTGTGAGGGGACGGCTTGCCTTATGTTTGAATTGCCACCTTCGATGAATCCGCTCTTTGCTCCCTATAAAAGACTAAGATAATGATGGGGTCGATGGCGACCCATGTGGTTTGAATGTTTAGGTGTGGGACCCTTTCTGCGGCTGGTGGCTGGGTTAGTCTCTGTGCATGGGTTGGCTATTGGAGTTTACTGCAATTGGTTTAGCATTAGTTTTGTTCTACTGTAAGACCTTCTCCACAGATAGCTTCTTCTTCCCACTACAAAAGTGTGATTTTTCCTTTCCTTTTCTCTTAAGCCTTATGCATGGTTTGTGCTTACTCGATGTTTTGTGGCCTTCAATGATCAAAGCCTAGGAGGGTAGGATACTGTAGATCTCTTGTTTATTTTACGTGTTAATTACCCAAGCATGCCACTATTACGTGTATGTGGTACATACGAGAATGGCGCAGTGATGTTTGTGTGCTCTGGTCAAGTAGTATACTATTTCACATGTCTGACATTGCTGTGCTGTGCTTTTCTGTTTTAGACAATAATTGTTGTCTAGATATTCGCTTTTTGGTTTTTGGTAATATGTGTGGCGCTTGACACAAAATTTCTGAAACCATTGTTACAGAAGAGACAGACGGAAGTGGGAGTCTGAACTGAGAATATCAGGTTGGCATAGCAACCAGCAATGCCACAGCATGAAAATGCCAAATCAATAAAGTTTATTTTTCCAAACTTCTCCACGGTATTACCCAATGAGGAATTCCTTAAAATGTTTGCTCCAATCACCAGTTTTGTAAGAAGATATTTGGGTGCACATTGACTTATAAGGTTTTGGAATTGTGCTATTTTGCGCTGTTCTGGGTACAATTGGGCTCTTTTAGGCTACTTTCGATGACAGATTTGTTTTTTTAGTTCTCCTGACTCCTTTCTTAGTAATGTTTTCTCTTGCTCATCCATGGCACCTTCTGAATGGCATCCTCCCTTTATCTATTTCCTTTCTCATTCTCTTGCACACCTGCTCCCCTTATCGCATCCTCCTTCGAAATGTTGCACTCTGCTCCTTGCACCATGGTACATATAAATGCAAAATGCAAAGAACAACAGTAAACGACAAACTATTGGCTTTGCCAATGCTTAATTTCTTACCATTTTCAGCAAAATTTCAAGCTTAAGATTTTTTTTTGCCATACTTGGGTTTTGTATTCACCATTTTTGTGATATTCAAAAGATTAGTTCCACTTGTCCATAGACACACCTATTTCTTCTATGTCTATCAATATCTTCCAGCAGGTAGTAAATGAAATGTGTGCAAGAAAACGTCCTGAGATCTAAGCCCGTCACATAGACGCAGGAGTCATATTTACAGCACACAAAGAAGTACATGCCAGCATCAGTGATCTCAAGTTTCAAGTGGATATTCCAAGCAAAAACAGGACTGGATGGCCTTCTCACCGATTGCCCTAGGAAACAGTAGGCATACAGACATGCCAACATCCATTAATTTCGGGAGACATTAGTATAGTCCTGTTTTTAACTTTAAATTCAGGGAGTTCTAGGCCTGGCTTTATGACAGGGGAATACAGGACTAATAGTCCCACAATTAAAAGTTAAAACCAGGATTGGACAACATCTCCCGAATTGATTGGATAACGTTTGCATGTATGGCCATGTTTTAGCAACACCTTTTCACATAGGGTTAGAGGTTGTTTAGGGCCCTACACTGTATGGATTGAAAACTGTTCCCTTATATGCATACCTCTCAAGCTGTTCTGTCACCAGGATGGGTGAAAGTAGATGCGTTTGGTTGGGTAGATGAGAACACATTGAACTCTACGAAAGGTACATGGCGGTTGACATGCGCCAAAACTGTGAACGTTGTATGAGTAACCCGTACATGCCAACATTATCTATTCCTTTCAGGAGACATTAGTCCAGGCATGGTTTCATTTTGCATTTTGCATTCTGGTAGTCCTGGATTTCCCCATTCAATGTGACTCTACACGTCCCAGAATGCAAAGTTAATACCCGGCATGTATAGGGCTATTATGGGCTATTCAGTGTATAATTGGCCTATTGTTGGGCTAATTTCCACCCACCCTACACCCACTCTCTCTACGCATACCCACCCACGCTACCCCCACTCTCTCAGCCCCCATCCACCCACCCCCACCGCACCCCCATCACACGTGGTGGATGGCTTTTGTTTGGGTTATTTTGGGCTGTGCCGAGAACTCCTCCAGAGGCTGCTTTGTTCTTTATGTTTTCTGCCCCCAAACAACTACCCCAATGACTGAACCCACACCCCACTCTCTCTACCCCCACCCACACCCACCCTTATCCCACTCTCTCTAGCATCACCCACCCACCCTACCCACACTCTCGATATCCCAACCATCCCACCCTATGCCCACTCTCTCAATGCCCACCATACCCCCACTCTCTGTACCCCAACTGCCCACTTTACTCCACTCTCTCTGTATCTCCACCCGTTCACCCTTCCCCACTTTCTCTCTACCCCACTCTCTCTTCATACCCACACTCTCGCTTTATTTCGTACCCTCTGATGCTCACCCTTTCTCGCTCATATTTCTTCTTCTCATCATGGATGGCACCCTCTATCAATGGCTTCCTCCCTTGCTCTATTCTACTTCTCATTCAGTTGCAGCCTGCACCCCTTAGCACACCCTCCCTTGAAACGGTGCACTCTCCTCCTTGCACCCTGGTGCCTAACAATGCAAAATGCTAAACTATTGGCTTTGCCAGTGCTTGCTTATGTGCATCATGAAGCTTGACATTGTCCTATGTCGAACACATATGGACCTAGCGACACACTGCTGCCCATGTATGTTTCTGTATGTATTGGTGATCTATTGTATTGCATATCAGGGGATGCACATGATGGGATTCTTTCTGGTATAATCGCTTTGTTATTCTGCTACAAATTAAGCCATTGTCATATCTTTGTGTGATTAATTTACATGCTTGAGTTTGCTCTGCTTCATCCTTGCACAAATGGGTCCTAATTGTTTCAGCACACCCTCTTCGTCAGTAGAATAAATTGACTTAAATGTTTAGCAACATAAAACAGCATCTGTCATACCTGGAGGGTGATATAAATAAAGCTGGGTAGGAAACATTTCTTTGTTCAAAAAAATGATTGCACTTCCAGACAATATACATCTGGAAGGGGAACTGTCAAGAAATAATTTATTTCAAGACACTGAAGTAGTAACTAGTGACATATTGGAGAACAATAACAGACATGCACAAAATGTTAAATAGTCCCCAAAATGAAGTCCCCCAGTTGGCTCCTGGGAGCTGCTATCAAGGACTTGACTATAGGATACCTTGTTCAACTCTGAAGTGCAATTATATAGCTCCGAACTTGATTCATTCAGAAGCAGTTAATGCACAAATGCTATTTTTGCAGCACTCTCTCAACTTGTTTTTCTTAAATTGTACTACCTTTTCTTCGCTTTTCTTTCTTATTTCATTATTTGACTTTCTTTTCGTTTCTGTCTTTCTTTACTTCCTTGTTATTCCTTCCAATCCCTTTTCTTCTCATTCCATCTTTTTTTTCTTCTTTCTTTCTTTCTTTCTTTCTTTCTTTCTTTCTTTCTTTCTTTCTTTCTTTCTTTCTTTCTTTCTTTCTTTCTTTCTTTCTTTCCTGTGTCTTTGCCGCATCCCTTCTATCATTTCTCACATCAATCTATCTTTCCCTCTTTACTTTTTTTCCTTCATTTAATCTGTTTCTTTATTTATTTCTTGATTTCGTTTTTATTCCTTCTTTCAGTTTCTCTTTTTTCTTTCTCTCCTGATGTATTTCTCTGCCTCTTTTTCTTCCTTTAGTTCGTTGCATCATCACATTTTTGTTTCTTTCCATTATTCAATTTTCTTTTTTCTCTTGTTTTTACTTTTTTCTTTTTTCAAATGAGTACAGACACTTGCTCCATCATGTTTAACATGTTTCACTTTTTTCCATTTGTTGTTATCTGTGCATTTCTTTATTCAATGACTCATTAGAAGATTTGACAAATGAAACAGTAATCTTTGCAGATCTGCTTTCAGTACAGGAATGACAACCGTATTCCCTTTCACTATATTTCATGATCAGAACAATAACCTAGCCGCGCTTTCTGTAATTGGCAGCAAGGTATTTTCATAAATCAATAGTTCAAACGGTAAGAAACCCTTGTTATTTTGTCTCATCTTCTAGTTATTTGCCCACCTCTTTCTTTCTCTCAGTTAACCATGAAATCATGGTTAGTTTGTGGCCTGTGTTATGCAAATGGCCACTATTGGAAGTTTGTGAGCCTGATGGAGATTATTTCCCTTGGGCTTTTTGAGAGCTTTTAATGGTGATGTGAGAGAGACTTTTCTTTTTTTTTTGTTTTAAACTAAATTACAGTACAGGCTACTTATATAGCATTGAAGCAAAACACATGCGAATTGTGCATTTTTCTTTCCAGACTTCTCACAGTCGTGTTTATGAACTAAGTTTCCATAGCCAATAGATGGTGGTCTATGACGATTTAGTGCAGGAGGTATCCTACCACAAAAAATGGAATGTATGCCCTTCTACTGAGGCTTAACGAAAAGAGGCATAGCAATGAGCAGGAACGTTTTTTTTTTTATCATAGGGTGATGTAAGGAATCAGCCATTCCTGCCCTTTCCATCTCTGAGGATCTCCTAGCACTCGGCTTTCTGACGAACCTTGTAATGTCTCAGAGGTGTACCTGAATGCTGAAAGGGTTGGTGTCAGCTCAAATCAGTTTTCATGCAGTCATGGACCGGTGAGTCAAAGCCTAACCCAGGGAAAAGCCTAACCCAGGAACGTCATTTCACCAAAATGCCAGGGGTAGTGGAAGTGACATCACATGACCCTTGACCTCTGATGACATTATAGGAAGTGATGTCATTTGACCCCACCCCGAGGTGACATCACGGAAAGCGATGGAACACGACCGTTTACCCCTTGACAAAAGTGGAAGTGGCATCACATAGCATTGTTTATAAGTACACTATGAAAAATACGGTTATAATATCACTGTAACGTGATATACATTTCATACAAGAATGAATCACCATATGTATCCGCAGAAAAAAAACATTGTATTCTTATTCTACTCCAAATGCTTTTTGGAGGATTTTGTCTGCATTGTGAGGTGTTTAAGCACAGATTAAATCAGTGACCCACCCCCGAAAGCGTGCCTGAAATGAACCTTTAATGAGTCTAGCAATTATTGTATGGAATTCCAAAAAGACAAATAGGCTTTTTTATTTTTTTTAGGGGTAGCATGGGAGACCACAGGGGCAGCAAAGGAGACCTCGGGGGTCGCAAGGGAGACCACTGGTGACCCCTAAATGACGTCCATGGACTAATCATTTGCAAGGCCATTCTATTTTTACACACCCAAACTGACAGATCTGCCCGTTGCGTTATAACAGTTATATGTCTAGCCGGCCCAATACTAACTAGAGATAGCAGCTAGAGATGCAGAAACCTCTGCCATGCACGGTTTAGTCAACGCCTTACTAGAAAAGGCAGATAGGAAACCGGTCAGGTGGCGTGAAACCCAGTTCCTCATCCATTTTCATGGAAGGACTCATCTCAACCTGGTTAACTGAGATTCTGCTTGTACATTACCTGTACCAAAACACTTCTCTGGCAACCCGAATACGTACAAAATCTACCAAACCCAGTGCCTCCATCTTTTTCTAATGAAACCCTCTCAATTTCTGAATCATTAGGCTAAAGTCATATTGATGGTTTCACTTTTGGGCGGAGGAGGGTGATGGATGACAGATTAACCTGGCTACTCATTAACACAATGACCACATTATGATGGATTATGTAGGATTCCATTCCTTCATTAAGAACACATTTTCAAGGCATTCCTCTTTCCATGCCAAGGGTCTACAAAAGCTGATACTAAAATTGGTTCTAGAGAGCTGCTTGCCTACAATACACAAAGGCATTCAGATGACCATTTTCCAACATGGACTGTAGCCACATATTAATATTTTATTAAGCTGGGTGAGATAGTATAAGGCCTCTTATGTACAACAACAGAAACAAATTGCCTGAACGTTGTGATTTTTGTTGTGTAACAACCTTTGGAGCACAAACAGCATACACAACCTTCTGATAGGAACATGCCTTATCCTATAGAAACTTCTTTGGACCATAATACCCAATGTGTCTCACAAAAAGGAACGGTGCATACTGTAGGGAGTATGACATAGGAGCTCATTTTGCTCCTATTTGTAATTTGGCAGCAGGGACCTAGTACGTTTGCACTTGGGCGTAGCACGGCGGAGTGCAAATGTGCAGGGCAAAAGGCATCATGCACGCGTGTATGCTGCCTTTTGTCCTGTACTTTCGCACGCCGCTAGGCAAAGTGAGTAAATGCTGCCTAGCATGCCCACATGTACCCATGGTAAGCAGCGTACAGAATGACAATTAAACGCTATGACAGGCAGCGTTTACAATGGATCACTAATGGGTTTGCCTCCTTTATGCTGGTGCAGAAAGCTGACGGACCACATATGGATCTCCAGCATTTGCGCCGACATGAAAATCCATGATACCGCCAATGCTGGAGCATTTGTAAGGCGTAGAGGAAGGAAGGTGGCTGAAATGTGTTGGGCCCCTATGGAACATGAGCTCCATTGTTTTGTTTAGAGACAGTAAAGTGTAACATTATCGGGTAAAGGTTTCATTTGATTTTTTACCCAGGGCCATCTTTTTGCCAAAATTAAATCACGTGAAACATGACATGACATCGCTTCATTTAATGAAATATTCGTGTTTGAAAGGGTAAACCTTCCTTTCATCGACAGAAGTTTTTTCGATTGATTTTTTGCAGAAAAAAATCCATCGAAAAACACATTGAAATATATATACACATTGAATATATACCAGTAGGTAGGGGGTTAAAAGGGGTGAAGGGATTGGGGTGGTGTTAATAGTAACAGGGGAAGGGGTTTTGGGGGACCCCCAATTCGAAAAAAGACATTTTGATGAGTTCTTTCAATAGATTTTTTTCTGCAAAAAATCCATCGAAAAAACAACTTCGATAAACGGACATAGAACTGTTTGAAAGGTGTCAAGAGAAGTTAAATGCCTTGGTGGATCTTTTGGAGGGATCACATCTTTCAACCGTGACTTGTGTGAGGAGTGGAGCTGCAGGACACTGTACCTCCTTTTTTCAGGTTGAATGTGGGCTACGTCAAGGCTGTGTCTTGGCCCCTCTGCTTTTTTTGTCTCTCTATAAATGGCCTATATGACCATTTACTGAAATCTAACTCTGATTTTCCTAGGTTGGGTAACAGGGTTTTGCCTTTACTTACCTATGCAGGTGATATGGTTTTATTAGGTCGCACTCCCAGAACCCTACAGTGCCTTGTTGAGTATGTCGGATTTATGGATACTCTGGCGCTGAAGATTAATGCCCAGAAATCAGCTATCATGGTGTGCTTTAGAGGGAATCGTCCCCCAAGGTTTCTTTGCTGCAGGTATCCATCCTTGCATCCCCCAAAGTTTTCCGCTATCTTCTGTAAGGGCGAGTTAATCCCTAGAGTGGATTATTTTGATTACCTGTGGTTGAGATTCTCATCGAACTTTGGGGCTGAAGCACATGTCGTGTAGCAAACCCTAAGATTCAAACAGGTGATTGGGGGGGTAGCTAGAGCTTTGGGGGCATTTAAAAGAAAGCTGATGGGAGCATGTGTTCAAAGTCTTTCATGGGAAAGCCTCTTCTGCGTGCAAGATATGCTATGGAGCTGTGAGGATGTGGCAAAATCGAACCTATCCAGGTGATTGCGAGCATTTTGGGGTTACCTGCGTATGCTCCCAATTTTTCAGTCCACCAAGAACTGGGTTGCTGGTTTCTTGGCAATCTGGTTGCATATTTGCCTGCCAGACACTGGTTTATAATTCTGGGGAATACTAAAGCTATTCTGACCCAGGAATTAATTAGCTATATTGTACTTAGAGAACCCCATTTCAAGATCCCTTGGCTTAGGTATGTTAAAGCTTTGCTAGTGGATGCAGGTGTGGGTCACTGTTTTTCTATTACTGCTTTTTCATATATTAGGGCTGTACAATCTGCAAAGATAAATGTTCTCCTGTTTATTCGGGATAAGAGAGAGTTCCCCTTTTGGGGCTTTTACCCTCTCACAGCCCCATAGAAGGTGTAACAGTGTGGCTCTTGCATGCTTGAATGCTCAACATATTGCTGCGTCTATTAGAGCCTATCTGAACATATTGGGGGCCATTTTGATGTACATGCTAATTGCATGCAGTGAACCACCCATACTTGCAATTACGTGCTGCTGGTCCCCTGCATGCAATTCTCAACACTCATGAAGGAGAGTGAAAAGACAAAGAGCAAATTCAGTTGAAATAGCCTTTACTCTCTACTTTTACTCCCCAATTTGGAGGAAATAAAAAACTGCCGCAAATACACTTTGCAGGGTCGTTGTATAATGGATTCCAATGGAGTCTACCTGTTCATTAGCAGGTGCTAATGAGATGCATATTCCATTGGAATCTTTGGCTTTACGCCAGCATGACAATCTCATTCAGGTGTAAAAGCAAATGTTCTCCTGAGACGGAGGAGGAAAGCAAAGCATCGATGCTATCTCCGCTTTGCTGCCCTCCTACGCCTCAGGACAGCTGTAAAATGAAGTGGATCGTAAACTGCTTTTATGCTTTGCATTTATGCTCCAATTCATTAGAAAATGTCCCCCATTGCCTGTTGTACAGTAGGCCCAGTGTATTCGTTTTTGTCCTGTAACTCTCTACACCTAGTGATGTGTCTTTAATCCCTGGGCACCAGGAGAGTCATTTTGCCACCTCCCTTCCCAAATCCAACGACTGGCCTTCCAACACACTTTCCCTTTGTCTTCAGTATTGCATATATATCATGGATTCCATGATATAATTACAAGTGGGACAGCAATGGTTCATGCCTCCGTTCCAATTGAAAGAAAACGCATGACAGGGTCAGCAAGGACCCTCTCAGGCATTCCGCATCCACTTGTGCCTTTTGCCAATAGTTACAGGTGAACGTAACTATTTTCTGCGCAATTCAAAGAGCATTCCATTTGTAGTTTCAGGATGTGCTTTGAAATGGACAGAAATGCCCCATCATTGGCAAGACAAAGGGGGCGAAAAAGGGGCATCTGAATGTGCACATCTATAATGTGCACATTATGACACATTTAAGAATGGGGCACACAGTTTTTTGGTGCAAGTGATGAGATGTGCAGGTGCATCTTAGTTCTTGTGGCAAAAAAGTTTGGAGAATCTGCCCCATCATTTCCAGAAATCAACATGGATTTTAAATGTTTTTAAGCTAATTCGAGGCTTATTAACCTATGCCTCGAATCGGGTAAAAACAGTTTGGGATGAATCAGACATTTACCATTTAACAACCTGCTGTTATCATTATACTCGATCGATTCTCTGCTTTTAACATGGTTAACCACTCCATCCTCTTAAAACAACTTAATGATATCCTTGGTATCTCAGAGCAGGCACTGGACTGGCTGACCCCCTTCCTCATTGACCGTCCCTCCCATGTTCTCATGGGTTCTTTCTCCTCACCCACGTCTATCTCTACACGTGGCATTCCACAGGGCTCTATCCTTTTGCCATGGTTCTTTAACATCTATCTCACTCCTCTTGCTCACCTTATCTCCGCTTTTTCACCCCACTTCCAGTGTTATGCCTACCCTCTGCATCTCTTCTGACCTCCTCTGTCATTCCTGATTGCCTGTCCGCTATCTAGTCTTGGTGTACCTCCAATGACCTCTGTCTCAATGCCAGCAAGACTGAGATTCTTTCTATTGGGATTCCCGTTCCCTCTTTTCTCCCCTCACTCTTGCCACACTGAATGGGCTCTCCCCCTCTCCTTCCTCTGAAACCAGAACCGTGGGAGTTATCTTCGACTCCTCTCTCTGTTCCATTCTTCACATCTTGGACCTTGCCAAGAAGTCCCATTTCCAACTCTACCTCCAAAGGGTCATACTCCCTTTCCTCACTTTTCCGCAGAAGCTCAATGTCTCCAGTGCTCTGGTACTCTGCAGACTGGACTACTGCAACAGCCTCTTCCTTAATCTACTCTTTTTCTCTCTCTGCCCCCATAGGACTGCAAGACTTCTCCTTGGCTTTAAGCCCAGGGACTGTATCTCTCCAGCCCTAAAATCTCTACACTGGATCCCGGTTGCCACAAGGATCAAATTTAAATCCCTCTGCATCATGCATAAGGCTGTCTGGGGCCAGGGACCACACTATCTCCAACTTGCTCTCACCAAATACTCCCCTCCCAGATCCTCCAATCATCCGGCTCCAACTCTCTGCTTGTCAAGCGCTTCTCTAAGCTGTTCCCTTTCCTCGTCTGGCTCCCTCCTCTGGAACAGCCTCCCCCTTTCTCTCCGCCTTGAGTCGGATCTCCTCAAGTTCTGCAAACACATCAAGACCTTCCTCTTCTCCTCCTCCTTCCCTCTCTCCCTCCTGTGCTAAACCACACAGTAGCTGTGATTGGTGGCCTGGTCCCTTATGTGTCTTTCTGGGTCCTGGCCTTGTGCCCATCTGCACAATTGCATGCAGCATCCACCCTCCCCCTGCACTTGCCTTCGAGAACCACTTGGCCTCTGCTGCACCAGAAGCCTGCTCTTTTTGTATGGGCTGATGACCCCCATCCATCCATTGACCACTGCCTGGCACTTTCCTGTTTGCTTTTCGCAACCGGCTCTTGCACTTACTTGTTGCCTTGCAACAGCCTCGCTGGCACCTCACCCCTCTGTGGAACCTCTAGCACGTACCCCTTTCCCTCTGCACTTGCACAATCCCAATGTTCACAAGGCCTAGTAGGACCGTTTTTTTGTATTTTGCATACTCCATTGTCTTGCTGTTTTCCCTTGTTCCCTTTCCTTTGCCTTGTGGGTGCTTTGAAACACAATTCTCTTGATGTATAAGCACCTTACAAATGCCCCATAAAATAAAACAAATAAATAAACTCACAAGCCATCACTATGGACACTCAAATCAAGCCTTTTCATCTAAGGTTTGAACCAGAATTCGAGTCGAGCAACACTTGGCCTTTGCCTCCAAACACATGGGTGGTTGGCTTGTGTGAGAGGGATTGAATGAAATGAACTGGGCCACTGCGAATAAGCAATTATACAACTGGGAATGGATAGAGTAGTGTAAAGACTGGAGGGGGGTATCTGTACTTCTGCCCCCTATATGGCAGTGTAAATAAGGCACAGAACAACCCCAGCAAGGCTCTCAGTCTGGTAGGTATGGACGAGCAGCACGGCTTAAGCTTTCAGGAGGTGATGCAGGCAGATTGTTAAGTACAGTGTTTCTCCAAAGCCCCCACAAAAGAATGTCCACACACTGTTAGGTGATAACACAGCTTCTTTATATAAAATAATGTTCAGAAATATATACACATACACATAATAACACTTTGTACTTAGAAAGACTTATTCAAAGAATGGTAAATATATGGTACCACATTCAGTAATAACTGCACCAACTGCAGACAGTTGTAAATGGCTGGTGAATTCTAAAATAAGGTGTAACCAGCACATAATAGGAAATAAAGACAGGTTAGTTATGAACAGTGGCAGAATGCTTTATTTAGGCTAGACAAGTAATCCCGATGAGGATCCCCCCACCTAGGCAAACTGTAATAGAAAAGTTAGGGAGTAACTTATGTTGTCTTTTACAGCCCAGTCAAATATTGTTCAACAACGTTGTGCTTTCTTTTATAAGGTTCTACCACTCCAGGGTACCTGAGAGGCCACACACGGACAAGATCCAAGATGATTCTCAGACCCCTGGACGACTCCTGGGGCTAGAAGATGCTCTTCCTCATCATAGTACCTTTGGTGGATTGGCAGGCGAAGCGGCAGAGTTTCTCGGCTTTACTCGACGAGTCACTCCAAGCATGGACCCCTTCTGGAAGAAGGAGCCACTGGGATGCTAAGTGCAAGAATAAAAAGGAACCAAAGTCTTTCGCAATGGCAGTTGTTTGGCTCTTCAAGGTGCTCTCCTATGAGGAAGAAACTTGCTGTGGTCTCCTTAAAGATTTGGTGGAGGACCCTTTGAT
Organism: Ambystoma mexicanum; assembly: GCF_040938575.1. NCBI lineage: Eukaryota > Metazoa > Chordata > Amphibia > Caudata > Ambystomatidae > Ambystoma > Ambystoma mexicanum. Next base: position 1,270,030,786 of record NC_090935.1, on the reverse strand, counting down.
GACTTCTTGCGGTGATGGGTGCATGTGCCACTTTTGGTGTCAGGTTTCGGAATATCATGGTTTTCTGACTTTCGGTTCTTTGGTGTTGCAGCCTCAACATGAACCTTTGGACAGCTTCTGAGAACCTGGACTTGACCACTGGAGTGAATCTCGGACCCTCACCAAGTTTGGACCTTCGGGATGACTTTGACAGCTTCTGGCTGCGTAAAACTCACCTGTCCTTTCAAATGTTCTTAGGCATTTTGGAACTTTCACAGCTCCGGTTGTCCAGCAGCACTATGTCAGGGTACCGCCTCTTCTGGGCGGTATACAGCACCGGCTTCCAGCCATCATGAAACACAGCTCCATACCCTGGGCGACAACAATGGACTTCTCTGGCCTAGAGATTTTTGCCACTCTTCTTATGGATGTCAAAGACCCCTTCTCCGGAGGGCAGGCACACAAGCCTAGCTTCCAGGATACTTCGATGAAGAGTAGCAGGTTTTGCACGATGGTCCCTCGTAGCTCGGGAAGAGGTCCATTTTGCAGGTCCTCTCTGGACCAGTCCTTGGCAGACAAAACAGCTTTCAGATTGTTGAAGAAAGGCAGCAGCAGACTTCTCTTCCAGCTGGGCTTCAAGGAGAAGCTTCTTTTTGCTAAGCTTCAGCTTTATCTACTATACAAATTGGTAAGTAAAAGGTCCAAGATATACGCATCTGTCCCTCATTTACTTTGCCTGAGTCAGGCTCAGTCAGCCAATCAATCACACAGTAGGGAATTCATGTAGGCAGGCCGACAATCAGGCTCACCAGCATTCAGTCCATTCACTCCACCCATGCACCCATAACAAAAGATAAGGATTGGGGCATGTACCCAGCCTTTCAGCACACTGCCAAGTCAGCATGTAGCTGCCACCAGCCCATACACTGCTCTGTGGGCAACTCCCAGATGCCCCAAAACACACATAAGAGGTTCAAGTGTGTACCCCCTCCCCTGGGTGCCATACGGGTATCTCATGGGTGATGTTCACCAAAAGATAAGAATAAAGAGCTGCCCTGCCAGAGGTCTAGGTGGGACCTCAGTGGCAGAAAACATGGAAAAAGCACACACAGAGAAGTGGTAGGACAAGGACAGGAGGCCCTGCCCCTCCATAAGACATTTCCAGCATCACAAGTAGGGTGGGGTTTTATCTCACCGGCTGCGGGAGGTAACCTTTCTCCCTTCATCTCTTTAGTGCTGGAGGTACCTGTCTGGCCCTGAGGACATTGACTTAACTAATAAGGCGGAGTAGTTTGTATGGAGTCTGAGCACAGTCCATAATTAAATGTATGACAGAAGGAGGAGATTGAGAAAATGAGACACACATTGCACAATCCACAGCAACTGCAGTTCATCTCACATTTCCTATACTATTATTGGACAATAAAAAGAGTTATTTCATGAATGACAAAAAATGTTAGATCCAATTTCGAAGGACATCAATGGTACTGAACTTTCCACTTAAATTAGTCAATATATTCATGAAAATATTGTCACGAGTAAAGAATGTTTAACATTCAGGTTTCTCAAAAAAGATAATATATTGTTGAAGGTTTACTGATGATATGTTTGTGACATGACCAGCATCTCTTGATGAATTAACTCTTTTCATTGAATGGTTAAACTCCATCCATCTATCTATAAATTACATAGGGCATAACTCTTTCTAAAAAATTGAATTACTTGAGGCACGACTGTACAGTTAATCAATGCATGATTCATGCTTCAACCATTTTGGTAACCCGCAGATAGCAATTCTCTTTTACCTGCCGAGACGATGAATACAAACAAGTTATTAAAGGCACACTCATGATGGCAACTACTGATGATTTGATTAATAATTAATAAGAGGTAGCTGACGGTATTCATCAGAGGTTCCTAGAAATAGGCTCTTTAATGAATTAGTGACCCTCGTCTTGACATAAGCTTCCACCGTAGCAAGACCAATGGTGCTACAAGCGAGGATGAAGTCAAATTTATCAACCAATGAAATAGTCTGGGCCCAGAAGGAGCAGCAGCATAGTGAAACGTATTGTCCATAAACATTGTGATGATTTTCAGCACGAAAAATAGATCAAAACATTTCTGTGAGTAAGTCCCAGAAATATACGTTTTAAATGTGTCTACACTGCTTATCATTTTCATTTGTAATATCGTCCGTCATGCGATACACAATCTTATTCTCTGAGCAATGACCGCTGGTTAATTTATTTATTTTTTTCTATCTATGATAGGACTAAAGATTAATCAATAACATCTCACTGTGGGCCTCCTTATGAGTTGGGCGGTGCAGTAAGAATGTGGTGGAAATACCTTTACCGTCGCATTACTGCATCACCCAACTATGAGCTGGAGGTAAATCTGCCACCTTCCTGCTATATTTCGGCTGCATTACTGCTGGTGGAATTACTACTGTGGTAATTCTGCTGAAATCCCCCATGGAGTCCTATGGAATACAATTAACTGCGAGCTAACACCACCACCACCACTCCAGCGGTAATACCGCCAGATCAATTTCCGGTAACAGTAATTCCATTTGGGAAATGCGCTGAGATACCACTTGTAATGAGGCCGAGTGTGGCCCCAGATAGATACAGCACTGCTCATGTGCAAGGTTTTGGCGGAGCCGAGCGCGTGGTGACCTATGATGATGTGCCCAGTGCCTTAACGCCTATATAAACTTCCATAGGCTTCAACGTCACATCCTTGGTTGTGAAGTGCTTAGGTCGCTCATCTCTGAAAAGGGAGAGGCAAAGAGACCTGGGTTTGAATCCTCCATTGCCTTTTTTGAATTGCCCATTTTTAATGTTGTTGCTTTTGTTTACCTGTTTACAATATGGGGACACAGTTCATGTACCTGTGGGACAGGCCTTAGCCTCAGGATGCATGAGCAGCAAATGTTGGATTCAGATAGTCGGTTTACAGATCAAAACACCTTGAGTTTTTTGTATTTCAGCAGGAATTACGAAAACATTTCCCCATGATTAAAAGATTCAAAGAGGACTACTCTTCCCATGTTCCTGCCCCAAATATATAGAAAGTGACATGCCCTCTGCTGTCTCCTCACTGATTTATGGTGGCCATGTTTGTATAACTTTTTCACATTGTTGTCACACTAGCTTTCCTTTTTTTCCTATTCACTTTCGAGCCGGTAATGCCTGATGGGAATGTTACTGCTGAGTTGAAGGAGCGAGGAGAAGCAAAAATATCCCTGATCAGAAAAACTAGTCTCCACTGTGAAAAAAAATGAATATTGTCTCATATGAAGATTTATTTTGAGGGCCTATCAAAGCATGAATGGGTAGTATTTCTACCAGGACAACTGGTTTGCTGTGAGTTCAGGGACACAGTGTTTGTGGTTGCTTAGGCAGGAGGTTTCCAATAAAGTTACAGTTTCCCTGAATGATCTCCACAATGTGCTGCGCGGCAAGCTCTGAGTTCGTACCGAGATGAATTGTCATACTTAATCTGCTCCCCAATACACTCAGCGCAGTATGACTCATTCAGCTAGCCGTGGGAGGCACCATGATGGCTGAACTGGATTTGCCAAGCAACAGCAATGGGTGCAGGGATGTTGCGTTCTTCTTTGTTTTTGGTCGGTACCTTGGGCGGGATCTGAACGTCAAGATCTCAAGGAGCTGTGCAAAAGGTTCTAACAAAGACCAGTTTTTCAGGTGGACAAGCCGCCCAAATGACAGTTTCTCAAACCTTGGCTCCAACAATGTTGCTGAGTGGCCCACTCAGTTTCTCGTAACCTGACCAGGGAATATGCACATAATATTCTCTGAGACTTTTCAGCCTTCACGAGGATCTGTGATCCAGAGGTTCAAAATCAACATTTGGCGTAGAACTTATAAACGCAAATCTAACTCAACGATTAGAGCTGGTACTATTACCATGAAGTCACCTGGATCCATACATTGACACACACTTGGTCTGTGGAAGTCTGCAGGCTTTCTTTTAAAACATGCACTGACCAAAGGATCCTGGTTTAAGGGAGTGCATGAGTCTTTATGCTTCTTTCTATCTGTTTGACAGAGGTGAAATAAGGTAAATGGGTAATATGTAATTGATAAGTGTGGGACCAGTGCTGTACTTCTGACACAGTGCTAGTCAAAATCAGCAGAAAGAGTGTGCCACAGCCTGGCGTCCTTTTGTGAACTATTATGGCATTTTTGTGCAAATGCTCAAAACCAGAAATCGGTAATTTTCACTTTTAAGCATTTGTCCAAAATCAATACTACGCAACAGCAAAAGTGCGTTAGCGTGTATCCATTGTTTGCCAACGTCTACTCCACCAACCTCATTCATGCAGATCCGGAGTCATCCATCTTGCTGACTCTTTAAGGGTTTTAATTTACCAAACCAACTGATTTTATAGACCTTTTTGTTCAAATGCCCTACTATAAAATGCATGCTTCCGCGCATCATGTTCAGGCTGCCCGTTGCAAGGGGTGACGGTTTCTTATACACGGACATACACCCCCCTACTTTATGTTGGCGGCCACTCTGGCAATCACAGTCCAATTGGTGGATGAGCTATCCAGATTAAAAAGTATTGATTTTATTCATTTCATGGCATTTTCCCATCTCCTTAGATACAGACCTGTGAGCGTGCCTTAACTCATCGGTGTAAGCTCGCCTCGGGCCACATTTATAGTAGCTGAAAAGAGAAAACTACACATATGTTTTACAAGAATACCTGCTTGATTTACAATAAGAGTAATCTTCGCCTACGCCGATATCCGCAGGACAGGTCTAGACTGCCCATTTCTTTCCAGTCACTTTGATATTGATTGGAAGTGTAATTGGTTGTCACAGAACCGGCTCCAAAACCATTTGCTTTTGTTCAGTAGGTATGTGTGCTGCTCCTATCCATAGTTTCTACATTTTATAAAGGAGAGGAACTAGCAACGACTTCCTTGTGGCTTTGCAGGGATTGAAAGCTGCCTTGAATGTTCTCCTCTCTCCCCACCAAACTAACACACAGGCTTCTCTTTCAGATCCGGCAGAGTGCCTGGAGACCTTGCACATCGCAGCAGAACCTGGTGCAACCTTCAGTAACAAAACACAACCTCCATTCTTCTTATTGAAACAATGAGTTTTCAGCACTCCTAGCCATTGCTACACTCGTAAACTCTGAGATCAAATGAAGGATTTTCAGCCTGCAATACCAGGCAATCAGAACTCACCCTGTCTCCAAAGGGACTTAGGGCTGCATTCTGTTTCTATGTTACAGCCACAATTCTACCAAGTACAGTATTGTGGGCCCCATCATTTTATACCAGAAAGTTACGAGAGCATTTTATTCGAGATAAAAACATTTCAGTCCCTGATATTTACTGGCACATTGATTGCATTAGAGACCGCCTCTCAGCCTGTACTAATGAACGGAATTCAGTCTCTGATCTCTGAAGTGGAACTCCTTCCAAACATTCTGACTAGACCATCAGCCTGGCGAGCAACCGAGAAAACAGTTGTCTTTCTGTGCAAAGGCAGAGAGGGAGGAGTGCAGTTCAGTTCCTCGAACTGACAAACAGCAATGAAGCAAACAATGTGTAATGATTATTGTTACTAGTTCCATGTTTATTTGGTCAACATTACAAGTTAGCCGTGTGTTCTATGTTTTGCCTGACGTCAAACACATGTTCCTTTTAGTTGCAGGTGCTAGCAACCTTACAGACTTGGGGAGTGGTCGTTGTGGCTTGGGCTAATGGGTCAATATCACAAGGGCGATTTCCCTCTTGGTCTATAAGCAGGGATGTTGCTAAGTCTGGAAAAGACCCGGGGATACGCTAATGTCGGAATTGTCAGGACTCGGGGCTAGCTAGCCTTTTGGTTGTAGCTCCTGAGATTCTATCCGGGGCTATAACCAAAAGACCAGGGGCTATAGCCCCCCAGCCCAGCCTAGCAACGCCTCTGTCTACAAGCCTTAATTACACAATTGTAACCCCCTTCCGGGACAAGAAAGAAAGAAACAAAAAATCCCTAGCACGTGAATTCTGTGAGAGACCCTTCAAACCACAAAAGAATGCTGCGAGTGGAGCATCGTTGGAGACAGTTAGAGCCTGATCCCCACACAGGAGGGCTGAACCGTTGCTCTGCTCAATGCCTCCCAAAAAATAAAGATTGCCTGGTTGATCTTACCTTTGATGAACGTGGCCGCCCATTTCTAGGATCACCACTGCCGTTTCCTGGCTCTTTATATTCTTGACACCCGATTGGCAGGAGGGGCCCCACATCAACAATCCCTGCTGCAGCCGGGCTTAATTGATTGGCGCTCCCTTTGGGTATGGGAGTACCCAACATCACTGCCTCCAACAGGGCTTCTCCTGACATACTTGGTGTTCCACGTTAGAGGAAGGGGAGAACTTCGTGAACACTCTAGGCCCATACCTGCCAAGGCTGGCCCCATTGACTCCCCAGGCTGCTGTTGGCAGATGCAGACCTGGTCAGAGTATGTACTGCGGCCCCCCAATGCTGCAATCAATGCCAGGCTGCCGCTGGAATATGCCGTCCGGCCAGGAACCCCTGACAGGGAACCCCGAATCTGCTGATATCAGATGGCTGCCCCTTGCATACACAGCCCAGCATAAAGGAAGGGACATTGCCCCCCCCCTACACACTGCTGCTGCCCTGCCTGTGTGTGTCACTGTTAGTGCTGTGTAGTATTTGTTGTGAGTCCCCCTTTTCATGCAAAAAATAAAAAACGGCTGGTGTGCTCAGGCTGAAACAAGACATCAATGTTTAAACCAATAACTTAAAGAACCATACACCAGCATTCCTTTGTCTGCCTTTCCTTGTGCAATATATTTTTCCTCTAACCTAGTGTTTATTCGTAGTGGGTTTGGTGAATCCATCTAAATCAGGGTTGTCCAACTGCAAGCCTTGAGGGCCGGAATCCTGACCGGCTATCCCTCAATATTCATTAGAAAAGATTTGCATACATTTATAATCATTGTATGCAAATGTATCTTGTGAATATTAAAGAAAGGTATCCTCAAACTCTGACATATTTCTGACAAAGCTGGACCACCCTGATCTAAACATTGCCTTTAAAGACCGCGTCCTTCTCATACAGTGGTGCACCCAGCGTGATCCAGAGACTCAGGTAACTAGGAGTTGGAGACAGGTAAGAGGCGGGTTAACTATTTATAAGTAAGCAAAAGTGTGTTATTGTGCCTGCTTACACTTGTCTCCCACAAAGTGCATTAGGTCCATCTCCCTGCTACAACATGGCACAGGCGCACCCATGACTGTGTTACTAGTAATCTTCATTTACTTGAAGGTATTTTTTGGGGAGGTTTATTCTACAGGTCACTTTTCTTTAACTTCCCGTTGCATCTCACAGAACACTTGCTTATTTCCTACCTGCCAATACTCAAACAACAGTAAGCCCAGCCCTGCTTGGTCATTTACCTTTTAATTTCAGACAGAAGGCGCAATGTAGTTATTGATAATTGCCCCAGATGAACACATAGACATGGACACCAATAAAAGGTGGATTGAGCATTTTTTTTTTAAATTAATTAGCATAAACTAGGGAAAGAAAACAGTCTGTTAGATGAATAGCGTGGGTAAAAATAATTAACTAATTAATCTTAGTCGTAGGAACATGTTCCCATTAGCAAGGGTTACTGCTGTAAAGGAAACAAACCCTGGGAGAGCGCCCATTTTCACTCAGGTATTCATTCTGCAAATGTCCCTGTTGTGATAAGGCCAGCTTTATTGGTGGCAAGGAAAGCAGAGACTAACATGAATTGTGAAACAGAGTTTGAAATGTGACTGCTAAAAACGGACATAAAAGGGTTACACCTCGTTTAACACCTTTATGCTCTTTTGAATTTTCAAAGTTCTTGCAGCAAAGTGGGGGCATGCAACAGGGTGACTGTTTCAGCGCGCGGTCCCAGTTTGTCTGCACAAACATTTGATTGACATTTTCATGCTGGCACAAAGCCAATGGATTCGAATAGACACATCTTGTCTGCAAAACAATTTGATTGACATTTTCATGCTGGCACAAAGCCAATGGATTCGAACAGAATCTGCCTTCTTTTAGTGCCTGCTGAAAGCAGGTGAATTTCAAAGGAATCCTGTGTAAACGCTGCCTACAATGTGCAAATGGCAGGCAGCAATCACACTGTTTGCAAAACGAAGGGCAGACATGGGCAGTCCCCTTCATGCAGTGGCCGCTTTATAGAAAAGGACAGCCTATATGCATTTCAGTATATCTAGGGTGTACACTGATTGCTAGCCGTATGAAAGCCCTTTGACAGATAGGCATGTTGAACAGCATAGCACTGCTCTTGAAACTGTTCACTTCAAAGAACCTTACGCATACCAGTTTAATTCCAAGCGTCATGTGTCAATCTGCAGTCAGTTGTAGTAAACACATAATTACACTCTGGAACTTGGTACATGCATGTGCCGCAGCAGGACACATCATTTGAGCATGCTGAACCATTGTTCGCATAGTAAGGGGTACCGTTTATTATGTGGTCAAATCACAGACATGGCTGACCCAAAACCAAAGAAGTTCGGAGTAAAAGCAAGACAGAAAAGTGCGTGTTAGGAACTTCATTCAGGGTAATGGGTGAAGGCACAATTTCCGTGGGGAAAATGGTTACATGGGGAAGTGGGTAGTGGCAATTTGGAAACAGGGCTTGTTGTGCCATTTCTTGCTCCGTGTAAACTGTGAATAAAAGCAACATTTGTATGAATAGTCATGCAGCCTTAATCCCCACTTTTGCCTTAAAATTAAGATCCAGTTCTTTATATGCAGCACTGCTATGTAGGGTATTGTGATTTCCTGTATGCAGTATTTGTAGATTAAGGGGAAATCATAGGGCAAGGCAGGCTGTCCTTACTGTCATTTAACACCAGTCTTTGCCTTTGAAGAGAGGGTGGCCTTTTGTCAGGGTGGACTCTGGCAATTAGGACATGCGCTTAGTCAGAATCCTGAGGGAAAATGCACATTTCTTATCCTGGAATACTTTGTGAAATTATGATTACTTTTTAAAACGCCTGTCTTCGTGGCAGAATTGAGCCACCCGTAGTCCACACTTTTTAAAACCATCTTATATACATTTTGGCTAAAACTAAAGTTACATATTTTTTTCGAATTTGGATCCATTGCATTAGCCTGCAGGAGCACCATCACTGCCCCCAGATTTTGTGGTAAAAGACATAGAGGATATGAGGACATTTAAAGACCTTGCAGGTGAACGACAGACAAGTAAAGAACACCTTATTTGGGATTTAAATATTGACCCAACTATAGGTCGAGGCATTAGCTCCCTTTTCTGCCCCTTTCTTGAATAATCTTGTTCAGTATAACTAAGCAGCCGAACTGTCATCAGTATATAACGAGATGATGACCAAAGCTGTGGAGAGCTTAGCTCCCCTGAAACAAAGAATGAAAAACAACACCATCTAAAAGCTGGTACTCGTCAGAAATCCAAACTCTGAAACACAAGAAAAATAAGGCGCTCCGGAAATGGAAAAAAAACATTGGGCCTCATTACAAGTTTGCTGGTACAGTAACAACGGTACCGGTAAGCTTGCCGGTAGCGTTGTTAACATACCCGCAAACTACAAGATCTGGTCGTGGGTGCCTTCCCGCCCGCCAGGACTGAACTGCCGGGTGGACCGGCACCCATGAGCAGACCATGCCGACGCACCGGCACCATTCTGAATGGTGCCGGTGCATCCAGCCTCCTCATTTTTTACCGGCACGGTTACTGCCGAAGTCGTAACTATGTCCGTGCAGCAAAGGAGCACCCAAATGCTATTTGTAATTAAAAAACATGTCAGAAGAGAACAGGATTAAGGGTGCTGCTTCGGACACTAAGGAAATCTTTAAGATCCTAAAAAGAGGTCAAAGACCCCTGTCCATTAACACTACAGTTGTGAAAGACTCTGACTGGTGTACCCAAATCGTAAATGCTATGTCCGACAAGATTACTATGATCAAAGCGGACACTGAATCCAAGCAAGCTCAACTGAATATTACACCTCCCCCTCTTCGATTCGAACATCTGCCAGATCCTCCCAAGCTTTTTAAATTTGTGGAGGTGACCGAAGAAGATGTCCTGTATACATTAAATAGGATAAAACCCACCAGTTGCAGAGCTGAAATTTGACCTGCCAAAGTAATCAAATCATGCACCATGTTTCTTGCCCCTCTTATCACAAAGTTTGTAAATGATTCTTTCCGAGAAAACTCGGTTCCATTGACTGTCAAACATGCATGGATCACACCTCTTTTAAAGAAACCATCGCTGGATCCTTGTGTGGCGGGTAACTATCATCCGATTACAAACTAGCCCTTTCTCCTGAAGATTCTAGATAAGATTGCACATGGTCAAATTCAGGATTTCCTGAGTATGCATAATATACTAGGCCATAAGCAATCAGGTTTTCGGAGTGCACATAGCACTGAATCTAATCTATTAGATTTAAAGACTTACATATTACAACATATGGATGAGGGCAACGCTTCGTTGTTGATGCTCTTGGATCTTACGGCCACTTTCGATCTAGTAGATCATTCCATCCTTGCTAGCAGACTATTAGATCAGGCATTTTTTTACTAAGGAAGCAGCTAGCTGGGTGCTTTCATTCCTGTTGGACCGTACTGCCAAGGTTTACCATGAGGATGGCATGTCGGCGGGGCATGCATTAACCTGTCGCGTGCCACAAGGATTGTGCTTATTTCCAACTCTTTTTAATATCTTTATGTTCACATTGTTTGATCGACTAGATGCAGAAGTTATTAGTTATGCTAACCATGTGGATGACACTCAGTGTCTCTTCCCACTTACTGGCGACTACATCATAGACACTGAGGTCATCAACACCACTTACAATCAAATTCACTTGTGGATGTTGCACAATGGCTTAGCCTTAAATAACTCCAAAATAGAGATCATGATCATGGGCACTGCCCCTAAACTGTGCAATTTGAATCAGGCCTACTCTTCCATTCAAATTGCAGATTGCCTATTACCCACCCACAAGAAAGTGAAGATACTGGGAGTAATTATTGATCAAGAGCTCTCAACAAGGGCACATATCAGTAGCTTAGTATTAAATTTGTTGTATTACATTAAGCTTCAAATTAGGCCGTTTCTTGAAGCGTCGAGCTGTGCCACTTTGGCTAGGGCAATCATTGGCAGCCGCCTGGACTACTGTGCCAGTATGCTACTATGTGTAGGGAAGGGAGAACTTAACAGCCTACAAATTCTTCAAAATAACACAGTGAGGGTTGTGGTAAGGTTACATAAAACTGATCACGTATCAGTAGCACAAACATCACTAAATTGGCTGCCTATAGCAAAAGTGGGATGTTTCGCACCTTATGCATTGCACATTCATGTCTTTTTTGGAAAAAGTCCCTCTTACCTTTCAGAGCAGTTAACAATGCTACCAGACCGATGCAGCTTAAGATCCAACAACTCGGGTCTACTACAAATCCATAAATCAAGATGATCACTGCTAAAAGAGAGACACTTTACAACCTCTACACCGCGACTATGGAACACCCTTCTCCCAGACCTGAGGTTGTGCCCTAGGCTCCCCATATTCAAGCACAAACTGAAAACGTTCCTCTTTGAATGAACTAGAAAATTACCATGTCTTCTTGAATTCTGATCCCTTGCCTGATTTTTTGTTTGTTCATTGTTGCCTGTCTCTCATGCCTCAGGGCTTTTGCTTAAGCACTTCAGAAATAAACTAAATAAATAAATAAAACTGGACTCACAAAACAAAAATGCATTTTCATACCCATGCTGGCAAAAGAACATTTGATAGGTGCATTTAATGAAAATGTAACCTTGTATTTGGAGAAATTATTTGTGAAATCCTCACATACGACTCTTGCATATAAGAACAACATTACAAAGTCAGAATTTGAAGCCCTGGAAAAGTTTCGCTGGCAAAGCAGCACTAGCAAATGTGCAGCTGATGAAGGAGGAAATATCATGATTATGGACAGTAAAAGTATTATCAAGCTGTACTGAATCTCTTAACAAACCAAGACTGCTATGAACAATTACATGATTATTCAATACCACGACTGATTTAAACAACTTAAAGGGAAATTACAACACTGAATATCAGATGGGCTTATTAATGATGTAGAAAATAAATGACCTTTGGTGACCTCGCCATCCAGTCTTATTATATATCTTCTACCGAAACATGTTTCTGAGTTATGGACCCATTACTTCAGACACTGGAATGTTCCCAGAACACCTCTAAGGATACATTGGTGAATTCCTCTGTCGACGTATCCAATTTCTGACTTCTTATATTTTGGAAACCTGAAACATTATCAGAACGTTCCAGAAATCATTGGAGAAAAAGATATGGTTGCTTGCTTGCTAAATTCTTTATAGAATCGATACATTTGGAGACTCTTTCTGAGGACACAAATAGGTAATCAACACATCTTGTTTGCAATATATCTGGATCACAGATTTCTTTTTAATTATACTTGATACCCAAAGCTCTAGCACCAAGGTTCTCCAACTGCAGGCCTCGAAGCCCAGAAACATGTCGGATTTTCATACCCTGTATTACATTTGAATACCATTATTCTAAACGTATTCACATTTTCTCTCATGAATATGATTAATGAGTGATATCCTGAAAACCTGTCAGGATTACGTCCCTCAAAGCCTCAAGTTGGACAGCCCTAACCTATGGAAGAGATGTAAATTATGCTTGCACAAATCCTGTGTGGAAACAAATGCTTAACGTTTGAGAAGAGCCTCAGTGTGCAGGAGTCTTACGCTCATTGCATGCAAGCACTCATTTCAATTTACATCTGCCTATACTCTGAAACAATGGTCATCAATGCTAAGAGAAAGTGACATTTCTTTATTTAAAAGCCCTAACAAAGTTGAGCCAGTTCCATTCTTTCAAACCTTCTAACATTTCTCAAATCTATTTTGCCACTTTCCCCGAGTATGTTCCCTTGAGCACCCCTAAAATAGAGTGATGAGTGATAAGTTATTCACTGAGTGGGGGATGAACAATTCTGACTGTGATGCAAAAAAAACAACACTGGAAAGTGATGGAAAACCTTTGAAATAATCATAACAAGTGGTGATTGCTCTGGGTAGCCTTCTCCTTCATTGTTTTTCAGACTGCTTGGTAAATGCAAAAGTTCCCACTGCAAGATAATGATCAATAAAATGTAAAAGCACATCATGTCATTACTTTTTAAAGAATATAAAATAAATGTTACACCCATAATTCCTAAAATCATGACTACTTTTTTCCATGTAAAAATTACAACTTTCCAAAACACAACCATGAGGATAAATATGACTACTGTGGCCTAAAACACAAATAAAATATGCCCATTGCAAAAACCAGCAACTTACAAAACAATAAAATGATGAAAAGAGAACTATAGCAGTTCGATTTGAGGTTTATTGAGAACACGAGAAAAAACGAGTTTACAATATTGCCATGTATTCTTTTTTGTTCACATTGGTCATGGCAATTTAAAACGTTCACATCTAATGCAGATCTGTAGTGAACTTTAAATGTACTGACGCTGTTTTTTTGGTGAAACATATGTAAATTTTATACAACTCCAACAATGTATCTAAAAAATAAAAGGCCCCCATTATGTGCTAGTTGAACAGCCAACACATGTTTCAACAGAATCGTCTTTTTCAAGGCTAGGCTCTTCATGAAACAAGATTGTGTAATTGGAGAGTGACAAGTTCTTCCAAAAAATTGATGTTTCGATTCTGCTCAATTGCCTCAAATTTTAAAAAAGATTTTTCTGGACCCAAAATGTCACAGAGAAGAACTTGTCACTCACCAATTACACAATTGTGTTTAAAAAAGAGCCTAGCCTTGAAAAAGATGATTCTGTTGAAACACGTGTTGGCTCTTCAACTAGGATTTATTGAGAATAAACTTATGGATGAAGAACATGATGAATTGTGTTATGAATAAATTGTGATATACTATTATGCACTACCATTGAAACTTATCAATAATTCTTGGGCATAGCGTGAAGAGCTGGTGTTTAATGCTCACCTGGTATCCACGGGGATGTCACTCAACCTGTTCTGACCTCTTACAACCTCAAACCCTTCCCTGGAGGCTATTCGACTGGAGACTGGGCCTGAAACACAGGATTGGTAGAGTTTAACTCCCTATTGTCTCTGTGTGCTTGAACCCCTTCTTCCCCGGGGTCCAACCCGTCCCTTTGATCCACAGCTCACCTTGCTTTCTTGGATAGTGTGCTCTCTGTACTGCTTTCAGCGCAGGGGTGCATTGATTGATGCGGGCTCGTTGCTGCCTAGTTACTTCACTGGCAAGAGTCTGACAGGTAAGTATAATGAGTCTTTTGAACAGTTCTCTAACTTCGTTCCTTTCCTTCCTTAGATGATGGCCGGCGTCCGGGGATGGCGGCGTGCTGCTGAGATGAGTAGCACTGAAGGTGAGTGAGAGTGCAATGCGCGATGGACCCCTTTCGTATCTTTCTCTGTGTCTTTTAGGTGCCGCAACGTTTTCAGCGTGGATGCCGGTTATGAAGAACAAATGCGGTGGGTAAGCGCGGTATGCGGCACCTCTAGATGTTTCCACACTAACCTGGAGTGTCTTTTCCCCCTTGCAGAGGGATGAGAAGTTCCGGAGACAGAGTTCCCCCAGAGCGGCTGGGATTCAGGTAAGCGTTTGAAGCTCGTACAATATTTAAAAATAAGCGAAGATTTGCAGAATGCCTACTAATACCTTTTTCCTGTTCTTTTCCCTTTTCCTTAGGAAGCGGTGTGCCGGGATGGGAATGACACCGCCAAAGACGCCGGCAGAACAGAAGGAGCGATGAATGATGGGCAGAAGCGCCGCAAGGTGAGGCTGTTCCTAACAGTGTTCTTGTTCTTGCAGGAGCTGAGCGCAGAAGAAAGATTCAGGCCTACTGGAGACCGATCCGAACATGGTGAGTGTAACGCTGCAGTTGCAGAAAACGCAAAGCATGTTTCTCAGCCTGGGTGTGGGTTAAATAGTCTCTGGGTATCCCAGGTGTCTCTGGGCTGAACCACACCCAAAAGACAAGACCGCACATGCAGTTCTGGGAACCGAAATATGTGGGGGCATCCATCATGTCCCCATCAATGCACTACAAGTCCAATCCCCAATGTTATCCTATGGGAGTGAGTGAGTCTGGTGCCACAAGCACCAAGTCTGACTCTAAGTGGGTCTTTGGAGGGATGGAGAGGCCCTTGAGGGCCATGTAGGTGATTGTGTCCTGGCTCCAGCCTGACATCTTGGAGGGCTGGGGACATGAGGGGCAGGAATCATGACAGCACTCCCTCCCCCCCAAAACTCCCCTCAAGGTGGCTCTTCTGTCTGGTCCTGGTTTGGTTGGATGGGTTTGATGAAATTGTCTAAGCAAGCGAGGTGCATGGATGTACTCACAAGGCTCCCATGTCCTGTCTTGTGGACCATACTCACCTACAAAGCCTTAAACCACCTAGCCCCCCAGTACCTTACCAACAAACTCACTCTTAAACCAAACACAAGAATCACCAGATCATCCAATACTCTCAGCCTCATCGTGCCAAGATTCACTGCCAAAAGAGCGGGGGGCTCGAGCTTCACTGTCCTCGCCCCTCAACTCTGGAACACCCTGCCACTGAATATTAAACTGGCCAAATCCTTCCAATTGTTCAGAAAACTAGTCATTAGCTGGCTTCTGGAGAAGGCAATCCTCGGATAGACTAAGCTCAGTACTAACTTTATATATTGTACATATTTTGAAATGTTTCCTACTACCTGCCTGTACATACCATATATGGCATATTTCCGCCACAATTGTATAACTGCTTTAATACTGCAACTTTGTAACTTGTCCTTAAGAGCCCATTTACCCCTGGGTCTGGAGCGCTATACTAAATAAAATAAACAAACAAAACAAACAAACAAAACATGCCCCTTCCAGTCTACTAAGTAGTATAATTTGGATCTGACGTACTTTGAATCTAGGATGTCCTTGACTTCGAATTCTGGCTCCCTGGCGACTACTACTGGCTGCGGTGGCATTGCTACCCGGGTGCCAGGTTGAACAGGTTTAAGGAGAGACACGTGGAACACAGGATGAATCTGCATGTTTGACGGCAAAGCTAGTCTGACCGCCACAGGATTTATCACAGAGGTGACGGTGAATGGACCCGGGTATCTTGGACTGAAAGTTCGGGCTCCTTTAATGGACACGTGTTTAGATGCCAGCCAGACTTTGTCTCCCACTTGGAATTTGGGGGCCTTTGCTCGGTGTTGATCAGTAAATTGGCGATTCTTAGCTTGAAGTAGGTGTTCAGCTGCCCTTTTAATGGTTTGAGAAACGGTCGTGTGCAAGGTTTTGAATGCTGGCATTTCCAGGGTTGTAGGAACGTCCAGCTGAGACGTATGTGGGTGCCTGCCATACATGGTATAAAAGGGTGTCTGCCCAGTGCTGGTGTGTAGGGAATTATTATAAGCATATTCAGCTATCCATAATAGGTCGAACCAGCTTCCTTCAGCTTGGTGTAACATGCAACGCAGATACTGCTCGAGCGTCTAATTTGTCCTCTCAGTTTGACCATCCTTTTGGGAATGGTGACTGGTGGATAGCCGGATGTCGATCTGGGCCATAGAGCAGCATTTTCTCCAGGAGTTAGATACGAATTGAGTCCCTCGGTCTGAGGCCAAAACTGAAGGAAACCCATGGAGCCGTACGATGCCTTCAAGAAATACCTTTGCCAGAGTGGAAGCATTTGGGAGCCCCTCAAGAGGAATGAAATGTGCCATTTTTGAAAATAGGTCCACGACCACAAGAATAGTGTTAAACCCTTGACTGGGTGGTAAGTCAGTAATAAAATCGAGGGACAACCTGTGCCAGGGTGCTGGTGGGATTTCCAATGGTTGTAATAGCCCAGCCGGTTTCTGCTTGGATGACTTGTTTTGAGCACACAATCCACAAGAAAGGATGAATTGGATAATGTCTTTACGCCACGTGGGCCACCAATCATTTAGTTTTTCCTTGGCTAGGGTTTTAGCGATTCCGAGGTGGCCCTCGATCAAGGAATCATGATAACCGGACATGACTTGTTCTCGTAGTTCTTGGTTTGGTAAGAAAAAACGATTCCTGAAGTAGGGCAACTGATCTTTTATCGTGTAATATTCTCCTTGTGCGCTCCACGCTTGTAATTGCTCCGTGCTCATCAGGTTTTGGATTTCTTCATGTAATTCTTTCTGAGTTATGGTTGCTGTGATTCCTATGAGCTTGTCACTCGGGATGATTGCTATTGGGTCAGGAGTCTGATACCCTTGCTCTTCCACCCCCATACTGGAAAGGGCATCGGCCTTCCCGTTGTTCACCCCTGGTCGAAATGTAATCACGTAGTCATATTCAGCAAAAAAAGATCCCAATTTAGTTGTCTTGAGGATTGGGCTTTTGCCGTTTTTAGGTCCTGGAGGTTCTGGTGGTCAGTTATTACACTGATTGTGTGTCTGGCGCCCAAGAGGTAGTGCCGCCATTCCTTAAAGGCTGGCTTAATGGCCAGGAGTTCTTTGTCCGTGATAGCATGATTGAGTTCAGGGTGTGTGAATTTACACGACCAGAAGGCAACAGGGTATAACTGGCCCGTTTCGGGGTCCTTTTGTGAGAGGACGGCTCCCATAGCCATGCTTGAGGCGTCCATTTCCACCAGGTATGGGAGATCAGGGCGAGGGTGGTGTAAGATTGGGGCAGATGTGAATCTTGCTTTGAGTTCCTGGAAAGCCTCCTCGGCTTCTGTTGTCAACTGGAACTTTTTGTTGCTTTTCCTTAGTAATGACGTGATGGGATGCACGATTTGCGAAAATCCTGGGATGAACCGGCGGTAGAAGTTTGAAAAACCCAGCATACTTTGAACCCCCTTGAATGAATTTGGGGATGGCCAGTTCAGGATAGCATCTGCCTTGTGTACATCCATTCGGATTCCATTCGGGCTGAGAATAAAGCCCAGGAATTCCACCTCGGAGACGTGGAATGAGCACTTTTTGAGCTTGGCGTAGAGCTGGTCTTGGAAGAGTTTCTCCAATACGGATCGGACGTGTTTAACGTGGTCCTGCTTTGATGCGGAATATGCTAGGATATCGTCGATGTACACTAGAGCACAGACATCAATCAATTCCCGTAAGACATTGTTCATGAAGTATTGAAATGCAGCAGGCACGTTACAAAGGCCAAAGGGCATTACTTGATATTCGTACAAGCCGTATTTGGTGCGAAAAGCGGGTTTCTATTTGTCCCCCTGTTTTACGCGAACAAGGTGATATGCCCCCCTCAGGTCTAGTTTTATGTAGATTTGGGCATCCTTGACTTGATCAAGCAATTCAGAGATCAGTGGCAGAGGGTAGTGATTTTTTACGGTAATCTGGTTCAGTGCGCGGTAGTCGATGCACGTTCTCAAGTCCCCCTCCTTTTTTCGGTACGAAGAATAGAGGACTGGCTGCTGGAGACTTCGAGGGACGGATGAACCCGTTGGCCAGGTATTGGTCAAGTTAGGCCTTCAGGTGCTGGTTTTCTGGTTCCGTGAGTGCGTAAATTCACCCAGAACGGATTTGTGCGCCGGATATCAGGTCGATTTGGCAATTGTATGGTCTATGCGGTGGTAGGGTATTAGCCTGTTCTTTCTGAAAGACATCTTGAAAGTCCTGGTATTCACTTGGTAGGGTGCTGATTGCCACAGTCGCAAGCGTGGAGGTTCTGGTGTCTACTGGTCGTTTCTCTTGGCGATAACATGTGTGGGCACAAGTCTCGGGAAAGGCCAATTCTTTTGCTCGCCAATCGATTCGAGGATTGTGAGCTACCAACCATGACATTCCCAAAATCAACTGTAACTGTAGTCCCTTAATGAGGTCGAAAACGATAGATTCTTGGTGTCCATCCTGGCACAGAAGGGTTAAAGCTGCAGTGCATTGGGATACTGAACCAGAAGCTATTTCCGTGCCGTCGACAGTGGTAACAGTGTCGGTGGTTGATTTAGGGTGAAACGGAAGCCCCATCTTTGCCGCAAGATCCTGGTTGATCTAATTCCCAAAGGCTCCACTGTCTATGTACGCTCTTACTGTGTGCATCCGAGAAGGTTGTTGGTGATTGATCAAGACCACAGATAGTGCAAAATGGGAGGTCTGTAGGTCACTTTCTTCACTTGACAAGTGGACCCCTACACTTGCGGGGCTGGGGAGTTTTCCGATTCCTTGATGGTATCTTCCTTGTCCATGGCCCCTACCGTCCTCCTCGGTGGCTTCACAGGGCACTCTTTAAGGAAATGACCTGACCTTCCACAGTACAGACATAACTGCTGCTGTCTCCTTTTATCCCTTTCCGCTTTAGTCAAGGGGGATCTGACCCCACCGATTTGCATTGGTTCTCCTGAACCTTCCATTGTTCAGGCAGTATTGTCCTTTGAACGCACATACATAGGGCGAGGGTCCGGTCTGGTTCGATCTGCTCTTTGGTCCTGCAACCTATGATCCAGTTGAACAACAAGGTCAATGAATTCTGAGCAGTCTTTCGGGGGGAACACTACTTGTGCGAGAACACCCTTGAGCTCCCCCCGCAACCTCCGATGAAATAACGTGGTTCTCTCCTCCACTGGCCATTCTGCTTCAACTACGAGTCTATTGAACGTGGCTATGTATGTTAATAGGTCTTGATTCCCTTGGCGTAGGGACAGAAGTTCGTTGTCTAATGCCTGCTCATGAGTACGACGGGCGAACAGCTTTTCCATCTCCTGCTGAAAGCCCCTGAAGTCATGCAGCAAAGGATCGTCTTGGGCCACAAAGGGTACAGACCAGTCCGCGGCGCTACCACTCAGGTAGGATAGCACAAAAGCGACCCGTGATTGGTCATTCGGAAAGGCCCCTGGCCTACAAAGGAAGTGCAGGCAGCACTGGTTCATGAACGTTGCAAACCTCTTGGGATCCCCCGTAAATCGTTCGGACGGGGCCAAGGGAACTGCCCCAGGAAGGGTTTTCTGAACGGGATTGGCTGATGCGCTGGCATCGAGGGCACTCTTCCCGGCAATGGTGCATGCCCTGCTTGTGACTGGAGCAGTTGCCGGCTTAAATCATCAGTGCGTTCTTTGGCTACTATCAGCTCCCTCCTCAGGGTGTTGGTCCCCTGCCTGTCTGCATGTACTTCGGAACGTAGCTGCCCCAACATGTGGGCTAACTGGTCGCTTTCTGACGTTTCCATGACGCCCAGTTGGATTTTGATGTGAGGTTTTGCGTTCTGTAATGCTCACCTGGTATCCACGGGGATGTCACTCAGCCTGTTCTGACCTCAAACCCTTCCCTGGAGGCTATTCGACTGGAGACTGGGCCTGAAACACAGGATTGGTAGAGTTTAACTCCCTATTGTCTCTGTGTGCTTGAACCCCTTCTTCCCCGGGGTCCAACCCTTCCCTTTGATCCACAGCTCACCTTGTTTTCTTGGATAGTGTGCTCTCCGTCCAGCTTTTAGCGCAGGGGCGTGTTGATTAATGCGGGCTCGTTGCTGCCTAGTTACTTCACTGGCAAGAGTCTGACAGGTAAGTATAATGAGTCTTTTGAACAGTTCTCTAACTTTGTTCCTTTCCTCCCATAGATGATGGCCTGCGTCCGGGGATGGCAGCGTGCTGCTGAAATGAGTAGCGCTGAAGGTGAGTGAGAGCGCGATGCGCGATGGACCCCTTTCGTATTTGCATTGAACTGAATTCTTTTTCTGTGTCTTTTAGGTGCCGCAAGGTTTTCAGCTTAGATGCCGGTTATGAAGAACAAATGCGGTGGGTAAGCGCGGTATGCAGTGCCTCTAGATGTTTCCACGCTAACCTGGAGTGTCTTTTCCCCCTTGCAGATGGATGTGAAGTTCCGGAGACAGAGTTCCCCCAGAGCGGCTGGGATTCAGGTAAGCCTTTGAAGCTCGTACAGTATTTTAAAAAATAAGCAAAGATTTGCAGAATGCTTACTAATGCCTTTTTTCTGTTCTTTTCCCTTTTCCTTAGGAAGCGGCATGCAGGGATGGGAATGACACCGCCGAAGATGCCCGCAGAACAGAAGGAGCGATGAATGGTGGGAAGACGCGCCGCAAGGTAAGGCTGTTCCTAACGGTGTTCTTGTTCTTGCAGGAGCTGAGCGCAGAAGAAAGATGCAGGCCTACTGGAGACCGATCCGAACACGGTGAGTGTCATGCTGCAGGTGCAGAAAACGCAAAGCATGTTTCTCAGCCTGTGTGTAACGCTCACCTGATTCCCGCAGAGGCGCCGGTCTTGACTGGGTGAATGCCGTATCTTCAAAGGTGATGTGTAACACATGGTTGGCTCTTTGGGCTGGACCTCTGTGCACTGTATGTCTGACTCGAAGAGTAAGATGTCTGCAGATAGAAAATATGGGATTAATGAACTGGGGTTATTGGGTGCCTCTCTCCTCTTCCCTTTCTCTTCTCCTGTAGAACCCCAAAGGTTAACGCCCTCACCTTAGGTAAGTGAACGCCGAGCTCTCCATCTGCCTCGGGGCAGGGTGCCGTAACCAGTTTCTTCACTGGATAAGGGTGCAGGCCTCTTGACCTCAGAGGACTGCTGTCCGTCGTTAACTGCACAATCGGTAAGTTCTGGGCACTTCAAATGTCTTAAAAGTCTTTTGTAATGATATCTCTTGTTTTGCAGGGTTCCGGCGATGGCGGATGGCGGGCTGATGAGAGTTGAGGATCGAACCCGCGTGAGGAATAGAAGCGCCTGGAAGCACGTAAATAAGCGCTTGTAGCCTGCTTCACGATGCGCACTGTCCCTTTTATCTTGCAGGTAAAAGTTCGGAGCTTTAGAGAAGCTGAAGGGTGCTGGAATACCCACTGGATTCGGCGTGGGAAGGAGTAATGGCACGTGAGTAATAAAATTGCCCAATGTCTTTAAACTCACCTTCTTTTGTCTTTCAGATGCGGGATGCAGCGCCGAAGGCCTCCGGAGCGTGCGAAGAGCTGGTAAGCTTTTGTCTTTCAGATGCCGGAATGCAGTGCGAACACCTCCGGAGCATGCGAAGAGTAGGTAAGCCTTTGTCTTTCAGATGCCGGAATGCAGCGCGAGGCGTTGGTGACAGCCGATGGACCAGGTAAGAGATGCGCTGCCACTGAAGACCGTAGTGCTAACCTGTTCTTTCTTTGTCTTTACAGGTGCTGCTGAAGACTGGATTCCAGGATGGTAAGCCTTTGTTCCCTTAGGCCCAGGATCAGAAGCAGAAGACACAACGAGCGTTCTGCTACAGAGAATGCAGAATAACGCTAAGCAAGAATCATCCATCGGGTGTGGTTTAAATAGCCTCCTGTAGTGCTTAGGTGTCTCCTTCCACAGCCACGCCTAAGAAAAGAGTTCCTGCTTTCCAGAAGAGTTCCAGTGTTCTGAACCTAGGGAGTGGCTCCTGCCCCACCCAACAGGAAAAGTAGTCCCAAACAGAAGAGGATCAGGGGTTCAACTGGCAGGTAAGTAAGCAGCATGGTCTGCTGCAGGTAAGTCCACCCAAGCATTATGAGCCCGGCGCTTCCAGCGCTGGGACTGGGCATCTTTATGAGCCTGGTGCCACTGGCGCCAGGACAGGGTCCAAAAGGTCCCAATTGGGACTGGCTGGCACTCGGAACCGGGGTTATGGGTCTGCTTCCAAGGGAGTCGGGCAAGTCCTGATCTTTTGGAAGCAGAGATCATGACACTGGGTGAGACTTAAATAGTCTCTGGGTATCCCAGGTGTCTCTGGGCTGAACCACACCCAAAAGACTAGACCGCACATGCAGTTCTGGGAACCGAAATATTTGGGGGCATCCATCTTGTCCCCATCAATGCACTACAAGTCCAATCCCCAATGTTATCCTATGGGAGTGAGTGAGTCTGGTGCCACAAGCGCCAAGTGTGACTCCAAGTGGGTCTTTGGAGGGATGGAGAGGCCCTTGAGGGCCATGTAGGTTATCGTGTCCTGGCTCCAGCCTGACATCTTGGAGGGCTGGGGACATGAGGGGCAGGAATCATGACATGGTGGCACACAGATATTTCACAAGTTCTATGGTTAGGATTTACCAGAGACCATTAGCCATGCAGCTGCCCTGCTAATCCAAAACTCGGATCCCAACGCAATTGGACACCACTTAAACCTACCCATAACCGTATATGCCCTCATTATGTGGTTGGTGTTATTCCAGCGGTACATGAGCCACAATACTGCCCAACGGATTTACTGTTACCGCCACTTGGTCCCATGCATTTACTGTGGGATTACAAGTGGTGTTAGGCAGTGTTACTCCCAATTTTATTGAGTCTATAGTTGCTGCAGAAAATTCTCCATCTCACTGCCAAACCTGTTTAACAGCAGTGTGGTAATGTGGCGGTCTTTACTGCCCCATTACCACCATTTTTTAACCTCACTGCTGCGCTTGTAATGATGCCCAAAGTGTCTTATCATCAAAGAAGAGGACTGATTCAAGATGATTAACAATCATAAAATGCCATTAAAACCAACCTCTGGCTTGTATATTCTTTTCTTCCACGCTCCTTCCTCCTTCTCAGTACCGCTCTCCTTTTCTTCTCCACTTTTCTAACCCCCAGAAAAGTACCATGTTTGCTACTAAAACAAACTGAACAATCCTGTATGGTACAAAAACAACAGACACATAAAATAAACAAGCGTTAGCAAAGCCAACAGTTTCGGCTCTTGTGTAGCATTAGATAGGGATAGGGATTTACCAGGTACTGCAATTCCACGCTCATGCGTGGTTTGCCAGCTTTTGTCATTTTATGGCCAGGTAGCACCATTATGGCAGTGCCTGATAAATGCAAATCCCATGCCTGCACAAAAGACAAAACTGTTACCTTTTCCATATCGTGTTACCTGAGATAGGTAATTGTATCAGTCTCTCCATGCTTTAATCAAAGACGCGATTGCCCTGCTTTCATTATAGTGTTGCAGTTTGTGTTTTTTTTCTTCTTTTCTGTTGGTTTTTCTTTTTATTTGTAACGCTTCTAATTCAAACGACTATTCCTTGCCTCGTTCCTCTCCACAGCTGGCTGGCGCATAAAGAGAGGTAATTCAGGAGCAGAAGATGACGTCTTTTTTTTGTCTGTTGATATGTATGTCTGTTTGGCCAGCATACAAGTTGACTTGGCTTTAGAGATGTGATGCTTTGCGGGCTGATCTGCTTGATCAATGTTTTCTCCATATACCTTTAATAATGGGAACACTATAGAGCCTTGTATGCTATCTCATGATCCAAATCTTTTTTTAAATTGCCTCAAATTCCAAACTCGACTTGGCTCTGCAAGCTAATGTTTTTGGTGACTGCTAATTGAAATCAAAGAATGTATAAAGTATTTGATGCTGATATGTCTGACAAACTGGTTCCCACCATGCTTGCCACACAGCTGTTTGTGTTTTGCGTAGAATGCTGAAAGATAAGCATCTGTTAGAGTACAAGAATGGTGCCGAATATTGTGATAGACAGAGATGCCAACAGCTCTGCTTGGAGAACAGAATACCCTTGGAGATTGAAACACATGCTAGGTACACTGTAAACTGTGCTTCTTATGCGCACGATTTAGGACCTGGCCTAGACCTCTGTCTGTGATTTCATCTACAAAAATATCCTTGCAGTTGTACCGTTGTTTCCCTTAAAACATTGCATATTTAAGTAAAAGGAACTATTTAGTATAATTGGTGTATTTTAAAAAGCTCAAAGTACTCCTAACTTTCAGTCTATTAGATCAGAAATGTTGGTTTTGACAATGACTGTTTTAACAAGACTTCAGTGCAAGGAACGGATATAAACAGATATAAATCAAATGGCTGAAGGCACAGTTGGTTAAGACATTTTTATTGTGGTTTACGGCTACAATCAAGCCATTAACTCTTAGCAGAATGATTGCAAATAACAAAGGCAGGCCAATGGTTTATGTTACTGCTTTATGAATGTAGTGTTTTGTCGGTGTAGAGGCAGGTAATGGGTGGGAATGGCCACACGGTTTAGCATGGACATTGGTGGTCAATGATTGGGTAAATAAACAAGCAAAAGCCACACGCTGTGTGTCCCTCCTCACATGTCCGCTCCCTCCTAGCTGTACTCCCGGGCAATAGTTTTAGCTTATAAGTGGCACTTACGTGTTACCCAATAGCCAAAACTAACAAAAAATATACACATTAGATTATCATGACTTGTCCAAATACCAAGCACTGTGCAATTTTATTTCCCTTTACATCTCAAATATTGAACCCCATCCCATTATGAAGACAATTTCACTAATATCTTTATGCAATTGGCGACTATTTTCATTTGTCTATTTGGGAAAGGGACCCACTTCTTTTACAAGAAAAAGTTCACTTTTTCAGCTTTCAATTCTGATCCAGATACCTAACAACCTGTAAATCGAAAACACATTCATAAATAACACATTTACTTCATCCATATACATAACACAATTCCACTCAACCCAACACTGTAAATGCACACTTTTTCTCAAATAAACTCTACAAAACACAACAATTAGATGCGAGCACGGGCATCAGTGGCAGCGAGTGGACGTCACAGCTGGTATTAGCACCAGGAAGCTTGCTAACGTGGGTTTTATTGCGTAAATCTAATCATTGTGACTTACATTTTAGAACATGTTACATTTTTTATTTTAAAAATGTTTTTTGTTTTTTCAACTGCTACAAAGACAAAGAAATACTTCATTTAATCTTCAATAAACTTCATTTAAACTCTCAACTGAGTACCGAACTTCAGCCCAGAGTCATTAGCTTTTCCTCTTGGAGTTGTTTAACCTTCAATGTTCAAATCCATTTGCCATATTTATTTGTTACAATACGCTTATCTTACAGCAAAACACAGTTTCTCTACAAACACAGGAATAACTTATCTTTTGCTGTATTCTTGGAGTAAATAAAATCTGACAAAAGCAATCAGATGAAGATTTGCTATAGGTACCTTTGGATTTGAAATTAATTCTAAAAGAAATCCTTCAATTCAACATCTTTCAGAATAACTTTAATAAAAAGGGGTGATTTATCCAGGTTGTCACACCTGTTTTTTTTTTTTGGGAGATTCTGTGCATGCACTGAAATCAGCTAACAAAATGCAACCTCTGAGAATCAATAAAGGTGATTTCAATTTTTAGAAGATAATATATCTTTTTTTTTATTTGTTTTAGTTGCAATAACAACTTTACACATTTTTATAACTGACAATACATAAGTTAAGATCTGAGACAACAACTATTACAAAACACTTATGCATAAATAACATATAACAATTTTTACATAATTTCACATGTGGAGATGATTTATCGCCTCTTGAATTTATGTTTTTAAACACATCAACTTAGACTCTTGAGCTCCATGTGGAGTAAGAATAAAAAGAAAAAGAACTTCTCAGCTACTAGGTAAGCACCTTGTTTGATTTTTTGTTATTATTTGCAGGGTTTAACACATACGGAAAAAACCAAATCAAGCAATCGCATTGTTGATATCCTGACTGAGATCCTTCTGGAGCTAAAAATCTCATGTCATATTTCATTAAGCGTATGATCAGCAAGATTCCAGGCTAAGCATTCAGCTATTTTAAATCGCTGAAGTTCAAAGGCTTCGCACTGCATAATAATGTGTGCCAAAGTTTCAGAGATAGTTCTATTAGTACAAAATCGACAATAACTCAACTCTTTAGTTATGAGTCCTCGTTTTAGCAAATTTCATTGACAGGCCATAAATTTAGTCGAAATCGTAATATTTTATGTCTCAAACTCAATGATGGACATCTAACTAAATAATCTGCCATTCTTCGGTATTCTTTGTGACCAAATAACATCCTGTTGAAGTCTTTTAATTTCGAACATTTGTCTTGGGTCATGATCCAGTCAGGTTGGAAAATTTTGGTTTTTGCCCGGTTCGGATTAGTGAGTAGTAGATCAATAGAGATATTTGCCTCCACAAGGGCATCCAATACATGAGTTCTCCATTTTAATGGAAATGAGTGGGGTGATGTTAAAAGATACTTTGCTAAGATAGCTAAACAATCTTGTTTAAATAGACCCATAATACATTTTCTTAGAAGAACACACATTTTCCAAGTGACCTGTGATTGGATTGATAACAGACCAAGTTCAAACCTAAGCAACAAGCTAGGGGTGCTATTTAGTAGGTTAAGGATGGTTTCCCAGAATTTAGCTTCCAATTTGATCAAACAATTAGGACACCTGGGTAGCAAGGATTCTGAACCATATGTAATTATAGGAAGTACTTTCTGCTGATAAAACCTCATTACCGGTATGCAGGTAAATTTTCCAAATCTGGCATGAATTAATCTTGCTTGGGAAATGAGTCCTGTCAATTTGGATTGAAGCTTTGTCTCAATTATCTTGTCAGATAATAGGTTGTTGAAATCTACGCTCAAGTATTTATATTCAGGAACTACCTGAAGTTTCTTATCACATATTGTCCATTGGAACTTGCTATGTGAGTGAGTTGGAAGCTTTCCAAGTGTAACAATTTGAGTCTTGGTTTCATTAATTGTGAGGTTATTTTCCACAACATAAGACTCAAGTGCTGTCAGTAGTTTTTGAAGGCCAGAGGGAGTTTGAGACAGCAGGACTAAATCGTCCGCATATAAGAGCCAGGGAACAACGTGACTACCCAGCTTCGGAGGATCTGATTGAGTTCTCATGAAATCATCAGCCATGTCAAGTAAAAATAAATTGAATAAGGTGGATGCAAGGATGCACCCTTGCTTTAAGCCTCTTGCAGTCAAGATAGATTTGGACAGTAATCACTCCATATTTAGTTTGACTTGTACAGAAGTATTGGAGTGTAATAGTGTCACAATTCTTATCAAGTTTTCCAGACAGCCATATCGCACCAATTTCCAAATTAGCAGCACTCTGTCCACCGAATCGAAAGCCATACGAAAGTCCACAAATGCTATATAAAGTGGTTGCTTCCGCACGGCATACGAACATTTGATGGCATTGAGAATAGTTAAATTAACAGCAGTGCCCATGCCCGAAACAAACCCAGTTTGAAAGGGGTCTCTTCGTTTAAACTGTAGAGACCAATTGTTTAATTCTCGTAAAATCAGCCTACAAAATTTTTTCCCTGAAACATCAAGGAGGGCAATAGGTCGATAACTCAGCGGGTTTTGCCTGTTGCCTTTTTTGAAAATGGGGACAATGATCACTTGAGTCCATAATGGCGGGATTTTTTGATGACTGATAATAAGTTGGAAAAGTGAGAATAGAATCGGCGCCCATAAGTCAATGTTCTTTTTTAGGATGGCATTAGATAGACTGTCTGGGCCTGGGGCTCGGGACATACTGGCTTTGTTGATAAAATAATAGATATCATCCTCGTCGAATTCAAGAGAAAAAGGAGTAGATATCATATGCACAGTATCATCTACAGTTGGAGCGGCATACACATTTTCAAAATGTAGGCACCAATCAGATTCTAAAACACCATTGATGTGTGAAGATAGTTGGGACGAGGTGGTGACTGAATTTAGTAGTTGCCAGAGTTGTGCCGTGTTTTTATTTTTAATTTGAGTTAACATGAGTTCTCCATTGTTCTGATGTTTGGTGATTTTGTATTCTTTCAACCAATTTTTATAACTGGTCTTGATAGATTTCAAAGCCTGTGTTTTTAGAAGTAAAGGTAGTTTCAGGGCTTCTCTTTTTTGTGATCTGAATAATGCTTTCCGAGTGCGAACTATGCTATCAGAGATTTTACTTATTTTGGTATTGATGCTTTGTTGTGAAGCATACAATTGCATTAGACTAAACGGAGATATTTTGCTTGGTTCAGAAGATGGCACAGATGCTTTATAAGATTGTAGATGGTCATAATATGAAATGAATGATTCATGTGACCATTTCAGTCGATTTAAAGAATTATTAATTTCATATTGACCTTTGAATACATGTCTTGGTACAGTTGAAGCAAGGCATAGGTTGATCTTAAAGGTCAGAGGTCGATGATCGCTGTTTTGTGATGATTTGACAGCAAAATCATTTGAATGTGCAAACAAACTTCTCGAGACAAAAATATAATCAATAATGGCTGATTGTTTTTGCCTAAACCAAGTGTCATGAGGAGGCGAATCAGCCATACTCGTGCCATTTAGCATGATTAAGTCCCAGGATTTCATGAATTTGTTCCACATAAATGCGCGTTCGTTATCTTTCACTTTTTTCTTATTTACAAGATGTAAATTGAGATCGCCAGCAATGATCAAATGAATAGTTTCATGTTTCAACATTGCATTCTCCAGAACAGATGTTAAATTTTTGAAAAACTGAGCAGATGTTATGCCTTTAGGGTTCCAATATATATTAAGGCATGCAATCTTAATCAAGCTGATAGTGACGTAAGAGCATTGTATGTATGCGTTAGAAGAGGGTGTGGAACAGAGCTGAATGCCTGCTAAAAAGTTCAAAGCCGTGAGCAATCCTGACATGGGTTTATATATCTATTAATTGCATGTAAGGCAGAAAAACATGAATTATAAATGATATCTACTTTCAGCATTCTCCTCTATTCTAACATTAGATTTTCTAAAAACATTTGCATTCTTGTTTTTAAGCAATATTCCAGCCTAATTCATGTTGTGTCATAATTATAATACTTCTGACTTTCAGTGTGACAATTTGTAGCACAATTTCCGAACAATATTGTTCGGAAATAACTACATATCAGAATTTTTTAAAGAGAGGACACTTCCTGTATGGCGTCCAAAAACAATGCAAATATGTTTTATCCATCCTTTTTAAAATTTTCTTTTGGTGTTTAAGATTAGAAGATCATCCTCTTTCTTCCATTTGTGTGAACCACGCATAACCACCACACCTCAGTGTATTCTTTTCTTCTATCTCATATTCTTAAGTATAACATTTCTTCAATCTCTTTGTCCAACAGGAATGTCCCAAATTGACTCACATTTTTGTTTCCAGTTGCAATGATTTCTGTAGGACTTGCTGTCTCCTGCACTCCAGGGCTAGATCTTTTGTACCCCTTCCACTTCCTGACCACCATTTAGATTGTCTCTCCACCTCTCCTCTTCACTTTGAATTTTAATCTGAATTACTACTTGATCTTTTCTGCCTACTGTATTTTCATATTTTGGAGAACCATTGTCGAACCATTATCGAAATAAGACGGACAATTTTTGTGCAGCTTTTGTATGCACACCACAAAAATTCCAACACTTATCCACTGAACATTCTTTAGCTGAAGTTCCCACTACACCACTCTAAGATTAAATCAAGCAATCATTTTGCATTCTGCAACCAAATTACTCACATTACTACAATGTCTGCACACTTTATGCTGGCCATCATAAAACATCAAGACATTATTTACCCCTTGCATAAAGGATCGAGAGGTTGTATCATACCTCCCTTGCCATACTTGTTCAGAGCCAACTTCAAGTGCACTTGCCACACAAATTTGCATATGCCTGCTTCATCTGCTACTTTGTTAATACTAGATAGCTTTTCATATGCCTTCTCAATCATTATTTTTTTTTAAAATTCTTTTTTATTAACTTGACAGCACACCAAAGAAAACAGAGGGAGCCACATGGCACCAGAGCTGAGAACAAGCAATGCGAATATTAGACAGTGAATAAGGAATAAAATATGACATATTGGTAAAAGGCAGAATACAAGTTATTGATACATACACCTTAGCAGGTCATCAACTAGGGGGAACCACCTGGGGAAGTAGAGGGGGAAGTTGATGGTGAGGCCAAGGCAGAGATATAGTCTCGGAATCTCGGCCAGACATCCCTCGGCTTGGAGCACGAACACTGCATTGCACTCCAGGACTGCTCAGTGTCGTGTGCCCATGTGACCGATCTGAGCCATTGTGTATAGGTAGGGGCTCTAGGACGGAGCCAACATAGTAATATACAGAGGACTGCTAGAAGCATGCAGAGACCTGCCAGTTTCTTAGAATCACGAGGTAACTGAGGGAAGTCATGGAAAAAGCAGTGCAGTGGGGTAGGGGTTATCGGGTGTTCCAAGATGTCTGACAATGTAGAGCAAATATCTAGCCAAAATTGGAACAGTGAGGGACAGTGCCACAATGTGTATGTAGGTAGCTTGATCTGCGCCACACCTGGGACAAGAGGGGGGGTTAGCATTAAACATACGATGGAGTCTCATAGGTGTATAATGATACCTATGCAAGATTTTGAACTGGATGAGTTTAAATTTAGTGTTGTAGGAGACCTCATGGGTACGAGCGCACATCCGAGCCCACCTCACATCAGTGATCTCAGAGCCAAGGTCCTCCTCCCATTTGCGCCACAGCTCGGTGAAGTGGGGGGCCGCCCTGGTTTGTAATTAGGAGTAAAGCCTCAACACCTTGCCTCTGAAGGAGAGATAGGAGCAGAGCTCCTCCACTATAGGTTCATCAGGGGGTAAGGCACGGAAGTCCGAGTATCTGGCCTTAAGATGTCCGCGGAGTGACGAGTACTGTAGCCACACCGAGGGTCAGCGCCTAAGTGAGGGAGGAAGGTCAGACCATTCTATGAAGTTTCCCTGCTCAAAGGCATCGTGCAGAGTCAGGAATCCAGCAGCGGCCCAGCGAGTGACCACTGAAAGTGGAACGTGTGGAACATCAGGGAGGAAGTTCCACAGTGGGAGATCCCCATGGAACAGACAGGGAGTGTCGACTATGGACCAGAATTTGGACAGAGCCAGGGATGTACTGGCTACAGGATTCGCAGAGTTTGAATCAGGGGAGATCGGTTGGAGGACCAGGGAACCGATCACACGATCACAGACAGTTAGCTTCTCGAGCCGAACATGTGGGGGGGGGGTCGATGGTATTGAACCAGAATGCAGCAAACTGTGATTGGGCCACCACCCAGTATCTGACAAAATCGGGTGCACTGAAGCCACCCGACGCCTTAGGGGCGGATAGTGTGGAAAGTTTGAGGCGGACGGCCCCTGAGTGCCAGAGGAAGGTGTTACATATGCTGCGCAGTGTTCGGAAAAAAATGTACCCTGGCCATAGAGGCAGATTGGTGAAACGATACAGTAATTGAGGATATACAATCATTTTGAGTATTCCAATCCTGCCTGCAAGCGACAGGGGAAGTTTAGACCAGCCGGAGGTTTTAGCCTTCAGGTTAGTTAAGTAAGTATGGTAGTTATAATTGCGCAACTGTGGCGTGTACCGGGAGACCACCACCCCCAAGTAGGTGAAACTGTTAGGAGACCAGTTGAACCCATGTAGATCAGGGGGGGCCTGTGTGGAGTCTGTGAGTGGAAACAATGTAGATTTAGAACAGTTAACCTGCAAACTGGATGTCACCAAATCGAGCCACATCTGTCAGTATAGGCAAAAGGTTGACTCCTGGGGATCGAACATACAGCAGGGTATCGTCAGCGTAGAGGGAGACTATGTCGGTCTGGCCAGATGTACGCAACCCCCTGTGTGAATGCGATTGTCTAATCATGTCAGCGAAGGGCTCCATGGCAATAGCAAAGATGAGCGGGGAAAAGGGGCATCCTTGGCGTATACCTCTAAATATCTGAAAGGGGGAGGAGCACCTATCTTCCGTGCGGACCTTAGCCGACGGGGCGGTGTAAAGGAGCTTTATCCAGGTGCGGAAGTTAGGGCCGAATTTACATTTCTCAAGAACACACCAAAGGTATCTCCATGAGACTGAATCAAATGCCTTTTGCATATCCAATGTGGCCGCCACTGCCTGAGTAGCAGGGTCGATTCTGCCGATTACATTGAAGAGTCTCCTCAAATTTAGGGAAGTGGACCTACCGGGAACGAAGCTGGCTTGGTCCGGATGGATAATGTGGAACATGTACTGGGCTAAGCGATTGGCAAGTAATTTGGCAAATATTTTGATATCACTATTAATCAGAGAGAGGGGACGGTATGAGCTGCACTGCGTAGGGTTTTTACCCGATTTAAGGAGCACTGTAATCAATGCCTCCCGGAGGGACGGCGGAAGTATGTCCCTGTCGCACGATTCTTCCCAAAGAGTCAGTAGGTGCGGCGCTAGTTGGGTCTTGAATAGTTTATAGAAGTCCATCGGGAGCTCATCAGGGCCGGGGGCTTTACCGGATGCCAGTGACTCAATGGCCTCCACAATTTCCTCTAGGGCGAAAGGCCTCTCGAGGGAGGCGCTAGCGTCGGTTGACAAGACTGATAGACGGAGGTTCTCTAAATAGGAGTTGATTTCAGAAATCTGGGATCTGTCTACCTCCGAGTATAGGGACGTGTAGAAGGCGAGGAACTCAGAATTGACGTCCTGAGGGGAGGTGGCGAGTGTGCCATCCGGTCTAGAAATGGCCGGGATTTTGGGGGCACCAAATTCGCGGCGTAGCAGTCTAGCTAGCATTCTGCCGGGCCGCTCGCCCTCGCCATAGTTCCTCGCCGATTGAACGGAGTCCAGGAACATAACCTCGCACTCGGTGAGGCCGCAGAACCTGTCTAGCTCAGAACCCAGCATCACTAGAGTAGCTGGGGAGTGGTCCATCGCGTATTGGGATTCATAGATGGACAGGGCTGATTCGCTGGCAGCAATATCGGCACAGATGGCCTTCAGTATGCCACTGCACTTGGAGATGGCAACCCCTCTAGTGGCAACCCCTCTAGTGTGTGCTTTGAACTTCCCAGAGTACAGCTTGTGTTGAAACAGAATTTATATTAATCTCAAAATAGTCATCGATGGAGGACTCAAGCTCAGAGACAAAAGCCTGGTCAAGGAGCGCGTGAGGGCTCATCCTCCACTGTCTTGTTCTGTTGGCATCTAATCCCCATTTTAAAGAGATAAGTACAGGTGAGTGGTCTGATAGTGTCCTGGGGAGGATGGCTAAGTGGGTAATGCATCTAATCAGTATGTCTCTGACAAGCCATCTATCTATTCTGGAGTGGGAATCATGCACTGAGGAGTAAAAGGAGTATGTATGGTCATCAGGATTCATCAGGCGCCAGGCGTCCACCAGTGCCAGGTGGGGGAGCAAGGTCAGGATAGAATATGCTGCCCTAGACAGTTGGCGAGGACGAGAACCCGATCTATCCAAGGTGACATCTAGGATCGTGTTGAAGTCCCCACCCCATAGAATAGGGATTAGGGGGTAGCTCTCGAGTAGAGTGGCCAGGTGGAGGTAGAAGTCAGGGTCGTCGACGTTGGGACCATATATGATTAAGATGACTATCTCCTGATGCTGTAATATACCGGCGATGAGCACAAACCTTCCAAGTGGGTCTATGTGGGAGTGCTGACACGTAAACTTCAGGCTTTTATGTATTAGGGTGAGGGTGCCTCGGCTCTGAGTGGAATAACTCGTGTAGTATCTCTGGGGGCCCCATTGCTTGGCAAATCGCTCACAGTGCTCCGAGCGAGCATGGGTTTCCTGTAGGCATAGGATCTTTACTCCGTGACGTTCAGCGTGGAGCTGAATCTGTCTCATATTTTTATAGTTGCCTTATCCCCTGATGTTCCAGCTCATAAAGGTCAGAGTTATGTCAGCCATATTTGAAGGGGTGATGATGGAATAAGTAAAAGTGGATTCCAGTGAGGTGAAAGGCGTGGACCCTAGGTGTACGCGGTCGCCTGACTATATGTATGAATTGATTGGGCGCGGTGCCTGCGGCGCCTCTGGAGGCTGTCAAGACTTTTTCAAACCATAAAGTACCCAACCTACCCTCCACCCACATCCCTCCCCCAATCAGAGGGACAAAACCCAAACAAAACCAAAACAACCATAAACTCTTAGGCATCAACACCTGGGGGTCTGTTTGCAGCCGGGCGACGGCGCGCCGGACTGGGAGAGCGTAAGGAGAGTCATGCTGCGTAGTAGGGTCAGGCAGGGCGTTCAGAGTGGATGCGAGTTACATCGGGACCAGATCTATAAGCAAAGGGCCCATCGGAGTTTGGGGTGCAGCCATGTGCCATAACATGGCAGCAACATAGTTGGGTGCGGTCTTAGTCTGGGGTAGCCTGGGTCCCCGGGTCCGATCGACAAAGGTAACTGGGATAAAATATACGGTTGACTCCGAGAGAGGGACCCAACAAGAGATAGTCATTACAGTCTACGATGCAACAGCAGGGTGCGAAAACATACCTACACAGATAGGTAATGGAGCAACATTAGCAACATGAACAGCAATAAAATACGATGAATAGTGGCCATCGTGGGGGGGGAGCGCCGTGGCGATCCCAACCCACGGCCCAGGTATGATAGCAAATATTGAAAAACCATAAAACTTATGTTAACCTTGTTTACATCAACCAGGAAAGTGTTCATCTATAAATTTCGAGGCTTCTTCGGGGATAGTGAAGAAGTGTGTTTGGTTAGAGTGTTCGATCCTTAGTTTGGCGGGGAAGAGCATGGAGTACTTGACTCCTAGGTCCCCAAGTCTCTTTTTCACCGCAAGGAAGGTCTTACGCTCCTGCTGCACAGCCACTGAGTAATCCGGGTACAAGTGTATCCTTGTCGCCCCGAGATGAAGCTCACCCTTGGCCCTGGCCGCCCGGAGCAGGGCATCGCGGTCACGGAAATTGAGAATTCTGGCTATGATGGGGCGGGGTGGGGCCTCGTGGTCAAGGAGCGGTGAGCACGCTCCACAGCAAATTGTGCAGAAAGCTTGGGGTTTTCCAAGAGAGTCAAAAGGGTACGCTCTACATAGTCCTCCATGGGCTCCCTGATGTTGTCCTCCGGTATGCCAACAATGCGGAGGTTATTCCGCCTGGAGCGGGATTCAAGGGCATCATTTTTCTTTTCGACCATAGAGACCCGGCTGGTCAGGGTGGTCACAGCTGCGCGTAGGGAGACCAGGTCATCCTCTGCGGTGCCAACCCTTGTCTCGATCTCAGCAACCCTACTGTCTGTTCTTTCGATATGGGCCTTTATGGATGAGATGGTCCCATTCATATCGTCTAACTTAGTGTGGAGCGTAGTGAAACCCTCTCGCATGTATTCCATCATTTTGTGCGCATCATCGGAGGTTGAGGGTGTTGCAGTGGCCGGTGACTCCTCAGGAGGGTCAGTTAGCGGTTTGGAGGGAGTTTTAGCAAACATATTTAGCAAACTTTGCTTCTTGTTAGACCCGGCTCCCTTGGTCATGGTGATAGAACACGTCTGGGGTCCAGGGTCTGGTACAGCTGTGGCGGGAGGCCTTCCAATCGCCGCCCAACAGGATGCCCAGGGGGGGAGGAGGCAAGGCGTGGACAGCAGCCAACGAGTCTGGGGGAGACACCAGGGGTCCCCACCAGAGCACACAGAGCGAGACCGTCGGGCACGAGGACCAGAGGGGTAGGCCAGACGTGATATTGCTACTGGAATGTTGGGTCGGTTCCGTAGTTGTTGAAGTTAGGGACCCGTCCCCATGGAGCGCTCCCGGAGCAGAAGGGTCAGGGTGTACAGCAGGGTGTTATTGGCGGGCCACCAGCGAGGGCCTGAGTGCACTGGAGAGGCCACCCAGATGGTAAGTAGTAAGGTGACTGGGGAGGGCCACCAGGTTAGTCAGGTGCGCAGCAGCGCAGTTACGAAGTGAGGGAAGCCAATTGTCCGTGGCGTAAAAGTGGAGCTGAGGAGGGGTATTACACCATGGGTAGCCCAGTGAAGGGTCCGGATCCGGAATTGTGGTTGGAGGCCAGCCTGGCTCCCCCAGTCATGGTGTCAGGTCGCACCCGGCACCCAGGGCTCTATTAGGATGCAGTGGACTGGATTCCAAACGCCACTCAGCGGGCGCCCCCGGGAGGGGTGAGGCGAGGACAGCAGGTGGGGGTGCAGGAGACAGCGCAGTGAAGTTCACCACAGGCACACAGCGCCAAACAGCAAGTCTACGGAGTCAAAGGGGGTCCAGATGTGGCGATGACCCCAGATCCATGCAACAGCACTGTAGTGTAGGAAGATATAGCACTGCGTGGAGGTAGCACTGCAGTTTTCACTGTTCCGTATTTTAAAAGCAGTGAGGGGACATAGGTTACTGAGTCAGTATATTTGCATCAAATTAGGAAAGCGGGGAGGCTGTGTCCCTGAAGCAGGGGGATAAAGGTGTTCAACAGGGTATTGTCGGTAGGTTGACCGTGTGGGTCAGAGTGCTCCTGGAAGGCCGCAGAATGGTAGATGGCAAGGATGGCGGCGAGGGTCAACAGGCCAGCACGGGTGCACCCCAGCGCAGTTATAAGGAAAGAAGAGTCGATAGTCTGTAGCTTAGGAGTGGGGCTGAGGCAGGGTATTCCGCCGCTGGTCACCTAGCAAGGATCAGGATCCGATTAGGAATTGGAAGGGCAATGTTCCTGAGGCAGGAAGATGGGGTGTTCAGAAGGTGTTAACGGTAAGCTGCCGGCTGAGGCTGGGGTGCACCGGGAAGCTCACCCAGATGGCAGGTAACAAATGGTGGCAAGGGCAACCAGACCAGCCCAGGCGTGCATCAGCGCGGTTGCAAGGAGCGAGGGGCCAATTGTCTGCGGTCCAGGAGCGGGGTACTCCACTATAGGTAGCCCAGAAGGGGTAGGGATCCGGATAAAATGGTGTTTTTTGGGGTCATTCAATTGGCATCCAAGGGGGGGGTGGGCGGAGGAGGAGGAGGAGGAGGACGACGAAGGGTGCCGCGTGGATAGCCCCGGCACGGTAGGGCGGGGGAGCAGCCCCAGCACCAGGCCCCGCAGCCGTGTCGGCACGCGCACAGCAGATCAGCTGGGCGCCGCTGCAGCACCGGGGAGAAGGATGATGCTCCGCTAGGCCAGCGGGCGGTGGATGGGGTGGCTGCGGGGACCGCTGAAGCCGGGTACGCCCGCCCCCTCACACTCCCTACCTCGATGCACAAGGAGTCGTGGCAGTGCAGAGGAGACGGCAGGCGGGGAGGCCAGGCGAAGCGGGAACCGATGAGACAGTCCCGGCACAGGAGCAGCGTCCGCTGGGGTATCCGAGGCTGCAGGCGCAGCGCGCCACCGATCCAAGGAGTCGCGGCTGAAGCAGGTGGCCGGTGTCCGGTGGAACGAGGGCAGTCTTCTGCCGGATGAAGAGATGCAAAGGGGGAAAAAGAACCCCCCGCCAGCCACAGCGGCTCGGCGTGCCTCGCCGGCCCGGAGCCCCTCCCCCACTGCGGCCCGCAGCGCCGCGCTCACAAGTAGAAGAGCCGGCAGTGGTCACAGGAGCCTCGGGGCGGGGAGAGCGAGCAGCCGCAGCCGCCAGCTGCTAGAATGGTTATAGTTGGCCTCCGAGGGCGCGCTCAGTGCCGAACCCTCGCAGAGGGACGGCAGGAGTGTTCAAAGAGTCTCGCCAGTGGTGCTGCAGGATGGAAGCAGCGTAGTAGGGGAAAACGGGAGGATCTGCCGCTCTGCCAGTCCGGAGCAACACGGTTAGGTGGCCATCTTACTTCGGCGCAACAGCGCCCCCCCCTGCCTTCTCAATCATTCTGCCATATCATGTTCAGGCACCATTTAATTAAAAAACTTCAAATTCACCACTTTTACCCTAGTGCTGCTCAGACATTCAACATGAAAATATTGCAAACCAGCATTTCCCCTTTTCTTCTGATAGATACTCTAGACTGGATTAAACTCAGAGGATCCAACCTCACTCTCATTGTGACAGAATGGCATCTGGTGCTGTGAACCCCATTTTCTTTTTATTAAAATGGACTGTGATAAAGCATAAGGACTGTTGCAAAGGACTGATGAAGAAGAGGGACATACAGAGAAGGACTGTGATGAAATGGTGTAAAAAAACGATTTCTTCTGAAAATAAATCTATTTAGAAAGATCACTCAGAGACCGTTCTGTGCGGTCTATATAAATGAAACTGTCATGCTCCTGAATGCACTCGAGTGTGCACAGGGGCTGACAGGCACGGCTGTGTGGAACAAGGAAGTGCCGGTTGCCTGAGGTATGTGGTGTGTGTGTCTGTATGTATGTATAGTTGGTGTCTTTGTGAGGGAGGTGGTGGGAATGGTTGTAGAGGGGAAGAGAGAGGGCTGATTATCAGGTAAATGTGAGTGTGCTTGTGTGTCTGTGGTGGGGATTCCGAAATATGTTTTGGATGAGGAAGGGAGGCGGTGG
This sequence comes from Ambystoma mexicanum, assembly GCF_040938575.1. Taxonomy (NCBI): domain Eukaryota; kingdom Metazoa; phylum Chordata; class Amphibia; order Caudata; family Ambystomatidae; genus Ambystoma; species Ambystoma mexicanum. Next base: position 1,269,991,683 of record NC_090935.1, on the reverse strand, counting down.
GAACGGAAAGGGGATCAGGGTTCTAAAATATCATAAAACTCCTGGGGAAGTAGTGGGGCCAGGGTATCAGCTTCTTTGGGGGGTAGTTGGGTGGAACTTCCCAGATATGTCATATTCCCGCACTTTAAGGTCAACAAAATCGACCAAAATAAAACAGTCTCTTTTTTGTTTTGCCTTCAACATGCGGAAATATCACATAGAACTGATGCGACTTACAAAGGCGGACTGTGATGAAGGAGAAGGACTGATAAAGGACAAAAACTGTGACAAAGCAGATTGACTGTGATGAAAGAGAAGTACTGTGTCTACGGATTTTGATAAAGCCGAAGGAATTTAACAAAGGACTGTGACAAAGACTGCGATGGAGGAGGACTGACAATAGGGAAAGATAGCCATGAAGTTTGACTGTAGCTAAGAAGAAGGACACTAATGAAGGAGACAGACAATGATAAGGTAGAAGGACTTTCATTAAGGACTATAATGAACTAGGGCTGTGATGAAGGTGGACTGTGAGAGAGGACTAAGACAAAGGAGAAGGGCTGTGATGAAGGGGGCGAAATGTGATGAAGGAGGACTGTTACAAAGGAGAAGGACTATGATGAAGGAGAAGACCTGTGATGAAAGAACAGGCTGTGTAAAAGGAGAAGGAGTGTGACAAAGAAGGAATATAATGAAAAAGGAACAATTTTGCATCCTGTTACTTAAGAGTTTGGCATAGTTGCAGCTTGACAGGCACTATGCAGGTGTCTGCTTTCTCAAACAGGAATCTGTAAACATCCTACTACCTAGTAGTACTGCCACCAATATCTTGGACATGAGTAGAGCACATTATGGTTGGTGGGCTTGAGCCACACTACAGTATTGTGAGGCACTGGGCTTCATTACAAGCCCAGAGGTAACTGTCCCGGTAAAACTGGCAGGTTTCCGCCGGACTTGTAAGATTTACCGGCCCCTGGCTTGCCGGTACCACCAGGGGATTACAACCCTGGCGTTGCGGAAAGTCAGGCGCTGGTAAATTGTAAACGCCCTTTCCCATTGAGTCCCAATGGAAGTGGGGAACATGCAAGCACCGGCACCATTAATAACGGTGCCGGTGCTTCCGTTTCGGCTTTTGGTTGTAGTTGGTGGTAAACTTGTTAACACGCTAATATGCAGTGGCACCTTCCATTTCACACAAACACATTTTTTTCACAGTCCCCCAAAATTGAAATGCAAATTCACCACTTTCCAACTGCACACCAGGGTTTTGATATTAAGGAATAGGGACTTCAGCATGTTGACATTTCTAAATGTGTAAATTATGCAGTGGTTTGAGAAGTTTGTGGTCATTGGCTCACAGACACCAATAACCCATATGTGAAAGCAGGCCTGGCCAATGAAGCCTTAATTTGGGATCAATGCAGTACAGTTTAGGGCTGAACAGCATAGGAATGATTTGGTAATGTAATTGGAAAACAAAGTAAGTAGGAGTAGCTGTAAATCGTCCATACGTTTTTCTTGCAGACATGAGGAGAAAGCCACCTTTTAGTTTGCTGCCAATGGATACGTTAAATTCAATGCAATAAAACGAAATATAGTTTACACTTCATACTGAAATTAAACAAATATTTCCTCTTCGATTAAATAGCTTATTTCCTTTTGCACAAATCGTATAAAGCAGGACAGCATATACTAGAACAGACTAGATATGAGTGTTGCCTAAGAGGAGTAAAACAGCATATTTGGCTTCTGTTCGCACAGAGTTATTTTCTTTCTTTCTTTTAGTATACAAAGCTTTAAAGAAAGCGTTACAGGGTCTGCATTTTCTCCGCTCCTGGACGTGGGGCTGGCACTACAGTTGCTAAGCACCCACATTTTGTCTCTCTATTTACAGTGTTTGAAGTGATCTACGGCTCCTGAGGTTTTAACTCAAGTTAGTGTTGCCTGCAGTTAAACTTTCTTTTTTTCCTCTCCAGTTCCCACATTTTATTTCTAATTTGCAAGATCATTAAATATATGAACATTTTTATTTGCTTGCCGGTAGCTCATTACACCCTTCTCCCGGCAGTGATCCCTAGTTTGCCCCTTTGTTAGTGTTCTGCTAGCTATAGTAGACCATTGCCTTTGGTTTATCAATTTTACTGTATGATTCCTAGAGCAATTTAGATACTATTAAAAATAATTATTTTTATTCCAAAACCCCTTGTGTCATTTCTCAGCATTATACTGATGTTGTGCCCTGGCCACTGACATAAGCTGTTTTTAGAAACAACTTGAATGTTAACAATGCCCATGTATTGTATGACTGGCAAGCAGGCTCTATATGTGAGCCCATGGATATGTTTCAAAGGTTTCCTCCATATGTGTGTTTATTACTTGTTTCTTTGCCGAACTGCAAGCCTTCTTCACAAATCTTTGAAATATGTAATGCACTGTTTCTAACTGCTTTAGTCGGAGCTCATACAAGAAGATGATACTAGAACGCAAACAGTTAACTGATTTAGTAACTTGATTATCAGGTAGTGAAGCTTCACGTGTCTTATCTGACTTTACTATAGCAATAAGGCCCACAACGGGGGCGAACGGGCCAGTAACCGTGTAAAGAGAACAGTAATCCAAAACCGAACGGTAAAAATAATACAAAAGGCCAAATAATCACTGCATCTTTTTCCAAGGAAAACAAGGTTTATTACATTCAAAAAGGTCTCAGGCGGTGAAACCGAAGTGACACGCAGCTTATCACACCTCAAGTAGTTACAGGTCATGTAGTGGAAAACCACAAAACCTGAATATATAGATTACAATGTTATCCCACCACTCTCATTGGCTACCACCCACAGAACATGCTAATACCCCCAATAGTTCCAGGACCGATTGGCCGCCCAGTGTTAATGTCCCTGCTAAAATAATGCGATACAAAAATATCCCCATATTGTTGCGGCAATATTGAGGCATGGACCCTGGGGACACCACCGCAATCCCTGCAAACCCTGCATTATTTTTAAATGTGCGGGGTACACCCCCACAACCCCTGCTCCCACAAATTATCCCCCCCAAAAATGTAGTGCTCCAGACGACTATATATATATATATACGGCAATATTTTTGGTGGGGATAATATGTAGGGATACCTTCACACATGGGCTGCAATATCGTCACTAGCAAATCCAGGTTCCGGCTTGGACATCTACACTTATTGACACACACACTATCAAATCGAGACCTTCACGTGATGTGCATCCCTCCAATCCAGGCCTGGTGTTTTTATAAGCCAATAAGGCTTCTAATTATACCAGACGCTGCAGCACACAGAAGCTGCACCCTGAATCGTGTACTAAATGAATTGCCATCACCTCTGCTTCTCCTATCCCAAATCACAGAATGTTCCAAACACGGCTCCCCACTTGCCTTCTTCAAACTCCAGGTGCCCAGTAATGACTTGACCCAGGCACCGCTCTTGAGTTTGAATTTCAGGGTTGTATTGGTGTTTGGTCATATGTGTGATTGTAATTCAAATGGGATGACCTCTCATGGGAGGGGGCAGTAGTGTGCTTACTCTTCCCCTAGCCTCTTGGCATCATAAGACCTCATGCACTATTCTCATGAATTCGTCCTTCAAAGGGCACATCCCTTCCTGCTCTTCGTCCAACTAACATTCCGTTCCTACCACGTTCAGGAACAATTAACACTTATCTGCGCACCATGGGTGCCTCTGACTTTGTCTTCTCTGCCGGGGAATGGAAAAAGGGATTTGTTTTGGGTCTGAGCTAAACCGAGCTGCAGCTCCACATCGAGGACTATGTTCTATTGTGTTCATGGTGTCTTAGGACTTAGCTTCCAATATGGCGACACTTCTGCCATATGACACGCTGACCTCGCTCTTATCACAGTACCTTTCTGACTCCATCTTCCACCTATTTCGGCTCTTGTCTAACATCTAACTGGAAACAAAACTTTGTATATTACCTCTAAACACAGGGCCTTTACTGCACTGCCCTATCTATAACCTCTGCAACCACATTTGTTGCTTTGTCTGTGTTGCTATATATGGGTATCTAATATGTGTCAAACCGAACTAGAAAACATACACGTGCCATCTGCTGCACCAAACTCACTCTGCTCACACTATGATATGTGGTAATAGGTTTTTCTAAATCTGAACCTTTTGCTTGCCTGGGATGCTGTATGTGCATCCCAATCAACCGCCAGCCCGAGCGAGGTAGGCTTGAGCACAGCAGATATATGTTTGTCAGATATATGTTTTATATGTTTTAATGGAGCTCTATATAATGCAATCATTTTATGAGTGGCAGTATCTATGGTTAATAAAAACACGTTTTAATGTTCATGTGTGAATTTTTGGGTATCAGTTATACCCTCTGTCATTTTACATTTTGGGCTTAGACACCTGTTAGTATATCTTCTTTTTGTATAACATATATCACAGACAGAGCCACAACTTTTGATGAGTGCCCTACAATCATCTTCACTGATGTAATGATGATATAATGTGATGGGTGGCATACCGGATATATTGTGGCAGGTCAGGCACAAGTAGTGTGTATTGATAACATTAGCATTGGGTTACTCTGGCTGCAGAGGTGTCTAACCAGGGCAACAAAGAGGCAGCACAATTATTCCAGTTTTTTGCCACCGATTTATGGCCAAAAAAACTCATCGGAAAATATGGGGTAGGTGGACAAGGGATTAAACGGGGTAAGTAGGTGTGGGGAACAGGTAGTAAAAAACTGGGATGGGGGATTGTGATGAGTTTTTTCAGCCAATAATCTGAAGCACAAACTCCGCAAAATAAACCCTGGCGATGGAATGACATAGAACCATTCCAAGGTGCATTATCTACAATACTCAGTGGTGTGTGATTATACTAACACATTATTTGTGGTCCCCATGGAAGATGCCATTGACAGTTGTAGTTATAGAAATAATCACTCTAGTACATTCGCTGAAGTTGTTATCATGCTTGATGAAAGCACCATTAACACAAATATGAGGTTCATTAATATCAAAAGTGAAAGGGCTAGAAATGGATTTAAAGTACATTGTACCCAGTCTTGAAATATGGGCCACCCAAAGAGTAGGAACGGAATGGAAAAAATGATCCCCTGGCAAACACCAATACCACAAATACTTTTAACCATTGTGGATATTGCGAAAATCAAGATGACAATCCTTTTTCAATCGTACAAACTGAAGACAAAAAAAAGGAATTATGAGGAGATATAGAGGGTTGTAAATCCCATTGTGGTGTCACTACGAGATTGTTTTCATTTCAGAAAAAAGACCCAAAAAAAGACAGGAATGAGATGCCAGTTAAAGCAGAGCTTTACAATCACTGAGATAAGATGAACCTTGGCCTCTTTCACTGTAGATGGTGTTCTAGATCTTGGACTATGTTGATTAATTGTTGGTGCCCTAGCAGGGCACACATTGGCCCAGTAAAATCAGCATGTCGGCATGCAAGGACAGTCGACACCTTTGGTATGATGCCAAAAATTAGACTCAAAACACCCCGGGAGTTTGTCTGGACATGCATGATAGGTAGCAGGACAGTGAGGCCAAAGAAACATAAAGGGGCATGAATAGGAAACCAATCACTGTCAGAAACATTACTGCATAGTAGGTGGCATGCTTAGTGGTCATGCAAGATTTAGAAAATCCTAGTGACCATTTTGTTTTATATTTAAACTCTATCCCATCCTGAACAGGTGCTTTGAAAAGGAAATCCTCTTATGACAAAGCTCAAGACACAGCTCTGGTTGTTGGCAGGAGCAAGACATTAAGGAGCAGGATAAAGAGTCAGGTCAGAGAACAATGTACCTAAAACCCTCAATGTTTGAATTGGAATGATTATGGTCCTCAGAGGAACAGGAGCTATTAGAAGGATACAAATATTTTCATAACATGCGTCAAGGATTCGGGGTTTGAGCAAATGGATTAATTGTGAAACAGAAACTTGATTCCAAGGACATTAGACAATTATGCTAGTCAAGGAAATCACATCATGTAATTATATAAAACTTAATGCTGTGCTAGTGAAAAACAAATGGCAAGATCCGGTTTGGTCCGTTGGGACAGTCAAGGTCTGCTCTGATTGGATACAAGCACTTGTTTTGGCAAGACCAAACATAGACATCGTTTGCTTTCAAGTGATCCACCCCGATAGCTACTGATTAGAAAGACAACCCAGACAATTGACATTCAAACTTGGTTGAGTAACAGAAGGAGAGAAAGAGTGAACAGATGATTCCCTTTCCTGTGTAATATCAACACCTCTGCTTTCCATCACATCATGCTCCCCCTCTGTGAGCAATATATTGAAATGGAGAGTGAGGTTCTCTGGGAGCAGTGAACAATTTACATTCTTTCTGTGGTTCTGCTAAGGTTTTAACAACAACTTCACTGAAAAGTATTCAACATAGCTTATGGGTCTCATTGGAAAATGGAGGCAATGGCACAAGTAAAAATAAAATAGCGAGAAACCTTGTTGGACCGTTTGTGAGAAAAGGGTTATATAAGGAAGTTAACAAAATCTCTTGCAAGCCCCCTACATAATAATAACCATTAGTGATGGAAAATTGTTTATATCACATAAATAGTTACACACCATGATACAATGATTTTAAAAATGTAAACACATATAATTATAGTGAGTAATATATCACATAATTGACGTTTTACAAATACAGTTCTAAACATATAGCCCTACATGTTTCAGACCCCACTATAATATGGGACCTTCTTCAGGGTAAAAAAGAGGTGTAGTTTTGGAGTAACAGATCCACACATGGGGAAAGGACATGAGAGGGAGGGTGGAAAAAGAGATAATAACGTAACTAATGATGTTATCACAAACTAGTGAATGAAACTGAAAGCGAAGCTAAATTGAGTTTCCTACATAGCCCACATATGAGGAAATATGCAATAAAACAATATGCAGAAATTGAGTTTCACTTTACAGATCTGGACATGTGGAAAGTCTTGATTGTAATGACGATTAAATATATAGAATGGGAGCACTGTCGTAAAATAGTGTGTGCCAATCAGAGGAGAGGCTCACCTCAAGAACGGATAATTAGTAGTAGTTCTATGTGTTGATCTTCAATTCTTAGTGCACTGGAGAAATGATAATTTGACAGGTGCTGACAGGTGCTGTAAAGGGATAACCTAGCATACAAATCAGTTATGATAGAACACATTTAATATGCACAATTCTAAAAGAATAATTGCAAACATTCAATTGGCGGTTTCTCATATCCGCAGGTGGTGCAGGTAAGCAAAGTAGTTCTGCAGATAAAAATGTGGACAACACATTTTTATCTTTATAAAGAGGGGATAACATTAAAAAGAAGATTATTTAAAAGGGAGCTAGCCAAAATGAAGATGTAAGCTGCCAAAGTTATGAAGGAGATCACCTACATAGGACAGAATAAGCATTGAGGAGCATACTGAATGCTGAAGAATGTAGCATTATTTTGCATCAGAAAAGCGGGTAAATATTGAGAGATGGAACAGATGAAAAAAGATAGACCAGAATTGCAACAAAATGGCTGAACACAGTATGTTATCAGTGGCCATGTTGAAATGATAGAAAAAAGACTGGGATGCTACAAACTAAATATGTCTGCATACAAAAGAGCCAATGGAGCCATATTGCTTGACTCACCAAAAAAGAGGTAATAAAATATAGAAAAATTGGAAAGATTTCAAGAAACAAGAGCCGATTGAGTAATGGAGTCTGCTGGAATTAACAGCCCAGCAGAACATAAAGAGACATGTGACTGAAATAAAAAAGGCATGAATCTGGGGACAGATTTTTAGATTCACCAGAACATACAAAAGCTATGTGTGACCCAGGTTATTTTTGCCCTGGGACTGGGCTATTACCACCAGTCCAGGGCTGGACCACCTCATTCCATCCTCTGCCCCCAAACCATCTGGAAGAGAAGGGAACTGTACTAGAGAATCCTGCAAAAGGAGAAAATGTTGGCCAACATCCTAAATTCCTTTCGCAGTGAACATATGAGACCCAGTTGTTATTTTGGCTCCAAAAGGGAATCACTTTTTTGGATCAACACAGTGACCCCAACTGTAAACAAGCTCCTTCATCACACTAAAATACATATAGGCAGGTATTGTGTCAGGAGGATGTGAGTGGCTATGCAGGCCTTCTGACCAACATTGCCCTAATACCCTAGGGTGTGCAGTAACCAAAACAGCCTCACCACTGTGACTGTGCATGATGAGAGCTCTGAGACTGGCAGAATGGGCTTGCCACGGCTAGGTAAGCCCCTAATGTTGGATGGCTTCAAGAGCAATTGGCTAGATTTGTGACCAATGCTGTAGTGTCTATTTCAATACTGTTAGTGGGCCCCTGACTCCGGAGCGACATGCCACTAAACCACCAAGCCAGTAGGGGCAGTTTCTGCCACTTATTTCACCTTATTCCTCATCAGCAGGTTAACATTCATCATCCTAGGCAGATTAACATCCATTAACTGTAACCAATGAACTTTTGCAGTCTGTTACTTATTATTTGTCAGGGAATTTCTGGTTTCCTATGCCCCCATCCAACTGCAGGTGGCCGAACAGGAGGATGGTATTCCTGCGGGGTGTGATGATTGTCCCGCCCACGCACTGCTACTTGTACTTCGGTGTTCCGCTCTCACCTCGGTCTTCTGCTGCATGCATCTCTCATTGCTAAGCGCTTGATTGACGCTTGTAGAGAGTGGGCCTGCACTGCTCTGCTTACTCGCAACTGCTGCTCACTTGTAAGCTGTGGACAGATGGGACCCCAGTCTCCCAGGAGACGCTCGCTTAACTATCACCTGGGCCTCGAATCAGAGGTCATCACATCCATGTCGCACCATTTCCCCACCTAGGCCACTGGCTATCTGGACTCGACTCTGTGCCATGGGCTCTCCATCAGGTGGGTAGTCACTGGGTCCTGGGCCCCCAATCCATTGCCCAGGGCTGCCACTGGATAGCTCCTCTTCTGGGGCATCTCCATTCCCATAGTGGCCTTGGCTAAGTCCCATCCCTGTTCTGCTGCTTTCTGCCCGAAAGGACCCACTCACTGAGTGCACCACCCATCTGCTCCGCTGAACACCTCAGTAGCCTTGAATCATGGATTCTTTGCCCTGCGGGTCACCGGAAGAGCATTTCTCTGTTGGGAGCTGCAAGAGGCCAATGCCAGGGCAAATAATAATTAACTTTCCGAGTTACCTCTTTAGAGAAAACATTTCTACAGAAGCCTTCAAGTTTATAGCCAGTCAGTCAGACTCCCCTCTGCTATAAAACCTGACATCTGCAGAATAACAAAGTATAGACAATGGAGGTCATTACGAGTTTGGAGGTAGCCATGGTAGCCGTGTCCGGGTCTGGGTTCACTGAATGGGGATTTACCGGGTCATTCCAACCTTGGAGGAACCGGTAAGTCCCGGTAAATCCCCATTCAGAAAACCATTCCCCATTCCCATTGAGCCCGTTAGGGCTCAATGGGAATGGGGAAGGAGCTAATAACGGGACCGGAATTTGCGGGCCTGTTATTAGCTCCATGGTCGCTTAATGGGTCCCGGGAAGACAAGCTGTTAAAACGAGCCGGTCCTGGTCGGACCCGCTAAGGGACCTCGTAATAGGGCGGTAGGGGGTTAACGGCACCAGCATCCTTACCAGTGCCGTTAACCCCCTACCGCCAGGGTCGCAATGACCCCCAATGACTACTGTAACCAAAATGGCTGACTAAGTTAAGAACTAATGCGTACATTAAATTCTCAGCCATTCCTAAAGTTATGTGACAGGAAGATGCACATCATTAAGAGTGTAGAAGCAGTGAAACAACAATTGTCAGAAATGCATTTGAAGTAAAGGTTTAATAATTATTAGCACCAGGGCAGGGGGAGAAGCCATTCAGGTTGCCATGCCGCTGCGCTTCTGCCACCTCTCCGTGGCCACCATGGAAATAGAAGAGGAACTCCGAATGGAGCCCAGCCTTCCTTATCCAAGATGGCCATCTTGAGACAGTATTTTTATCCAATGAATGGGATGCAAGCGGCGTCCCATACATTGAATTAAAATACAATTTTCTTAGCACCTTGGATTGCCGTACTGGCACCCGGGGTGCTGATAGAGTTAAGAACCCTTTCTGAGGGCTGGAATGGGTGTTAACGTCCCAGGGCCATCGTTAAACACACTTGCTTTGCTCTGGACTTTAACTCGAGCCCCAGACTGTTAACACCCGCCCACCCATTGGTATTATCCTGCCATGTGACCACGGCCATTGTCGCAACCCTGGCCTGGGTGCCCCCAGAGCTGAGGCTGCTGTCAGCTTGGTGCCCCCAGCAACTGTCTCATGGTCCGGTGATCCGGATGCGGCTGCGTGCCCCCTGCGGTCCGCACGCATCCTGATTGCAGCGTTGGTGTTCCACCAGGTGATCCCGGTATTTGGTGTGGTCCGCCCTGGTGCTAAGGGGTGGGTCGTCAAATTGGCGACAAGGGCGGTCTAGATCCCCGTGCTTTCGTTGAAGTGCGGGCTGCTTGGTTCCTGCGTGGGAAGAGCTGCAGGTGGTCCAGGGCCCCGTGCTGTGCTATGGCACAGGCTGCTTGGTGCCCACAGGGAGGGGAAGCGGCGGAGCCGGCCAAGAATGAAGACACAAAAGAGGGAGCGTGGCCTGACAAATCCTGGGTTTGTGGCAGTGAAAGTGCAGCAGGTCCTCATGCGCCCACTCCGGTGCACAACCTGCATTTGGAGGTAGGCGGGTGAGGCTGCATGTGTGCAGTGGTCCGCCCAGCAGCCGCAAAGAGGAAAGAAGGAGCGTGCGCTGCAGCCTGGCTCACAGCTGAGGAGGCATGGAAGAGGCCACCCCTGAAAAAACTCAACGTTATGCTTTGTGCCGGAGCAAAGAAAGAGGAGTTTCGGGCCGCATCAGCGGTGTTCTTTTATGAAGCACTCCCTGTCAGAGCACACACACACACAGGGAAAAATTAGCAGCTACGTGATCCGGTCACTGTAGCATGTGCAGTGGAAAAGGGGGAGAGCTGCCAACTGCAACGTGTCACCTGCCCACTGCCACGTCCCGTGTTGCCCCGCCTGCTTGAAAACAAAAATGCAAATGGCCCTCCCAACATCCCGGGCCGAATCAGCAGTGTTTTTCAAAAGTGCTCGGGATCGGAGCACATAAAAAAAGGAAAAAAAGGGGTGCGGCAAAGAGCGCTGCAGAAAGTGTGGAAGTCCTCCTGTCTGGAAGGGAGAACGGGGTATCGCGACTCCGGCATGACAGTAAATAAAGGAGAAGGGGAAATAACGTTGATGCCGTATGGGCAAGGAGAAAGCAGGCACTCTGTGTTGGAGGTGTGCCAGTATAGTGACAATGGCCCCTGCAAGATCCTGGGCCCAATGGAAGGTGTGCTGGCGGCAGGCTATAGGTAGGAGAAATAGTAAGAAGAAAGTGCGTGGCTGCCCATGCTCACCACACAGTGGCAGGCCCCACATCAGGGTGTACTTGACATGAGGTCTCCCCCGGGGCAGGTGGCAGTGACTCCCAAGAGAAAAGGAAGAAGGATAGAGCGGGAAGGGGTTGCAGCTCCTGCGAGTGCTTGTGCACCCAGTGATGTCAGCAGTGTCCAGCCAGCGGCCCCTGTGTGGAGGGGGAAGTGAAGTGAGTGGCCCGTCATCCCGCCACCAGTATCCTGCCACTGTTCGCCTCACTGTCTAGGGACTAGGCCGATGTGGCCCCTGGTGCCCCCACCTTAGTCCTAAAAAATATACTTAGATCGGAGAGCGAGAGGGAGACAAGTATCACTAGTAGATGAGATACCCAAACACATTGTAGTGTTTTACCCTACATTCCGTTTTGCCTAAATTCTTTTTATTATTGTTATGTTATGTTACTTTGCATTTATATAGCTCCCTATGTACCATTGGTATAGTATCAAGGCGCTGGTAGGTTGAACGCCCTCGGGAACCGAAGTTCAAGTCAGTAGAGAGAGTAGAGAGAGTCGAAGGTGCGTGTGAGCCGTGTATATGTGTGCAGCTGGTGTGGCGTTCGTGTAGTAGCTGCTTCTTAGCATTAGGTGTGGTGGTTGAGAGATCATGATGTAAATCCTTACTACGTATAACACTACCCCTTGGAATGTGGATATATTCTCTGGCTCCCTTTGCTTTCAGGAAAGAAGGCAACGTTCTATGAGAACAACGTCCCAATTAGATAGAGAATCTGAGTGCACTGTACACTGTCCCCTCCTACATCATTTGTCTTTATTGATCGAAGTATATTCTGTGGAGATGTGCCCTGAGGTGGCGGGCTGACCCTGTCTGTAACAGCCCACCACCAAGTGGCATATCACCATTAGCACCCATGTATTTAACTACGGAGGTGCTAATGGTGTTTTTTTAATAAAAAAAGAAACATACCTTTTCAGCGCGGCGCTGCACAGTGCTGTTGATCACAAAGTCTGTTTCCAATGTTGATGACAATCAACACCAGATTGCAGAAACTCAGGGCGAGGTATCTGTCCTTCACAAACAAGTATCTATACTTCAGGAACACGCACAAACCCTTGAGTTGGGCGTAAGTATCCAATTTGGACTGCCGAGATCTCAGTACATAGCCAGGATTCGGCGTCTGCATTGCAAAAGGAGAAGAGTGTCACTAGGGTTGGGGTCCTATGCCAGAGAGTGATGGCATAGGACCCCAATCTACTCACTGTTGTGGTCTTTAGATGAATGTACTGCACAGAGTCAGAACCAACAAGAGCTTTGATCAATGTCCACCCACATACATCACACGACTGCAGCGTAGAGTCCACAGAGCCACCTCCATGGGGGGAGTCCTAGTTTCTAATAGGTATGAACAGGGGAGGCCCAGCTGCAATGGTCAGACCCGCCTGGTTTGGAGAAGTTTCAGTCCTGTACCATTAGCACGCATCACGTATCTTCAGAGGGCAGGCAAATCTCTGGTTGGTTGTCCCGCACCCCGTTCAGATATGCAGGTGGTACAAAAAGGATCAGATTTTGCACACAGGTAAAAAGCATCCACCTCACACTGCCAACCGTCTGTAGGGCCTACAGTACACCTCACTGTCTCAGCAAATGTATCCCCTCATTGGAAATGGTGGTGCGAGGGGGGTCGAACGGGACGTCACCACTCCCTGATTGTC